>NC_089821.1:240545876-241170876 GCF_035046505.1 Tiliqua scincoides
AAAGTATGTTCAGGATGGGGGAGTTGGTGTGCAATATATTATTACAGAGGGAAGGGATCCCAGGAGAATCCTAAACATACTTTCCTGAAATAAGTCCTATTGTTTCTGATGGAATTAAAGGTTCTTTTTCCCCACCCCAGTTCGATCCTCTGTAATAAGTATTATTCCTCTTTTGGAAATCCAGTACGTGAGACAAGGTTTGGCCTTCCCCAAATGCATTTTGCCTGTTCTGTGCTGCACATAAATCTTTATTCTGGTGCCACCACTGGAAAGCATAAGGACAGGCAGGGGAGAAAGAGCAGAAGAGGAGAAGGAGGAGAGGATGACGACAACTATGATGATGATTACAAGACTAGACTGTTTTTATAGTTGAAGGGACTTATTTCTTGCCTTTAAAAATTGCATTTTCCCCCAATACAAATATGCACATTCTGCCACATATTGTCCAGGAAGGAAGTGCTTCAACATTAAAAATTAAAACCTATTTAACATAGGAAAAAAAATCCCATCCCATTAAACTCAAGTTTTTGTTGTTTTATATTCTCAAGTGCCATAAAATTCTACATTCCAGCAAATTCAGTGTTCAGTGCTGGGAAGTAAAGCAAACAGGACTCCAGTGGCAAGCAGTGGGTTATCACCATGTGTGACAGATATTGCCTCCCAAGTGCCTTGCGATAAGAAGTGCTCTAAAAACACAGATTATGCAAAAAGTGCAAAAGTGCACAAAATGAATACCAAAACAGAAGTGCAAAAAATGAATACCAAAACTAGGCCAGGCAGCAGAAAGGAGGAAAATGAGAGCCATTGTCTAGAGCAGGGGCGGGCAACCTTTTTGGGCAAAGGGGTTGGATAGTCAGCGATTATGTCATCACCAAACTTCTGGGTTGCCAAGCTCCTTGAAGTGGTTGTGCAGAGCATGGCTTGGAAGCCAAAGTTTCTTGCCCTGTTTGTTACATGCTGGTAGGGAATGGCTGAGCTGCCTGCCCAGGCTTGCTGTGCAGAACAGTGACTCCGCAAGCCTGGGTAGGGAGCTTCGTCATTCCTTGTTTGGTTTGCAGCAAATTGGGTGGGAAGCTTTGCCTCCTAAGCAAGCTCAGTATGTTCAGGATGACTTTGGGTGGTGGGCTGGATCTGGTCCATGGGCCGTAGTTGCTGACCCCTAGTCTAAATGAATGAATTGATGGAAGCACTAGGGGATGTGACCCTGGAAGGTGAGAAAGGTATGGATAGTTGGAAAAGCGATTCTAGCCATACTTATGGTCCAGAATGGCACTAGTCTTGTGTATGTGAGTGGAAGGACATAGGAACAAATTTTTTCCAATGCATTCCGCAGTTTTGTGCAGATCACACTTGTGACTTTATTATAGGTGAGCTGTGGTATCTGCAACAATCTATTCTCAGACCCCCACAGACAAGCAAATCCATTGTTTTCAGCCCCTTAAAACCTCTGATAGTAACTGGAGTTGTACTTCCCCGCCCTCAGAATGCCTTTTAAAGACATAAAACTGTCACTTCTGGTTTTCGCCTGATAACAAGAAGTCACTTTTTTGGCCTCTAGGAGGCATTCTGAAGTCCACAGAGGCCAGGGAAGGACACAGAGCCTCAGTGGGTTTCAGAAAGCCGTCTGGAGATGACTGGAACGCAGCATTGAGCCAGATCTGTGGATGGAAAATCCATAGATAAGTAGGCTCCACCTGCATTTCAAAGAATCTGAAGTGATGACTATGGTTGTCATCAGAGCATGCTGCAACCACAGATGACTAGATGAAAATCCTAGCTAGGGTATACCCTTCAGGTTTACAACCAGAAGAATGTCTCAGAAAAATAGCCAAAGACGTTTATGATCTAAACTGGTTAAGCATTCATGATGAGATGAATATATGATGTTCTGAATGATCAACTGTTTATTACTTATTCATGCCATCAGATACATTTAGCTTTCATTTCATTGTATGCCTGGTCTTTGATACCCAGCTCAGAGGGTCAAGGGTGAGCGTCATGTGAAGAGGTTCGGTGTGTGACAGGGGCCAGAGATGCCTAGAACTGTTCTGTCCCCTAGGTCCTCCCACTTTTCTCGAAGGGCTTGCACTTTCTTTCAATGAGGCTTGTGTAAGAGAAGAACAGAAGGCGCACTGTGCCCATCTTTTATGATGTCTGTGTCAACACAGAGCTCACTTAAAGCCATGATAAGGCAGACATTGTTTTTCCCTATCTTTTCACTGCCTTTATAAGGGTTCAAACTAGACATGACGCAGGAGATCTGGGAATGAGACCTTCTGCATTTTTTGAAATGTTAATAGCAAGCAAAGAAGATCCTGATTCAGCTTGGGAGTCCTGGAGGAGTTAACCATTTTCCCCCGTGCCATTTTCTCTGTTAAAATTGCTCTCAGTAGCTACTATTTGCTTTGCAGAACAAAACACAATACAGATAAACAGTGATCTGTATGCTTTGCCCTGTGGGACAAATAGCTTGGGAAAGGGACAATTTCATTTGCTCAAATAGTACAGGAGAAAACACTCTTATTCCCATTGACCAACAGTTCCCAAACTTACCAGAGTCAAGGCGTCCTTTTGTGGCAGCCTCATCTTCTTAGCAGTTCTCCTGGGCACCATCATCTTGGACTGTGTGAGATCTCACTTGATCCAAGATGTCAGCACCAGGGAGAACCACAGGAAGATAGGCACTGCCATCTTGGATTGTACAATTCTCGCAAGATCTTGCATGTTCCAAGATGGCAGTGCCTAGGAGAGCTAGAAGGCTGCTGGGACATTCCGTGGCACCCCTGTGAGTTTGTCACTGTGCCTAAGGGCACCATAGCACGCAACTGGGAACCACTGCCATAGACCCATGGTTCTAGTTTGAATCACTCCTCCCCTATAGCTGCTGTTAGTATTTTTAACAACTGCAGGAGACTCATAGATACACCATTTCTCATCCAGCTATGCCCTAAGTCGCATTCCGTAGATCCACGAACTAGTTAAATTGGAGGTGCTAAATCCAACTGTTTTAGCTACTCTTATCACCGATGAGCATTCTCCATTGCAAGGAGGGGAGAAGATATGTCCTACGAAAACCACTGTTGAGGATTTCCATGCCCACAGCTACTGAAGGAATTGGAGCACCCAGCTGGAGTATAATCACATGTGTGATGGTTGATAAATTAAAAAAGAATTAAGGAAAGTCCCACCAGTGTATTAATAGAAAGACTATGAAGAGACAAAAATTAAATGCAAGAAATGATTCAGCACTGGCTGTTCATCCAGTTCTAATCCAGCTATTAGTAAGAGTTTTAGAAAGATGTGAATTATGCCTGTTCCAAAAATACACGCATTCCAACTCAGCTCAACTGTACAATATTGCATAGTACATTATTCTTCAGAAAGTAATTGAAATGGATAAAAGAAGGGCAACTTCAAGACATGAGGTAACCAAATGTTCATCACTTGGTCTCCAAGGGTGAGCATTTCTTGCAGATCACTGGCGTATTCCATGTTTCTGACCATTGCAATGCGACCAGAAGCCAGACAATACATAATGTCTAAGGTCACCATGCTCCTGTTTTCTTCTTCTTTTTAATAAAGCAACTGTGGGGAGCCAGACCCAGATCAGGACTATGACGCAAGGGGAGATGAGTTTTATCTTTTCTTTCCTATTCTGTGGTCCTAATGAAAACTTCCCTTTGAAGCTGATATATGTCCCAGAAGGGAAGCTGCCATTGGCACCAATGACATTTACCTCTCTGGACCAAATAGCAGTTTCAAGGGGGGGGGTAGGTTGTGGGGAGTATGTTACAGGGGAAAGGGTTAAACCTCTTTCCATCAACACCACAGTTCTTATCTGAACCAATCCGACCCCATAGCTGCTCTTTAAAAAAAAGCATGGAAGAACAATGATCTTTAGGCATTATATGTAGCTGGGTCCATGGTCCTACTCTCTATGCTAATAAAATTAATAGCCCAATCCAATCCCTGACCAGCCCATAGCATGCAGCACCACCGATGGAGAGTATGTTACATGTCATGGTGGAAGTGCGATCAGACAGTACAGGAGAGATCAGTAAAAATATTTTTTACTTACCTCCCTGTCGGCCTCTTGGCCTCCAATGAGTCTCCTCAGATATACACCAGCTCTTTTGCTGAAGTAAGTCTGAAGAGACTCCTGGGGACGGTTTCAGACTGGGAAGGGGGCATAACATCTCAGCAACTGTCACTGCTGCCAAGATCCTCCCCCTCCTGCCCTGCTTCTCACCCTGAACTGCACACAGTCCTCTCCCAAAATGCCCCCCCCCCCAATTTACTGGCAGCAGTGGAGGATGGCAGAGGTTCTGTAGGGTGCTGTTGCTCACGCGCAGCCTCTGGGCATTTGCCAATGAATGGCAAAGCAGCTACTTCACCACCAGCCCAAGACTCACAGTGGTGGATCATGAGATCTGTCACCATAAACTCAGTATACAGTAGGGTCATAAATCATCTTGTGAGGAGCAGCTGCATATACATGTCTTTTACAATCAAAGACAGTCTTATAATATTAAAGTGGCTTTGGTTAATGCTAGCCTTACCTCCATCACTACTACCAGCTGACACTCTCTCATTCTATCCCATGCCATTCCAAACTCTTGTATGTTATTCCCTGCCTTGTCCCGCCATCTCTGTCCAATGTATCTCAGGAACTTTCTGGACTGCGTCACATTGATTAACATAGATTAACACAATTCTTGCATCATGCTGAGCACTTAGTAGAAGGTTCTCTTCAATAGCATAGCTAGGGGGGTGAAGGGGGTACCAGCTGCACCAGGTATCATGTTTTTGGGGGGCAACAAGCTGAGCTTAACAATAGTGGCCCAAATTGTGAAAAAATTGGTATGTATGAATAATACCTTCATGTTATATATCACTGGAAAGGTAATTTAACGCAGAATGCAATGAAATGAACCTCTTTGGAATATCTGAAGTCTATCAAATGTTATGGCCAATTAAACAGAAAATGAAAACACAACTGCCTTATGGAACAAAAAGTGGATTTTCCTAACTCAAAATGCACCTATGAGACTGATTGTTCTGACAGCCAATGATATGTTATTTTGATAGAGCATGGAACCAATAAGGTGTTAATATGAGTCAGCTTTTATTTCCATGTATCATAAAGCAGTTACTCCTGCTAACTGGGTAAAGAGGCACTTTTTCAAGTGGTGCTCCTCATATATTTAGCAGGAGATTAATAACTGTCCCTCTTCACCCTAGCACAGTGTCTCTATCCAATAAAGGGCACACTTTTTATTTACTTAATTAAATTTGATTTTGTCATGGGGGGCTACAAAATCTTCTTTGACCCCAGGTAGCAGATGCCTTAGCTATGCCACTGGCTTGCGGGGCAGTGGCAGAGCAAGTAGGTGGTGAGATTCTATGGGGAGGAAGCAGGTTTTCTCCCAATTTTCATGTTTTTAAAAGCCTGGGCATGACATCACTTCCGGTTGTGACATCACTTCCGGGGCATCATTTTGAGCTCGGCACTGGGTTATACAATCATTAGCTATGCCACTGGTTCTCTTTAGAAGTTGATTAGCTTTGGGCTTACAAGGCCCTTCTGCTTTAATAAACAAGGTTTCTGCAATGGCTTCCACACCACAGAGGAGATTCCAGGATCTTCAGATGCTTTCACCTTAGTCTCTTGGTATTTCAAGTCCTCTGTGTATCACTAGTCTAACTCAGAGCTAGCAAGAGAAGCAGAAGGGGAGAGACTGAAGATAAGAAAAACACACACACACATACGGATATGTGCGTATGTGTGCTGCAGCCAAATAAATTAAAAGGAATAGGAATGGCCTCCAGAGAGCCTCCCTCCACCCAGCTGTCCGCTCAGCTGAGAGATATTCAACATCACCCTACTCTGTTAGTTACTGAATATTTTATGCTCTGGCTACAAACGCTCCATTTGTATTCTGTTTCTCTCTTTCGTCATATCTATTATAAACGAGCAGTGTCTGGGAACTCTCCCAGGGAAGATTTGCCTGGATGGCTATGGATATTTTATAGTCAAATTGTGGAGAGTAAACTAGCTTTTTGAGTCATGCAGCAAAGAACGGGAAAGAAACAGGTAATAAACTGGGTATTAAAAAATAAATAATGCCAAATTGTACCTGGTCTTTTTCCCACAATTTCACAGGACTTGACCACATTGCATTGGTGGTGGTGCGCATGCATGTGGGTGAGAGAGAGAGAGAGCTTGACAAGAGACACTAAGAATTGCCTGCTGCACTCAGGTTGGCTTGTGGGTCCATATTGTGCTAAGTCTGGAATGAATGACTTGCTTCAACTGCTGGTGCTGGCAAAAATATGACTCTCGGTTTTTAAGTAGCTGATGAGATGTGGAAACCTTTTTCATTTAAAAGTTACATCAGACTGATCATCCATTCAATAACTTGCCCCTAGCCATCATTAGACTCCCTCTGGACAAGCAGAGACAAATGAGCCCTAGGAAATTCCAGAACACTTTCTTGGATACCCCATGTGACTATTCCCTGTGCTTCCAAAATGGAGATTTTACTTGGATCTCTTCCCTGGGTTACTTTTGATGCAATGTTTTCTCTCCACTGAAAAACAGCTAGGGATGAATGCAACCACAAGACACCTCACCATGTTAAGGAGTGCAGTTCTGGTGAATTTCCACTTGAATCTATCAGGACATATCTTTGAAAGTAAACAAGCAGGAATCAAGGTCTTCTGCTCACAGAGCTTCCCTACAGCACCCATGGAAATTATGACAAATGGCAGCAGTAAGGGAGGAAAATTGCAGCTGATAAGGATAAGGACTGGGGATTTGCATACCAATGTATGCTTTGGTTCAAACCATGAGGCAAAACTTCTTCTATCCCTGGACTATTCACTGAAAATACATCAGGCTCTCTGTGGTGCTACATTAATGGCAACACTGTGTAACACCTCATGGTACTCTGTATTACATTTCTCTCCTTCTCTGTAAGGAGAATTGATTGATTTCTGTACTGAAACAGAATCAAAGAATGAATGACCATATATTGCTAGATTAGGATTGCTTTAAAAACTGTGTAAAGCGCCTGAAATCCAACAAAGAGTTTTGCTAGTGGTGCATTGCTTCTATGCTGTGTTATATGCCCTTTGAGAACCAGGTTTCCCAAGACTGCATGTATTGGTTAAGCCACTCCAATTTCTTCCTCTGAGCAACACAATTCACATTTCAGCATACAGTTGTATGGCTCCAACTGACCATGATTCTTCATTTTGTAGAACAGCGATTTTCAACCCTTTTCATGTCTTGGCACACTGAGAAGGTACTAAAATGGTCAAGGCACACCATCCATTTTTGGACAATTAATAAGGCACATCACATTGCCAGCTGGGACAAAAGGGTGAGTGGAGCTGACCAACCCTCTTCTTATTTACTTATTCGAAGTATTTCTGTACCACTGCCTTTCTCCTCAGTCTGGCAAAATCTGTGCAGAACTGTGCAGAAACTGTGCAGAATCAATGTCAGTAAGTGTAAAGTCATGGGCAAAAAATCAAAACTTCACATATAGGCTAATGGGTTCTGAGCTGTCTGTGACAGATCAGGAGAGAGATCTTGGGGTGGTGGTGGACAAATCGATGAAAGTGTCGACCCAATGTGTAAAGAAGGCCAATTCTATGCTTGGGATCATTAGAAAAGGTATTGAGAAAAAAACAGCTAATATTATAATGCCATTGTACAAATCGATGGTAAGGCCACACCTGGAGTATTGTGTCCAGTTCTGGTCGCCACATCTCAAAAAGGACATAGTGGAAATGGAAAAGGTGCAAAAGAGAGCGACTAAGATGATTACTGGGCTGGGGCACCTTCCTTATGAGGAAAGGCTATGGTGTTTGGGCCTCTTCAGCCTAGAAAAGAGGCACCTGAGGGGGGATATGATTGAGACATACAAAATTATGCATAGGAAGGATAAAGTGGATAGAGAGATGCTCTTTACACACTCACATAACACCAGAACCAGGGGACATCCACCAAAATTGTGTGTTGGGAGAGTTAGGACAGACAAAAGAAAATATTTCTTTACTCAGTGTGTGGTTGGTCAGTGGAACTCCTTGCCACAGGATGTGGTGATGGGTCTGGCCTGGATGCCTTTAAAAGGGGATTGGACAAGTTTCCAGAGGAAAAATCCATTACAGGTTACAAGCCATGATGTGTATGTGCCACCTCCTGATTTTAGAAATGGGCTATGTCAGAATGCCAGATGCAAGGGAGGGCACCAGAATGAGGTCTCTTGTTATCTGGTGTGCTCCCTGGGGCATTTGGTGGGCCGCTGTGAGATACAGGAAGCTGGACTAGATGGGCTATGGCCTGATCCAGTGGGGCTGTTCTTATGTTCTTATGTTAATCCATCAAGTGGACACTCTCTTGGGCTTTCCAGCTTCCTGAACCAAAACAAGTGGCTAAATAATTTTGACTATGACCCAAGCACCACATGTGTACAACTAAGTAGGGTGAGTCCTTAACCTTTGCAGTGAAAACAAAATCTTCCTAGTGGTGAATCATCTACCAAGAACTCACAGCAGAACTGTATGTGTGTCTACTCAGAAGTAAGTCCCATTACATTCAGTAGAACTTAGAGCCCAATTCTGAACAGCATGTGCTGGCTCACTGCCAGCGCACACTGTCGTACCGTAAGGCATGTTTGTGAGACCTTACTGTGGGCCCAGCACCAGAGCTAGCCCAGCATGAGTCCACTCTGGGCCAGCTCCAGTGCTGGGCCTGTGTTCTGGCACCCAGCAGTTACCCAGACTTCTGGGTAGTGAAGAGGTCAGTGGGGGCGTGGGGAAAGTGGGAGCAAGGCATTCCAGGGCGGGGGAGACAGGGAGGAGGCGTAGTGAAACCCCTTTTCCTGAGAAGCTGCTACAGGCTACCTGGCATGCGCTGGGTACCGTGGCAGCCATTTTGGTGCCGCAGCAGCCCTGCGCAGCTCACGATTGGGCTGCCCAACTGCAATCCTAGGCCCATTTTCCTGGGAGTAAGCCTCACTGAACACAATGGGACTGACTTCTGAGTAGAAATCTATAGGATTGTGCTGTTATTCCTATGAAGGTGTAGGATTGCAATCTCAAGGAGCCTCTGGATTACTAAAGACAAAGTTCATCAGCAAAAACAAAAGAAATGATTGGCTAGAGCAGCTCTTGATGATGTGTCAAGCCTGATGTCCCAGGGAAAGAAAAAAAGGGCAGATCATAAGAACTAGTTGTCACACCTAATGCACAGAACCAGATTTACTGGTGTATGATACAGCCATATAGTATAGACGTTTTATAACAGCATGAATTATGTTTATCACATGATAATTGCAGCCAGTACTTCAGCATGTGAAACTGCTTTCACAAATCATTCTCATTTATCACCTCAGACAACTACTGAACAAGAGACAAGCTGGGAAGTGTGCAAACTATGGCATGTTTATGCAGTCTCACTCAGTTCAGGGGGCATCTTGGCTTACTGAGAACAACTTGGATTTTGCCTAGAAATGCCCTTGCACACCAAATGGAAGCAAGAACAATTAGAAACAGAAGTGATGAGTACTACTATACAAAAACTTAAAAAAGAGAAAAAAGAAGTTTGATCTCTGGATAGATGTATTTGTGGTTCTTGGGAAGGGAATGTTAACAGGCAGAGAGAATCTCTTTTTTTTCTGCCCTCTCTGACTGCATATCCAATCTGGTTTTTAAATAATTCAAAATGTCTTCACTCTGCCCTTTGTACACACCCTAGGAAATCTCAGCATGTCATTAAAACATAACAATGCAGTCACCTTGCACAAATTTAGCAGCCCTCACTATTGCTGGATGGGAGCAGAGAAATGTGCCTGAAGTTTAAATGGAGAAATAAAGCAATATCTAAAGAATGTTTACAGATGAGGAATGCCCATGAGAACAGGTAGATTGTGGGTGTGTCTGAACATTCACAGAATGTTTCATCTGATTTCTTTGTCGCTAAAGTTCAAAATGCTGTCAAATTCATACTGTCCCATGCATCACTTCAGCATTTGATATGCCTGAAAAGAGTGTGAACCACACACCACCATAAGTGGTGGTGATGGTTAAATCTACTCTCCTATAATATTCCCTTATACGAGACACTCTGCAGATCCTGCAGAGAGAACTCTCTTTTACATTCCCATTTCAAACTAGTCTTTTTCAGTGCTTCAAAGTCCACAAATAAAAATCCTTTCTGTGCAGGGGACACGTTAATTAAATTATTAAATTTTTAAGGGTTAGTCAAAGAATGAAGAAGACTAGGGCTGCAATCCTAACCACACTTTCCTGCAATCCTAACCACAACAAAATAGGACTTACTTCTGAGTAGACCTGGTTAGGATTGTGCCCTAGGGCAGTTAAATACTGTAAACAGCCCTGGTTCAGGCCTGTACTAGAGAAAGCTAGAAGACTCATAATATTGTACGAAATGAAGACAACACCAGGTCCTCTGAATATCCCTGATCTGAACAGAAGGAACTACCCACCAACAGGGTAGTTGACATCCATGTCAGTTGCCAAAACACTGACTGTAGGGCAAATCAAAGTCTCAGTTTAGAACAATCATTCTGTTGGCCTATGGAGAGAACTTTGTACCCTGCTAAGTGCCCTGTGTTGAAATCAAGATTTATTTAAAGTGGCTTGGAGAAGGCAGAGAGCTCCCTTGGCTCATCCTTCTCTTCCACCCAGAAGATGCAAAGACCCAGCTTCTGGTGTGATGAAAACTTGCATGCTCAGGTACAAAAAAAGTTAATTAACTCTGTTTACCACCCCTGTTTACCAACAGGCAGGCACACTCCTGACTGGGTCCTGATTTTTCAGTCAGGCTCCAGTCCAGCAGGTGATTAATAACTTAGTGGGCTTTAGAAAGAGTGCATTTATTATTCAAATTAATGAAATTATAATCAAGAGGTGACAAATTAGCAATTGCTCCTTGACTGAATGTGGAAACTCATTAGGCACTTCTGTGGCATTCACGGAGTGCAACAGCTTCATCTCAACAGTCAGAGACAGAAGATGAAGCGAGAGAGAGAGAGAGAGAGAGAGAGAGAGAGAGAGAGAGAGAGAGAGAGAGAGAGAGAGATGCCCTTCAAAATGACTTAGTCCCATAAAATGAATTTTCCTTTAGCACATTTTTTCTGCTATCTTCCTGGGTTCTGTTTACCCTCTTTAAACTAACACAGCAGCTAAAGCATCCACATTAATGTCTCTGTTCCCCTGCTTAAAACAGTCCTTTAAGAGTCCTGTCCAAACCAGACCCCACATGGAATAATTCCCTTCTGACTCATATTGAAATATTTTGATAAAAGAGATAGGCATGGAAAGGGATTCCCTGTTCTCTCCTAGACTATGGAGAGACCAAGGTGAGAAATGATGAGTCTATACAGCAACTGGGAGCAGAAGGGCTGGAGATAAAAGAAAAATAGATCTAGCAACTGTTATGGCCACAAATATACCTCTAACACAGAAACTGGCATGTAATCTTGCAAAGATGAGGCCTTGCTTTGAAATACTAAATCAAATCCAAGTTTATACCTCACATGTTATAGAAAAAATATATCTGAAAATGTGAGGAAGTTTGTCTAACTGCTTAGATTAGAAGCTAGAGGTGGTCTGCACAAACACCCACAGCAACATGCCCTCAATAGGCCTCATTCTACTATGTGGGTTCTGAAGGAGTGCTATCACCACCCAAAGGCTATGGACATTGGCCTCAACAGTGGGCCCATCTGAGAATCCTGGGCCATCAGCAGCTACTCAACAATGCAGACCCCTGATGCCAGCCTTGCCCATTTTCAGTGCTGTCATGCCCCATATGTCTACCTTATCCTAGATCATCTTCCACTATTTCAACTGTGCATTACAACAGCAAACCAAGAAGGAATGTGGGGAAAAGTTACTGCATAGATATATTCTAGGAGGAGTTTCAACTCAGAACTTGGCTACAGTTTTCCTTTTCAATTAGAAAAATGTTATTTGTCAAACCAAAGTTTCAGTGCCATGAAGTAAGAGCCACACACTGAGAACCATCTGGCACAGACAGAGGTAGTGAAGACCATCCCCTGTCAAAATCAGTTAAGCAACAGTTCAGAACCCCAGGTGCTCTTGCCCCATCTCAGCTAGGCTCCTTCAAGTTCACTCACCAATGTGCCTCCCATACATGTGGTAGTAGAAAGAGACACAGAATCTGGCTGTCATGTTGTACATGGGGCTAATTAACCTGGCTTTGTCATCCTTCACTCGGGGTGCAGAGGCTTCAATGAACATGTAGTAGCCTGAAGAACAAACAAAGGTAGGGGAAAGTAATATGTTGTCACATCTCTCTTCATGTCAATGAGGTGAACAAATGTAAGGTTATAACTAGTATTTAGGAAGGGATGTGTGTGTGCCTTGAACCAGGGAACTAATGGGCAGCAAAATGGAGCCTTGTGACTTTAGCTGTATCCTTTCCTTTGAAAACTGCAGATTTGGTCCACAAACAACAACTCTAGGTCTCTGTTTTGCTCCCCCCCCCCCAACATCAGTGTTTCTCCAATTGAGTTCTGGAAAATCTTGGTGTACTTTGAAGGCAAGAGTTCCCAATGAGAAGATCAGTAATAGCAGAAAAGCTTCCTTAAAAGACACCTTGCCCACCACAACTCTTTCTCTAAGATGTGCAACTGAAGGAAAATGCAGTTGAGTACTAAAGACCTGAGAGTGTATCGAAGGAATCAATGAGGACCAACAGATCTGATGAGTATCCATTGCGTATTGATGGCAGGAGGTTAGCAGGTCAATTCAGGTCTCCCAAGCTGCTAAATTGGCCTGCTGAACCTCCCCCATTTTTGTTTTGCCATTGTCCCTTTGGCTTACTCTGCTGATTGTGAGTGCTGATGGCACTCCACTCCCAAAATTCAGGTTGTCTTATGTCATCATCATATGTAGGCAACCGAGAGTGAACAATGAATAGTTTGACGTGTGTGTGTGTGTGTGTGTGTGTGTGTGTGTGTGTGGGGAGGTCTTTAGGAATAGTTTCTATCAGAATGGACAACAATGAACCCCATGTGTACACAATGGGGGAAGGACTTTGGGATCCTTTGGTAAGTTAAAGGAGAGGACTGACTATCTCCCAAGATTAACATGGCATTCAACACTATAATCTTTTCTCAGAACTTGCATGGATTGCATCCCAGCAGATCCTGGCACAGAAGACTAGAGATGCCAGTGGACTCCTGCTTCAGAAGCCAGGTCAACCCTTTCTGAGTATTGAGCACGTTCTCTTCGCTCACTTGCTTCAGTCCTCTGTGATTTCAAAGTGAGCATCAATGGAACAAGGGCATTTGGCAGCAGGCAATTAGCCAGTAACAAGGACTAATGCTCTCCTGATTCCTCTAAACAAAGCTGTGGGAGTTTTAATTGGATATTTAATACGAATAAGAAACATGCAAATTAACCGCCTGCTCCCCATGCCCAATGCAGAGCAGATGTGTGCGTGAGAAAGAGTGAGAGAGTGAAGAAAGTCAATCTATTTTATCCCTAGGTTGAGTATGATACAGAGAGCTAAATTGGTCTTCTAGAGGACTCAGCAAAATGTAGGTGCAACGGCTTACTACTTTCTGCAAACCCTCAGAGTAGTGCTTGACATGTGGAGATCTCTTTTCATAGGAGGGCACCAGGCTGGTTCAAAGAAGAGCTTAACAAACGCTCTGGCATCCTGACTTCCAGCATATAAATGAGAGGCAGAAGTTAACCATGTGGAAGATGAGAATCTGGAGGGGATGGAATGAAGTAAATGAAAAGGGAGCAGATGAGCGTGGGAGTGAGGTTGATTACTTGAGCCCTTTCCTAGGACAGCATGGGGTGCTGAATATCTAAGCGAGCTGGGGGCACCATACATACCCAGACTCCCTGAATCAACACTTGCCAAGATTCTAACTGGGTACAGCTCAGGATTAGGAGAGCGCAGGAAGGATAACATTGCAGTGTTGAGATAAAGGAACCTGGAAGCCTACATACCTTCTGGTGTCCCACTGAGGTCTGTGGTGGGACCTGTATTGGCTGAGCGCTTGGGATCGTGGGTTAGACCACTCTGACGAAGCCAGTCAAAGTTGTCTGTCGTGTCCTGTGTATAACCACAGATCTTCTCGTCCTCAAAGTGGCAAGTGTTATCTGTAAGCAGGAAGGGCAGCTAGTCAGAAGCTTTTTCAAGAACAAGCATAACTCCCATGTAATATTTATATTTCTGCACTGAGATGACACATTAATTCAGGAGGACTAACAGCCCAATCTTATGCTTCCCTTCCACTGATGCTGGTGTGCCAAAATGGTTCATGCTGTATCCTGTGGAGGAGTGCAGTCTGGGAGGTCTCCTCTGGGTAAGGGAACATTCATTTCCCTTAGAGACTTCATTGCATGTAGGGGTCTACTCATACCTGTGCTAGCAAAATTGCTGATACAGGTCTATTGCTGGCAAAAGGTTAATTCCTCCAGTGATAGAGCCCATTAGGACTGGGCTGTTTGTGAAACATCCCATTAAAGCAGATGATATGTAGATTTTAAAAAATAATGCTTTTTAACAGTTTCCCCCAAATGCCTATTGTAATACATTAAAAAAAATTGCTGCCTGTCATGGACCAATAGGTACATGATCTTATATATTCACAGGGACAAGCTCAATGTTGTGTTAAAACCAGAGCTCTGTGTTTTTATTTTTGTAAAACTTAAGTTGCAACTGGGGGGAGGGATGATCAGGACTGGAAATGTGGAGCATGTGGAGGGGATATTTTTAACCATTTCTCCTTGTAATGCAATCCCAATGAAAATCACCCCCCCTCCAAATTGATGTGTAAGAAAGGAAAGCTACCAATAGCACCAGGGGAAGCATAGGATTTTCATTCAGTCTGTAGCATGAGTGTTAAAGGTTAAATATCCCCTCCTCAATCCTGATAATTTGTGCAGCTACTGTTTAAGTATTTTGTTGTTGTTTTTTTAGTGCAGGGCTAAACTACACATGTTAAAGCAGTGTGCAGTTTGGCCCACAGCTTTCAGGACTGGAGCTGGAGCCCAAATAGATGCATATGTTTTGCATTTTTCTGACTATTCTATTCTCTTTCATGTAGCAAACCTAAAATACAGAAGTGCTGAAAACCAAATGGGTATATGTGTTTACTAGTCTCTGACTCTTTAGTAATTTTGGCACCCTAAACACATATAGCCAAAAGCAATGGAGATCCAGAGAACAATTCATGCTCTGGTTTTTCAGTACTTTAGGCTATGAGATGCCACATGAGCAGTCTCTGGTTCTCCAATCTTTTGTGCTCTCTAAAGTATGAATCTTCAAAGGCTGCAACTTGCTGTTTATAAATAAGGGAATAAATGAATGGAATGGTTATAGCTGTAAAAAGGAATTCAAGGGGACAGGATGAAAGTGCATAAAAGAAAGGGGGATTCTAAGCCTGTTTGGTAAGAAAACAATTGTTACTAGATATGTGAAGACATGCATATGGAGTAAAGGGTGAATGCTAGGAGGACACGTGGCCCAGACCAGAATGCATGTTCCATTGACCAAGCGTGATGCTAAGAGACCATCAGTCCCCTGAAACCCCTACTAAAAAGTAAGCCATTCCTATGTCTTAATTCAAATCCCTCCCTCCCACCCTCATTTTCTTTGGCTATAGGAAAATTCCGTCCCAACTACAACTTGCCTTGCTGTCCTATTTCAGCTTGCAAAACAATGGCATAATCATTGGACCAGCCTGGCCTTGAGACAAATATAGCCATTTATGGTGGGCCTTTGGCCACTGGCTTTTCCTCAGCAACCCCACTGCCAATTCAATCAGAGTCCTATGTTAAGCAAGCAAAAGGGTGCACCCAAGACCCTGGAGGACTCGGCCTAAAACAAATGACACTGCCAATCACTTGAGAACTGGGGATGGTCTGATGAGAACTATTTAGGGATAAAAGATTTGTTCAGGATGAGATCATCCCACAAAAGGTCCCATGCTAGTCAATGGCCAAACACCCTCTATGTTTGGCCACTGTTCCAAATTTTTCTCAGTTCAACTTACAATCTGCAGTCCTGCATGTTGGAATGGCAGTTTCAGGCACTTGCCATCCACCTTTGCCACCAGCATTCTCTATGCCACTGGGCAACTAAGGCAGATATCTTGTTTCCTCACTCTTTTCTCATTTCTCTTCTGTGTGTCTCCCTCTCTCATCTCCTTCTCTTCCCCCCAAACCCTAGACATTCCTCAGTCTGGCATCCGCTATACCTGCGCTGCTCCCCTTACTTGTGCTTTGTCCCTGTAAGCATGCTGGGCAGTCTTGTGGCTTAAAGCACAAGCATCTCAATTATGAACCACCTCTGCAAGTAAGATAGAAAAACAGGAAAGCAATATAGTTAGTGCCTCACTTTGTGAGTGTGTGTGGGGGACGAGGGGGAGTGTGAGAATTGACTCTAAGAATCTCCAGTTTCCCAAGTTTCCCTCCTCTTCTACTCAGGAACATCCATCTTCTGTCCTAAGCTCTTGGTCCCTCTGGGTAGACAAATTGATTTTTGTAAGATGCTCACATACCTCCTGCCATCCCATTCATCCAGTTTTCCCTCTCCCCCACCTTCCCTTCCCTAAGATGCTGTAGCATTATCTTAACATTTGAAACCTTACCAGTTTATTGCAAGTTAATATTTTCTTTCTCCTTCCTTACAATTATTCCCCCTCCAAATGGTTGGCAACCTTCAGTCTCGAAAGACTAAGGTATAAGCCTACAGCACCTGCTATTCCCAAACGGTCTCTCATCCAAGTACTGACCAGGCCTGACCCTGCTTAGCTTCCAAGATCAGACAAGATCAGGCAATAAATAGAAGAAACTGATGCACAGAGCAATTGAAACCTCCTCAGTTTCTTCTCTGCCTCCTTTACCTTCAGTTCTGAAAACTGAAAGGCAGAGAATAGATTCCACAGTAGGCTCTGTAAAGTAAGGAACGTATCCAGTTTCCAGCCCGGAACTAAGCAGAGTCCTAACTGTACTTATCCAGAGATGCTCAGTGCCAGATAGAGAGTTTATAGCAGCTCAGTGACCAGGGCTGAAGTGTTGCCCTGATGGAGCTCTGTGGAGTGCTGGAGCATGAAGGGCCCCCATGGAGACTCAGCTGGCGAGCTCCTGTAAGTGAATGCAGCCAAAGGGAGCTTGGCTGGCCACTTAACTGCTAATTAACCCTGACTAAGTGCTCTCTACACAGCCGTCCATTCATTTCTAATTAGCATCCTAATCCAAATTAGCTGCAGACGTTTGTAATGCTGAGTGCTGGGGACTGCCCAGCATCTGGAACTGGAGGAGGATATGCCTTCAAGAGTTCTGAGACTTGGGGAATCGAAATAAAAGTCTCTATGGTTCATTATTCAATCTTGGATCCAGATCTGAGAGGCGGGACAACAGCTGCTCAGCAGCCCTTCCAAGGAGGGATCTGTATGAGATGGCTGAGCTCCTGCTCTAGTATCGTTGCTCAAGACACACAGAGAATGGCAGAAGAGGCCAGTACATGAGGGTCTGCTTGCTCCGCTGATTTGACAGCTCCAAGTGTATCACAACTCCAGGTCACGACACCAATGATGGGGTAAGATGGATTTGAAGGCCACCTAAATTTAACCTCATTCTTGCACCTCAGGGCACATAAACTAACCCACACAAGGAAGGAAGGAGCTACGGCCATGAAGTAGAGTTTGGGACCGTAATCATGTGTCGTTGTTAAAACAATAAACTATATTATCAATGGAGTATGTTTGGCATTGCCAGATTGTAGCATGAGCCTACACCACACACTAAGCCCCCTAGTATGCATAGAAAAAAATTGTGCTCCACGCCCACCTTCCAATACTGGACCAGGAACAGTGGCCACAACACTGAATAGACAGCTGGTTCTTTCAGTTCTTTCTACACAAACTCCCTTTAGTGCTGCTGAAGTACTGCTGCTCCACATTGTGCTGAAGTACAATTATAAATCTGGTTCCACGCGACACTTAACACAATGATATATTTCCTATTACATCTACACAATGCCTGCTCCCTGGACAACACTGTAAGTCAGTTTACTCTGAAGTAAATCCTATTTCATTGGATGGAGCTGGCTCTCTGGAGTATGTTTAGGACTGCTGCCTTCACTCAGCAGAAACCCTCCCTAGTTGTTATGGTTTAAAATGGATCCCATAGGACAGCTCCCAACATGATTAAAATTGACCTTGTAACAAAGAAAGTCTCCTGGCTTTCTTCTTACCATCAGAATTTGCTTGCTTTATACTTCCCAGTCCCATTGTTTCCACATTCTTTTGATGTATTTATTTCTACAACTGCAGAAATAAATACAGCCAGCAATAAACATGATTTAAACAAAAAAGACAAAAAACAAAAACACAAAAAACAACTCAGACAAAAGAAAAAAAAAAAACAACACCTGGAGAACTTAAATGACCACCGATGATTAGGGAATCAGTCAAACCAGGAATGGAATCTAACACTTTCCCAGAATTATGTTTAGTTTTGCTATGGCCTCTTGTAAAATTTCAAGGTACTTGAAAAGTAAGCACTTTCTCTCCCTCACCTCCCAATCTCTTGGGCCAGATGTTGCTGCATGACCCTAGTCAGTGACTAGCTCTGTACCCATTCCACGCGCATGCATGTACACCCTAATAACATGAAGCATTAACATCTTATTAACTGAAGAGAAAATGAATGGAGAAATAATTGTATTAAGTGATTCTCTGAGTCTGTAAATTAATCAACATTATGTGCCCCTGGATCAGACTGCCAGAAGCATTAATCATCTAATCTTTGCCTTTCATTCTAAAACACTGGACATTCAATGCCTGCAGTTTACTGGGGCAATTTTGCGTGACCGCTACCCTTCTAAGTCAGCTGCCCACCCCACCCCCAAATTCTGTCAGTTATGGAATTCAACACTGGCAGTCAGGGCAATAATCACAGAAACTTGGCATGCTGCTGAATGCAAAAGGATGGCATTTGAACTGAATTCCACAGCTTGCCCATGAAGTTGGTCTCTATCAATCCTGGCTACGTTTTGTTTTTTAAGCATATACAAGACAACAGAAAGGAAATCCTTCATAACGCCAGGATGACCAAAGAGATTAATTTCTTTCTTTCTAGGCATTTATATCCCACCTTTTGGTCCTAGAAAGCTTACCCCACCTAAAATAAAAGTTGGGTTATAATTATTAAAAATATAATAGTTTAGTTTCTAAACCAAGTGGTAGCTAGGTTGACACTTCTTGGACATCACAGCCACAGACCTAATCTCTGGCAGCAAAAGGCGCCTATATCTTTCCCCCATGGGTATGTGTGTGATTTTGAAAGAAAAAAAAATAGTCAGAAGAGAAAGGGACTGGGAGCCTCTTCTCCCTCCCATTCCTCTGCTCGAAACTCATGGCCTCCCAAAGCTATTTTTGTCAGGGGACACATATGAACACATGGAGCTGCTTGTACTGAGTCAAACTACTGTATTGCTCAGTATTTTGGGTGCTGCCTGGCAGTGACTTTCCAGGCTTTAGACAGGGGTCTTTCCCAGTCTTATTGTCTACTGCCTGATTGTGGTGGCAGACATTTGAAACATGACATATGTGATTGAAATTGCATCATACAAAGTCATCAAATGAAGTTGCAATTCTGAAAAGAAGAGAAACTGAAACGATATGAGAGACTTCGGCATATCCCAGAGAATGGTTTGAAGGCTTTAATTAATTCCATTATTACTACAACCACTCCTACAATTATACCTCCCACATAAAAGGACAGCTCACAACATTTAAAAAAAACAACCCCATATAAAACTGTGGCTGAGGTGGCTTAAGTCTGGGCATGTCCAACATCTGGATGAAAAAACATCTGGCAACAATGCCAATGTAAACTACCTCTGAGACAAATGCTGCAGGACTCAAATGTTACAAATACACAGCTAGTTGTGAGGGACATCACATTTTGGCAAACATCCTGTCTGCTTTCTAAGCCCAGAGAAGTTGAAATGTGCAAAGAGAAGGACCTTTGCCAAGTCAATTAAGAAAACGGAGCCTCTTTCCAAAAGAACAGTACACACATGTACGTACAAAAAGTTTCTCAGAATAAAAGACAGTTTTGATAGAGAGGGGGCTTCTAAACAGTTTCAAGGAAATGAATACAAAGAGGGGAATAATAATGCTAATTCTCAAAGGTCCCTTTGCCATGGTAAATGTGAATGTCCCTAGCTATAAGCCATCAAGGCAACTGGGCTATCAACAATAGAATTGGGCCAATGCTGTATCTATCAACAACAGAATCTCTATAATTTAGAATCAGTGTTTTTTTTTTTTTTCCTTTCTTTTGCTCTGCCATGGTATTTTAGGATGAGTTTTTTTCTTCTTGTTTGTATTTGCACAATAAAGATTTCACATTAAAAGCTTTTTTTAAAGACACTGTATGTTTTTCTATGTGGGCCAGAACTATTCTTGACAGAGAATTTGCACATGGAAATATTCTCACAGCATGTGGTACTTAAAAGCAGAGAGAGAAGTTCACCACTACCAGCAACCATCTTGTGACTCCAGTCTGTGCTCCCAGTTGGCCACATTCATACACTATTTTTGTTGCAGCTACAGTGCGGTGTTTTCTGAGAGAGGATCATTAGAATGTATGTTAAACTTCTTTTAAAATCCAAGTATCAGCAGGAAATAAGGAGGGTGAGAAGGCAGCACCAAGTGAGAGGCCAGCTCCACAGCAGAAGATGCTAATGACAAGTGTGGAGCATATCACATTCCTTATCCAACCCCAGTTTTTACTTCTCCTAATAAAGAGGTGTTAACTTTTCTACAGAGAAAGATTCTATGGTTGTGCTTATCATGTCTTCCTGAAATGGTCCTTAATAACCCTAACATCGCCGCAAATGCTTTGGATTTGGCATTTTGAAGTTAATGAAAGCTTACAGTTCAACAAAAACCAACAAGAACATTCTGAACAAAGTCAGTTCTTAACACCACGGAAACATGGGAAGCTGTCTATTCTGGGTCATACCATTAAGCCGTGTAATTCAATATTACTAACATAAGAACAGCCCCACCGGATCAGGCCATAGGCCCATCTAGTCCAGCTTCCTGTATCTCACAGCGGCCCTCCAAATGCCCCAGGGAGCACACCACATAACAAGAGACCTGCATCCTGGTGCCCTCCCGTGCATCTGGCATTCTGACATAGGCCATTTCTAAAATCAGGAGGTTGTACATACACATCATGGCTTGTAACCCATAATGGATTTTTCCTCCAGAAACTTGTCCAATTCCCTTTTAAAGGCATCCAGGCCAGACCCATCACCACATCCTGTGGCAAGGAGTTCCACAGACCAACCACACGCTGAGTAAAGAAATATTTTCTTTTGTCTGTTCTAACTCTCCCAACACTCAATTTTGGTGGATGTCCCCTGGTTCTGGTGTTATGTGAGAGTGTAAAGAGCATCGCCCTATCCACTCTGTCCTTCCCGTGCATAATTTTGTATGTCTCAATCATTTCCCCCCTCAGGTGCCTCTTTTCTACGCTGAAGAGTCCCAAAAGCCGTAGCCTTTCCTCATAAGGAAGGTGCCCCAGCCCCGTAATCATCTTAGTCACTCTCTTTTGCACCTTTTCCATTTCCACTATGTTTTTTTTGAGATGCGGCGACCAGAACTGGACACAATACTCCAGGTGTGGCCTTACCATCGATTTGTACAACGGCAGTACTGGCAGTATCTTTCCAGTTTGAGACAGGGGTCTTTCTCAGCATGACTTAGCAATGTTGGGGCCCAATTGTAGGAGTTCCATGAAGAACTTGGCTTTGATTTAATGGTGGATAAGTCTTTCAACACCTGTTGTTCATCATAGTTAAAAATGGAGCCTTCTGGAGGCAGTCTATAAGACAAACACGTTTGGGTAGATATCTTCATCATTCCTGACTTGCAAGATTTTCAAAGTTTTGGGGTTTACCTGCTCTGGCAGGCGTCTGTCGGCAGACCTGCAGTGCGCACTGGTAGAGCTTACTTTGCTATAGCTGTAAAGCTGCCACTGCTGGTACAATGTTAGTTAAGCTGGAAGGGGAAGGAGTTAGGATTGGGCTGTAAATGACTGAAAGTAATTCTGAAATATCTTTCCATGAAATTATCTTGGCTATGTTTAAACCTAATTGTTAAAATTCATTCAGTGGGATTGCTTTATAGGAAACTAGTACTTTATTGTTTTCCATTTGATATTGCTATCTACCTCTTTTTTCTTTTCTGCTGCCCAAATAACCAAGGAACAGAATTAATATCTCACTTGTGTGCACTGGAGCAGGACTTTGGCTCAAATTTAGATACATGCTATCCTTCTCTTATGTTCACAGACTCTTCAGAAATTCCATGGTGTACTGGGTTAGCTCATGAATCAGATGGTTCATCAGAAGCACAGAATGGCTTGGTCTCCACTGATTTCCTATTATTTTGACGTACAATTCAAGGCATAATACTGCTCTGAACATAAACCTTAAATAGTTGAGACACTCCATGTCACAAAGATACCATCCTCTTCCCTATGACCTCCAGAGTCAGCTGATCCCGTTATTAACCATGCTTCAGACACTGCTGGCCATCTAGGAAGTTTTTTTCTTTCACAAAACTGCCAAACACATACATCTTTTATAGAAAATGTAAAGCATTAAAAAAGAAAAGATAGAAGCCATTTAGTAGTTAGGGATGAATTATTTTAGCTGAGTATTTTAATGTTTATTTTAGCTATGCATTTCAGGAATGTTTAGTGTGTGGTAAAGTTTTTTTTGTTTTTTTTTTACAGATACCTTTTGGATTATTAAATATCTTACACCTAAGGGGCAGATTGACGGCCCAAACCTAACCAGTGCGTGCCGGCTTGCTACCAGCGCTCACTATTGCAAACGTGCCATAAGGTACATTTGCGGGCCCCTGTGCTGGTGCAGCAGCAGTGTTAGCCCAGTGCTGGTTGGCACTTGGCTAGTGCCGGTGGAGCACTGGAGCTCTGCCATTCAGCAGTCGTGTGGACCGCTGGGCAGCGGAAAGGTAGGTTGGGGCATGGTGGGAGGTGGGGAGGTGTTCTGGGGCAGATGGAGGCGAAGCGTGGGTGGAGAGGGTGGGGAGAAGGCGTGCTGGGGAGGGAGTGGGGCAGGAGGGAGGCGGGACCAGTTGAACTTTGCTCCACTGGATCCTCAGCCTTTGTGTTGGGCTGTCCGCCCAATATGGAGGCTCTAAATTCTATGCCGACCTTTGGGTCGTCCTAGAACTGAGTAGCCCCATTGCAGCGGCAGCCATTTTTGGCGCTGCTGCAGCCCTGCATGCAGGGCAACTCAGTATTAGGCTGTGAATTAGTTATACAAAAACGTACATAAGTGAGGAATGGAGCCTTAGCTACTTACCTAATGGGTTGGGGTAGCTGATTGCTGGGAAAGGAAACAGAAAAAAAGAGTTTTTAGAATATCATTCAGTTTAAATGAATGCTCGTAAAGACACTATGTGAAAGGATGTCAGACCTTTCCCCAGGACACCCAATTTCACCTTATGTCTTTTGGAACCCTGCCACCCCTGGATTTGAATTTGGAATGTTGCCCACAGACTTGCAATTCAGGTTATTAAACAGCAATAAAAAGAATCAATACTCTGATCAGAAGTTCCTTCAGGAAAGAGAGAGGTGAGTTTAAAATAATCAGCTCATTTATTCATGGAATCTAATAGGAACTGAGTGAATGGAGGCCAGAGACTGGAAAGGGAAAACTGGCAGCTTGCTATCATGTTATAATCCTAACTAAATCCTGATGCAGCTGTGTCAATGGAGTGCACACTATATCTTGCGAGGAGGGGAGCAGTCTAGATGCAACCTCAAGGTAAGGGAACTTTTATTCTCTTATCCCAGAGCAAGCCTCCACTGCCCCAATGGATCTATGCCAGCTATTTCGCTGGTGCAAGTCTGAGAAGAGTAAGGGAGAGGGATTGGGGTTAGGATCCGGCACACACTGGTGCTGCCGGAATCCACCCCATTCCACCTCCCACCTGCCCCCTCTCCACCCTGAAATTCTTCTATTCCTCCCCCTCCCCACCCCACCTTACCTTTGCTGCCAGAGGTAGCCAACAGTGGCAGAACTGTGTTAAGCACAACAGAACTGGGCTAAGTGCAACTAAGACTGGGCTGTAAATCCCAGATGAAATGGAATTTGAGGAGACAACTGAATTTAATTTTAATTTGGCTTCCTACGGTGAAAAGTGTTTATGGATCCTTAGAGAATCTGAGGCCAGGAATCTGATGCAATCCCACCAATTTTGTGAGGAGTACCAAAACATACAGAGAAATATGGGAGGTTTCATTTCAAGACTTGATTCATGTCAAGAAAGTGGAAACTCTTGTGTGAACGGAAAAGGGTTTGATGCGTATGTGGAACAGAAGTAGAGGTTCTCTACCATCTTCTGACATGTGGAGTTGTGTATTCAGTGTAAACAAGAAAGGGCCCCAATCACTTTCTCAGGTAATGCAGAGAAGGAGACACTCACGTTCTCTATAGTGGATGATACGAGTAGCCGCATCTCCAGTCCCAAAGCGGGTTATGGGAGTCAGGCGAACCTCATAGCTCTGAGGCACCTTCAGATCAGTCAGGAGGTGTTCCTGCAGCATGCCCTTCTCCATCTTCCGCACAGGAATGGATTTGGGAGGCAAATCCCTGTGATTCAGCTGCACAGACAAAAATCAGGACTTGGTTAGACAAAGCAAATAGTTCTGCCATCTGAAAACTGAAGGACCTCTATAGGCTCTATAGGCTTTCTATTCCTGGAGCTTTTTTCATGTGTCCTTGCCAATCAGGATTGTTATCCATAGCAAGGCTGCAGGTAATCTGCATGTTAATATGCACATGGAGTAATGTTCAATCTCAAAATATGAAATGTGGAAATCTCAGAAGCTAAAAAGAGACAAGATGTTTCCAACATTCTGTCAAGTTAAGATTTAAAATGTGGAATGCTAAAGACTCAGGTTCAAAAATGGAATTAGGTTTAGCTTCCAGTGAACTCACCACCAGTGATCTGGTGAAGACCACGAGGTTACACAGGACATCGAAGTTTAGTCCTTGTGGTTATATGCTACCTCCAGGATCAGATGCAGTTTGCCACTGTATACCGGTTGCAGGGGAGTAATTCGAGGGGGTAGGAGAGGGGGTAGGCCTTATGTCCTGCTTGTGAGGTTCCCAGAGGGAACTAGTGGGCCACTGGTGCAAATAGGATGCTGGACTAGATGGGCCTTTGACTTTATCCAACAGGCTTTTTCTTATGTTCTTAGGAACAGAATTTGGGAATGTTGAACTTGGTGTAGCAGGGCCAGTTCATACATTGCACAGCAAGAAAACTTAGTTTTCCACCAAGGGCAAACTACATTCAGCAGGGTACTACAGCCAATCCTGGTCTTTAACAAGGTATGGATCATTCCATGTCAAGTGGTCTAGGGCTCCCTGCGTGACCATCACGGATTTTAATGAAATTTTGTGTGTAGAGTCCCACATGTCTCAAAGGAACTTTGGTAAAGTTTTAGGTTTGCCGGTGGAATACTTGTGGAGATATAGCCATTTGTTTGACCCCATACTGCGACGATGTTCAGTACGATCGTGAGATTTTGACAACTTTGAGTCATAGTATCTCCCCTGCTGTTTTTTTCAAAACAAATGAAACTTGGCTACTTTATACAACTTTTTGCGCTCTATTTAATGAAACTAATAACAATTTTTGTTGAGCGTGTCCAAAGTGGTTAAAATTGCAGCAAAATTGGCCAAAAAAATCAGTGCTCCAAAAAAATCCAAAGTTTAATGTTGAATAGCTCCAGCAATAATTAAGTAATAATTGTGAAATTTAGTGCATAATATCCCAAAATAACCTTGTTTTCAAATATGTAATTTCAGCCTCCTAGCTCTTTCCATTAGTTTACAAATTAAGTGTAAAATTGATGATTTTTGTAAAAAGGTCAAAAATAGGGTATGTTCAACCTGCTTTTACAAAAAAAGTACCTTCTAGAAATGCTTTTAAACTAATCTCATTAGAAAGAGCATGTTTCAACCCCCCCAGAAAAATGGGTTTGATTTTCTAACGCAGGCAAACAGTGACTGAAAAATAGGGACAAATTTGGGAGACACTGCCATAGCAACAGCCGATATTTCAACATGCAATTCTGTCATTTTTCAGGTCGTGCTGATTTTTTTAAACAATTTTTTATCCACATCATTATAACTATTCCACAGTGACATCGTCACTACCTGTTCAAGAACTTGAACTGGCAACCCCATAGTGGTCACGCCCGATAGCCGTGCATTACCAGCCACGTGTGGGTTTCTTCATCCAGGTTCCCAAGCCTGTAATTTGGTTTCTTTGTCAAAGTTCCAAAGCCCTGTGTGGGTAATCATTCCCAAGCCAATGATTAGGCTGCTTATCCTAGGTTCCAAGCCTAAACTGGGTATCTTATATGGTTCCCAAGCTGAAGTCTGCAGTTCAGTTTTAACCACTAACAATCTTTTACATTCTGTTGCATTTATGAGCCACTTTCTTCAACATAGTTTCTGGAAATTGATATATACAGGCAACATAGCAAACGGGAAACAGTTCAGATAATTTCAAACACAGAATGGAGGTACAAATTGGTACAAACTTTTAAAAAGTTACAAGAAGAAAGATGGCAAAAAAGCAGCAGCTGGTACCAGAGAGCATTACCAATTTGTACCAGTCGACTCAAACTTGGTTTCTGTCAGCAAAGTTTCAAATGACACAATAAATGTTGTCAAAATTTCTGAAAATTTTATTCTGTGTTTGAGATTATCTGAACTGTTTCCTGGTTGTTGTGTTGCCTGTATTTATGATGACAAATGGTGAATTGGCAATGTTGTTGAAGTCTCAGCTGAACAAAATGATGCAATGATAAAATTTATGCATCGTCAAGGTCCTGCTCCTTCGTTCTATTGGTCAGAAAGGCAAGACGTTTGTTGGGTTCCAGAGCAACACCTTATTTGTATGCTCCTTGCTCCTTCAGTTACATTGTCTGGCTGACAATATCAATTTCCAGAAACTGTGTTGTACATTAAACTTTGGATTTTTTTGGAGCACTGATTTTTTTGGCCAATTTTGCTGTAATTTTAACCACTTTGGACAAGCTCAACAAAAATTGTTATTAGTTTCATTAAATAGAGCGCAAAAAGTTGTATAAAGTAGCCAAGTTTCATTTGTTTTGAAAAAAACAGCAGGGGAGATACAATGACTCAAAGTTGTCAAAATCTCACATCGTACTGAGCATTGTCGCAGTATGGGGTCAAACAAATGGCTATATCTCCACAAGTATTCCACCGGCGAACCTAAAACTTTACCAAAGTTCCTTTGAGACATGTGGGACTCTACACACAAAATTTCATTAAAATCCGTGATGGTCGCACAGGGCACTTTTCAAAAACTAAATCATTTGACATGGAATGACCCATATGTTTTCAAATACGCTGTTTGTTACAGTAACACCTTACATGTACAGGTAGTATACGTAACAAAAACATAAGCAGGCCTAAGGTCTTAAGGCTAGGATTGGGCCAAAGCTATTAATTAAGTTTCAGTTTCAAGGGTGTAAAAAAAAAAGAGTTAAGTTCTTTTGCTCTGTTTCTGCTGGCTGCTTCAAAATCTGCTTGCTTAAGATTCCTCCAAAGCACTTGGCATGGTGACTCACAGGCTTCAAAACTGCTGGAACTAGCATTCCACGAGCGGTTCCTGCCTTAGGGTGATTGTGGAAAGCACTCTGCCAGGGTGTGAAGCTGCACACTTATGGAACAGAGGCCAGAGGAGAGGAGAGGCCAGAGAAGCCCCACACATGGCGGCTGATAGAGGAAGGCCCACCGACTCAGGCAGGTCAGTGAAGGAAGAAAAGAACAAGGTGAAATGGGGGGGGGAGGGTGGAGTGTGTGACAGAGGCAGGAACAGGTGACTCTCAGCACGGGCAACTTGTGATAGCAGCCAGCACACCCTCTTTATTTCCTCAGTTTAAGGACATTCATAGGAGACTATTGTTTGGCAGAGTAGGGCAGGCGGAGGGGTCAAAACTTCCTAACTCTGGTATGGAAACCGCTATTAACATTTAAAAAGCTAACACCTTTTCATGAGGTTCCAGCATCGAATCTGTTTGCAGCATGGTGCATGGTGAGCTAGTTCTCTAATTTCATTGAAACAAGCTGGTTAAACTCCCTGGTCTAGCTTCAGGCAGGTCTGAGGAAGCATGGCCTTCTCCTCTCCTCACCTACTTTCCTCTCCTGTTTTAAGCAAAGCTTCCCTTGGTCATATTGCTGATATCTAGAGCTGAGACAGCTTCTTCAGGACTGAGCTAAAGAGAATAATTATGTTTCTGAAATCTCACCAGGATCCATTTTTAACCAGTCATGCACCATCTGCAGATATGGACAATGGCTAGAAATACAGCTGGCAACCATACAGTTCAGCTACTCTGTTTCTCAAAAGTTCTTTCATGGTCTCCATCTAGCAAGAACATATCTCCCTACAAAAGGCAAAGCCCTCATATATACTGGCATGGACCACACTACTGGTTTCCTAGAAACAACATGAGGTCTGATAGCAGAATCAAGGTGAAGTCTTAGGGGAAAGGGCTGAACTATGGATTTTTTTAAATAGGGAGAAAGCTGTCCCAAGGTTAGAACAACTGTTCTATTTTTTATTGTGGCTGGTATGGTCATCTGTCTCATGGCCAATGCACAAACATGCTTTCAGACATGAAATGACTCCTATAACCACTGGTGTACCTGGGGGGGCAAGTGGGGCAATTGCCCCGGGCGCCAACCCTCCAGGGGCGCCTCAGAGCCTTGCCCCACCGCTGCCCCCACCCCCAACAGGAGGAGCGCCCAGGAGCACTGCGGAGAGGAGGCTTGCTGCCTCTCTGTCAGCGTCTGGGCGCCGACTGAGCTGCCCCTCCCCTCCTCCTTTATAAGAGGATAGGAGACAGGCGCCCTAGAGAGGCACTTACGCTCTAGGGCGCCCATCTCATCTCCTCTTATAAAGGAGGAGGGAAGAGGGGGGGTGGTCCAGTTGGTGCCGAGTCGCTGCCTTGGAGGCAGCGTCCTGCTGCCTCCCAAGAGCGCTCCTGGGTGCCCCTGTTCTGCCTCTGAGGGCGTCTCTCAGGGATGGAGCGGAAGCGGCACGCGCCCCATCCAATTTCAGAGGGAATGCGTGCCGCTTTCCAGCCGGGTCACCCTGCTCCGCCACTGAGGGTGTCCCTCAGGGGCGGAAGCGACATGCGCCCCCTTCGACTTCAGAGGGGATGCGCACCACTTCCCGGTCGGGTCATCCTGCTCTGCCTCTGAGGGCGTCCCTCAGGGGTGGAGCGGAAGCGGTGCATGCCCCCTCCAATGTTGAAGGGGACGCACGCCACTTCCCGGCCCCCACGGAGCCTTCCGCGCAGCTTACAAGCTGTGCGGTGGTCTCCACTGCAGCAGTCTGAGGCCGTTGGGAGCAGCCCCAGACCGCTGCCATGGAGACCCCTGCGGCGCGGAAGGCTCCGTGGGGGCCTCGGCTGCCTCCTCTGTTCCCCCTTGTTTTCAAAGGGGGAACGGAGGAGGCAGCTGCGCGGAAGTAATTGCTTCCTAGTTTTGGAGTTAAAAGAAGACACCTTCAATAGCCAGAAGTTGCCAAGTCATTTTATGTGGTAGTATTTAAGAAAAATAATCAGCTATTTAGGGAGGGATGCAGGCTGTTTGAAGTTGAAAGACTTTCAGCCTTCAATCTTCTCACCCTATAGTAAGGATGTGGCTTTATATCCAGAGCCCTATTATATAATCAGTCTTGGCACTTTTACCCACTGAGATCACTTTCAATGGGTCCTAAAGCCCTGGGGTTTTTCCAAAACCTGCCCAGGATACATTTTCCCAATACACTAGTGCTGTCTAAGCCCTGAGGCCTGAAGCTGTAATGCTGTAGGATACCTACTGGTAGGAGATCAGAGGAATAAGAACAAACAATGTATGCAATTAAAAAAAAATAGGAGTAAGGACAGGAATCATTCTCGGATTGTTCTGAGGCTGCTGTTTAATCTACAAGGACTCAGGACGTCCTCAGCAACATTAGCAATGACCCAGTGGGTAAGACATCAGCGATTAAAGTTTGGCTCCCGCTCTAGGGGCCCAAAATACATTTCTTCCTCATGATTGATAGTAGTGGCTCTGAACAGAGACAACAATGCTGAATGTCTCAATTTGGGAGATTTTTCTTCATACAGGCCCCATGACACCTTCGATGATTTCGCCCTCCCCTTACGTGCTCCGATTGAAACGCCCTCCCTGCTCACACCAACCCAGCGCTGTGGTCCAATATTAACTCTGGTACGGGGGTTAATAATAAAACACACACAGGCAACAAGGCTAGGGACAATGTAGGCTACTGCCTTATTAGGGATTCTGAATCCTCAGTGGAGGAGCTTGTGCAGGACAGGAATGAGCTCATTCATCACTGGGTGCAGTAGCTGCCAATGGGACCAGAACAGAAATGCAGTAGCTCTCGGTCTCATCTCTTTGCCTTCACCTCCTTCCATTTCAAATAATGAGCGCAGGGGGGGAAATGTACAGTTTCTTTCATCCGGCAGTGGCCTGCTGCAGACTTCACACATGCAAAGGGAGAAATCAGGCACCAGAATGCATTGATGCATATCTGTGAAGACTGCAAGCCCTCTACAACCTGAGCAGTCACCCCCCGCGCCCCAGTACAGATGGCCTCAAGTGAAAGGAGCAGGAAAGATTAGCACACCCCACTCCATCAAGCTCACAGCTACACCCTCCAAGGCCTGTGGCTGAAGTTCTCACTCTCCTTAGCCAGCTCCAAAAATAGCATGTATTGGTAATGCCACAACTCTGCACCACTCACCACACAGCCAAAACTCCTGCAATTTTGATTGCAATTTTTTTATTCCTGTTTCACAGACATGGAACTGAGGAGAAGAACTCAGTTGAGTTCTGAACTCTGAATCCTGGGAACATACCACTGCAGGGGAAAATCCCATCTTTCTCAAACTTACCACTTACAAAACATTTGAAGGTTTGCTTTATTTTCAAATGTAGAAAACTAGCCCGCCCAGCCACATCCAGGTCAACTTCTCATCCCAGGAAAAGCTATCCAGGAAGCCAATTCCAGAGTAACTCATCTACTCTATGTCCTTCCTTTCCCACAACCTTCAGATAGTGATTTCATGACTACTGACTGCATTTTGCATCAGAAGTGCAGAAGATATAGGGAAAGATGGACAGAGAGCAAATAAATAATGGGAAAGAGTTTGATGACTAAAGAACCATACGTACATGCTGGACTTCAAGAAAGAGTACATTGGAAGAGCAAAAGAGGAAAAAAGGATCTGCTAAATGTCAGCAGAATCCAATCTTGCACGGAAAATAGCAAGAGATTTTCTAGTTAGGCAGGTAAGAAGGCACAAAAAGAGGCCTTGTGGGGTGATTGTTTACCAGGGATGAAAAGGAGATTAAAGACTCTTAAGGTATGGCACAAACTGTAATGACTTCGCCTCTCTTGGCTTTTAGTGGAGAGTGCATGCAATATCGAAGAGCTATAGGACTGTGCTAAGATGGAGATGAGGTAGGGAAGTCAGTGTGACCGGATCTTCTGGCATGTTTTACTTTGGATAATAAGAACTATCAGTGGGCTACACAATTTGGATCATGGCCACAGTAATTGGGGAAGTTTTATTTTATACCTTTCTGTGTATGCCGTTTCTCAGACTTATGGCCCAATCCTATGGGCACGCTGCACCACTGAAACTTGTGTTCTGGCAGCACAGCCTGCTTCATGGCGATCACAGAAGGTGACATGCCACTTGGCACTGCTGAGCCACCGCTACAAGTGGTGTGTTGCTGTGCCTGCACATTAGAGACCTGCAAAGGAGTTCTGGCATTGGCAACTCGGAGTAGGGGGTGGCCAAAGGGTGGGTGAAACAGGGAGGGCAGGGGCTTCTCCAGAGTGAGCATTAAAAGAGTAAGGAAAGCAGCCACAAGTGAAGATGACAATTTTGGGAGATTATGGTAATCCAGTTATATGTCTCTTAGGATACCTGCTCAGTGGGGTTACAGCTGATATATGAATGTCCAGAAGATTCCTTATGAACTGGCTAGAAGTAACAGAAGGGACTTAAAAATGGCTTTATAATGTTGCACACAGGTGTCATCAAACTGTGAAACCTGTTTAGACCAGAGGTTCTTATCCTTTGGGGCTTGCATCCCTCAGGAGTGCATGAAGAGGACCAGGGGATACATGAGGTGTTTCCAGAATCAAAAAAATGTTTTGCCTTGATACACATTTGTTTCTATAAGTGTGATTTAATTTTGGTTTTGGAAGTTTCACTTTTTTGTGTATACGTTCAATACAATTATGGGAAAATAGCAAATAATGATTGAAACAAAGACATTTTTTGAGGGTGCATGTCAACATTTTCTGGGGCATAAGGCATAAAATGTTAGGATCCTCAGTTTTAGACTGCTTTTAGAAGGATTATATTAATTGGGCTGGCAGTTTCACTGCACTTGCTGGTGGAAGTGACATTCTGATGATCTCCTCCTCCTCCTGTTGGCAAAACACACATTCTGCCAATGGTGGAGGGGAGGGAACAGGATTGGGCTGTAAGACACTGAACTGTGAAACGGGACTCCCCTGGTTCATATCTTGACCCTGCAATGAACTTATAAGGGGGAACTTACTCAAACACCCTCCGCCTCAGCTGCAATACAGAGATAATAATGCTCACTTTATAGGCTTGTTAAAAGGAGAATATTAATAATATATGTGAAGAATTCTGAATACTCAAAAGTGCTATACAAATGCTCATTTTTATTGTTGAACTGTGTAGACTCCAAGGTCACCAATACAGCAACGAGCCACTGACATTGTTGTCCCTGAGCTGCTTGAAAGATCTGGGGACAACACAGCCATTGCACCCATCTTTCTACAGAAATGTTGGCGAATAATAAGCATCTGAAAAGCGAGCTGCATTGTTTGCCTTATCTCACTGCGCCTACCAGTAAAAGAACAAGAGACAAGATGAAACTCAGGCAAGATGAAACTCAGGCGACAGGAGTAGTCTCTAATTGGGATGCAAGTTTCTCATAGGGATGTCAAAAGCTTTGCAAGTGGATTGTGAGTTGAGGGAATAATGTTCAACAGCTACGGCTGCCCACACGACAGGTTGGCTCAACAGCAGCCAATTAAAGTGTTTGAAATAGATTGGCTTCAGTTAAGCAGCCTGCTTACACACACACACACAGACACACACACACACACACACACACACACAAACACACACACGGAGCCATGTAGTGAATCGAGAGAGGGAAGCAGGCTACAACGGGGGCTTTCTAATACGAAAATATGACAAGATGCAGCAGTTATATTCCAGCCAATTGGAAAAAGACAATATGATGGAATTGTTATCGCCCGTGACATACATATTCATCGTGTCTCCTGTTAAGGTTTTTTTTTTTTGCGGGGGGGGGGGGGTGTTACATAAAAATTAAGATCAAAAAGGACAGAAGAAACAGTGTCCCAATGGCAAGGATCAGATTCACTTATATGTAATGGCCTTGCCACAGTCAAGTTGATGCCTGAACAGCAAATGCCTTTTTTTATTTTTACCCCCTCCCCATCACTGATGCCACTTCCACCTCCCTATCTTTTCTGCTGCTAGAGGATCTTCAAAACTGGCTGGATGGGAAGGATCCTGGGAGCAGAAATGGTTCCTTTTCTGCTCCCATGAGCTCTGCACCCACCAGTCTTAAAAAAGATCAAGGTGGCAGCAATCCTCTTCCTGAGAGTGACAAGGAACAGGACTGCAGCTCTTCCTACCTCCTTCTTCTCCAGCACTGCTTCCCAAAAGCATAGCGGCTGTCCCCGTCACACTTCTCTTGCTTGCGCCGAACATGGCTAGATTCACCTGCCTCCTGGGGGTTACAGAGAAGGTGTACTGGACTCTGAAAAGTTGAGACGCTGAGTAACTACAGTTCAGGAACAGTGAGCTAAACAGCCTCTTGGATCTCTGGGGGTGCACAGTGCAAGATCCCAGGGTCAGATCCTTGCCCAGGACAAAGATACCATTCTCTCAGAAGGGTGATGGGAAAGAAGCCTGAGGCAGGTGGGAGTCATGACAGCAATGTGAAGGGCAAGGGACCCTAAAGAAGTATTCAGGGGCTTTCCCCCAGGTGACTGTATGGGAAAGCCACAATAAAAGCTGCATAGACCAATGTTTGACTCCTACAAGTTTGTCCATATTCAGTCCAGGCCTTGGCACCACAGAAACAGTATCCTTCCCACAACCCTGCGATGTAGATTTGTCCCTGTGGGAAGAGGGAGAGCCAGGAAGGCACATTGCAAAGACAGTTGATGAATGTCCAGACACAGAGTTTTGCAATTATGAGTTGTAGTAGTGTAAATGTGCACAGGCACTGAGTTTCAGAGCTTTCGATGAAACATGACCACCCTTTTGGGCGAGAACACTCGCCCCCTCCTCCTTTTTCTCCCTTCCCTTCTTTCTCATCCCAGGAAAACCTTGGAAGCTTCCTGTGTCATGAGAAGTTGAAAGGCTTGAGGCCAGGTGCAGGGAAAGACACAGGGATGAGTCATGAGTTGCAGATAAGAGAGAAGCAAGGAATGCACTCTTCTGCCTGGGAAAGAGGAGTGACTGAAAGGTAACTTAGACATTGCTTTTGTATTGTTAATGAGAGACAATAAAAGGCTAAGGGGCGGGCTTAGTAAAGGCTGTCCTCGCATTTCGCCCCTGGCACTCAACTGAGCATCCTAGCCTCAGTGTTCTTCTTTGTGTCAATTTGTGATTGCTACATGAGTTGCATTGAATAAGTGTACCAGAAGCCTATTCATTGGGATTGTAGCGATTTGGGAAACTGGAAGAGGGTTTTTTTTTTTTTTTTTTTGCTTCTGTGGGCCATTCTGAAGCCTGCAGAGGCAGTGGGCAGATGCACCCAGCTCTGAACGGACCCTTCGGAGGGTTCAGGTGGAGCCAAGTCTAGCTCAATGAGGGTTCAGGGGTTCTGTGTTGAGCCAGACTCATGGATGAAAAATTCGCAGATAGGCTCCACCTGTCTCATCTTTTCCTGATAAGAAGACAGGAAAAAAGATTGGTCCTTGTGGGATTTTACAAAACAAGGGTCAGGTAGTGGAGGAATGGCTTGTCACAGTTTCAAGAACGTTCTTCTATACACTTGGCACTCTCTTTTCACAATGGGCAGCTCCCATATTCCTTCAGCAGCATCAGTCCTTCATGTTTCATAGAACTAAATGCATTCAAAAAACTGCAGGCAGGAGCCAGATTTAATGGGTGCCAGTGCTGGAAACCTGTGCATTGATGGCAATTGTTCTTCTTCATGCTGGTTCAGGCATTCAAAAGCACTGAAGGCACAGATGAGACACTATTTATGCACAAGCTGCTTTGTACAAAATGTGACTCATGCAACATGCATTGCAAGTCAGTAGCAAACAGGACTTCAGACCAGGAGGTCTCACACTGTTCATGAAATCTAGGAAACCATTTGGGTGGTGATTAGAAAGTATCCAACTTTCCAACATTCCCCTTATCTAATTATACCAAGAGATGACTATTTTTCAGATGGTCTTATCTTTCTATCTTATCATTCAGATGCTTATCCAAAGTCTGTTACTGAATAATATAACATGGAGTACAAAGTCCCTTTATAAGAGTGACAAAGGTTGATTATTTTAATAGTTGTCACCATGTCAGGCATTCAAATTAATACAAATACACTTGAAATCTCTCTAATTTTATAACAAATGTTATGTTTTAAGTCAACATTTACTTATATGGGGGGGGGAGAACTTCCTTCAGCAGTGGTTACTCTCTCTGTTGCAGAATCCAGTCCTGATAACATAAAATTTCATCACCTACCTGTTCCAATTTACCACTTCCAATACTTAGAGCCCATTTCTAACCTTTCTATTGCCCCCACTGGTGCAGCCACAACAAAAAGGGCATGCTATATCCAGTGGGGAAGGGGGCACATTGGGAGGCTTCAAAGGTGAAAGGGGATTTCAATTCCTTTACACCTCTGTAAGCCTCCTGACCTGCAATGAGATTCCTTGGATCTGCGCAACTGAAATTGCTGGCACGGGTCCAAGGAGAGAAAGGGGACACAGAGGATGCTGAAGAAGGGGATAGGGTGCATGACACTGTCACTGGAACCACCCCCTCCCACAGCCTCCCTGCCCTATTTTGCCCCCTTCCTGCCCTTGCTGCTGCCTTACCTGCTCCAACGGGTGACTGGCGATCTGCTGGTGGACTGGGAGTGCTCATGAAGCAGCCACCTCATGAGGTAGCCCTCTTGCAACAGCAGAAGTACCTTCAAAACAAACCTTCTGCTGTTGCAAAGGGCTCTCCTCTCAATAGGATTGGGTCATTGTTTTCTTATTATATGTACCATTTGCTCCAATGATTCTATGCATGGTTTTCAATAAGTCTCATTGTGTTCAGTGGGGATCACTCCCTAGTACCTAGACTGCAGCCCAAATGTATATATCTTGCCAGTAAATCCATTGCATAAGCAATGATTTGAGCTATGAACATATTAAAAAAGCCCAAACACTTCAAAGGGGGAAAAACTATTATAGGCATTAGGACAATACGGACTTTGAAGGTTAGATTTTGAATAATCCAATCCTACTTACTGAGTATGTTGACTCAGAAGCAAGTATCACAGAGGCCAATGTGCTTTTCTTCCCAGGAAGTGTTCTATATTTGCAGCCTCAAGCTATGGGGGGAAGGGGGGCACATACAGTATAAAAATTTCCATATCACCTCCACAGATCTCCCTAAAGGGACAATGCACATTTGGAACATTTATGGGCAAAAGCCAATATGGAATTTTTGCAAGGGCTTTTTCTCAAGTAGAAAGTTCACATGTTCAGTTCATGTTCTAATATCAGCATGCAGTGTTTTCTGTTCAATTTGGGCCCCTGCTGTTGTGCACAGGGCTAGGCTGTTGTCTGATCTTTCAGCCCATCTCAGTGCTGTCCTGTTTGATACTGCATGTAGGGACAGGCTTGTTCAAAAGAGTGATTGTGTGCATTGTTCCACTGTTGAAGAGCCACAGAACAGCGTTTAAAAAATGAGTCATAAAAAGAATGAGAGAACAGACAATCAGAGAACTAAATCAGCATAAAAAATACACAACCAGCAAAATAAAACACAGCCACCAAATCAGGAGTATAAATCAAGTAAACAGCAAGCCAAATGCCTGCCTAAACAAACAAACAAACCAAAACACATTTCAGCAAATGACAAACCAAGGAGGCAACAAGGCACACTTCTCTGGACAAAGGGTTGCATAGCTCCTCCTCCAGCCCCAAGAATTTATACGGTGTGCTTTCATAATAATAAATTTAAAAGGAAAAGAAAAAACCCCAAACTGCCCCTAAAATGAACTAGGCATGAAGCCTAAATCTCTACTCCCCTATTATTAATGGAATGATGAGGATAGGGGCACAGGATAAAGGTTCACCTGCAAATGCTGCCTACATAGAGCTTTGATCCGATTTCTTTGCAGATAAGCAAACAAACCCCAGTCTTCCAGTCTCTGATCACAGTGTGTTTAGAGAGAAGAAAAACATTCTCTCTGTGACAGAAACTTCCCTAGGGTTTATGAAGCAGCTCCATTTGCTGAGCTGAAATTTTGCCACACAGAAAGCTTCTCTACAGTTTATTGTTTCCTCAGGGCTCAAGGTGAGGTCCAATATAGAAAAGCAGAAAGACATGCCCAAGGGTGAGGGGTGTTCGATTTGGCTTATATATGAAACCAATTCCTGGGATGCTTCCCAGAGCTCTGGACTCATGTCCACAAACTAGGGGGCGGGGGTGGTTGGCAAAGCCTCTCACAACTGTCCAAGCTTTTTGGTGCCTGTTCACTGTCTCAGGAAGAGATATGTCTGGAGATAACGGCTGTGGGTTTTAATGAAATTTTCTAACCAATTATGTATCCTCTCATCTGTTGAAAGAGCATGATTAATAATAGGTTTCCAGGGTGAACAGCCACATTTGCAAATATAAAATCTGCTTACTGTGGCCACGCACACAGGTGAGCTTGAAATTCATGTGCTCACATTCTGCAAACTCTGGTGGCAGCAAAATGGTGATGATTCTTTACCAGTAAGGAGTATTCTTTTCAAGCCAGACAAAACCAACTGCAGCTCCCTGAATATTCTTGTAAGGTACATAACCCAGATGTAAAATACTATTATTGTTATTGCAGACATCCTTCCGAGGAAACTCTTGGTCCCAATCAGGAAAAAGAATGGGTGACCTTCAGCGAGTCAGCCAGGGCATTTAAAAACATCTAAACCATAGGCAAGTAGCTTCTTCTCTCGCCCACCTTGCAGGCATACAGAATCAGCTGCCTATCCTCATTAGGCTCAGAGAACAGCAGTTTACAGCTTTCCAGAGAAGCCAAATTGGTGCTGTCATGAATTACTGTAACTGCTTGTTCTACACACTTCAATAATGTCTTTCATTAGGGGATGATAAGAAAGCAATATGTATTTTATTAGCATATGTTCCCCCATGTAAGAGAAAACCAGAACTAATCTGCACTTTGTCAGGAAGAGAGTTCAAGAGAAATCTACAGCGGAATCAAGGTGTATTTGCCCAGCCATCTGAGCACCAGGGCCAAAGAGGGCATCTGAAGAGAAAGTCTATGCTCTTGAGGCAGAGTGTTGGAAATCAGAATGTGTTTGGGAAACAATATCCTTTGTATTACAGTAATTCCAACAAGCTACAATCTCACAGAATATAACGCTTCCAATTTCCATACTCCACACTTCTGTAGTCCATGGTAGATGTTTCTTATTTCAACGATTCACAAACAGCTTCTGGCTGGTTTTGATGCTTCAGGACCCTGGGCACATGGCCGGCTCCCATTCATGACCTAAGTCTAAAGGGGATATTTGGTACTTTCTGACAGCACATTCTTGAAAAAAATCACAGCCACTGAATACACTTTTCCCCCAGGCACTTGGTTGCCTATCTGTGACACTAAACATAAGCTCCCTGGAAAAAGGAATACTGTACCTTCTGCATAAGGGATTGTGTGCTTGGCACTTTGATCATTGCTATGGGACAGGATTCAAACCTTAACATGCATTCTCACTCCTTTGCTTCTCTAACCTCACATGCAGCTCCTATAAATAAACAGGGGCGGGGGGGGGAAGAGTATATAAAAGACAGTAACAAAGGAAAGAAGGCATATACAAAAGAAGCAGGGGAAGTTTGTGACTATATACAGCAAAAACAAAGGAAGCCCTCCCTGGTAGAGTTGTAACTTTCCAACAGGGATTCTCTGAAGACTCCATAACTAGCACTGAATCACTAAAGGAGATAGAGAAAAAAGATATGCACAAATACAGCAACTTGTATCTTAAATGTCCAGCTACCATTTTTCATTTTATGCTTGGTTTTGTAAAATGCAGACTTAGTACATCAAAAGTCTGCTGAACTGACGTGAATAACGCAGAAAGCACAACTCATTTATCATGGGAATGACGGCCAGACACAGCATGTTCTGAAAACTCCACCTAGCTCCCCCCTCCCAGTTCCACTGAATTGGATATTTTGTTAAAACAACCACATTCTGGGCAGAGGACCCTGGAACCCTGTGCTGAGCTATATTCGGGTGAGGAGTGGGCGAAGGGAGGAACATTGGGTGGACCCATCAACCGTTCATCAGTAAAGCCATAAATGGCCATATTCTGAGATATAGCAAATTTCAAAGGTGTCCTTGAAGACTAACAGAAACTATTGAATGGGGAGCTCCCAGAAAAGTATATCTTTGTAGGAACCTGCTGTGAATTGATCCCTATTCTATACAGTGACATGCGTGAGATTCAGGCCCAGAGAGGAATAGACACATGGAATACCCTCATTCTCCCCCCCTTAAGCTCAGTCTCTCTCAGTGGATCTTACCTTCCTTGGAACACACACACACACACACACACACACACACTCTTTCTTTCCCGCTCCATAAATAAATTTAAAAATACCTCACCTCTTTCCCCAATCGAGCTCGGGAGAGCTCAGCGACACGCCCACTGAGGCAACTGGATAGCTGCCACCCCTGCTCCCCTGGTGCTTTAAACAGCTGGTCCCTTTGCTCCCTGCTTTTTATATTTATTTATTTATATTTTAGAGATTTATAGCCTGCCTTTCTATTCAATGAGGAAACTCAAGGCAGTTTTTCATGGCTTTCTTATAACAGAACAGAGGCAACTCTGCCTGCTGCCTCCCCAGTAATTGCCAATGCAGGTGCCCTGCCTTTTTTAATTGGAAGCCACCCACCCTGCCTATTTTTGATTGGAAACCAGCTATGACTGCAGTCTATCTACTTAGGTAGATACCAGGGTATGCCTGTATTGTGCTAAAAGTAAAAGCCACCCCCACTCCAGAAGAAGTTCCTTCCACTGGAGGAAGGAAACCTTAGGACAAAGATTTCAAGTAAAGCTTTGCTCCTAGGACAGAATTACAGAATCACTGGTTATACCCTTCCCCCCAAAACAACAACAACAACAGCAACACAGAAGTATAACCAAAAATAAAGTGGAGGAGTGCTGAGCAAGGAGTAAATCCCTGAAAAACACATGGAGGCAATTTCCATGTGGAATGCTCCACTTACAGAAGCTGCCACCACCCAGTTTTTAGAAATTCTCCCATCATTCTCAAACAGCACCACACCTGCATTGCATCACACAGTGTTCCCAAGGGTCCCCCAACCTTGATGAGTAATTTTTCAGAGAGCTTGGAGAGCTGCTCTAAGAGAGACAGAGCAGGGAAGATAGCATCAGTAGCACAGATGCTGTTGCTCAAGCACTACTTCAGGTTGAGGTGGAGATGTCCTCTTTCAAAGGAGAGATCTTCTCTTTGAGTACCTGCTGGAGTAGTTAAGAAAAATTATATGGGGGGAAGAATAAATTAGTTCTCCCACAACAACTTTATGGCCTGGCAATACCCCTTGCCTGTAGCCCCTGTTCCAGGTTATAGTGAATCCAGGTCATGGCCACAACTGGAGTCAGCAGTTTCCTTCCCCTTCCTATCTAAGCCTTCCTCCTTTCCCTTCTTCTACCTAGTATCTCACAACTCTTTTTTCTAACCCCTGGGTCCCTCTGTATAATTTCCCAGCTCCCTCTTGTCACTTTCCCCACCTCCTTTTTGCATCTCCACACTCCCTCCTCCTTTAGAAAATTAGAATTTCCCATGAACTTTTTATCTTGTCATTAAGAGTAAATACTAGTCTGTTTAGGAGCTAGTTGTGTGTGTTAGACACAAGTCATTTTGACCAACATTTGTTTGCATTTTGTATTTTCTTCTAGATTCCCTTCTTTTATTGTGTATTTATCCCCACAATTAATAGAATGTGTTGCACCTACATCCTTGCTAAATACCAAGTTCCATTCAGGTGCGCCATGAGCCTATTGCACAAAGGTGCTTACATACGTGTATGTTTGGTTCACTCATAACCACATATTACTACGCGTGTCCTGGAGCACAGCCAGCAACAGACTGATTTTCATTAAAACATTTTATTTTATCAGAAAAGTATCTTTATCCAAAAACATGGGCTTTGAAAAATTAGCATTTGGAAGGCATTCCAGTTGCCCTATGCTATGCAGGCCAAACTAGAGAACTTGCTATGACCTCCATCCTTAAAACCTCTGAAAATCCCAGACAGCTGCCAGTAAAGTCTAGTTCAATATAAGCCCAAGCAATGAGCCTCAAAATAACTCTGTTATGGACACAGGTCTGTCATAACAGTCCCATGTGGTGCTGTTTCCTTGGTGATCATGGAGTCATACAGACAGCATGTAATCCCCTTGAGCTGACAAAATGTTAACCTATTTGTTTGCAAAGCAAATTCAATCACCTGAATCTTTTGAGTGAAGTGCAGTTTTTCATTGCCCTCAGGCAAAAAAAAAACAACAACAACAAAAAAGCAAAAAACAACACCGGTGCAGCTCCAGCAATTTCTATAGTGCTTTAGCCTGAAGCAATGGCTGTGTTTAGAAAAAACATGGGGGCCTGATTCGGTTACCTGCCTAGAGGGCCAATCAATCTTCTTGAGCCTGGTGCACACAACTGCTTGGAGGAGGTTTTTCCTCTTTCTTGAGTGTGTAGCCTGTCAAAAGCTTTTGTTTGTCACAAGAATTCCTTGTGCATCTCAGAATATACAAATAACTCCTCATTATCTAACCAGTGTGGCTTCTACTTGACCTTCTAAGGGCCCAATCCTATCCATCTTTCCAGTGCCGATATAGCTTCAATATAGCCTTGAGTTAAGGCAGGGGTCTCCAAACCCCGGCCCAGGGGCCAGATGCGGCCCACAGCGAGCCTCTATCTGGTCCATGGCCAGCCTCCTGTCCCCTGAAAGCCTCTGGCCCAGTCAACCAAACACAAACAGAACTGTGCTCTGGTTGCTTTTGGAGTGTGTTCTGAGGGCTGGAGAGGTTGAATGAATGAGCCCATTCACTCAATTATTCACTCATCTAAGTTCCAACTCTAATTTATTTATTTAAATTTTATATTTAAATTTTTTTCTGGCCCTCAACACTTTACCATATATTTGATGCGGCCCTCTGGCCAAAAAGTTTGGAGACCCCTGAGTTAAGGGAACAAACATTCCCTTACCTTGAAGCCTCTGTGACTTCCCCCTCACTGCACACACCCCATTGACATGGCAGCATCAGCGCTGGAAAACTGGATAGGATTGGGCCCTAAGAATAAATATTAGTCTGTGCCGGCTTGGTATTACCTTGTAGGAACCACAGGCAGCAGCTGGATGGTCAGTTTTCCACTAAGGTCCCCTCATCCCCTAACAATTGCTCCTGGAACTTCTTAACAGCTATGCTTGTAGCCATCGTGTTCCTCCCGGATCAGGGGAATTGTAGGTAAAAACATCTATGGTGCCCACTAATATTGCTGCCAGAAACACAAAGATAAAGTTGAAAAGGGCTCTGCTGCTATGACTGCTGCTGCAGCAGCAGAAAAAGGAACAAGAGACCCCACTACCACTACCACTGCCAAGATAGACTTCTTAAACCTTAGGAAAGCCCATCTAGATAGGGGGAAGCCCACTGGAGGGCACGTTGCCAGGAGTCAGCCCACAGGCTGTACACATGCCTTTGCTACTTAAGGGACTTACCTGAGATTGTCTCTTGGCAAAATGTGCAATTGTTGCTTAAGGTGTTGCAAAGACGACAAATGTCCTGCACACTTCTGCTGCAGGGGTGCTGATGTGCCACCTGGTTTGCAGCCTGCTTGCTACCTACTGGTTGCCCTGCTCCTTTCTTTGGGTTTGTCCTCTCTAGTTTTAGAAGCACTGTGTGCTGGGCTTCATATGATATACAACAACTGTACCCAGGGACACATTTGCATGGAGATCGGTAGCATGCAAACTGACTCCCTTACAGTTCCAGTTGCATGTTTCAATTGGCAATTACTGTCAGTGAAATAACTGGTTGAAGAACATGTAACTGTGAAGTGGGAATTGCGAGTAGAAACATGCTTTTGTGCGATTGGTGGACCACTATGGTTCTCCATGCAACTGCATCTCAAGCATCAGTCCATGCACATCACATGGGGCCTTTCTGTAATGTATTAACTGGCTAGAATGAAACAAAGGAGAGGCTTTTAAAAAGGTGCAACCTCACATATGCTTTGGAAGCCATAAGCTGCCATGGTGTCAGTCAGGAAGAACTACAGAAGAAACGTGGGACATCCAATCTATAGCATGTGCCACCATGTTTCTGTTGGGGCTGTTGATTTTGGTACTAACAGTAATAAGAGGAATCAAGACTTCAGTGGACAGGAATGTAGAAAGAATAAAGGAAAGAATGCATGAAAAAAGCAGTACATGCAGTACTACATGGGACCTTCACCACATGATCCAGTGTTTGACAGAACAGGTGCATCTGTTGCATATGAAGAAGGGCTGTGCCAAAACAAGTTAACTAGTTTGGTGTTTGTTTTTAGGATTCTCAAGAAGCATCTCCCACTTGCATCAATTTTTGACACTTGCAACAATATTTTCATGTCATCTTGATGAGGTTTGGCAACAACATTTTGTTTCCTTGATGGTGCCTCTTCTTCACCTTCATTGTCCTAGGTCTCTTGTGCCATTATCACTGTCATCTAATTTATTTGATCACAGTGCCTCATGTGATTTTGTCAAAAATATTACACTGTGTGCAATATGTTGATTTCACAGATCACCAACAAAAAACAAAAAAAAGCTGTTTCCACCAAGTGCTACAACTGAATGTTTTCCCATTTTGCTTTTAGATCAGAAGCAGTATGGATGGAAGGTGGAATATTCCTTCTGCCAACCCTTTGTTATGAGAATGTAACCATTTTTTTTAGTGTTCTGCTACTATTGTTTACTATCTCTATTGCTGCTTTGGTGCCACATTTGTTCTACAAATTATTGCATGCTCTTCTTCATTTGTTTAATCACATGGATGATCCCAGCCAGCTAGGGATCACGCAATGAACAGGATGGTGTCACAACACTATGTAGACAATTAGATTTGTTAAAGCAATTGAAATGCAGAGTGTGAGTGAAGTCAATTGAGAATGGGCAATGTTTTCTACATTGGTCACAGAGGTGGCACCAGCACTTCTGGAATCACAGAGTGAGTGGGATGACATTTTGTCAATATGCAGCCAATCGGATTTGAGGGGGAACATGATTGAGACATACAGAATTATGCATGGCATGGATACAGTGGACAGAAAGATGCTCTTTTCCCTCACAAAACACCAGAACTAGGAGACATCCACTGAAATTAAGTATCAGGAGGGTTACAACAGACAAAAGAAAATATTTCTTTACCCAGCATGTAATTAGTCTGTAGAACTCCTTGCCACAGGACATGGCAATGGCATCTGACCGAGATGCCTTTAAAAGGGGATTGAACAGATTTCTGGAGGAAAATTCCATCACAGGTTACAAGGTGACATGATGAGTATGTACAGTCTGAGATTAGTTGGTCACTCATCATGAGGGCTGGATAGGAAATTTTTTTCTGTCATCCAAATTGGCTGTCAATTGCAGTTTTTTTTTGCCTACCCCAGTCTGGCAAGGGAGGGAAGGTGTGTTCAGTAGGTTCCATGCATTAGGTTGTTGGCATCCTTCAGTCTCAGAAGACTATGGTGTCACGCTCTGAATGGTGGTTCTGGAACAGAGTGTCCTCTCCAGTGCGCGAAGCCTGGGTAAAGTAGGTATGGAGGATAGGCTGTTACCCATGCAGCAAATCCCCCCTATCCACGTCGCTGAAATGGTCCAATGGAAAGGCAGAGGCCAATACGGTTGGTTCCAGCGGCGTCGCAGGAGTTGCCAGAACGTGACTGTGTTCAGCCATGAACTGCCTCAGGAACTCCAGCTCTGGATTTTGCCTCGAGGTTGACTCCTGAAGCCTTTTCCCTAACTGGATGTAGCCACAAGGCAGTGGAGGTTTGGGATCAGAGTTTTCCTTCTCTCAGATGAGCTGCCTTCCCAGGCTGACGAGTCCCATCTACCTGGTGGCTGTTTAGTCGCCTCTTACGACAAATACAGCCAAACTGAGGGCCTATTCTTATCCCCAGCCCCCAGGGGATTAAAATTCCATGCATTAAAAATTGGTCATTTGTGTTTAATGCAGGTAAAGTGGCCCAAGTTAAACCCAAGTGCAGTCTGGTGTCTTTGCTGGGGATGAGATTTTAAATAGAATGCCAGATGCAGCGGCAGCAAGATGCAAGTATCTTGTGTTCTTGTGTGCTCCCTGAGGCATCTGTTGGGCAGCTATGAGATACAGGAAGCTGGACTAGATGGGCCCTGGGCCTGATCCAGCAGGGCTCTCCTTATGTTGATGCTGATGTCATTCAGGGCAAACAAACCAAGTATTATGAAGCATTACCTGGATTTTGAATGGATGAACAACTCTCAAATTCTTTTAAAGCAATTCCTGAAAAACCCCAGAAAGTGCTATGTGTATATGCCTCTTGATCGCTGCTGAAAACATTTGTAAAAAGTACACACTCCTTTTGGCTCACCCTACTGCCACAGACAGTATCCCCTGGGAGCTTGGGATAAGAATAGGCCCTCAGTTTGGCTATACTTGTCATAAGAGGCAACTAAACAGCCACCAGGTAGATGGGACTCGTCAGCCTGGGAAGGCAGCTCATCTGAGAGAAGGAAAACTCTGATCCCAAACCTCCACTGCCTTGTGGCTACATCCAGTTATGGAAAAGGCTTCAGGAGTCAACCTCGAGGCAAAATCAGGAGCCAGAGTCCCTGAGGCAGTTCATCGCTGAACACAGTCATGTTCTGGCAATTCCTGCGACGCCGCTGGAACCAACCGTATTGGCTTCTGCCTTTCCGTTGGACCATTTCTGTGATGTGGAGAGGGGGGATTTGCTGCATGGGCAACAGTCTATCCTCCATACCTACTTTACCCAGGCTTCGCGCACTGGAGAGGACACTCTGTCCCAAAACCACCATTCAGAGAGCGATACCATAGTCTTCCGAGACTGAAGGATGCCAACAACAACTGCCACAGACAATCAGATTAAATGGCAATGAGGGCAAATGCGGTTGAGAAGAGTCAGAATAAGGAAGATGAAAAATGATGCCAAGAAGCAGCAGCTGCCAGGGACATGAAAGGGTGCCAAACAGCATCAGAAAATGTGCATCTCTGGCACGATGAGTGCTTTTCCAGTAACTAGTTCAGCTGTGGCAAATATGCCAATTTCAAAGCAAGTATCAAGATTGGTGAATATTCAGTGAAGCCGAACTGTGTCTCACAAGAAGGTAGTATATAAGCCCCAAACAGCAAGCCACTTTCTTTTTTTTTATTTTATTTTTATTATTTACTTACTTTAAGACATGGGTACAGGAAAAATCACAAACATATATGTACAGGGTAATACACAAGGGAAAAAACACCAGGAAATCGCAGAACTGTAGCCGATACTCTTATGTTTCCCTACCTATCATCCTTGAATAACTTATTGTTTATCTAACCACTCATACAATGGTTTCCACAATTTCTGTATTCTCTCTATTTCGCCATCTCCCAATCTTTCCGTCAATACATCTATTTCAACCATCTCATATAATTTCTCAATCCACATCTCTACAGTGGGAGTATCAGGGTTCTTCCACAATCTAGCATACACCAATCTCGCTGCAGTAATTGCATACAACAAAATATGTTTAAGATCATTGTTATAACTTTCAGGAAAAATACTCAAGAGAAACAGTTCTGGTTGGAAATGTATTTCACAATTAAAAATAATTTGAATAGTTCTATATATTTTTTGCCAAAAATTTTTGGCCTTAGGGCAAAGCCACCACATATGATAAAAAAAACCTTTCACCTCTTTGCATTTCCAACACTTATCGCATGTGCCGGGATACATTTTTGCTAATCTATCTGGAGACAGGTACCATCTATAAAACATTTTGTATATGTTTTCTTTCATTGTTACTGCCTTAATTATCTTCATATTTCTCTTCCAAAGCTGGTCCCAATTATTCATTGTTATATTATGTCCAATATTTTTTGCCCATATAATCATTACCTCTTTTACCGATTCGTCTACCATTTCCATACTCAACAAATATTGATACATCCTTCTGATATAATTTTGCTCATTTGATAAAAATATTTTATCAAATTCCGTCTCCTCTGGGTAGATTCCTTCTTTTTTATCTTTCAACCATCTTGTTTTAATCTGTAACTCCGTCAACCAATCCAGTTCAATCCCTTTCTCCCACAATACCTCTTTTGAGTACATAACTGCTTTCTCATCTAATAATTCATCATATCTCCTATTCTGTGAACCTCGCAACCACATTGGCCTAGTATCAATTTCTAACGGTTTCACCCATCTTGGAATCTTCTCGTAAACTTTATATCTGATTTGTTCCCAGACAAACAACAATGCTCTTCTTATCAGATGTTGTTTAAAGTAACTATGATATTTGGCTTTATCATAAATCAAAAAGGCATGTGGACCAACCTGCAAATCGTGTAGTTCTAATTTTAACTCTCTAGTTTTAAAAACTGAACAGTCATTTAACAATAGCCTTGTTAATGAGAGCGAGAGTGAGGGTAGCTGGCTGACAATCCATCAATCCTTCTCTCTCCAGGTGACCCCTTCCTCCTGAGTACGTGAAAGAAAGGTGATCACTTTGCATTGGTGAAGGGAGGGGCTGAGTGAAGCGCCTTTCTAAGTGCTTGGAGGAGGACAGATGGATTGTCTTCTTAATGAGTCTTATCTTACATCACAAAGGTCAGCAAGACTGTTTTTAAATCACTTGAACAAGGGAACTTTGTTTTTTAAATGGATTTGCTATAGTGCGTTTTTTGCCATCCACATGACTGCTTGGAACCCACGTGAATAATGAGGCTCAAGCTGCATTTAGTAAACAGCAGTAATCCACAGACAGAATTAGAAAACAGGTACTATGCCTATTAAGTGCTTATTAACATCAGTTTTACACGATGGTCAAGCATTCCAAGTTCACTGCATCTATTAAACATAATCTATAGCAAAGACTAAATGTACTTGATCTGTTTCACTGACATTATAAAGGTTCAGCCTCTGCTCTAATTATCACCAGTACATTCGGACCAACACCCTTCTTGTCCCATGCAAGTCTCAACAGCTCCATTACCTGTCACTTCTCTATGTGGCCAGCCAGGCTCCCCACTGCCTCAGGCCTCATTAACACCAGTCTAGCTGGCTGATGAGGCGGGCAGCAGCCGGTTCCAGAACTCAGACCTGTTTTGTAGACAGCAGGGGATGTTTATCAAATATGGAGGGGATGAAATGGCAAAACAAAGTGAATCTCTCACCTCCCTCCAGCTCGCCCAATCACTCTAGCATTTCTCTCATTAAAGACACACCAGGCTGCCTGGTAGGAATTAATCTGAAGTGACAGTCTGGTTCAGCAAGCAGGCCTGGAATGGAGACTTTTCTAGTTTTAATAAAGGGGAGACATTCAGTTTATGCTCCAGCCTGGCATGGATCTGAGGGACACCTTATTAGGAATCAACAAGCCTTTTCCAGCTTGGGACGCAGAGTAGGGATGTGTATCCCTAGTCTTGCCACAGTTGTGAGTCTGTTCAGGAGAATCCAACAAGCAAATAGGAGCTTCAGGCTTCCTCGAAGCATAGAGCAAAGACCAACCATTCCTCTGGCACATACACGTTTTGCTGCCTTTTCCTGCCACAGCCTCAGGTTACATATGGGTTCTGTCTCACTGTGTACAGGAATTCTGCCCTGTCCCTTGTAAATACAACTTTGAGTTTGGCTGAGGTCCTTCCTTCAGGACGCACTCTGCATGAAAATATCAGGAAGCTTTGCAGGTCATTTTCAACTAGGTCTTCAGGAATGCAGAGCAGAGCACACTCAAAGGGAACAATCCTATGCATGTTTACTCAGAGGTAAATCCCATTGAGTTCAGTGAGGTTTACTCCCAGGAGAGAGTGTTTAGGATTGCAGCCAAAGAGAAACAAACACTTTTGGTTCAAGTGGGATATTCACAGTCATAGAGTGACTGCAGATTGCACCCCTTTCCATATTAAGGGAACATTTCCAAATATTTCTGGATCTATCAGCTGGCAAAAAGCCCAACTGCCCCAAAGCTGCAAGACATGAGTTCTCATAAGGTAGGGCTTTTCAGACTGGGGTGTCGCAACACCCCAGCCTGTGGGCCCTGGCCTGTTTCCCCTTAAAGGGCGGGGGCAGCCAGGGGGCAGGGAGGAGGCAGTGGCGCAATCCCCAGGATTGTACCATCCCCAGGATCACGCCACTCAGGGGGCTACAGGGGCTTAGGTACACTTACCAGAGCCTCTTGCAGCCTCCTTGGGGTGCGGGGAGCCCTGTGTGGCTGTCCGTAGGGTTCCCCGAAGCTTCATAAGTGAATATGGAGCAATGGTGCTCTGCTTCTGCTAAACTGGAGGGCGATTGTGCTCCACTTCCACTTCTGAAGCATTGGGAAGCCCTGCGGACAGCCGTGCAGGGCTCCCCGCACCCCCGGGAGGCTACAGGAGGCTCTGGTAAGTGTACCCAAGCCCCTGCAGCCCCCGAGTGGCACAATCCTGGGAAACGCGCCACTACCTTCCCCCCGCCCCTGCTGCCTCCCCCTACCCTTGCAAGAATTTACTGCAGCTTTCAAACTCCCTGGGAATTTGAAAACCGCAGTTATAAGGTAACAAGCATGGTCAACATTTAGCTGGGATATCACAAAGAGAAACAAAGCAGGATTCTGTAGGATTGGCAGTTTTTCAATACTAATCCCAGTGGGTGGTAGAAGAGTGTGCATTATTGTTTGAACTAGATATAATGCCTGATGCTTTTCAAAAGGCTTGGAATAATAACAGCAACCTGTATAGTTTTCATTTAATGCCCCAGCTATCTGAATGGGCTGTAAGAGTAGTACCTATGCCCAAGAATGCTACATTTGCATTCAAGCCAGCATTTGAATTATCTGAAGAAGCTGTTCCAACATAGTGCTTTCGCTTGTTTAGTTAGGCTGTTAATAAACCTGTATGCTGCTTTCCTGCAAATTGCATACAACAAGTACATCATCAAAATGTAATAGGTTTAGGCTGGCCACAGCTTCTTAGCTGTGCAGCCATGGGAGACCAATTTGAATGGTCCATCCTTGGAGGCATATGGATCCAGATGGATTCCTGAGAGCTTTGAGGAATTTCCTGCTTCTATGGCAAGTGATTCAGTGGCGTTCTGGCCATACTCTGGCATGAGGAAATTGCCAGGATTGCCAGTTTGATAGCCCCTGAACAACTTCAGCCTTGTTGTGGAGGAAAGTGGGCTCCTTGGTTTTCTGGGGGCCTTCACACAATGAAACCCTTGGCAAACATGTTGAGTGACACTGGACGAAAACTTATGCTGAGTCTATCAAACATTGGTTAGAGTCCATGTAAAGGGCTACTCTGTGGTGGTGATGGCAGCAAAGACTTGTTTCTCTGATAACCATTGCATCCACAGTTAAGTCTTCCAGCTCAGCTGTTCCAAGTTGTGCATGGTATATTACATCTAGGCCTTTACAGCAGTGGTGAGGACGATTCAATGACTTAGGGCACAATCCTAATCAGGTCTACTCAGAAGTAAGTCCTATTTTGTTCAATGCGGCTTACTCTCAGGAAAGTGTGGTTAGGATTGCAGCCTTATTGTGACCAAATAAGACCAAAACGAGTTTGGAAGACTCATTGCAGATAAGATCACTCATGCACCATGACCTAGATTCCATTTTAGCTGTTTCCAAGGATGTTCCTTTTATACCTTCTGTGGACTCTTTTCACCTTGTATAGCCTGGGGATGTGGACAGGATTCTTTGAAGTGTAACACCATCTGTATGCTCACTTGACCCTTGCTCAGTATGACATAAGATCTGCCCCAGGGAAGTGGCTGAGTGGACAGGGAGGGTGGTATGTTCACCTTTAACTGAGAGAGTGATGCCAGTTTGCTTTAAGCAGGTGATGGTTCATTCCTTTATTTAAAATCAAGAAAAATCCCACACACACCCTTCCTGGATTTCAGCATGCTAGATAACTACTGGCCATGGTTGAATTTCGCTTTTCTGGGCAAGTGATTGAGCAGGTTGTGGCATCTCAACTGCAGGGTTTTGAGGATGAAATGGGATATCTGAACCTCTTTTCATCAGGCATCCAGTTGGGTTTGGGGACTGAAACAGTGTGTTCATCCTGGTGGATGACCTACACTGGAGACTAGACAGGGGAAGTCCATCCATACTGGTCTTGCTGGAACTCCAGTTGGGTTGAAATAACTGACCATGGTCCTTCTGGGTCACTTGGCTGGTTAGACCTTGAAGGCACTATTAAACAGTGGTTCAGATCCTTCCTGACTGACAGACTTCAGAAGGTGGTAATGGGAGGACTTCTGCTATTCACATTATTTCTGACCTATGGCATGCCATGAGTTCCATCCTGTCCCCCACCCCCATGTTATTTAGCCTCTACAAGACATTGGTGCGAGGGGTCATCAGAAAGTGGTCTTCAGTCAAATCTCACAGCTCTCTCACTGTATTCCATCAAATGCTAGGGAAGATGTGGAAGCCCTGAATAGCAAAGAATTTTTTTAAGTGAATTGTGATTATGGATACAGAACCAAGATATGATAGCGATTCTGATCTAACAACTAGTAAACTTGTGTATGAAATCTGAATCACCAAGCCTGTGGGAGAGTCTTCCTCTGTGTAATGTCTACAGCTCACCCAATGCATGCTGAACTAGGGTACTCAAAGAGATAAAGTGCATCACAGATGCAACTCAAAACTTCCTATTGCATGCAATTTTCATCACTTAGGGCACAATCCTACCCTGCGCTGGAAGAGGCAAGCCAAGAGGCTTGCGCTGTATCCATCGCAGGATAGCGGCCCAAAGGGGCTCAGGAAGCAAGAGGAAACTTTTCCCCTTACCTCCGGGTAAGGCACCTTGTGTCCTGAGGTGACACAAGTCCAAGGAGAGTGGAGCAGTTTGAAGCTGCTCTGAACTCCCCAGGAACAGGGGTTGGGATCCAGCATAAGTGCTGGATCCCAGCCCCGCCTCCCACTCCCCACCCAACTGCCCCTGGGGCTGCCCGCCACCCACCCTCCCCCACTCAGGAACGCCTTCCTCTCAACTCCCTCCCGCCTTGTCCCTGCCCACCCCAGAGCCTTGCATCAGCCTAGACAGACCAGCTGGACTGACGCAAGGCTCACCAAGGAAGCTGGTGCAGCAGCTTCTGTCAGCTTCTGCAGGCTGGCGCAGCTCCGTGCGCTGGCCCTGCTCACTCCCAAGGAGGCGCAGACGTGCTTTACAGCACATTTGTAACCCTCCTGGGCTGGTGCAAGAGACTTGCCCTTAAGGAGGAACTTTAAAGGATTACTGAGTGTCTGCTCAAACCACTGCTTGGGATATGCAGCACCATTTACAACAAGAAGTTTTAATTCAAGAACAAAGAGCAAAAGAAAAGTTAGCAAAGCCCCAGAGACTCTCAACTTCCTAGGATTCCAGATCTGCAGGATAGGTCCTTAAGTAAACATCAACCATTTGCACTCTAATTAGGCTTCCCCTAATGCTCCCCCTATGCTCCAAAGTGTTAGTATAGTGTCCTATGGTTATGCTCTTTTAAATTTTGATGGGTGCTGGCACACTCCAATAAATACTGAGAATGAATGAGCCATGATTGAAATGTTCCACCATCATAATGGCAGATGGAAGGAAAGGGGGCTTTTAAACAGGCCAATTCCTCTGGCCGAGGTCGAACTTTGAAGCTACCCTACCCATTTAACAGAACAACGCATGTCATTTATCCTGACAAATCTTCTCATGTAAGTCATTCTTCTTACTAAAGATCATTACTCAGCACAGCTTTTCAGCACTTTTTTTGCGCTTTTCCCAGTCATATTCTCAAGCATCCTTATGTTCTCTCCCACAAGACAGATACTCAGGGGATAAATAAAAACCAAGATCAAGAGCAGGCAGTTTGCTACCTTACGACAAGAAAAAGAGAAATAAAATAAAAAGAGAATTAAACGACCATGTTATAAGCCTCTACAACATGAAAGATAGCTGTACTTTGAGAATAAGAAAGAGTGTCAGGCAGAAAGAAAGGTCAGTAGCTTTGTTTTGGCCTTGTCGTGAGATACCAAGCCAAGATATGAAATGGAAAGGACCTATATCAAAACCAGAAAAGATTCACCAGCACCAGTATAGAATCACATAAAATTAGAATATATTTTGGTTTCTTGCATCCCATTCTGTCCCTTGTTTTACCAAACTTAATTTAATACCTTTCTCCTATGGTGGCCAGTTGCCCAATGAGAGATAAACAAAAAAAGACTCGTAAAAGTTATAGATGCAGACCATAGAAAAATAGATGTTTCATTTCAGAAATCTTTCTCAAGACTTCAACTCCACCTCTTTAGCTTGCACAGGGCTGCAGTAAGTTGCTTCTTAGATTTGCTTCTTAGATTTCAGAAAGGATGTTTTAATCAAAACACCATGGAAACAGCTACATTCAATAAGGAATACCAGTACAGTCAGCTGTTTCCCATGTATTTGGCCAGTGAGAGTTTAGTTCCCAAGGCAAATATAGGGATGGGGGGCTATGATGTGAGTGGAAAGGGTTACTGCCCATCCTTACAGTCTCAGTCTTGACAAGTCCCTTCCCAAACTGCTATTTTAACAAACAAAATTAAAAAATGGAAGCACAAACGACCTGCATTTAGTGTCATGGTGATGCAAACATGATCACATGAATGAAAAATGAATGATCACATGAATGAAAAAATGGAAGCACAAATGACCTGCATTTAGTGTCATGGTGATGCAAACATGATCACATGATGCAAACATCATCACGCTGTACAAGAACAAAGGCGACAGGGGTGACTGCAACAACTACCGTGGCATCTCTCTCCTTAGCATTGTAGGAAAGTTGTTTGCCCGAGTTGCACTAAAGAGGCTCCAGGTACTTGCAGAGAGCGTTTATCCAGAATCACAGTGTGGATTCCGAGCCAACAGGTCCACCACTGATATGGTATTCTCCCTTAGACAACTGCAGGAGAAATGCAGGGAACAACGACAGCCACTCTTTATAGCCTTCATAGATCTCACGAAGGCTTTCGACCTGGTCAGCAGGGATGGCCTCTTCAAGATTCTCCCCAAGATTGGATGTCTACCCAGGCTCCTCAGCATCATCAGATCCTTCCACAAGGACATGAAGGGCACTGTTGTCTTTGATGGCTCCACATCACATCCCTTTGACATCCGAAGAGGCGTGAAGCTGGGCTGTGTTCTTGCACCAACCTTGTTTGGGATCTTCTTCGCTGTCCTGCTGAAGCAGGCCTTTGGAACTACAACAGAGGGCATCTATCTCCGGACCAGATCAGATGGAAAGCTCTTCAACCTCTCCAGACTGAGAGCAAAGTCCAAAGTCCAGCTGAAATGTCTGCGTGACTTCCTCTTTGCCGACGATGCAGCTATCACTACCCACTCTGCCAAAGATCTCCAGCAGCTCATGGATCGTTTTAGCAAGGCCTGCCAAGATTTTGGACTGACAATCAGCCTGAAGAAAACACAGGTCATGGTTCAGGATGTGGACTTACCTCCCTGCATTACAATCTCTGCGCATGAACTGGAGGTTGTCCATGACTTTGTGTACCTTGGCTCAACGATCTCCGACACTCTTTCTCTCGATACCGAGCTAAACAAACGCATCGGTAAAGCAGCTACCACGTTTTCCAGACTCACAAAGAGAGTCTGGTCCAACAAGAAGCTGACGGAACATACCAAGATCCAGGTCTACAGAGCTTGCGTCCTGAGTACACTTCTGTACTGCAGCGAGTCATGGACTCTTCACTCACAACAGGAGAGGAAACTGAATGCTTTCCACATGCGCTGCCTCCGACGTATTCTCGGCATCACCTGGCAGGACAAAGTTTCAAACAACACGGTCCTGGAATGTGCTGGAATCCCTAGCATGTATGCACTACTGAAACAGAGACGCCTGCGTTGGCTCGGTCATGTCGTGAGAATGGATGATGGCCGGATCCCAAAGGATCTCTTCTATGGAGAACTCGTGCAAGGAAAGCGCCCTACAGGTAGACCACAGCTGCGATACAAGGACATCTGCAAGAGGGATCTGAAGGCCTTAGGAGTGGACCTCAACAAGTGGGAAACCCTGGCCTCTGAGCGGCCCGCTTGGAGGCAGGCTGTGCAACATGGCCTTTCCCAGTTTGAAGAGACACTTGGCCAACAGTCTGAGGCTAAGAGGCAAAGAAGGAAGGCCCATAGCCAGGGAGACAGGCCAGGGACAGACTGCACTTGCACCCAGTGTGGAAGGGATTGTCACTCCCGAATCGGCCTTTTCAGCCACACTAGACGCTGTTCCAGAACCACCTTTCAGAGCGCGATACCATAGTCTTTCGAGACTGAAGGTTGCCAACTAGAGTGTCATGGTGTAGTTTGGCTATAAAGGGTGGCTTCTCCAAACAGCCTGAACTAGAAACCTGCATTTGAATGATAGTCCATTGGGTTTGATTTCCAGAGTGCAAGCATAATCCTTTCAGTGCTCCAAGAATCAAATTACAAACCTATAGTTTCATAACTTCACCATAAGAAGTTACATCACATTTAAAGTGGGTGCTTCTCTTTTATTTAGCAGAGGGAGAGTAACTGGCCCTTTTCACCCTAGCTGTGTCATTTCCAAGTGGTTGTCTGCTGGTGTTCTTTTGCATCTTTTTAGATTGTGAGCCCTTCTGGGACAGGGAGGCATTCGTTATTTAATTTCTTTTGCAAACTGCTTTGTGAACTTTTTGTTGAAAAGTGGTATATAAATACTGTTGATAAGGAGAAGGAGGAGAAGAAGACATAAAACTAAAAGAGCTCCTGTCAGGAAAACAGATATATTTCTTTCAGATCAAATAATGGATTTTCCAGACAATTAAAATACTTGCATTTTACCCTTATAGCCCAATCCAATCTAAATCCCTGTGCAGTGACGCAACAGCACTGGCATGGACTACATTGCAGCCTGTGGGGAAGTTTTGGCTGCTGGAGGTCCCCTCAGAATAAGGGGACATTTGTCCCCTTGCCACAGGGTAAGCCCCAGCACCCACAATGGGTCAACTCGGGCCTGTGCCAGCAATATCACTCGTGCAAGTCTGTTAATTTGTGCAGGCAGATCAGGCCTGGAAAGGGTACCAGGATTTAGCACATGCTGGTGCCACTGTTTCTGCCCTCTGGGCTTGATTCACCCACCCCACCCCACCCCCTCCCCTTTCCACCCTCCCCCTACCCCATTCACAGCCCTCTCTCCACCCCACCCCTGCACTGGACTTAGTTGCTCTGGCAGACCTCTCTTGCTCTGCCAGCACCAGTAGGAAGGCTCCAGCCTTCCCACTGGCACACCTGGGTATAATGCTGCTGCAAAGCGCTTTACAATGCTTTCTGGCCGCATGCACTGATGGAACATGTGTTTCACCAAGCAGACTGAACAGCCTCTGGAAACTGAGTCTGGGTCCCCTTTGATCAATTCACTTACCTCAGGGTGCCCTACTTCTACATCCTGTTTTGCATGACACCTACCAGTTGCAACTGACCTAGCAAAAAGACTAAGCCCAGTTGAATAGTCTGAAGTGGGTGAAAAAAGTACTCCAACTATGTGCCAGTCAGACAAGGGTCAAAGAACTTCCACTCAGCACGCCCCCTCCCCCAAGTGGTGGCCAGCAAATATTCCTGGGCAGGTGAGGGGGACCACTCTGATCACTGGCACACACTAAGGAACAACAGCAGCCTACACCCCTGGCAGTTTCCCAAAATTCCACTTCTGTGGCCCTTTAACCTAAGAGCTTGTCCATTTTCTAGCCTTTTGGGAGGAGAAAGGGACAAAGTCCTGCCCACCCACCAAAAACCTTGGAAGATGGACATATGCACATGCACATCTTAAAAAAAAAACAACTCATTGGTCACTGAGGGATATAGCATAAGCAACATGACTGAACTGCTTCCTATGGAAACGATAGGTCACCCAAGAACTTTGGAGAGTTTGTGTATCTTCAAAACATCTCATAAAACTAGCTTTCAAGTGCAGAGTTTTGAAATTTGGAAAAATTACAAATTATGCATTAGAGCAAGAAAAAACTTGTTCTAGCAATTCCAGCAAGGAAATAGGTATGGTTGCAAGATATGCTGAAGTATCAGGTGCAGAGCAAACTCATACCAACAGCTAGCACACCTGTGGAAATAATGGGTACTGAACTTCTGTTTTCTGCAGCCTCTCTCTTGGACAGAACTGCCTGCCTCACTAAGCTGCACATTCAGATTGCCATCACCAGCAGGACCAAGCCCAGCCACCTGGCTTTGTCTGACCAGAGTCCAGCATCCAAAGGTTAGACCAGGCTGCCTCACTAAGCATGCAATCTGCCTTTGTTTTAGCACACTGCGTTAGGTGGAAATTGCAACTGCAAATCCCAGCATAAAGTTGCTTTTTGACAAAGCGCCTTCATTATAAGAGGCTCCCCTGTGCGTGGCACTGTTAAAATTATTATTTGTTAAGTACTGACAATGTGCTCTGCGCTATATGAGAATCTAATACAGAGATAGACCCTTCCCTGGAGAGCGAGCTATCACAACGAGAGGTACACAGAATGACAATTTGTATGACCTGGAAAATAGAGGTGCTCAGATCTTTTGAAATTGTTCTGTCTTGTATATAAAGTAAATAATCTTTTACTTTCAAGCATCGGACTAACTTATTAAATGTCACAATGTGCTCTAGCTCCATTAAATGCGCCAGCCTTAAACTCCTTGTCTCTGCACATCACTGTAGTGAAGTGTGCATTATCCCTAATAATGAAATAAAGCAACAATAAAGAAGGCCCAGTAAGACTGTTATGTTCTGAAGCCTTTTGAACAGGACTGTGTAGCCTTGCACTCTAATTCAGTATTACACAATCAGGCTCAAGATAACAGCCCCATGCCCTAAGTTAACGCTTCAGAACCATCATGTTGTCCAACCCACCTCCCATTTTCACTGACCATCACTGGGTTAATCCCACCTGCTGTATTTCAATTTGCATGCTGCTGTCTGTGCATGTATGGCTACCACCATGTTTGATTGTACTTGTGATTGACCTTTCTTTTTTCATTGTGCTTCTGCATACATGTGCAAAATATAACAAAGAAACACGGCAGCAGGCACTTTGGGCCTCTGGTAGCATCCTCCTTTCCAGGTTCATGGTGTGTACCAAAACTCAGTTCCAAGAGTCTCCATCAATAATCAGTTCAAACAGATCAATATAAATTTTACTAAAGTTCTAAGGGTTGCCAATAAACATATCATAATAAGCATTAAAGGTAAATTGATTTCTTACCAATATTAGTTTATCATACAGTGAGATTGATTAAGTTCAAAGACTAGCAGGTATAGTGTGAAATGTATGAATTCAATAAGTAGAAATAACAGGAAAATTACTAGACTTCTAATAGTAATTGTTAAATTTGAATTAACAGGATCAAAATTCCTAATTTAGAGTAAAAGAACAAATATTCTCTCGGTTTGGCCAGAATCAAGATCAAATACAATTACTGGCTCCAGTGCTCAGAGTGAAACTGACTTTTTTTTTAATCCAGGAAGTCAGTTTACAGAAGAGACAGTCTGACTCTTCCTCCAGTTGGTTGGTGTATGTCTGTTGCTAGTTGCCTATTCATTTTCAGTATTTTTTTTTAATTGTGTTGAATGTTTTTCATTTTTATATGGCAGTTATGATGTTTTGCTTTTTCTCACTATTAGTGAGCAATCTCAAAATGCCTTCAGCAAGAAAGATAGCATAAAAATTTCTTCAAATAAACAAAAATAAACAGATAAAATAATCACTCTTTAAGGGAAAATCTCACACTTTTAGCATATTAAAGATTAAACCACAATAACTGCCCCCAAACAAACCCAAACAAGATTTGAGATGCTGCCTCTGAGACCTTCAGAGATGAGAAACTATTCTGAATCCTAACATGATTGAAATGAGCTTCAGAGCCAACAAATGGGATACCAGAGGCCATCAGCAGAAATAAAGTCTGCATCCAACAAGAATGTCTCTTCCAGGAGCATAACAGGTTGGTCTAAAAGGCTTTTTTGTGCCTGTGTGGCTCATAGGCTTCCTAAGGAATCCCAAATGGAGCAAGGACTGCTACACTCTATGACAATACAGCATACTTGTGTATGTTGGCATCATTTGCAATCTTTATCCTACCGCAGACACTCGCCTATAAGTCGACCCCACAGATAAGCCGAGGGCAGGTTTTGAGCCAACAATCATGAAATTTTCTATGACCCTTGGATAAGTCGGGGGTTAAACTTAGGGGGGTGTCTGACTATAGTTTTGTCTGATTTTACCCAAGGCCAGATCCTGAAAAATAACCTACCACTAATTGTTACCTAAGAACTATAGCCTCTAATTTATTAAAAACATAGTAAAAGATCATAAGATACATTTTTATTCTTTTTAAATTCTGGTCTTCACCACCTTTTTGTAAACACTATCAGAGTAAGTGCACTGTAAACAACATACCAGTAAATCAGTGGTTCCCAACCTGGTATTCATGTACTCCCAGAGACACTCAACAGGACCTTTGGGGTACTTGAAAAAGAATGAAATAATAGCAGAAAAAGGCAGGTTGAACTCCAGAATGCCTTGCAAGGCAGGAATGCCTTGCAAGGACCAGCAAGGCAGGAAGGGAGGTAGCTAGTTGGCTTTGAAAGCCCCACCAACAGCTAGTTTTTGGTCATCAATTTATCTATGAACCAGTGATTATTATTATTAATTATTATTAACCATATTTATATACCGCTTTTCAACTAAAAGTTCACAAAGCGGTTTACAGAGAAAAATCAAATAACTAAATGGCTCCCTGTCCCAAAAGGGCTCACAATCTAAAAAGATGCAAATGAATACCAGCAGACAGCCACTAGAACAGACAGCGCTGGGGTGAGGTGGGCCAGTTACTCTCCCCCTGCTGAAAAAAGGAGTACCCACTTGAAAAAGTGCCTCTTACCCAATTAGCAGGGGTATGATTGAAAACCAGCACAGTAAAAAAGCTGAAGCATAATATGTAATCAATCACCCAGAATCTCTCAGCACACTTCTGGTGCAGAACAGTGCAAAGGCAGAGTCTTCTGTTCCTCAAACAGATAAAAAGAGAAAACACTGTGATGAATACATGAAGTCTGGGTTTTCATAGAGAAGAAATGAGGGCTTGTATTATTACAAATATTTTGCTAATATGAAGGGTACAATTATTATTGCCAAGGGATATGCAAGTGAAAAAGGTTGGCAACCACTGCAGGAGAACCATGAATCAAATCCATCTTTAAGGTGTCTGGTGTGTTAAGCCAGAAGTTCTACATACAATATACAACCCATAACACATAACTGAGAGTGTGCAATTCAATTCACAGCAGAGAGATGCAGCTGCATATATTTGCAATCCTTTTTACTCAGAAGTAGACCCACTGCTTTCCATGGGTGTTATTCTTAAGTAATGCTGCATTGAATTGTAGCCTGGGAATTGTTGCTTGACCTCTGCCAAATGCAAAGCCTTTGCAAAAGGGAATCGGGTTGCAGCAGCAAAAGGGAATGGAGGGGAATAAAAGGTTAACTTTGGCTGAAACGTCCCAGGAAAGTAACTATAGCAACTAACCAGCTGCCTGCCTAAGCTTAGCTGAGAAAGAACCTGTTCAGAGTTGAAAGGCTTTGCCCTCTGATTGACCCGGAGATAAGGCGAAGTGAGAACTGGAGCTTGATTACTTGGCAAAAATTTCACTTACTATACCTGAGTATCTACGGTAATTTGCATTGTTCCCTCTCTCAAGAATTAGTTTGATTTAAAGAAGCACGGATAGGTAGGCAGAAGGTATATATTACTTTAGCACAATAAAGATAGAGGGAAAGGGACTACATAGCAACTGACCAAAGAAACATCTTGCACTTGCCCCTCTGGTTTCCAGCCAGAAGAGACAGCCAGGATGCCTTTTGTGCAAATATGACATGTGGTTTATAAAATAATGAACAAAGCCCACTGCAAAATCCAAACAAGACCTGTTTCTTTGATTTAAACCAGACTAATCTTATGAATTCTTATGGCTAGCAACTGGCGTAAATCCAAACATTCTGGCTTAACTGAAATGTAAGAATCAAGTGTAAGATGTTTACAGTTCCTGATTCCATGTCTGATTCACAGATCCATGCTCTCTCTCTCTCTCTTTCTCTCTCTCTCTCTCACACACACACACACGCACGCACACATACACATAACCCTCTGCCTATAAAACAGCACAAAAAATCACTTTGATCTAATATATTTGATACCATTTTTCTCCTCCGTTATATCCTTTACAATCCCCATACATGTGCAATAGTCCTTTTGTCCCAAACCTTGCTCCAACAGAGTTTCATAATATTCTAGTATATTTGATACCATTTTTCTCCTCCCTGCTATATCCTTTACAATCCCCATACATGCTCAATAGTCCTTTTGTCCCAAACCTTGCTCCAACAGAGTTTCATAATATTCTAGTATATTTGATACCATTTTTCTCCTCCCTGTTATATCCTTTACAATCCCCATACATGCGCAATAGTCCTTTTGTCCCACACCTTGCTCCAACAGAGTTTCATAATATTCTAGTATTATTATGACAACTTGATGAAGGTCTTTGTACAACACAAGCAGCTGATGACATTCCCCTGCAGTTCCAGCCTGGAGAGTCCTCCAATTTATGATACTTATTTGTACAAAGTGAAAAAGCTGAAAGCCCACTCTTCTGAATTGTTGCCCTATAAAATCTACAATACCTACTAACGACTACAAGATTTTATTCTTGTTATAGCCCTATTCAGAACACCGAGCCTAAGAATTCCAAGGGGAAGCAGCAGGCTTTCTTAGCTCTCAATCATGTACAACATCTGACTTTAAAATGAGGGCCAAACTGCGCAACTGACTTCTCGGCTCTGTAAAATGGGAAAAGAAAGGCCCTGCCCTCAGTTGCAGCCTGTTTGGAAAACAGCAACTCCCATTCTCCAAGGGGAGGGCAATGTAATCTCAGTCTAAATTGAGCATAAACATTCCTGTATTCACATTGCAGGCTCATGGTTTGATAGCTAGCGTTTGCTGTTTAAGATGCTGGACAGGGTGCTTTTCTTACCTGGCGGACATCTAGCCGGTAACTAAGGATGGGGTCAACAGCATCAGGTTCCTTCTGTGTCCACTGCAAGATATAGGAGTAGTTCTTGGATTGCTTCCTGGTGGGATTAGGGGTATCATAGTAAAACTCTGGGTTGTAAGCTTTAGCTGAGAAGTGGAAAGGGTGAGGAGGTAGGGAGGAAAGAAGGGAGAGAAAATGGGGAAGAAATTTGTTACAACATAAGGTGGTGAGGTCCACAAGAATCCAAGCCCCCAACTCATCAAATGCTTGTTTTATGAGGGCCACAGATATCTATCACATGATTGCTTTATTTGTATTTTAACCATTTACATATCATGAGTTGTCATAATTTCCACTATCTAGACTTCTGGGTGGAAAAGAGAGGAACCTGACAGAGAACCACGCAAAATAAGTATGCATTTAGATCTGAAGCTGAATTCACTTTGATCTTGCTCCTGCAAGATCACATGGCCAGTATGTGGAAAAGAAAGGGTAGTGACTTTGCCATAAGATACTTGTGGCTCTCTTGTGGTATACTGCTCATCTCGAAGTCGAAATCTTTCTTTTTGACATAACCAGTTATTCAAAAACAATTAGGACATCAAACACAGAAGAATCTGACCTCAGCTGTGGAAATAAACAGTGAAAAAGGAAGAGTAGACAACCGCTATAGAGGAACACAGAAGTACTACTGGGAGGAAATTGGATGGTTTTACCTGAATGTCAGGAACTTTTTCTTTTTGTCATTGCTCAAGTAAATCTCACGTGTCTGCTGAATTAAAAATGGGGATGCAGAAATAGTGCTAGGTAAATCTAACTATCCTGTCATTTCAACTATCTCAAGGCTAATTCACACATAAGGCAACAGAAGCATTTGCTACTGGTCCACTGCATATCTCTCAGCAAACACTTTTTTTTCTCTCTGAGAAGGGATGCACGTCTGTAAAAACAGGGGGAATGCAGTGGAAATATGTGGAGAAGCCAGAACTGTGTGTCTACATGTTTGCAGACAGGTATATAATTTCCAATGTGATGACTGTACATAACTGGAGACCAGTGGTGGAAACTACCCTGAATATCATGTGTGTAACAAACTCACAAATCTCTGGGTAAGTACTGCATAGTAAGCAACTCCTATTCCACAGTTGCTCTTTGCACCCATGAGTGCTGGAATGTCTACTTCATTAGAGGCCAACCTGCAACATGAGCGCTATCAGTGGCACAGGCAACTGGGATTTCCCGCACTTCTGGACAGGAGTAGGAGGGCCTATTATACACATTATAGTCCAGCTTTTTATCTTGCCAATCTTCAGTGCAGCACCCCCATTCCTTAGCTCAACAGGTGAGGGACAAAGCTACCCCAATGCTCAAATGAGCAGCTTAAATAAAAGAGATTGCACATTATGTGCTATTCTTTCCAAAAAGATTGGCTGCCATTACTCTAGGGTAATAAAAGTACCACAGTACCACAAGAAAATAATTCAATCTCTGGATTCAAAGAAATGTTAGTGCTTGTTTACGGTAGCTTGTTAGGTTAAGAGCATGTCATTGGCAATTGCCAGAAGCAGGCAACTTTGGATATGCCTTTGTACACAGTGCCTAGCAACTTGTATTAAAAAAACAAATGCAATCCCCCCATCACAACTTTAGATGTGCTAGAAGTATATCCAAAGCAGACTTGAATCTATTTTTCAGGGGCAAGTAACTAAATATGAAAGATTGTGAATGGCAGGCATGTGATGGGGTTGATGGAATTGTCCACAATTCCTGCAATTCAATTTTATTTCCATATCAGCCATGGGCCATAACAGGAATGCAAAATGCACTACAGAAAATGGTAATTGAAACCATATGTTTAAACATTATTGCAGTGGGCAAGAGATAAACCAAATAATTAGTTTTCATTGTCCACAGTTAGGCTGGGGGGATGGAATTTTCAAATGTATGAAGTGAGAACATAAAGAAGAAACTGTGCCCTAAAAGCAAAAGAAGAGCATGAGGAGTTGTGCATATTAAGAAGGACCATATCAATTGAAATTGTTGAGCAATGGTTAGAGCTATCCCTGTACGGTGGAATATATTTTATGGAAGGTTTTAAGGAGAAACTGTGTGAATCTACCCAGGATCATTTGAATCTAGGATGCGTCGGAGGCAGCGCATGTGAAAAGCGTTCAGTTTCCTCTCCTGTTGTGAGCGAAGAGTCCATGACTCACTGCAGTACAGAAGTGTACTCAAGACACAAGCTCTGTAGACCTGGATCTTGGTATGTTCTGTCAGCCGACGCATCCTCGGCATCACCTGGCAGGACAAAGTTCCAAACAACACAGTCCTGGAACAAGCTGGAATCCCTAGCATGTATCACTGCCGAAACAGAAACGCCTGCGTTGGCTTGGTCATGTCGTGAGAATGGGCGATGGCCAGATCCCAAAGGATCTCCTCTATGGAGAACTCATGCAGGGAAAGCATCATACAGGTAGACCACAGCTGCAATACAAGGACATCTGCAAGAGGGATCTGAAGGCCTTAGGAATGGACCTCAACAGATGGGAAACCTTGGCCTCTGAGTGTCCCACTTGGAGGCAGGCTGTGCAGCATGGCCTTTCCCAGTTTGAAGAGACACTTGGCCAACAGACTGAGGCAAAGAAGCAAGGCCCGTAGCCAGGGAGACACACCAGGGACAGACTACATTTGCTCCCAGTGTGGAAGGGATTATCACTCCCAATTGGCCTCTTCAGCCACAACAGACACTGTTCCAGAACCACTTTTCAGAGCGTGATACCATAGTCTCCCGAGACTGAAGGATGCCAATGATGATGGATTTGAATCTAATATCCAGGGTCATTTAAATCTAAGACCCATACCAAATTTTAAATACATTCATGTGTTACATCCATTAGTGCCAACCCATGCAACATAAATGACCACACACTCCAATCTAGGTGTTTCTTTGTGACAAAAGCTGCTCTTGGGTCTCCTCTGGCATTGGTAGCATGTCCACATGAATCTCAGCAGATGGGAGTTTCCCCCTGAGGAAACTCACTTTTCACATCTTCCATTTGTGACAAGTAAAAGTCCTGCTCCTGCCAATGGTGGGAGGATTCACATGATTTTTGCTTAGCCTGTTTGTTCATTGTTGCAGCTTTCACAAAGAGCTGACTTGCTCACATGATCTTCAGTCACTTCTTGGGGCTTGATACTGAGCAAGTGTGCATAGCATTGGGCCCCAAAGCAGGCATGTGGGAATGATAATCCAAGATGCTGCCCTTCACACCCATACCCAGAAAAGCAGACAAAGAGATTTCAATTTCAAACATAATTATATACGAATACATACCTATACACACTTTCCTGGAAGTAAGCCCCATTGAACACAATGGGAAGGCAGCTTGTCCCTGGTGGAACAAGCATTCTGCCAGTTAACTGCCTTACAGCAGTCATAAACAGCACTTCAACAATGCACAGAGGTGCATGCTGCTGGAGTGCCAGGCAGGAAGGCCGGAGTCTTCCTGTGAGTACTGCGGTTCCCCCTGAAGCCACAAAAGCAGGTAAGGTGGTGAGGAAGGTCGGACGGGATGGGGGAGGGCAGAATAGTGGGAGAGGGCAGAATGAGGCAGCGGATGGGCAGATTGGGTTCAGGAAGGGGGCAGGTTTGGCAGTAGCAGTGGCCACTGAATCCTAGCCCCATTAATCCTCTCGAACCTGAGAAACCAAAAGATGGCTTTCAGATCTGAAAAAATGAATGGTATATACGGAAGACATCTTTAGATCCTGATCTATTCCATGGTCTGCCTGTAGTAAAATATTCCAACATCTCAACTCCATTGCTCAGAATACAGACTACTTTTTTGCTAAGATTTGCACAATGAAAAGTCACTTCAAAGACATAACTGGAAGGAACCTGACAGCACAATCCTCTGCGTGTCTACTCAGAAGCAAGCCCTTCTGCAGTCCAAGACATCCTGCTTTCTGCTTTTCCTCATTCCCAGTGTCCCCTGTTCCCATTATGTTTCATCCCACTCCAATTACAGGCTCAGCCATTCTTTCCAGTTATAATTAAATGGAAATGATTTAATGCTTATTTTTATTAACTCAGAATAGTAATATTGATGTTTATTTCTGAGTCTTTTTCTTATTATTTTTATTGACTTAAATTTTTGTGTATTGCAGAGGTTCAGAACCACCTTGGAGACTAATTGTTGCTTATTCAACTTGTATTGACTATGAAGTCAAGTTTCATAACAGATTCAGACATAAAATCAGAACAGGTAATTGTTGTCTTGCATAATTTCCAATTTTTTTAATTAATTGATTCCCAAGATGGAAGAGCCTATCTCCTGTGATTTAATAATAAACTACATTAAGATACTTTCTAAACTTCCTCTATATTTAAGAATCCCCTGAAGTATTTTCCCAACTGTCTTGGGGCACAGGAAGGCTCTGATGATTACTGAGCTATACAGCTCAACTCACGTGCATTAGCCTTTCAGTATATGGGGAACTATACGCAAAAAATTGATATTGACAGGAATGCAGCTGCATAAGAGCAGCAACAGTTCCTAGGAGGCGGAAAGGACTAATATATTAGGCTTGTGCATAACATACACATTAATTTCTCATGGAGAGAAGAGAGGCAGATATGTTTCTTGAGTGTAAATGCTACACACATACACAAGGATTTAAGTTCAAAAGGGGCTATCCTTGACTAGCATTATCTGACATAGCAAAAGCTTGAGAGAAAGCCACCAGGGCTTAAATGGTGACTGGCTAACGCTGGCCGAGTTACTTAATATTAATTGCAAGTGGCAACAGCATCTAAAAATCAGCTGAGAGATGCTAGTGTCTATAATAAATAAACTGAGAACGCAAGAAGTGGTCTCCAGTATTTCAGTTTTCTCTGAATTTGGGTTCAAAAATGAATTTTGGACCTTCTAAATTCTGCCCTGTGGCTGCAGCATAAAACTGGAAGTGTTAGTATAAGGAGTGAGACACTTCAGTTGATCTTGATGAGAAAGGTGAGCTGAACTGCAAAGTACAGTGAGAGGCATGATGGTCAAATACAACTGGGACTGGATTCAGGGCCCAAACCTATTCAACTTTCCAGCACCGGTGCAGCTGCAGTGCAGCCCCAAGGTAAGGGAACAAATGTTCCCATAACCATCTTAGGGATAGCAGCTACTGCCTTTATATTTTATCAACTATTTGTTGACTTTATGCACATGGAGATCTATTAAAAAAAAAAAGGTGTGGACTATTTATAGGTCTTACCAGACACCTGGAAGAGACAAGTTGCCACTCCAACATCATTGGAGATGCTACATTCGTAGACGCCACTTGTGTCCCGGCTCACACTGTCCACCTTGTACTCAGAGTAGTCCTGCTGCTCTGTTGGAGGCACTGTCAGTAGACTCCCATTGAATCGCCAGACTGCGGTGGCCACCTTTGTGGGACTCCCCTTTAGCATGGTGCATCGAAGAGTGACACTGCGTCCCAGGGCTTGCCGAATATCCTGGGAAACTGGCTCCACCACTGGGGGGACTAGAAGACAGATAAAAAAAACAAAAAAGGAAAGAGAAAGAAAGTTATCAACAAGAATGGAAGTACCCAGTGCAGTTCTGTAGCTCACCATGGCCCAAGGCAGATGACAGCAATTTCATCTACAGACAGAATGATTGCCATCCCCTAAGGGCACACAGTTTGAGCTTAGAAGGATTTAAGGAAACAAAAGAGAACAAAACAGAAGTAATACTCAAAGAAACACTACTTCTTAGCCTTAACATTTTGTTGTCCCTGTTGCTCCCCTCAGTTGTGGACCTACCATAGACGTCTAGGGGGCAAATGCCCCAGGAGCGAGCCTCTAAGACACTGCGGATGCCTCTCTGAGGCTTCCGACAGGGTCGGAAACTGTGCTTTGGGTTTCCAGGAAGCACAGTTTATAGCGTCGGGGAACTTCAGAGAGGCTTCCCTGACGTGGGCTCAGGTCTTGCGAGGCTCCGTGAGCCTCAGGTGAGTGGGGGGGGGGCAGATTTGCGCAAGGGGGTGGCAACAGCCCGCAGGGAGGGTGCTATTGCAGACCTTTGCCCCGGGCACAGAGCTAGGGAGGTCTGCCACTGGCTCCCCTTCATGCCAAACTCACTAACACACAAAAAATGAAATTCCATTCATATAGATCAAATCTGCAGAACACAAAATGTAAATAGATGCAGAAAATCTGGAAGTTACCTACTTTTAGACAGCATGTCTGCTAAATAAACTGCAAGAAGAAAAACCCAATCATAGATGATAAATGAAAATCCCCCTCCCATCCCTGGCAGCAATGCGAACCTGGGGATCATTTTAATGCAATCCGCCCACCCCAGCAAATACTTATGTGGTTCCCTCCTCCTAAGAAAGACTTCGGGAACCACTGCCCTAGGCTTTTATCTACCTGGTTGGTCTCATTAGGCCCCATCCACCTCACAGGGAGAGGACCCCTCCCCTTTCAGGCTGGCCTTGTTGTGCCAGAAGCCCAGCCTCCTATGTTCAGCCCAGCCTATGTTCAGGAAGTGTGTTGTCAGGACTCCCAGGAATGATGGACAACAGCCAGTCAGTTTGTCATGGGGGTCAGTTCCTAGTAGTCTGGTGCTGGACAAGCTGATCCTGCAGAGATGTTCTTATATGTCTGAGGTATTCAATCTGTGTGTCCTGCCTCCCTAGGGAGGCGTGGCTAGCCTCCAGGGCCCTCACCAGGCATCTGAGGGAGAGAGGTGGCCGCAGCTGCTCTGCTCAGCTGCAGGTGCTGCCTCCTGACTTGCTGCTTTTCCAAGGCTGAGAATGAGGTGGGTGGGGCAGCGTGAGGTGGGGAGCGTGTGGGAAACATGGGGGGAGGTAGGAGAGAAGGTTGGCTGGGCAGCTCAGAGCTCGCTCCTGGCAGGCTTCAAACTGGGAGGGAAGCCTGACCTAGAGAGAGCAGCGAACCGCTCTCCTCCGCTTGGGAAAGAAGGAGCCCAGCCTGCTCTTGGGGACTGCATCCCTCTGTCTTGCCTGGGGGGAATAGGGGTGGCATCTGCATGTTCGGGTGTATGTGTGTGAGCAGCCCCCATCTACTTTGGGGGTGAGTTGTAATCTTGCTGGCTGTTGCTGCAATCCTATCCACACTTTCCTGGGAGTAAGTTCCATTGACTCAAATGCGACTTACTTCTGAGTAGACCTAGATAGGTTTGGGGTCTGTGTCAGCTTAACAAGGATCCTCACCTTTCTCTTCCCCCCCCTTCAAAAAAGAAAAAAAAAGCCACTCTTGATGGTTTTGTCTCCAAAAATTGATTAAAAAATAAAAACACCCATGCCTTCTCAGTCACCCGCCTTTTTCCTCCTGTCTCCTTTTGTGGGGGGGGGGGGGAGAGGGGGTTACTTCCCATGTTAGCTGCTATTATAAGACAAAAGGCACAATCCTAGCTAGGTCTACTCAGAAGTAAGTCCTATTTTGTTCAATGGGACTTACTCTCAGGTAAGTGTGGTTAGGATTGCAGCCTCAGAGTGCTGGCAGTTTTGTTTTTTTTGTTTGTTTGTTTCTAGTGTATAATTATAACACCTTCATCCCCATTTGGGGGGTAACTGAGGTGAGGTGCTGTAATGGGGAGCCATGGTCAATGGCTACAAGGATCAGGGGAGGCTTAAGCCGGAAAAGTTCGAGAACCACTGTTATATGTAATAGAAAAAAACTGTACCTGCTAAATTGCAGCTTGCCATACAGATTGTGAAAACACAGGAGTGTGAAGTGGCAAAAGAAAAGATAGGAGTTTTGTCACTAATTTTTTTTGCTAAAAAGGAACCTGCTTTTCTTTTCCCCCTCCATACCAAAGACATAAAACTATTGTGAAAAAGTGATATTACCAAATTAAATTAGGCATTACAGATCTAAGAGGTTTTGAAATAAAGAAAATTTTTCACATATCATGAGATGAAAACCTTTAAGGAAGAACAAAAAATGTCTATCAAGGAATATTCAGGAATCTGGTGGCCATGGATTGTGAAAGGAAGCATCTTTAACACTTTATGCTTTTCCTTTGTAAAGAAAAGAAATACAAAGTAGCTTTGTACTAGTCTTTTTTTGCAGTTAAAAATATTAAGAGTAATGGATATTGCAGTCAATGTGGCTCTATTGTAAGGAATTTTCACCCAGTGATGGAATATGTTCATTGTGGTATCAGCTGAGTCATCTGGTGAGTTGAAGTAAATGACCTTCATTATATTTCAGTCAGCTCAGTGATTCTAATAAGCTAGACCTTGCAAGTTAATCTTTCGTTATCCAATCAACATTGTCCTATACAGCTAAGGATCTTACACCTTTAGGATCAGGTTTCCGTGCACATATGGAAGGAGAACCACATGAGCACTTATCGGTGACAGCCACCATTACCAGAACAAAGCCCCAAGACCGTACTAATTTAATATGGCTGCATGCAAGCTCATTATTCAAAATAACCGGCTAAATTCTGTAGAGGTACCAATAAGGTAGGAATGAATGGGAGAATGATTGATCAAGTCAGGACAAAATAGCGTGAGGAAGATGAAATGCAAAGAGAGGAAGAAAGACAACTTTATTACCTCTCCAAACAACCTTCTCAAAAGACAAGGCCCCTTGGATGCAACAGACATCAGAGAAGAACAAAGCGTTCTCACAGAAATGCGATCTGCAAACCAAAGACATGCTAAAGGAGAAGCTTGGAACTCCCTGGTCACTTGGCCTTTTGATAAGATCCAAAGGAGAACATCGCACCATCCAGAAACCAAACAGCAGGGAGAAGTGGAAAATTCCAGTTCAAGAAGACCCCAGACCAGATGACGGGAGAGTGAGAGTAGAGGAGGGGTCTGGAGGACAGAGCCTAGTCCATGGGAAGACTGAATGCCTCTCTGCCAAGGGGATAAAAGATGGAAACCATGGGATGGAGGGGTCTTCTTGTTCTGCATCTTTTGCTGCTGCATGCTTCTTCTTGCATCCAGACTGAGTAGCAGACTTAAAGGGCCAGCGCTGAGGGCGAAAGCTTGCAAAAATGTGTGTGTGTGCATGTGTGTTAGGAACCATAAAGCAAAATCATGCAAACTACTCTGAGTGGAGCTGTCCCTTCCTGAGAGAGGTAAAAGATCCTGCTACAGGGGTAAGGACTGGGAAGTCTGATCCCTTTCTTTGGTTCTTCCCTCTTGCAAGGTAGGTCACTTTGGTCTGCCATTTGGGTTTCTCACACATTTAGCATGTGATTCTTAATTGCTGGGTCAGAAAATCAGTGGTATTGCAGATGAGCTGCTTGGGAGGTGGGCAGTGAGGAGGGGCTCAATCTAGTCCCCCTTGTTCATTTCTCTCCTGAACCATTGATAGATGCTAATAACATAGGTATGTGCACGTGCATGAAGATCCCTAGCTTAGATATGGGGATGTGGGCTAGATGGCTTTGAGGTGCATTCTAAATCTACAACTCCACAATTCTTAAATTGGACAATGAGGTGAATGATGTATAAGAAGAACGTTCCTTACGTGGGTCTGGCTGCTGCAGAAGTTGTGTGCTGGGTGAGACATGGATGTGGCCTGGCAGCTTCCCCCAAAATGGAGGTGTTCTACCCCCATCTCAAGCAAAAGAAATTAGCAAGCTTCATGTGAGAAACCTGCCTTTCCTGTCAGTGGGAAATGGTCTGATACAAAACCCTTCAGGAGCTCCCTCCTCTCCCTGATATTTGGCAGCTGCTGAGATAAGGCACTCAACAGAAATCACACAATGCTTTAGTCTGCTTGTTTTGCATCTGCACCAACCATGCACACAATATGCAAAATCAGACTACCTAGATATTGTGACGCTCAGATACGGAACCTTGCACCCAAGCCTTTTGCTCTTCTTTGCTTGTCTTCTCTCATTCAAGGATAATTAAACTGCCATACCAGCTAAAGTGGCAACTGGTATGATGAAAGGGGAGAAGAGGTCAGAGCATCAGCCAACATGTCACCTGCCATGCTCCTTCTTCAGACTTGTTACTATTCTGCTATGTCAAAAGCAGAGGGCAAAGCAGCAAAACCGTTTTGCAATAACATAAACTAGACTAATTCACCTGCTCTTTGAGGAGAAATAAAATGATGAACTCAATTTATGTGGCCCAGTCAGTTGTGGTCAGGGACCCTTGCAAGGATCCCTGCATCACCCTTCCTAGATCAGGACCTCGGGTTTTGCAAGAGAAAAGTCTTTTTCAGGAAAACTAATACAGTGCATGTGGCAATGAGGGCAAGAGCCAAGCAAACAAGGACAGGAATTGTCAAGTGTGAGACATGTATCATTGTGCCTTGAATAACTTTTCACTCTCCCAGTTTTACAAGATTAGCTACTTCTGGATTTATTCTCTGGCAGAGATGACACTATGAAACACAAGGGTCACTGGAGCATGGCCAAGTTCTAAAACCCATTTTAAAATCTATTTTTACTTTAGCTTCAGGGAAATGAGAAACCTTGCTATCCACGAAACAAACACATTTCTGCAGAAAGCTTCTCCAGTTGTTTTACACCAAGGCTAGATGAAACTCAGGTGCCTGGATGCCCAAGTGCCATGAAATTGGGTGCTAGAATCTACAAACTGACAACAGTTTTGCCTCCTTTCCTTGGGCTAGCATCAAAAATTCTGGTTCTGGAACCCTGAAAATGTACAGTGTCTTTTCTAGATCACTTCAAAATTTTTCAGTTAGACATTTCGGCTTTTGTCTTCCTCAGAAAAAACAACATTGATTTCAACTAATACTGGGTGTCAAAATGTCTGCTTTAAGAATGCCAAGAATGGCAGACAACTCAGCAGAATTGCACATAACAACTGACCTTTAGATAAACAAATAATTCCCAATATTAGAAAAAAAGAAAGCTTCTGGATCAATAGACCTAGCTTCCTAACAGTTTATAGTCTCACAGCCCCATCCTAACCCACACTGGAATGTAGAGGCCATCTGGCCATATCTACACTGGAACGGGGTGGCCATATCCAGAGTGGGATTGGGGCCGGTTGCGGCTCAGCCAGGGGCAAGGAGAATTCCTTCCCCTTACCCCAGGGTAAAGCTGCATCAGCCCCAATTGGATCTGCGCCACCTAAAGAGGTGGTGCAAATCCCAGCAGCCCAGAGTTGCTCCAGGCTGCCCAGGACCAGTGTCAGGATCAAGCACAAGTGCCAGATCCTTGCCCCACCCTCAGCTCAACCCCTGTCCACCCATGGGCCTGCCGGCCATCTGCCCTCCCTCCTGCCATGGAACGCCTCCCTCCTGCTCTCCTCCCGCCCTCCCAGATTCCTGCACTGACCTGACTCGGCCAGCACGGGTTTACCATTTCTGCTGGCCCCGTAGGGCTTGAGCTGGCCACCCTCCTCAGATGGTGGCGCGAAAGTGATTTAGGGCACTTTTGCAACACTGTTGGGTCGGTGCAAGGGACTTGCACCAGCCCACCTGAGGGCCAGGATTGCACCCTCAATCTAGATCAGCCATTTTCAGCCACTGTGTGCTGCAAATGACCTGCAGGTGTGCCATGGGGGTTTGGGTCATTTGTATGGCCAATGGGGATGTGAGCCCCCACCAACAGCATGGTGTGCCTTGTCAATGGTCAAAAAACTGATGGTGTGCCTTGACCATTTTAGCACCTTGTCAGTGTGCCATGAGACGGAAAAGGTTGAAAATCACTCATCTAGATGATAACAAAAAATATATTTGCATACCTGATACTTTATATGAAGAAGACACATTAAGGCAGAAATACTACACCACAGCACCTTTATTGCTTATAATGGTCATGCCTGATCCTCATCCATTCCTAGGTGTCAAGAAGGCAACAGGCCTCTATTCATATTGATTTCTGCATGACCTTGAAGAGAACCCTGCACCAGAACTAGCTATTAAGAATGTCATACTGACATATCACAGGAGTTCTTTCTGAGTGGCTCAGGGTACGTTGCAGTCTAGGTCAGCCTGTCCACAGCAGAGCTGGATGCAAATAAAAGTGCCACAAAATAAACACACAGTCCGATATCTGGGCAGAAGTGAAGTTTTTCCAGGCCTGCTTCACATGAGCTGTAGATCTTTCGGGCTAAGATTGGAAAAGAAGTCTACAGACCTTCCCCATGACTGATATAGGTGGCGATGCCATTCTTTCTCTCTTCTTGGCCATTGTCCCATCCCTTTCATTATCAGAGTGCTTTTTTAAAATGATGCTGCATTTGTGCCACTACAGCCATGTGCCTATCCTCAGAGACCAAGTGGTAATTTCACCTGCTCGTTTCTTCCCCAAAAAGCAGAAGTTTAACAAATATGGAATGAAGCCACTTCATGATTTCTTCTCAAAGCACCTTCTTTTCTTTCCAGTATATTGTGGCAAATTAGTCCTGAATGTGTAGGAGCACAGGTGCAATTGCACCCATTCAGTATTTATTAAGGAGCTAAATTCTAGAAGGAAGCACGTACAGCAGTATGAGAAAAGTGAAAAGATTATTTCAGGGACAGTGAGAGATGAAATGAAACGAAATGAAATTGCTGTGAAGACATGGTGTGGGCACACTAGTCTATAGTAGCAAGAAGACAAATGCACTCTGGCCTCAGGTACAAGATCATGATGCTGGTTTTCTCCTTTTTAGATTGTGAGCCGTTTCGGGAGAATACTTAATTTTTTTTTTGTTTATTTTGCTTTGTAAACTGCTCTGTGAATATTTTTTTGTTGAAAAGCAGTATATAAATATTATTATTGATAATCATTAAGGTATGTCTGACTGAGTTCAGTGAGACTTACCATACTCAAAATCCATGTGCATAGGATTGCAGCTCAAGCTTATCTGGCTTATTGAGTCAGAACCATACATAGGCAATCGCCCCACGATCATGCAGCTGTTGGGAATATTGCAGCAGGGAGGTCTAAAAGGAATTGGGCACAAACCAGGCAAAGCTAAGCAGTTTTAAGTACCAATGTTTGAATGAGAGTTAAACAGAAGCTGAAGCTTCTGTCCTGTGCACAGTTATTTAAACCCTTGCTTGAGAGTTAGGGTTGAACTAACAGCATCTTGGTATCTCTTGTAATGCCTCGAGAGAGAAAAAGTGGGACAGCACACCACTGTGCCCTATCACTGCTCCACCTCAGTGATATTGCAAAAATAGCAGGTGATGACATCATGTCATATCATCATGTTTTTTACTTCGAGAGAGGGAAAAAAAAGGTGTGGGAATCCTGTCTTTAATGGCAGTGACACATCACTTGTAACACCCAGTTGACCCCAAAGCCTGTTGAACCTGCAGGAGCTTAATTCCAAATAAAGATGTGTAAGAGTGAGCTGTACCTTTCCCCTATGTAAATGAATGATTGCCCAATCCTATCCCCCTACCATGTTACAGCATGCAGTTAGGCCCAAGTGCATACTAAGGGAGGGTGCTATTGGACAGCCTGCAGGAGAAAAATAAAAATATTTACTCTACCCTTCTGGTAGGCTTCCCAGTTGCCTATGGGCTTCATTGGACATATGCCAGCCATTTCACTGGCATATGCCTGAGGAGCAAAAAGGGGTGGAAAGGTTTCAAAAAGGGGATAAGATCTGGCCCAGGCTGGTGTTGCGGAGATCTGCCCCTCCTCTCCCCAATTCCTCCTCCTCCCTACTCCCAGCATGCCCCCACCACCAACGTATTAGCACCAACAGAGGCCTCTGGAGTTACCATTGCACATGCCACTGTCTGTTTGTGACAGTAGCCTAGAAGCACACTATGGAAAACTGGTTTTCACACTGCCATGAAGGACCTTGTGCTTCCAGAACACTAGTTCCAGCATTGCAAGGCCCTAAACAGGATTGGAACCTGAGATAATTCAATCCACACTTACCTGGGCTTAAGCCCCATTGGCTAGAATGTTATTTACTTCTGGTTAGACATGCATAGGACTGAGCTCTGAGAGCCCAATCCTGTGGTCCGCGCTGTGCCGCGCCTCTGTGGCGCGGACCATAGTCGCCAACATGCCATAAGGAACGTTTGCGGGGCTTACCACCGGGCTCCCGCCAGAGCTGACTCAGCTCTGTGACCGCCAGGCTGCAGAACGGGAAATGGGGGCGTGATTGGGGGCGTGGGGGAGGCGTTATGGGTAGTGGGGAGGTGTGGTTGAGGGTGTGGGGGGTTCCCGGAGGCGGGGGAGAGGCGGGGGAGAGGCGGGTCTGCGGAGCCAAGCTCCGCAGGATCCAGGGCGCTCGGGCAGGGCTGCTCGCCCTACACGAGCGCCTTCACTTTAGCGGCGACCAAACAGTTGCCGCTAAAGTGAGTAGTCCCATTGCGGGACTGCTTCCCTTACTCAGGGGAAGGGGACGAACGTCCCCTTCTCCCGAGGAGCCTCCTGCGGTAGTGCGGGAGGCTCTGGATCCGGCGGGAGCCCTTTGTGGAGCCACCGGGTCCCACAGCTCCGGGCAGCTCAGGACTGGGCTGTCCGTCTTGTAAATGTGGCTCTCCTGGCTCATTATTTTGTTTATTATTGTAACGTGGCTCATCATGCTTGAGCAAAATAATTCTGATCAGAGGTGTTTTTGGGGGGGGCGGGGGGTTCTTTCTAAATGTTTGCAAAAAGTTACGTGCATGTTTGTGTATTTTGAGAATCCAGAAAGCAGAGTAGTTCAAATACTAGTCCCAATTTAATTATCCTTTTTCAGAGGAGTATAAAAAGAGGACAGTGAACAGCCCTTGACTTTATTGCTCATTTTTCTCCTGCAGCCTCCTAGGCCAATTAACACGACTCGCCAAATCCTCTTCAGGAAAGGAAATAACACTTAATGATTTACTTCCTCTGTATGATTTCATGTGATGGTTAATATATCACACCACACTTTCTGCTTGGAAAGTATGGGGACACATTCCACCCTGGGTGGGATTATTCTGACCTCTTTGCCCCCCTCCCCTGAACACCTTTCCTTGAAGCAGCAAAGAGCCAGGCGTGCTGAAGCTCATACTTAGCTTCAATGCCCAATTAAAGCATGTTAACAAGACACTACAAAGAGAAGTACTTCCCTGCAGCCACACTGTTCCCATGGCTCAGCTACCTTGAAGTCTCAGGTTTCAGCACACTCTGCTTCCTTAATTGAAAAGGATGTGTTGGAAAAGGTGAAGCACGTATAGAGGAAGACCAAATATATCAAGTCACAAAAATAAGCCACTCCTACTCTCCATTTGATTAGTACAACATTTCCCAAACTTCTGATAGTTAAGTTTCACTTTTTCATGAGTTAAAATCGGTGGCCCACCACCCTTCAGCCCGCAAAAGTTAACTTTAGACCGTATCGAGACAGCAGAATTAGCTATTGGGACAAGCCCTATCATGCACCGTGGTAAAGCCAGCAAGTGGTGACTTCAGGAGAGTTGCAGATTTTGAAGTGAACCACTTTTCTCACCCTGACATTTGCCTGCTTGCTTCACCCAGAGGTAACTAAGTGCCACAGCCAACTCAAAGGTAGCAATTTTTCTCTCTCTTTCTTTGTCCTTCTCCTTATTCAACAGTGAGCACATGAGTGGAGGAGGAGGAAAACAAGAAGGCAGAAGCACATGTGTGATTACAGGCCTGCTAGCTGGCTGCGTGCACCATGACAGCCTGCTGCTGCCACTGTCACCACCATCATTCAACTGGAAAGGATACCATACAGGTACCACCTGCCTTAAGGAAAGGCACCACCAGCTCCAGGTGGATGCCAGCATGGCTCACAAGTTTCCATAACTTGCCACAACCTCACAACTGAGACTTGTAAGCCTACAGGGGTCCCAACCCCAAGGTTGAAGAACACTGTTCTATGACAGTATCAACAAGGTGGTCCAGCTGTATCCTTGGAAAGGATACAGCTTTTGACAAAGCTTTTAATAAGGTCCCTCACTAAAGGCACTTACATAAATTTAGCAGTTATGGAATAAGATGACAGGTCCTTTTTATGGACTGGTAACTGGTTAAAGATAAAGGAAGTAGAGAGAAGGAACACTTGACCAAGTTTTACAATGGAGGGTAGTATGAAATGAGGTCCCCCAAGGATCTGTCTTGAGACTGGTGCTTTTTAACTTGTTCATCAAGCTAGTGCTGTCAAAATGCAAAACTAAGTAGCTGGGTCTGGCCTTCTAAATTAGAAATGGTGCTTATGCACATGCATACACCAGTCAAAAGGAATACACTATGTTGATCAAGACCAGTTCTCGTTAAAATTGCTCAAGAGACTTTGGTGTAGCAAGCTGAGGCTAGAACTAGACAAAAGAGTTACAGGTACCAATGAGAGTGGCAGTTGTAGATCTAGTTCCCTTCTCTTCTTTCTTCACATATGCTGCAACATACCTGTGACCTGACATTAGGATTTTGTGTACAGGTATAACCATTATCCATGGATTTTTCACCTACGGTTTTATCTCAACACAATCAGAACAACCCTTTCAATTAAAGGAAAATATATATTTAACAACAGCCTCAATGTGGGAGAGGTCAGACAATCCATCAATCATTCTCTTTCCGGCACTTAGAACACTTTCCGGCACTTAGAACCCCCGGAAAGGGGTTGCTTTCCGGCTTCTGCACTTTGAGGAAAGCAACCCCTCCTTTCCCCCAGCACATGAAAGAATGCTAAATGGAAGTGATTATCACCTCCTCCATTCTTTCCCTGTGCTGTGGCTCCTGGTGAAGGGAGGTGGTTGGAGTGAAGCCTTTCTAAGTGCCTGGAGAGAGACTGATTGTTTGCTGATGCATTACAAAGGCTGTTTTTAGCAAGGCTGTTTTTAAATTACTAAGCAAAGGGACATTGTTTTTTTAAATGGATTTGCTTGAACACGATTTTTGCCACCCATGTGAGTTCTGGGAACAGAACCCTCGTGGATACCAAGATTCAACTTGTATATGCCTTACCCTCTAGTCAATGAACTATTGGAGAAGAAGGCAACACTGCAGATCAATAGAAAGGCTGTTTTTGTGGCCTAGCATCTTAACCACCAGCCAGCCTATCTGCAGCTCCTTCAACCCCTTTTACCTGGAGGGAAGAGTCTAGTCATTGGATATCAGCAACTATCAGGGAGCAGAAAAAACTACAATAAACATCCCCACATACCCCAAACAGACAGTACCTTTTTGTGAATTGTAATGGGACAGCCCAATTCTATCCAGGATTGGACTGCTAGCCAGAGCACATTGCGACAGCAAAACATACTTCCACTGTCACAGAATGGTTGCCAACATTGCAAAGAGTGCTTCATCAGCAGCCATTTTGAGAGCACTGCCACCTCTTGTGCTCCATTGGAAAAACTAAATAAGCAGGTAGTATTGCTCCCTGTTCGTCACCAGTTCTTGCCCACCCACTGGAGTAGGTAAGGCAGTGGTGGGAGCAGAAAGGGGACAAATCTAGTTGCGGAGGGGGAGGAATGGAGGCTGGAAGCTGCGGGAGGAGTTGAATCTGGTGGTGATGGCATGTGCCAGCTCCTATCCCCTCATTTTGCAGGCTCCCCCCTTCCTTTTCCCTGTACTTTCGCCAGCTACAGAGATGGTGCAGATCCAAGATGACACAGTGAAGAGTGGGAGGCTTACAGAGAAGTAAGGGAAAATATTCCCCTTTCTCCTCTGGAGTGTCCCGATCTGACCCCCCCCCCCACTGGACACAACGTGCCCATTTTCAGAGTGGCTGCATCGATGACGATGGAAGAGGATAGGACTGGGTCTTGAGTCGCGTTGGGAATCAATCTTAAAATCAGGTGGGGCATAAATATAACCAGGGAATAAAACAGAATGGGACAGTGAAACATGCAGGCTTGTAACATTAAGTTATGGGGAAGTTATAACAGATGTTACAGAAGAAGAGGGAGGCACAAGACATATAGCTTCCATTTTCCGTATTAATCAAATGTATATATGCATGAGCGCACTGGAAAAGTGAGATATAAATCACCCAAATCAATCAATCAAATCAAATCAATCAATCAAGTCTTGGCATCCAGTTCTGACCTTGCTATCACCTATATTGGCCAATATTCCATATGAAATGCCTCCACATTAAGTGAGCAGGGAATTGTTTTGAGCACTCCTTTCATGTCTGAGACTGGATTCACACCTCTCTGTTTTACCGCTGGCAAAAACCAAAACTAGCAGGTAATATTGCTTCTCCAGAAAGCAAGCATCTCTTCTACATTCACAAGAAGCACAGAAGCAGCTCTAGGCCACATTTCACTCTCTAAAGAAGCCCTTGACAAGATCATACTGGCATTTATTCTAGCTCTTAACATTTCCCTTTCCTGTCTTCCTTCTCTGATCTTAAGTACCCAAGAGTACGTTTTACTTTACACTTAGGTTTAATTTCCTCTGGGGAGAAATAGTGCTGCAGGTTCTAAATGCCAGTAGAGCTACAAACAAGCAAAATTGCATTCTTGTCTTTTATCACTTCTTTGCCCAGTCATCATGGATGGGGGCTGAAGAAAGACCAGGACTCCATGGCAGGAAATTAGAGACAGATGCAGGGGAGAAAAATTCAAAGACAACAAACCAGTCAATTCAGGTAATCACATTCTGTGATGTTTAAATCCCATCTCCAATTTCAGCTGAAACTAGAATTCACACAAGATCACCACTTTCTCATTTCTAATCCCAGAAGGAATAGCCCCACCTCAGTGTATGATACCCTTAAAGTCATCCTAAATGCAAGAGAGCAAGACAGACATTGGTCTATCATAGCTATAATCCTCCCATCCTTGTAGAGGGCTCTGGGTGACACATAAGAGCTAATCACAACAACCCTGTGAGGAAGAATAGACTGAGAGTGTGTGTGAATTGCCCAGACCTACCCACTGAGCTTTGCGGTTGGAGAAGGGATTTGAACCCATGTCCCCGAGCCCAAATCTGTACAGCACCACAGACAAAAGAGCCAGCTGAATGATCTCCATATCTGTGTTATATTAGCTCACTTCTGGCACCTCAATATCTGGCACCTTAATATCACAACTACATAATGGATCAACATTTATTGTGGGGCATTGTAACTAACATCCTTCTAGGTTCTTCTCATTTTTAAAAAGTGGGTTAGAATCATACAACTGCAGGTCTGCACGTAGCTATAATGCCTTTCTGTATAAATAAAAAAAACCATCTTTTGTATTTTTCAATGCAATTTCCAAGCACGGAGACTACTGGGATTACTTGTCTTGAGATCTGTCCCATTGCACTTGGTATATTCAAAGACCTCTCAGCCCACAAAATCAGGCAAGTAGAGAATGATCCAGGTTGGAGCAGGGAGGTAATATAAATCTGATTGGTTCCGCCCAGAAACAATGGTTGCAGTGTTCAGTACACTTTACTGATACTTAAGAAGAATTTCATAGTGACAAAAGAGATGCTCGACATGAGTTTTTCCCATTCATATATCTACTTGTAGGAAGGTAAGCTGAACTGTGGAGAGTTCTCCTCTTCAGAGCAGTTTAATTTTAGCACAGTAACACCATGCCATGTAACACCTACATTCTCACACATGACTATCCTTGAGGTGATACAGTCCTGCTGTGATAAGTCAGGCTTATTGCTTACAATAAATACACTGCCACTGTTGACTTCAGCCGCTGCTGCCCCAAGCATTATACCATTGCTGTGACACTATGTGAAGCAAAATGCTGCTGGAGGTGGGGGCTATTATAAAATGGCATTTTCAAACAGATGTGTCACCATTTGAGTTGGCATTGTGTCTTGGAATACTGAACTCCCTGTGGCACTGAGGGAAGACGGGGTGGAATACAATGGGTATTTGCATTCTGAAGGCAACCTGGTTCCACAGGAGTTGCCAACTCTCCAGAATTGGCCTAGAGTCTTCGGGAAGTTGCACCTATCTCCAGGTGAAAACAATCCTGGAGATTTAACTGAGCCTCCACGAATTTTCAACATTAGATGCTGGAATTTTTATTTTTATCTCTCTCTCTCTCTCTCCCCCTCCTCCAGGAATAATTTAAATCAAAGTTAGCAAACGAAGATTCCAGAGGTCTGCCTGATAACTGATATTGCATTAGCAATTTGTAGGGCAGGGAAGAAGGATATAAAAAGACTGAGGGAAGCCTTGCTATTAATGCAACAAGACCTGAGAAAGGGTCTTGTTGCATTAAAAGACCCTTCTCTGTTGTGGGAAGCGAATGGATTGTCAAACACTAATTGAGGATTCTGTATAATGAGAATGTAGCACTAAGACCTTGGCTTAGTAACCCAACCGGTGAGTAGGGCAGGCTGGATACTGTGCAAGCAGAAAGCAGATTGAGATAGTACAATTCAGAGATGGCAGAGTAATTGGTATCACTTCACACTGCAGATGGGGGATGCCATTACTGAATGATATTTTAAAACATCTCCTGCCAGCAAGCAAAACAAAAACCTTAGCAAATCAGAGGAAGAGCTAGGCTAGAAACTTCATTCTCAATGGGCAAGATTCCTCCCTGCAGGAGGAATGAATGTGTGTGTGTGTGTGGGGGGAGAGGAATAACAAATGTGAACCCCCCACTTGCAGTCTGAAGGGATTCAGTCTGTATGTCACCTCATCCTGCTGCATTGTCTAGACCCGGACAGAGCCTGAGACAAAGAGGGAGTCAGAAATTCCTGAGACCACCTCACAGACACATATTAATTGGTCTGAATCACTTGCTAGAATCAGTACAGGTGATTGCAATCAAATAAGTGCGACAGATGCCTTGTGCTGTAAACCACTTGTGCACACAAGCCCTTGGTAGCCATACATTTTAAAGATTAATTGCTGCTGTCTAACGATAATGAATGCAGTTGTTGACTATGAGTAATACAAGTCACCCAGCATCCGAAAGGGACTCCTTGGTTACATAAATAATCATCAATAAATGCTATTATTTCCTGCTGTTGGATATCACAGAAGAGTCTCCTCCTCCTCCTCCCAGACATTACACTGTAATAGATTCAGAAAGGTTCAGAAGATATATGTTGGCACATGTGCTTGTAGAAGCTGAGCCAAATTAAAAAACCTGTCCACCCAAATTGCCCCCAAAGTGCCATTTCTGGCTTTGATTCTTGTGATGCACATAGTTACCCAACAGGAATTGTGTGGAGACCTTTGCTCCCTTAGCACTCATCTCCACACATTCCACTGAACAACCAGCAGCTTGGAATGACTCTGGGTCATTAAGGCACTGGCCTGGATTCAAAGTAACATTCTGGAGAAGGAGGGCTTCACAGCCTGCAACCAGCTGTCTGAACGATCCAGGCACTTCTGTACATTTGGTTTTCTTTTTGCACTGTAATTGAAAGTTAAAAGCGGTTAATGCTGCAGGTAAAGTGATGCTGAAGACAGCAGAACCTGTCAAAGGGGAGAAGGAGATGCACAGCTGTACAACACAATGATAATCGAAGCCACAGGTGGTCAGAGCCTTCTGTTTGCAGCTGGGCTGCCGAGTTACCTTGCCGTCTGGTTTCGGCTTAAAAGCTAAATTGGGAGTACTAGACATTCCCTCCACAGCTGCTCCCCTAACAGAAGGGGAAAGCAAGGAGTTCTTTGTGCTGACAAGACTGCCAGAGGCTAACATGACTGCTGTATAAGAAGCAGGGGTTGCATCAAGATAAAAGGAAGAATCAGATGCAGGGCATGGGAGGAGCTCAAGATGCTACCAAACTAGCTTAATACTAACCACATGTGTTTTGTTGAACACTGTTAAACCATCATTTATCACAGCAAAAGAACATCTCGGGTCAACTGGCAAGCATGAGTCAATACATATAACAACCATAACAAGAACTAGTACTACTAGAACTAAACATTTTGCTTAGGATATTCATATTTCTGAGGCCAATTCTGGTTTTTCTCCTCCAGGAGCAAGACATTTACAGTCTGAGAAACTGTAAAATTTAGAAAAGAAATTAGTTCCATTAAGCTAGGCAGCATTCGCCAAACTACAGCCCACAGGCAGCAACTGGCGCACCAAAAATCCCGTTCCCGTCATGAATGGAGCTTACTGTTTCACGGGGCAGCCTCATATCTTCCTCTCTGCTCTCCACAGCAGCTCACTCTGATCACGATGGGGTCAAGTTTTTCCGTGTTTACTGGACCCACAGTTTGAAGACCAATGAGCTACAGCAATGTGGATATAGATGTGACAGGAAGACAGCCTCTAAGGCAGGGATGGTGAACCTTTTGGACTTGGCATGTCGAAAACTTAGAAAATGTCTAACCTGATTCTGCTGGCACGCCCCCCCCCCCAACAAAAGAGAAACAATTGTTTGCATATCCATTTTTTAAAATACCATCCAATTACATGTGGTGCTGCGTAAGAATGTCAAATAATTACAATTGATAATTACAATAATTACAATTATAAAGGAATGTCAAGTACAAAAATGAAATACGAGTAAAACAGTTATTGCTGAACTCTGGTGTGTCACCCAAAATGTCATGGCGTGTCACCTTTTCACATGTGACGTAAGTTTGCAATCAATGCTCTAGGCCAGAGGTCTCTGAACTTTTTCGCCGAAAGGTTGCATCAAATATCTGGCACAGTGCCGGAACAAAAAAATTAAATATAAAATTTAAATAAATACATTAGAGATGGAACTCAGATGAATGAATAAATGAATGGACTCAAATGTCCAAGACTTCTTCAAGAACGAACACAGTCCAAGAAATAAAGTACACACTTAAATGGGCCCCTATTCCCCCACCCCACAAGCACAACTCTGGTTGTGTTTGGTCAACTGGGCCAGAGGCTCTCAGGGGATCAGGGGCTTGCCGCAGGCCGCATCTGGCCCCCGGGCTGGGGTTTGGAGACCCCTGCTCTAGGCCAGTGGTTCTCACACATTTAGTAACGGGACCCATTTTTTATCTGTCAGAATCTGTCAGGACCCTCCAGAAGTGATGTCATGACCAGAAGTGACATCATCAAGCAGGAAAATTTTTAACAATCCTAGGCTGCAATCTTTTCCACACTTACCCAGGTATAAGTCTCATTTACTATCATTGTTAAAATAAAATATATAGTAGCTTGTTAAAACTACAGGTCTGTAACATTTCCCCAAATACCATGGTAGCATCAAGTCTAATATATTAAAAATAAAATATTGAAATGAATGGGGACCCACCTGAAATTGGCTCGTGACCCACCTAGTGGGTCCCAACCCATAGTTTGAGAAACACTGCTCTAGGCTATGCCTCCTAATGTGGAATCAGAATGATCCAGTCTTTATGGAAGACTAATATTAGATACAAAGTCTTAAGAACTGACTTGCTAGATCACACCAAGGTCCATGTTGCCCAGTATTAGCTCTTGAGGAACAACCAGCCACATGCTTCTGGGGATTTAACAAGCAGGGCATGAAGATGATGGATTTCCTATGTGGCTTCTCCCCAGAGAAGCACACATTTAGCTACCATAGCTAACGGCTGTTGATATACCTAATCAAGGCCAACGGGAAGCAGCATTGCATTGTTGAGCAATTACTGAGCACCCTAAAAGGGGTCCACTACTATCCATGAGACCACCTCAATGCCTAGCACCCATGTGGAGAGAGGGACTCACTTGGGACCCACTCAGTTAGTAGGGAGCACAGATGGTCAAGGATTCCTTGAAACCTGGAACTGGCCCTAGACCTAGTCCTTCAGAAATGTGTCTAATTCTTTTCTTAAAGTCATTTAAGCTAGTGGCCATCACCTGTTGTTGGCAACCTTCAGTCTCGAAAGACTATGGTATCGCGCTCTGAATGGTGGTTCTGGAACAGCGTCTAGTGTGGCTGAAAAGGCCAATTCAGGAGTGACAATCCCTTCCACACTGGGAGCAAGTGCAGTCTGTCCCTGGTCTGTCTCCCTGGCTATGGGCCTTCCTTCTTTGCCTCTTTGCCTCAGACTGTTGGCCAAGTGTCTCTTCAAACTGGGAAAGGCCATGCTGCACAGCCTGCCTCCAAGCGGGCTGCTCAGAGGCCAGGGTTTCCCACTTGTTGAGGTCCACTCCTAAGGCCTTCAGATCCCTCTTGCAGATATCCTTGTATCGCAGCTGTGGTCTACCACAGAGGTGGCCATCACCTCACCTTGTGATAATGAATTCCTGACGTTAACGAGGCACTGTGTCAGAAGTACTTCTTTCCATCTGCCCCGTCCCTCCTGCCAATCAACTTAATAGCTTTGGCCCCAAGTTGCTAGTGCTGCTGCGGACAGCTCACTGAAGACAAGACATGGAATTGTGCCACAGGTATTCGCTATGCTACTCTCTTGCAACTCTTTAGATGCCCTTCTCTCATCAAGTGTTCTCTGTGTTCAGCACAGGCAGGGAGAGGGAATGGGACCATGCATGCTGGCTCTGCCCATGCGCCAGCCATGCACTCACTGGCCATGTGCTCAGCATCAGTGAGCAAGGAGGTGCACTTTGAAACACCACACCAGAAGGAACCCTGATTATTCAGGGTTCTGGATGGAGGGTACGGGTATTTTTTCTCAGGGTTTACAGCCATGCTCTCTCTCACTCCCCGAATTCAGTAATTGTGGAGAGAAATAACATCAGAAGAGAGTTTCAACTGCAAAATAAAAATCAGTAAAGAGAGAAAGCATCAAGCTGAACCCTGTGGAGCATCCTTACTTATTTAATTTATGGTTAATGGCATTATTAAATGCCCTGGGTCTGCTGACAGCTGTCTGATTTGCTCAGAAAAGCCATTCTCCTGAATTACTAGGCTCCTTCTGCAGCAGAGAGAACAGAAAAGAGACCAGTGTGTCTGGGCTGGCACCCACTCAAGGTCTGTAGGCTGCTCCTCATCCCTAGCTCTGCCCCCCTCAGCTTCCCCATCTGGACAACAGCTTGGTCCCTGTTTCATCTGGACTCTGATTCTGATGTATTAGTTGGCCCATGCAGTAGATAAAACATATCCTGACATTTGATTTCTCTGGCTTCTTTGGCGACAGACTTCAATCCAGAGAGCTGGCATCAAAGAAGTAGCTCATAGGAACCAGGTCCACTTATCACAAAGGCAGCAGCACTTCACACAGTCACTCTTTTAATGTCAACTGGAAAAGGTGTTACCTGCAGAAGAGGAAACTCTTGAGTCAGTGGCAGGAAATGCACTCCCCAGTATCAAAATGGATTTTCTCCTTGTTCTCTGCCCTAAGTTTATCCTAGCCACAGTCCTTGAAAGGCCTATAGCTGAAGGTGTAACATGGTGAGTTGCTTAACCATGCTTAAGGAGTCCAGAAACATGCTATGGGACTGCACTCTCCCTCCGTGCCAGCTACTCCCCTCTTCCATGTAATTCCTTCTTCCATGTAAGCCTGTGCTGGCCGAACTAGGCCGGCGTGGGGGTCTGGGGGTCATGGGGAGGGCAGGAGGGAGGTGTTTTCGGCTGGGGGGAGGGCCAGGATTGGCGGGCCAATGGGCAGGTGGTGGGTAAGGGAGTGGCAGGGTCAGAATCTGGCACTTTGGCTGCTCGGATCTGCGCTATTTCTTTAGGTGGCACAGATCCAAGTAGCCCCATAGGGCGGCATTACTGAAATGATACTGAAATGAGCCGCATCTGACCCCAACTCTGCTTGGATGCAGGGCAGGCCCACTGGCCTGCCTGTTCCAGGGCAGGTTAGGATTGGCTGCAGAACAAATACATAGAAGGAGATACATGATCCCACTTTTTTAAATAATATGTGGGTGCTAGCCTGGTTTTACCTATTGGCTTAGTGCCACCTGAGCTCCTTGAATTTCCCACTTTTGGAAATCAGATGGGCCTCATAGTTTAATGAGTTGGCTGAAAGCCAAGCTCTTGGTTTACCAGCCACTTGAGAAAGAAGAAGAAAGACCAATATTAATCGACAACATCAGGGCAAACATAGCTACTGGGTCCAAATGACTCAGCAATCTATTCAGGACGCTGAGGCACCACAGGGGCTTCTTTAGGGCTAGGAAGGACAGAATAGTGGAAACACAGGCAAAAAAATAGGGGTAAATTCAAGGATTTTCAGCATAGTTATGGTTAACCCTGACCAGAATATTTTTTACCAGATTTGAAGCTAATTCAAAAATCTGATTTAACAGCAAAGCCTGTATAGTATTTGCCATAGTTAAGGTCAACAGGGAACTGGTAAGAGGAATTTGCCCCAGGTATGTGGCATTCTTGGGGGAGAGGAAGGGAACACACAATTCCACAGTTTGTCCCAACCACCACTGCCATAGTTAAGGCACTAAGAGGGGTTGTAGGTAGTGGCAGAATACCTACTTTGCATGCAGAAAGTCCCAGGTTTAATGCCTGGCATCTCTGAATAAGGTTGGGAGAGCCACTGCCAGTCAGTGTAGATGAGATAGATGGACTAATGGTCTGACTCAGTATCCAGCAGCTTCCTGAGATGTGTGCACTGCCCTTAGGTGGGGAAAATTTTAGGGCTTCAGAGCCACCAATTCTTTCCTCCTTAGCTTCAGTTTATTTTTTTTTAATACTCATTGATTAGGATATCACTCATAACCAAAGCATCAGAAATGGTAATCTGATAAGTTAACCAAGCCATCACCATGATGGAGAAGGGATGGTGTCAACTCTTATTATCCAAACTACAGGTTCTAAGGAATACTCCAAATGAGGGATCTGCTTTGTCTGATTGGGGGCAAGATTCCCTCTAAATAAGCTGCTAATCTGTAGTAATGACTTCATCTGACCTAGGAGCAGCTTTGCTTGGGAGAGACAACTTCAGCAACTGAGCTGAAAAATTCACCGAGCCTCTTTGTTAAACTGTAAAAGAAAGCTTTTCTGTTATACACACTAAAATATGTGGCTGTTGCTAAGGAAGCAGATTAAATCACAAAACTGCTTACCCCAAGGTATAAATCTTAGGTTTGGGATTCATAAAAGCTTGCATACAAAAAAAAGTGAATGATATAGTTATCAGCGCAAACCTGCTGGAAATGTGCCTCAAGATGTCATAATTTTCTTTAGAGCCAATTAGTTGCTACAATTTTTCATCTTTCCCAGTTCTTTGAATCTCTCTCCAGCAACTTCTCCTACACTGAATGTGTCTTTCCCCAAAGTCCCTGTCTCCCATTTCACGGCACAGCAAGCAATTGGCCAGGAGGTCGTGTATTATGTATATGCTATGAACTGTTAAAGGAAATCCCAGCAGGACTGTTGCCTTTAAATCCATCTATATTGCATTAAACTCTTATTAGCTGCTGTATTCTGGTTCACAATTAAGCTGCCCAAATACATCTTCATTATAAATGTCCTATATGGAACTCCCTAATCAGCACAAATGCTATTTTCATTTAACTGTCCCAAGACATGGTCTTCCATTGCAATTGTGGCTATTCTGAAAGTGCAAAGATACTTGGTTTCTGCAACAACTCTGAGAGGAACAAAACTACTGTGTATTTGGAAACAGCAAAACTTCCCCTAGCTCTAAAGTATTCTGAAGAAGCAGCATTTCCTCCAGAGGACTGGGTTGAGAGCCCATTTGTTTGCCTGTCAATCAACACTATTCAACATGGGATTGCTATGAAACATGGCAACGTAATGGTGGGCTTGAGGCATCATGATAGCCCTGGACAAATGGGAAGTGTGAAGAGGTGATTAAAAAGGGCACATGCTAAGCAAGGGGGAGGGGGGGACCAGCATAATATACACATGACAGAACATTGGAAACAAGATGAGCAAAAAGTAAACCTAAACATAATTACACAAAGCAATTAACAGCAGAAAATGTGGAGAGACACTAAACTTGAAAAGCCTTGCACAAGAGGACAGACTTATCAGAGAGAAGGAGAGGAAGGGAGAAGGGGAAGCATGTACTAAGAAAAGTTCTGGAAAAAAACAGCTGGGCTGGAGTCCAAGTGGCAAATTACACATGATATTCAAAACACTGTCAGACATGGTGGGCTTAGTTTTGCTTTTCAGTCACAACAGCAGCTGAATCTCATACAGAGCAATGCGTACTGCACAGCTTAAACTCTACCCCATTCCATTTCCAGTACTGATCTGGCTGCTATTGACTATGGAAGAACTAAGCTTGTCAAAGGCTAACAATGCTTTAAACATCATGACCCTGCACTGCTCCAGATACTATCTCTGCCATGGAAAATATACCATTGGGCAGAGAACAATATCTCAACAATCACTGCAAAATGGGAATAATGGGGCCATGAAGTTGTATCAAAACTAGAATTATAATGTATCCACAAATCAAAAGTGCTCTATGGACTAATGACTGCATTTATGACACTTCTACATTCTGTCTGTCTGGTCTGTCAACCACCAGTAAGATTCTTACATCTCCCAATTCCCCAACCTTCACCACCATAACTTTCTGTAAGTCTTCATGGCCTTACAATCAGTCTCAAGTCCACTTTTTTCTGTAGCCATATCCATTTCTTTCCTGTTTCCTGATCCTTGCCTCCCTACAGGGTCATTTCCTCAACCTTACTTTGCTGCCCACAAGTGCTGTTCTTGAATAGCAGAAACAACCAAGATGCAGTGGCATAGCTAGCAGGAGGTGGGCTGCCCAGGGTACCATATTTGGGGGGGTGACGTGACACCACTAGTAACTGGAATTGCAAAAATTGCAGATTTTAGGAAAATTTCCATCATGTTATATATCATTCAATGTATAATTTGCAGCACAATGCAACAAAGGAAACCATAGTGGAATATCTTAATTCTATCAAAAGTTATGGCCAAAAAACCAGAAAACAAAAATGTAACTGTCTTATGTAACAAAAAAGATATTTCTTCAACTCAAAATGGATCAATGAGACTGATTGTTCAAAAACCCAATGAGATGTTCTTATTACACAGCATGTAACCAAGAAAGTTTTGGGGGGGGGGGTAAGACACTACTACTGACCAAAATTGCAAAACTCATGGTTGATAGAAATAATACCTTCATGTTATATATCAATTGATGCGTAATTTATAGCAGAATGCAAGAAACAGGAGTGAAATATTTCCATTCTTTAAAACTTTATAGCCAAATAACCAGAAAAAGAAAAAAAGGGGATTTATTTTATTTTATTTTCTGGTCATTATTATTATTCATTTCATGTCATAACTATCTCTCAGCCTCACCTACCTCACAAGGTTTTTGTGTGGAGAAAAAGGAGAGGAACCATGCATATCACCCTGAGGGGTAGCACAGACATGTGAAAATATTAATCAATTAATCGTTGTATGGGGGAGTCAAAAATTTATGGGCCTCAATGTCAAATGACCTAGCTACGTCACTGCCAAGATGAATTTTGAAAGGAGTGTCTACATGCATCTTCTGCAGAAACAATTTTTCCCTTAATGTCTCCTTGTGACCAGCCTGTGTAAGGTGGTCCCTTTATAGAGGTTTTGAGCACACAGAGACCTGGCAATTTAGAAGAGACAAACCCCAACCAAGAAATCCCAGATGGAAACAATTTCAGTTTAGCGCTTATTGCAATGATCAGAGCTAGACAAAATATTCGTATATCCACAATCACATCGGAATCCATATAAAATAGAACAGGTTCCCTTATAAATATGAAGTTCTTTGCAATGATTTATGCTTGTGAGTCTGATTGATGGCCCTGCAGCAAAACTGCATGAAAGATATGAAGGCTCACCAGACTTGGAGGAGGAACCTGACGGTTTTATTGAGGAGAGGGAGAATCCTTTTTGGTCTGAAACTCCAAAAAAATCTGGAGCTCGGAAAAGATCTTGCAGGGGGGGCATATGCCCACGGCTGAAGTGATAAAAGGGAAAAGGGGTTGCTTTTATCGAGCTGTGGACTGCATGAATGCATACCTCTTACTGTACTGGATAAATAAACAAAGCATCAAGTTTTCAATCACCGCAAATACTCGCTGATAAGTCGAGGGCAGGTTTTAAGCCAACAACCATGGAATTTTCTATGACCATCAGATAAGTCGGGGGTTAAATTTAGGGGGGTGTCTGACTATAGTTTTGTCTGATTTTACCCAAGGCCAGATCCTGAAAAATAACCCACCACTAATTGTTATCTAAGAACTGTAGTCTCTAATTTATTAAAAACATAGTAAAAGATCATAAGATACATTTTTATTTTTTTTAAATTCTGGTCTTCATCACTTTTTCTATCAGAGTAAGTGGACTATAAACAACATACTAGTAAAACAGTGGTTCCCAACCTGGTATTCATGTACTCCCAGGGACACTCAACAGGACCTTTAGGGGTACTTGAAAAAGAATGGAATAATGGCAGAAAAAGGCAGGTCATGCTCCAGAATGCCTTGCAAGACAGGAATGCCTTGCAAGGACCAGCAAGGCAGGAAGGGAGGTAGCTAGTTGGCTGTGAAAGCCCCACCAATAGCTAGTTTTGGGTCATCAATTCATGTATGAACCAGTGATTGAAAACCAGCACAGTAAAAAAGCTCAGACATAATATGGAAAGTGATCAATCACCCAGAATTTCTCAGCACACTTCTGGTGCAAGACAGTGCAAAGGCAGAGTCTTCTGTTCTTCAAACAGATAAAAAGAGAAAACACTGTGATAACTACATGAAGTCTGGGCTTTCATATAGAGGAGATGAGGGCTTATATTATTAATTACAAACATTTTGCTAATATGAAGGGTACAATTTATGGAAATGGGCTGCCAAGGGATATGCAAGTGAAAAAGGTTGGTGTCTGGTGTGTTAAGCCAGAAGCTCTACATACAACCCATAACACATAACTGGGAGTGTGCAATTCAATTCACAGCAGAGAGATGCAGCTGTATATATTTGCAACCCTTTTTACTCAGAAGTAGACCCACTGCTTTCCATGGGTGTTATTCTTAAGTAAGGGTGCATTGAATTGCAGCCTGCTTCAAATGGAAAGGAGGATTCCCATCCTGGTGTTTTAAAAAACAGACCTGCTTTGCAAGCATTTACAAAGCAGAACCCGGCTGCAGCAGAAGAAAGGAGAATAAAAGGTTAACAAACTGCTTCTAAGGAGCTGTGCCTGCCTGCTGCTTGAGAAACTTGGCCTGTCTGCCCTTGAGAAAGTAAATTTTTCAGAAATGAAAGGCTTTGCCCTCTGATTGACCTGGAGATAAGGCGAAGTGATAATTGGAGCTTGATTACTTGGCAAAAATTTCATGTACTACAGGCGAGTATCTACGGTATGTTACCAATTCACAGTATGTATTAAATATGCCCAACACTGGAGTGCATTCTCTAAATACACATTGGTTGTTAATATCAATATTCTTAGTCTGTTTTGCTGTCATATACTTTATTCCATGAACTCATAATTGAACACCTGTTTTGTATGATGAGCAGACCAACAGCCCAGTCCTACGTAACTCCCTGCACAGCGATGCAGCTGTTCCAGTGGGGTGTGCACTGTATCCTGCAGGGAAGTTTCAGGTCTTGGCAGTCTCCTCTGGGCAAAGGAACATTAATTCCCTTTACCAGGGGTAAGCCCCCACCTCCTGAATGGGTCTACTCAGACCTGTGCCAGCTATTTGAGTGGACCTGGGAAGCCAGATTGAGGCTGGGAAGGGGAATAGGATATCCCCTTCTGCCACTGCCACTGATACCTCCCCCTTCCCAGTCTCAATCTGCCTTCCCAACCCCTTCTGCCCATCCCTTGCCTTCCTCCTGCCCCTCACACTGACTCACCAGTGTCAGGGCTTTTTTTGTGTCTACTAGCCTGGCCACTCATTGCTTGTGGTGGTGGCCTGGCTGCATGGAATGGCATGTTGCACTTTGTGACAGGTGTAAAAGACCCCACACTGCCAGAATACTTGTTCTGGCAGCATAAGGCCCTATTAGGACTGGATCATAGATGAAAAATAGGTACAAATCTTTCCCTACACAGCTGCCATATCTTGGTGTAAAGGGACCTGCAAAAGCTTCAACAGAGTCCTCTTTCTCCACTATCCATACCCTGCACACACAGTGTGACTGAATGTTTCAGGGGATGGGAGATCTGAGTATCCTTGCACATATCCATTCAGCCTTTCTACTCAGTAAAGTTGTACAATTTTCAGAGGGAAGGTTATGTGACCATTTAAGGGGAATGGATAGGAATATGGGAGGGGACAAGAGACTGCCACTTTATGGGGCTGCATAACACAGGGTCAAACAGAGAAGAGGGGAAAAACAGGACTTTGTTGAGGTGACCCCTGTAACGATCCTTCACAGGTAGACTGTAGAAAAGGTGGAAGGATCGTACCCAATGCATTTCTTACAAGATATAGTAAAAAGTATATTTTGAAGTTAAAACATGCATCCCTTTCAAAATGAACTTTTAAGTAGTTCACATGGCCATTCCTTACTGAGAAGGGCTCTCTGAGAACAGCTGAAATTCATACCTTTCTCACGCAATAGCTAAAATCAGAGGGGAAATGCTCAGCACATTATACTTGTAAGAGAATCCATAAACATTCCGGAATGTAATTCTTATGCAAACAATTTCCCTTTGGGCATCCATAATTGGTGAAGCTCCAGAACTGTGGGTCACCAGCGGTCATGGCTCATTAGAATTCAAAAATACTCTGCATATGTACCTCCCTATTAGAGTTGCTGCTCATCACAAGGGTTGTCCCAAGAGGTCTTTCCTGTATAAAACCTCCTGCAATAATTAGCTTCAATATTCTGAAGGCATATGTTGGATGTCTGTGAGAGGTCTTGACAAAGTTGTGAAGGAAAGGGTTCTGTTGGCTGAAATGACACTCCCTCTTTCTCTCAACTTGAAAACCTCTCTAAAACTCACCCACCAAAACCTGGCAAGACCCTTCTCCCCAGTTGCTCCTTGTGGCTGGGACTCCTTCCCAGACCACCTGTGTGATGCTTCTCTCTTGCTTCCTTTAAATCTTTCCTTAAAACCCACTTTTTGTGGGGTTTGTGAAGCCTTTAGCAAAAGCCCCAAATTGTATCACCTCCTTGCAGCTAAATGTAAGTAGGTTTAACTAAAACAAAAGCACATTTTTACCCTGTATACTTTTTCCTCCATCCTCTGTTGTCTCCCTTGGGTCTGTTGGTAGATTGCAAGCCCCCTGGCGCAGTGACCTGCCCTCTCATCTGCTGTAAAACACCTTGTACAAGGACGGCGCTTTGTAAACAATAACAACAAGAAATAGCCACATTGGAATCTATGGGGATATGCACATGTGCCATTTTACAATGTCAGGCATTGAAATAGGCTACTATGGAATTGTTTCTAGCATCTTAGGGACTGCAAGCATCATCGATATGAAACAGGGACAAGGATATGAGAGGAAAGGAGACATTTCTTCCAGCAGAAAAGAAATATCTTACATTGCCCTCAGGGACAAGTTTATGGACACAGAAACCCAATAAAGACTCATATTCTGGGACCTAGTTCTAACATTTTAAGATACAGATTCACAACAACCTGTTAATATAATGTGAGCTGCAAGGATACAGATTTCCTGCTGGGTGGCAACTATAGCATATTGAAATTCCTCACAGCTAGATGTTTGACCACTACTCTTTCGCCTTTCAGTGAGGGGATAGCCACATTTTCTGAACAGCAGGGGATTTTAAAGGTGTCCACTGTGGACTGCAACACGAACATGTCCATCATACTAGAGAACTCCTAAATAATTTCAGCATCATGGGGTGGGGGAGGGGAGCTTCATTCTAAGCTTACTCTCCCTAAAGGCTAATTAAGCCCTGTCTGCCCCTTGGGCCTCATCTGTGCCGTATAAGACTATGGGTATGAAGGCCCAGAAGGGGACGACGACTCCAGTTTGTTTTTTCCTCAAAAGAAATTTGCTTTCAGTTTTTCCAGCAGAAAAAGTGGAAATGTTTGGAAACAGAAAAAATTTCTCTCAGAATATTTTCCTTTAGCATTATGAATGCAATGTTTTCTACAATAAGTTTTCTTTACTTAAAAATTGTGTTTTTATTCTTGCTCTTTATTCCTTCAACATGCTTCCAAAGAACTATGCACAACCATAAAGAATTTTGCAATTACAACTCCTATATCCTGTAGGCAAATGCAACTCTCAAATCTCACCTGCTTTGGATTCCTCCACCTTCTGCTACACATGAAAGAAACTGGTCCACGTTTGAAAATAACCATTTGGCCCTTAATATCAAGATTTACTGCTAACCTTTCCCAGTGTGATCTATTAAGCTGGAGGGAGACTTTAGTGTTGTTTGTTTTCCAGAGTCAGAGGCAGTCGTAAAGAGGGATTGTTGCTCAAGATGTGTATGCTCATGGCACTGCTGCCTCTGGTAAAAAGGTGATCAGCTTTTTGCACGGTGTCAGCTGCTTTTGGCTAAGGCTGACATGAACCAGTATGGAGAGAAGACTATTTTTAAGGCTGCAATCCTATAAATACTTCTTGAGAGTAAGCCCCACTGAATACAGTGGAACTTTATATTTTATTTAATTTTCACCTACTTTTACAACTGGCGAAGAAGCTTAGGTACCTTAGGCTGCAGTAGCGTGCTACTTCACCGCTAACACAGACTATATTTGAAATGATTATCTGAATACAGATGAGGCATTTCTACTTTTACACGTAATAAATATTATAACAATTTTATGTGCTAAATTACAAATAATGGATTCTTTATTTTTAAAGTAGCAAAGCAAATTGGTGTATGATAAGAACAGAAATATTGAATAATTTTTCATTTTTTAAAAACCAAACAAAAACAAATGAACCAAAACAACACCATAGGGGATAAAAAATGTTTGTTTCCCCCTGCAGCTTCAAGATCATACATCTCTAATTCCATCATCAAAATAATAATAATAATAATAACAACTTTATTTTTACCCCGCCTTTCTCCCTGAAGGGACTCAAGGCGGCTTACAATATATTAAAAGCATGATTTAAAAACAAATAAAAACATATTAACACATCATAAAAAACAGCAGTCAGAATAAAAACTAGGTAAAAAGAGCATAGAGCAGCAGCAAGTCATAAAAGAATCAGGCCCGTAAAAAATATTAAAAGATGTTAAAAGGCCGAGAACTCAAAAGGCTTGTTTAAACAGAAGGGTCTTCAGGCCTCGCCGAAAGGTCTCAAGAGAGGGAGCCATTCTTAAGTCAAGGGGAAGGGAGTTTTTACATCTCTAATTCATACAAGGGACCATCACACAGTAGCTACAAAGTGCATAGCCTGCTTCCCCAGGGCTGGTTCCAACCATGAGGCCAACTGAAGCAGTTGCCTCAGGCAGCAGATTGGTGAGGGAATGCCCATCCCTGTCTGCCTGCTTGTCTCCACTGCTCCTTCCTCTTCATGGACTGCAAAAAGAAGAGGTGGGCAGAGAGGAAGAGGAAATGTGGAGGGGAGAAGAGTGCTGAGCTAGAGTACTGGAGACAGGGAGAAGCAGAGGTTGACATGCCATTGGGTAAGGGGGGGCAGCATTTGGCCTGCTTCCTCAGGCATCAGGAGGTCTTGGGCAGCCCTATAGTTCCTTACACAATTTCACATACCATTGGTTTGCAGTCTCCAGCCATGTGGCTAAGCAAAACGTTATCACCCCTTCACTTATCTAGATTTATGAATGACTGCAGAAGGAAATTTCTGGACTACAATTTCCTTCCCATGCAGTCAATTATTAAGCAGCTACTGTATTGATGCCGATCATCTGAATCCATCATTAACAGCCTGGGAAAGGATGGCACAATGAAAAGACATTGTGTCTTTCTGTCTACCCATGCAAATACCTCCAAAACCTAAATTCTTACCTGCCTGTTCCAAAAAACTCCACTGACCAAGACTAGCGAGCAGATAATCCACTTTGCATTGGAGACACATGTCCACTGTAGAGCACTAGCTGTACATCCTAGACCACAGCTATGCCCTCCTTTCTCTCAGACTCACATCAGTACAAGTTAGAAATTTCACAGGCACCATCAGAGTAACAGTTCCGGAAAGTCTCTCCACCAGAAAGACTCAGGAGAATATTAAAAGAGCAATTAATAGCTACATTCTTGGTTTCAGAAGAGACAGGGCACTAGCACTTGAGAGATAGCTTCAATTGCAGACCAAAACAGAATTTAGTGCATTTCCATTTCCAGTGATGTAGATCCACTGATCCGTCATGCTTATTTACTGTCCCTTCCATATTCTCCGTTTCTGGTCTTATGTTCACTATGCAGATAACAGGTTAAATTGATGGAGACTATTATTTGCCTGACATACAACACTGCAAGCTGTTCAGTCAGATACCAAAGGGGATTAAACATTTGTTTGCAAGCCAGCATAACATTTGTAGAGGAATGATGGACTAAAGAGACAAAGGTAAAACAAACCCCATGCATTAATAATCTACAGCAGGGATGGCCAAAGAATTTAAATCTAAAAGGCACATAGCAAATTTTTCATCTGTCCAAGAAACAGAAGTCGTTCATAGCTTTCTTTTCGAATAGATACCCTCTTCCAGTTCTTGATATTTTCCTCCTACAATCTTGTGACTAACCTGACTCCTACATGCAGCAATCCTAAGACCCATAATTGCCTTGATTGCCCCCAAATCATGCTTTTGATGCTACTGCTTCCTATTTTTGCTAGACTCCACTGGACCTAATTTCTGACCTGGATGGAAAGCAGGTGGAAGCAAGGGCCAGTCTCAATTGTGTCTCAAGTGATGTCAACAGTAAGGACTTATTCACTGGCGAAGCAAAGGGAGGCCTAGTTTGGCATTTACTTGTTAGTAACTCAATAGCAATACCATGGTAAGCACAATCAAGATACAATTTTACATTTCAAATTTAGATGTCTTGATTGTTTTAAAAGGAGGTGGGAAAGACAGGAAACATATTTACTAGAAGCACTCAAAAACGTTTCACCTGCAGAAAACAAACCTAGAAATAGAATTAATAAGGCATTTGGGAAGGCAAGCAGATAGGATATAAGCATGCTGTTCCACTTAGAAGACTTTTTGAGCCATGTGACTAAATAGTTATGTCTGTTTCCTTTCTCCCAAGCCTTCCTTTCACATTATCCTTCTCTGCCAAATGCCAAGAATGAACCTGCCACTAGCAGAAAGGCAGCAAAACAGGGTGATTGCAGAGGCAAACTGCAGGTGCTTTCAGTTACCAGGTCAATTATTCAATAATCTAAAGTGGTAAGAAAGCAGAGATAGAGCTGGGGAACAAGCATTTTTAATTAAATAAGATGTTCCAAGAATGTCAAAGCCAGGCTTGGGTGTTTTAAATTTTTAAATTTTAAAACACCCAAGCTAGACTTTTAAATTTTAAAGCTAGACTTGGTTTTCTAGGATAAAAGGTTCCTGTGATTCCTTTAATACTTCCCAGAAGGACAGTGTTTACTATTGTGGAGTCCAGTTTGTTTTTGTATTGCACAAGCCCAACCTGGGCCACATCTATGGGGTGTGCAAGTCCACTGCCCACCACTCTAGTGTTGAGTTTGCAAGAAGACTAATTGTGTACATATGCTCACATCACCATGTTGCAAAGGGGGCATAACTGAACATAACTACACAATTGGCAATGTGGCTGTTTCTAGAGACGAATGCAATTAATTTGAGACCCACACTGAAATTCCGGTAGCTTTAGGTATGGGTCTGATAACAAGCTGAACTGGGAGTCATGCATGTTGAAAAGCATGATCTCCACACAGCTATCAGGGCCAAAAAAAATCAACCATAAAGAAACATGTGTGCTACAGGCCCTAACTGAATAGTTATCACAGTGTTTGTATATCACTTTCCAAGTGCGCAAAGTGCTTCACATGTTGTTATCCCCATATTGCAACTGGGGAGCTGAGTTGAGAGGGAGAGGCTTGCCTAAGGTCCCACCCAGTTCGTTCATGGCAGAGGTGAGATTTGAACTTGGGGAGTCCTGATTCACATCTTAGTCTCCAGCCACTGTGCCACACCAGCTGTCTCACTATCTCACTACTACCAGCATTACTAGAACAAAACTAATGGTCTCTTATAAAAAATGGATGTTGTAGACCATATTCAAAATATGGAACAGGATGACATTTGTGTCACAGTGTCGCATCATAATTCAGGGGAGAAAATTTTATAACTTTATGATGCAATGATTCTCCCAGAAGTTCATAAATATAAATCAGCTTTTGTCCTTATTAATACTTTTGAAGTTTCTTCCTCTGCTGATTTTATGAACTTTCGAGTCAAACTAAAGGAAGGTATGCTTTGGCATTGAGGAGTCCTGGGCTCAGGGCTGGATCCAGATATGACAAAATTCTCTCTGTGGTTCCTGTCCTCCTGGGTGATCCTCCTGTGGTTCCTGTCCTCCTGTGGTTCCTGTCCTCCCTAGGTTCATGGGGTGCTATCAAGTAAAAGTAGTTTGCTTTACCTATAGGTCCTCCTTTTCTCACCTTTCCCCTCTATTCTGTGCCCTCTTTGTTGCTGCACCTTCCATGGGCCCCCTGAACCTGCAAATGGGAGCTTTCCCATAGAGACCTCCCCCACCAGATGACTAGCCCTGCCTGGGCTTCTTACGTCTGTGAAAATGACTGCATCTTTTTGTGAACTTTTACTTCGGTGTTTTGGAACACCCACTGCACTGACCCAGGAAGGGCTCAGGAAGGGGGTCACTGCGGCCAAACCCACACCCTTCCCAGGCCTGATCAACCCTTCATCCCACCCCCATTGCCTCCCTGCTTCACACACACACCCCCACGCTCTGTTCCATCCCACCAGCCTCCCTCCTGCCTCCTGCGCAGCCTTACCTGAGGCAGCAGGCATCTGCCATGCAGACCCAGTCACTCGCCAGTGGTGTAGCTAGCAGGGGACAGGGGCCGGTCTGCAGCGGGTACCACCCTTGGGGGGCTGACACCAGGAATGACCCAACATTGCTAACATCGCAAAGGTTAGGAATAACCCCATCATGCCATATACCCTTGGATGTGGAATTTCCAGCGGAATGCAATGCAAAAAACCAGAGGGAAATATCCCATTTCCATCAAAAGTTATGGCTAGAAAACCAGAAACTCAAAAATGCATGGAGCCCTATGGAAAGTGAAACTGAGCCATATCGCGCGTTTACTCATGAGTAGGCAGACTTGCCTTAGTCCATCAGAAAGGGCAGACTGAGAGGAATCCAACACCACCAGAATGGTTCCTGGTCAAGTTGGGCACAGGGGAGTGCAAGGCTAGCTGCATGGTCCTAATCTGATGAAAGTAGAGCTCAACAAATGCTCCAGAAGGCAGCCTCCCCCCCCAAGAATAAAACAGAGGCTTCAGCTGTAAGGTGAATTTTTTACTTTTTTTCAGACTTGCAAAGCTGGGTGAGTCCTGATAGTGGTATGCTTACTCCCCCCCCCCCAAACCTGGATCTCCCACAATCTTCCCCCTTCCAAGCCTGGATCCCCCCAATCTTGCTCCCCCCCCCAAGCCTGGATCCCCCACAATCTTGCTTCCCCCCCCAAGCCTGGATCCCCCACAATTTCCCTTTCTCCCCCCCTCCCAAGCCTGGATCCCACACAATCTTCCTAGTGACCAAATTTCTGGAAATCTTGACTTTTAGGAATAATACCATCATGCTATATACCATTTTATGCAAAATTTCATACATTGCTTGTGGGGAAATATTCACTGCATTTATTTTCAGGCCATTATTATTATTATTCATTTCATGTCATGACAGGGTTGACAGGGTTGTTGTGAGGACAAAATAAGGGGAGGAACCATGTTCACCACCTTGAGCTGCTAAGAGGAAGAGTGGTATAAAAATGTGAATTAATTAATAATTACTAAATCATATCATAATTAATTATGTCGTATGGGGGCGACAAAATTTTACGGGCCTCGGGTGTCAAATGACCTAGCTACACCTCTGCCACTCGCCACTTCAGATGGCAGTCAGGCCCTTTTGTTTACAGCAGATGGAAAGCATGCTATACAGGGGGGATCCACTAACATTGTGCACATTTAGAACAGGGCCCTTCATTACCAGACCAGAATCAAACCGTGTTCTGATATCCTGATTTGTTTACTAATTAAGTGCCCTGATTTGTACTGCAAACCAGTTTTCCATACTTGGATGAAACTGAAAACTACAGACAGAAGTTTTAAATCTGTCTTCTTCCCACACATACACACAACCCTTGTGGGCAAAGGCGAAAGGAAAGAAAAAAGGGGAAGTGTACAAGCCTGAGGCTTACAGTGGCTCATAAATACAACACTAAACCATTCGCATTTACATCTGAATGAGGCCCGTATTTTACAGGTGCCACTGGTATTATATATCTCACAATTGCCCTCTGTTTTTGACACAACATATAAACTGGTTCATGGGTGTCAGGCCCCAAGGATTCCTGCCTTAATATACATGGGTGGAACAAAAGATCTCCAGGTCACTTGGAATTCTATGAATCTATGAAAATCTTGGCCATTCTCAGAAGGAACCAGTGGCTTTCTGTCATAAAATTCTGTCTGGCATTCTTTCAGGAACAGAATGGCTTTCGGTCTCAAACATGGGAACCAGCTATTTTTAATTTGAATGATAGCCTTTTCTATTCCTGTGATGTGGACTTATTAATAATGTTCATTATTAGTCACAACCACTGGTGGTCTCTCACTCTCTCTCACACACATACACACCATATGAATGCACAGCTCCTCAACTTTTCTCTGGCAAACTGGCAGAATGTTCAGCAAAATGGCAGATGCATTTCAATATCAGTAAGTGTAAAGTCATGCACATTTGGGCAAAAAATCAAAACTTCACATATAGGCTAATGGGTTCTGAGCTGTCTGTGACAGATCAGGAGAGAGATCTTGGGGTGGTGGTGGACAAGTCAATGAAAGTGTCAACCCAATGTGCGGTGGCAGTAAAGAAGGTCAATTCTCTGCTTGGGATCATTAGAAAAGGTATTGAGAACAAAACAGCTAATATTATAATGCCGTTGTACAAATCTATGGTAAGGCCACACCTGGAGTACTGTGTCCAGTTCTGGTCACCACATCTCAAAAAAGACATAGTGGAAATGGAAAAGGTGCAAAAGAGAGCAACTAAGATTATTACTGGGCTGGGGCACCTTCCTTATGAGGAAAGGCTATGGTGTTTGGGCCTCTTCAGCCTAGAAAAGAGACACCTGAGGGCGGACATGATTGAGACATACAAAATTATGCATGGGAAGGATAAAATGGATACAGAGATGCTCTTTACACTCTCACATAACACCAGAACCAGGGGACATCTACTAAAATTGAGTGTTGGGAGGGTTAGGACAGACAAAAGAAAATATTTCTTTACTCAGTTTGTGGTCGGTCTGTGGAACTCCTTGCTGCAGGATGTCGTGATGGGGTCTGGCCTGGATGCCTTTAAAAGGGGATTGGACAAGTTTCTGGAGGAAAAATCCATTATGGGTTACAAGCCATGATGTGTATGTGCAACCTCCTGATTTTAGAAATGGGCTACATCAGAATGTCAGTGCAAAGGAGGGCACCAGGATGCAGGTCTCTTGTTATCTGGTGTGCTCCCTGGGGCATTTGGTGGGCCGCTGTGAGATACAGGAAGCTGGACTAGATGGGCCTATGGCCTGATCCAGTGGGGCTGTTCTTATGTTCTTACAGCCTGGGCTGTAGCAGAAAATGATGAATATGGCTATCTGAATGTTAAAAGATATTAATGCTTGAACATGCATAATACATACTGGTATGATTATCATTCAGGTGTGAAAAATACAAAAACAAACATAAGCTGCTTTTGTGAAAGTGACCCTGCAGGAGCTCAGAGTCTGCAGTAATGGAAGTCAGAGGCATTTCAGAGTAAGCGTCTCGTAGGCTATAGAATGCATTGTACGATCTAGCTTAGATCCTATTTATTGGCCATCTGTCTACTTGTTTCTTAGATGGAGAAGATTTCCAAACCCACCATACAACAGATTGACCTTTCCAAACCTACCTCATCGCACTGGCCTGCCACAAGTTTTAATATGCATCACAGTGATTGCTATGTTTCATTTTGAGATTCTATAACCTGATACATCTGGTAGATGGTGCTTATAATAATAATGCTTGCCTTTTTTTGCTAAAGGGTTTCAAAGGGCTCTACAACCACTAATTAAGTCTCATGAACATCTCTGATCAGAAGGGTCAGACTTATGTTATATGACTATGAAGCTGCCTTATCCTGAATCAGACCACCTAGGCTAGTATTCTCTACACATTGACTAGCAGCACCACTCCAAGATTCCAGACTGAGGTGTTTCCCTGCCAGTGTCATACCTAAAGTCCCTGGACCTGGGGCAGTGAGATAGTGATGTCATATCACTTACGAGTTCTCCTGGAGGAAGAGGTACTGGCTCCTCCACGATCTGGCTGCCGCATCCTGTTTCTTCTCCTGTGGAGACTCCCACTTGAAGGGGTGCCCCCTTCAAGTGGGAGCCTCCACTGGAGAAGGAATGGAACAGCGGCCAGATTGCAAAGCAGCCAGTGCTGCCTCCTCCAGGAGAACCCAGAAGTGACATCACACTTCTGGGTTCTCCTGGAGGAGGAGGCACTGGTGACAATGGCTTTGCTGCTTCCCTGTTCCTTCTCCTGTGGATGCTCGCCCTTGAAGCAGGCACCCCTTGAAGGGGGGTGCCACTGAGCAGAAGAAATGGGGGTAGCCAGATCATGAAGCTGCTGAAACATGAGGCAGCAGCTTCATGATCTGGTTGCCCACCATTCTTTCTGCTCAGTGGCACCCCCCTTCAAGGGGTGCCCAGGCAGCTGTCCACATCTGCCACACCCTAGATACGCCACTGTTCTCTGCCCTACCAACGGATAATGCCAGGAACTTTCTGTGGGCATAGAAAGTTTCAGACAAATATCTTCCCTGCATGGGTTGGGGTAGATCATTCTTGCCACTGTAGCCCCAATAAAAACTGCAGCCCCAAGGCCACCGTTAGTGCCAGAAAGGACATATCTATCAGTACCAATGGATTCTTTCTTCCAGGGGCTCATAGTCTTTTTAGGGACATTGTTTCCACTGAGACTGTGGCATGGCAGGAAAGGGTTAAGTATCCCCTGCCTTGATCCATTCCTGATCATGCCCTCCCACCGCTTCTGTTTAGCTGAAAAACGAATGCACATGGAAGGCCAACTCACCTGGCCCTCAGTCTGCATCCAGAGACAGCACTTTCATGAACTGGCTCTGTGATCTAATAACAAATTGGAATGGCAAAGAACGGTACAGCAGGCCCTCAGATATCATGGTTTTGCTTTCCCTTTGCAGGCAACATCTTGGTATGTCAATTTAGTTATCACAGAGGTTGTTTTGGCCTCTTGTGGGAAAAATATAAGGGGTACTATTCCAGAAGCATATCAAATGTTTCTTACTTCTGAGAGGCAACATATGCTGCAGGGAAGCTAAAGTAGTCTCTTTTCTACCTTTGCTGCCATTTTATGGATACAACACTTAACAGTACAGAGGATCACAGGCATCTACAAGGGATCCATTCCAGGACCCACAGTGGATACTGAATCCCACAAAAATTAAATCCACGGCTGAAGGGCCTCAAAGAACCTCCTGGATAAGAACATAAGAACATAAGAACCCTATACATAAAAATTTCATTTACAGAGGCCAGATTTAAGGCAATTAGGATATTAGAACATAAGAACAGCCCCACTGGATCAGGTCATAGGCCCATCTAGTCCAGCTTCCTGTATCTCACAGTGGCCCACCAAATGCCCCACGGAGCACACCAGATAACAAGAGACCTTATCCTCATACTTGCAGAAACAATGAAGTATTCTGGGCTTAGCTTCAGAAGCTGCCCTTTCACATAGTACATGGCAACCCGGGTTTGTCACTATGTGATTATTCCACAGGGAGCCATGGAGAATCCTGCTTCCCTGATGAGTATACCTGTCTGAGGCACATATTTTAGGCATATATCTGAACTATTCATGTTTAAAAACACAATGGGCAGAGCAGCCTTAAGGCTGCTATCAGCAGCAGCAGCCTTCTCCCACAGCTTATCGGTCAGGGAACACATCGGTCAGGGAAGGAGATCTCGGAATCTGAGTGATTCTGGAGTAAATCATTCCTCCAGAATGATGGCAGGTGTTTAGCAGTTTACACAGTTGAGTGTCATTCTATGCATTACATGACAGCAAACCCAGGATTGTTACTACTTGACAGGGAGCTACAGCTCATTTTAGCTTTCTAATGAGTTCAGCTATATTATACATGTTTCTAAATAGGTGTGTTCTATTCACAGTTTGTATTTTTAGGAATACATTAAAATTTATCTATAACTTAGGAGCAAACCTCAAAAACATAATGCATGGCGTGGCCTCAGAAAAGCCATGAACACTTCACCCTTAGCCTATTCCTGGATGTAACATGCTTCATTTTCCTATTTCCAAAACATATTGTTGACAGATAATATTAATCTCGAAGAAATCAGTAGTTATTACTCTCCACCCCCCACCCACCAACACTGGCACTGCAGCAGTATGGCTGGCAAAGCTAATTTCAAAGCCAGTGTGTGCTACCATACAAAACCATACAAGGGGTAGATGAAAAGAAAAAGAAGAAAAGAGAAACACAGAAACAGGTTCTGACATCTAATCAGATCTGCTGTATTGATTTTTTGCAACTTTAGCTTTGGAACAAATCAGCAAAACAACCAAATTATCACCCAGAATTCACTTTCCCCAAAGAGAGCCAGTTCAAAAGCAAGTCACATGCGTGCACAGACGAAAACATATACCTATATATACACATATACACTCATCTAACTGCGCAGATTCTCAGTTGGAAAGAACAAGCGGAGGAAAAATTTGTGCTCTCATCAGAGAGCCTTCAGCAACCACACGATTCCCATTTCCGACCAGATTAGAATTCCTGAGCAAGTCTCAGAAGCTAATGAGCTGCTCGCACTTGACAACAGCAGCTCAATTAGGCAGGGCGCATGCACGCACCCTTCTATAATGCCTGGCTCCCTATCTGAGAAGGAGAAGGATCAATAGAGGGCTGCTGTTTCACAAGGAGAGCATGGGGTTGAGTAGCACTGCATTCTCCAGATGAGGCAGCTCACTTTTTCAAAATGCAAAGGCTCTGAAAGGAAGCCATTTGATGGCTCTAAAGAAGAAACTGTGAAGTCCCTTGGCAGGGACAGTACAGTTAGAGCTTCCAGTTACTCTACCCTGTTGTCCCCTAAAACCACTCAAATCTACGTATAAATTTGCACAGCCCCTTTTTCTATGTGGCAAGGTCAAATGGGTGGTAAAACCTTCAGGTTTCCAATATAGGCTCACTATATCCTTGACAAGGTTCTGAAAGAAGTATGGACATGACTAGCTGCAGTTTGGAGACAAACAGAAAACATTACACTGTACAATGATCAAGTCAACTTGGGATGAATTCACCAAATTGAGCATAAAAATGGACATTGCTATCATCTCTCAGAGGAGGGTGCCTTATTTCTGCAATCTGCAACAGATAAAATGATAGGTCTCTGCAAACCATGGTTGTAAATTAGAAGTCAGCCTTGGGAGCATGCACTCCTTCCCCCTTCATTCCCCATAGTTTCCATAATAACAGTTTCACAGTACATGTGCAACAATGTAAATCATGGCTCATACAAATGTTCCCTCATGCCCACGGTCAAAAAAGCCCTTCACACCATGGTTTCAACAATTTCTGGTTTACACAGAAACCATCATTTACATCAAGGTAGATGTAATGTGAAACCATGGGTAATAGCAGGATGGGAGAGAAGACAGTCAGCTGTAACTTCCAGCTGTTGCTCCAAGGGCAAGTGGGAAAGGCTGCTTACACTTGCGGTTGGGAGCCTGCACTTACTTATGGTTTTGCACCCCTCTAGCTACACTACTGAGGGGAGTGCATGTTCCTGCACCTGGATTCTGACTGCTAAGCCTTAGAGAGCAGAGAACTAGCATTATGTGTACTATGTTATTCCAGCAAATCTACTGTGCAATTTTATGCATGTCTGCTCAGAACTATGTCCCATTAGGTTAAATGTAACCTACTCCCAGGTAAATGTGTACAAGATTGCAACCTTACAGCAAAATCATATGCATTTTTACTCAGAAGTAAATCCCATTCTGTTCAGTGAGGAAGGGATTTACTCCTGTTCAATTTACTCTTAGTAAAGTGTACACAAGATTGCAGTCTCAGGAGACAATCTTCTACATATTTACCTGGGAGTAAGCTCTAGTGGGACTTACTTATGAGTAGACACAGCTAAGCTTGCACTATTAGTAAAATAATGTGGAGGGAAGGATATGCTTTTTAGTTGGCAATTGTCACCTGAGCTTTGCATTTTAAAACTGAACCCCATGTTGTTTGCTCTGCAGTATTGCAGCTGGAGGGGATTAGTTTACAAAATTGAGGGCATCTGTTTGGTTCTGTCAAGGTTTTGAGAACAAGCATCTCACTTTATGTATTGGTAAAGAAGGAAGGCACAGGAAGAGTGACTGGTTTCTAGTGAGTGATGCTGAATGTGCTATAGACACATGCTATTTGATGACAGCCCAGAGATGGTGCTTGGTGGTGCAAATTAACATCCGCTCTCTTAATCCCACACCTGCCAGTTTCACATTCCCAAATCCATCTACATTCCACTGGAAATGGGGTGCTGAAATTCTCCAGGTAGAATGCTACTGCTGCAAAAAGAGAGATCACCACATGGCTTCAATTCACCATTCCCATTAATAATATCAAGCAATCACTTCATCCAAGATCTGGAGAGCTTTAAAAAAGTCAAATTGCTTTCATCCAGCTTTGGACATTCAAAATTCTGCCCAGTTCAGCATTTGATCACTTGCAAACAGTGCATTATTACATATGCTATCAAAAAGCTGCAACATTTCTGATGCTATGGAAAGATCCATCCTTAAAAACTCACACATACACACCCCAAGCAGACTGCTTTGCTGTTCTCTACAGCTGTGACTATCTAGGTTAGATGTGCGTTCATTAGGGACCAACCAGAAGGCAACACAGTTGGAATCACATTGCTTTCTGGCTGACCCCAAAATAGGTGATGCAAGGTCATAGGGAACAACCAAGTGACATGTTTACAAAGCAGAGACAAAAAACTGTTCCCCTATGCATGAGCAGAAGGGCCTTAAACTAGATTTGACCAGAGTCTAAGAACATAAGAAGAGCCCAGCTGGATCAGGTCAAAAGCCCATCGAGTCCTGCTTTCTGTATCTCACAGTGGCCTACCAGATGCCTCAGGAAGCACACAAGACAACAAGAGACCTGCATCCTGGTGCTGTCCCTTGCATCTGACATTCTGAGGTAGCCTACTTCTAAAATCATGAGGTTGCACACACCCATCACAGCTTGTAACCTGTGATGGATTTTTCCTCCAGTAATTTGTCCAATCCCCTTTTAAAGGCATCCAGGCCAGATGCCATCACCAGAGTCTGACGAACATCTTCAGGACTCCTGAGGGTCAAACACTGGGATGCATCTGGGATTCTCTTTCCAGGAGAGTGCGTGAATTGTATGATCCTGATAATACACAATAATGTAGAACAAAGTCTTAAACGATTGGTTTTTAAACTGTGAAAGTCTTGAGATTTAAATATCCATGGTTTGTACATGGAAACAAAATGTCTGTGGCCTGCAGTCATGACATGTTTCCTGAGGTGTAAGGGTAGAAGTGAAAAGAGTCAAAATGAGGGGGTCCAATCCAACTTGCTATCTGGCTTTTCAACAGCAAGCCAGGCCAAGTGTGTGTGGAAATTTCCTCTGGGCAGCTATGGTTTTCAAGGGGTTATGTGAAGGTTCTTGTAGCAGAACGAAAGGGCAGTACCATCACCACAAGGAAAAAAACAGCAAAGCCAGAGGTGCAAGTCCAATTGCAAATACATCTACACTAATGACTTGCCTGCAAAAAACATTTCATGCACCCATTGGCCATCTGCATGTGAGTAAATCATTTGGGGTGACGGCCTGAAAGACAATGAAACAATTCTCTTGCAGCCTACAAAAATGTCCCTACCTGCAAGATGAGGGGCAATTCTTACCTGCCACAAACAGCTAGGCAAGTGGCACAAGCCTGGGCATTAGTAAGGAGACAAAGAAGAGAGAGAGAGAGAGAGAGAGAGAGAGAGAGAGAGAGAGAGGCAGATACCCAGGGAAAGTAATTTAGTCAAGGGGACAGAGAGGAATGATGGGAACATTCATATGTTCCCATTCACAGTGCATATGATCCATAATTGCTCAGAATATACAGGCGCTTGCAAGTGAAAGTGTCTCAGGTGTATCCTTGTCATTCCAAGCCCTCAGGAACAAACCCTAAATGCCTTGGGAACAGAGTACCTGAAGGACCACTTCCCACCACACAGATCCTTTAGGATCTTCCGAGAGGGTTATTTTGTATGTGCCACCATCAACCGAAGTCCATTTGGTGGAGATGTGTGTCCATTTGGATGTCTCTGTGGCAGCACCCAAGTTATGGATATCCTTTCCACAAGAGGTCAGATTGGTTCAGTTTCAGCACAACCTAAGCACTCTTCTGTTCCATTTGGCTTTTGGTTTATGATTACTGATATGTATTTATTGCTCTGTTGCATCTTAAGCTATTGTTATTGTGGTTCTTTTTTATTATGATTGTTTTGCATTGTTATGCTTTTACTTTCATTTAGCAAACGTATTAAAACAGAGAGTAACTCTGTCACTCCTAGAGGCACACACCACTGTCTCTATAGCCAGCAAAGGGTTAGTGCACACTTGCATAGCAACAAACAGCAATTAAAACCTATGGCCATACTCACATTGCACATTGAGCTGCACGGTGGCCTCCCTGGGCTTGATGTTGAAACCGTTGTACCTGGCTGTCTGGCATTTGTAAGTCCCAGTCATTTCTCGAGTCACACTCTCCAAACGCAGCTTCCCATCGCTGGTCTCCACAGTCATGGCACCTGAGGGCATGGGAGCCTCCTTGTCTACTCGGGACCAAACAATAGGAGGCTTGGGCTTGCCTCGGACTTCGCACTGCAGCTCTGCCCTGGAGCCCTCACGGACACTGATGATGGACTGACCCCTGGGCACCATGATGGTTGGAGGCACTAACAGGAGAAGATGACAAGAGAGAACCACTCATGTACTGCATTCTGCCCTGCACAACCCTCAAAAGCCCTCTTCTGAGAGATGTCTGACTATGTGTGCTGCAAATATGACGACTTCCTGGGAACCCTGGAGATGGCAACTCTGTAGTTAGGGTTCAGTACACTGAGGTTTTGTTTTGTTTTTAAACCAAATACTGGAAAGAATCCAAATACTTGTTACAGATCAGTGGATTCTGAGTTAAGAGAAGTTTCATTCAGTAACATGAGTAAAGGATGCTTTTTAAACAAATACACATTGCTAACTTTGCACTATATATTTGGCTTCTGACAGCAATGAAGAGGGGACAAGGTGGTAGGTTTTTCTTACCCCATCAGTCAAAGCCCTGATCAGCATCCTTCTAGTCTTAGGGATAAGTGAGTGCTGCCCATAAGCTTACTTATAAATACTTATAAGTATTTATAATAAATATAAATACAAAGCTTACTTTGTACTTTGGATACAAAGGCTAGGAACATTCTTACTTTTAACAAGAAACTGTGGTGTTATGCAACTGTGGAATGCTGAAATTAATGTAACCTTGCCTATAAGTATGTGATGCAGGAACTCAGAGAGTTGCCTTATGCTGGCTATCATCCTCAAGATCATCGATTGGCTTTATGTGTTCTTGGTAGAGTACGCCTTCACCATTTTCTATTGATTAAAGGTCCAGCAGTTGCCCTTCATCCTCTGAGATGCTCCTACATGCTCAAATCAGATTGGAACTCAAGTCCACTGCTAACACCAACTCTGTTGCCTGAGTTCTCGACCTTTGGCAGAGAACATTTCCAACGGGCATTTCCAACGGGATGGAGCCTCTGCAGGCAGATAACTCCTATTTTCCCATTATCCCTTTTTCAGCCCCCCCCCCCATACACACAGAAGGGCATGAAGGGCACTATAGTAGGTCCTCCTTAGGCTAAAGTTAAGGGTCTCAAGCAATTTTGAAGTGCATGATGCAGTAATAGCTCAGCATGACCCACGTATGGGCAAGGGCCAGTGTGATTATTTCACACACAAAAGAGTATACAGCTGCCTCAAGAGCACATTTAGGCTGGTTCTAGCTGCCTGTCTCTGACAGTTACGTCACTAAGCAACGAGGAGGAGAATTTTCAATTTGCAAGTCTCCTGTGGGCTGTGGAATCTCATCAGATCCTCTCCTCAGTGGTGTGAAGAGAGAGCTGCGCCATCACTGCTCAGCATTGCCAACAGATGCTCACCTGGCAAGAGACAATTTTCTCCCTAGGAAAAATGTGTAAATTGCATTTGAAGAGTTTTTAATTACAGGCATCTCGCCAGGGCCTCCCACTGTGGATGGCCATCTTGGTGAGTCGTGGCCTCACTTGGTGGAAGAGAGCAGAGAGCCTAGGAATGCAGAGTTATTTTCCATCTTGCTGGCTTGGTACTGCTGCCCACTGGCATACAGGGAAAGATCCACATTTCAACACACATTTTTCTCATAGTAAAGAACTTATTTAGCGATGGTCCCAGAGGTGAGTGGTAGAAAAAAGGTTTTGCATGCAGAAAGTCCTGGGTTCAGTATCTCACATCTCCAACTAGATGTGGGGAAAAATCCTCTCTGGAAGCCTAAAAAACTGCTACCATTGAGCTAAACGGATCAGTTCTCTGACTCAGCATGTAAAGGGCCAGTTCAAGCTCTCACAAGGCCTTGGAGGAGCTCAGGTGACAGCCTGGCAGGCTGGAATTCATCAGTGATTCAGGAACAGTTGCAGCTGGTTAATCAAAGCTAGGAAAAGATCCCTCTGGCCACAGTTGCCACTTGGGCAACCAGAAACAGCAAGGAACACTCCTTGGACCCTCCTCCCCCACAACTGTGAACTATTTTTCTAGTCCTTTAACACTTACAAGGCCTGATCAAAGGGTCAGATCAGGAACTTCTTGTCTGTTCAACCTGCACAGTAGTGGACCCTTCAATCCTAGCCCCTCTGATTAATTGGGTGTGTGCAAATTTTAAGAAACTACTACAGCTAAACTACTAATTTCTGAAATTTCTCCAAATGTTTGTCTGAGGGTATGAATTTTTTTTAATTCAGTCAGGATTGCTGATGGTTGGTTCAAGGAGACGTTTTGGGGAAAAACTCACCTGTTTCTGAAGAAATGTTCACCTCAACACTGAGGTCAGGGATGGGTGCCCCTTGGAAGGAAGCCACACATAGATATGTCCCATAGTCAGTAAAACGAAGGTCAATTATCTCTAGGCTGCTGGTCACCGGAGGGAGTTCAGGGTCATTCTTGATGACAACCAACCGATCTGAGAGCTTGGCTAGTTTTCCATTCTTGTACCAGAAGTAGAAAACCTTCTCTTGGGGAACTGCATCCACATGGCATGACAGCTTCAAGTCTTGACCAAGTTGGATAGTTTCACTCTCTTTGATCACATCAGGAGTGATTTGGAATGTAGCATTCCTCATGGCTGGGAAGAGGCACAAGGATACCAAGACAGTTAATGGAAGCACATAACACAACACTGCCTTGTAAACTCTTAAGTAACATGAAATGGGGCATGAATGGCAAACTGCACTGACAGAGACGACAGGGGAAGATTGGGTCAAGAGCAAAAGGGAGAGCAGAGAGATAGTAATAGCTTAAGAAACATGGGTTCAGTTACGTCTTGGGACCCAGTTTGACACAGCCTGGATGTTTGCTGGAACTTAGAACTGTAAGTGGACCAAGAGTGAGTGAGGTAAGCAGCACTATACAAAAGACAAGCATAGACCATCTCTTATCTGTTCATATTACTAACAGCCAACCCTATGCTTTCCAGTGCCATGGGCTACAACAGCACTGAAATGGCCACTGCTGTATCCTGTGGGGCCAGAGAAGCTGCTGGATGTCTCCTCAGGGGAAGGGGACATTTCATCCCCTCACCCCGAGTAAAACCCCAGCTTCCACAATGGGGCTTCTCAAGTCTGCACCAGCTAAATCACTGGAGAAGCCCTTGTTGAGCTTCCAAGACTGACACAGGGTATAGGATCCAGTGGAGGCACCAGTCCCACCCTCCCTTCCAAGCCAGTCCCTCCTCCCATTCTGCCACCTCCCTGCCTGGGAGGTGCTCTCGCCACCCTTCCCATGTCTGTGCCACTCGGTGTTCACCTTTTCACTGCCAGCAGCCAGAGCTTCTTCAGCAGTACTGACAGGGTGGTGAAGGCCTCCCTGCTGGTGCCACTTTCTCCAAGGGTGCTGCAAACATGCTTTATGGCACATTTACTATACCCAGAGTAGGTAATGCAAACATACCACTGGTGCTGAAGCCCTTAGGATTGGGCTCTAAGTTTCATTTATTTATTGTATAGATTTATATCCTGCCTTTGAAAATTCCATTCTCCCAAGGCAGCTAACAAAATAAGTCAAACACACACCATAAAACATCCAAACAATACCTCACACTAAAAAGAAGCAGCACAGGAGACAAAGTAAGACAGAATCTGACTAACATCCCCTCCCCATCAGTTCCAATCAATTACTGAAAGCCTTAAGAAAGAAAGAGGTCTTGAAAGCCCATTTAAAAGCAGGGAGTGGAGACTTGATAACTTTCTCTGGAGGAAGTTCCCCCATTTTTGATGCCACCACCAAGAAGGCCCTGTCTCTAGTATCCACAAATCAAACCTAATGGTGGGCCAGACAGCAGGGTATGAATAGCCAAGCTTAGAGCTGGGGAAGGTTCATACAAGCACAGGCAGTCCTTAAGAATTACATTTATCCAGAAATCAAAATGAACCACACAGTGCACTGAGAATCCAGACTCATTCACAGATAAGTCCATGGAAAAACGTACATCGCACCAAGAGGTTCACAGTCTTCTTCGCTGGATTCCCCACATTGTTGATAGCTGTGCAGTTGTAGTACCCTGAATCTTCCACACGAATACTCCAGATAGTGAGGTTGCCCCCTTGAGTAAGGCTGTTGCGGGGCATAGGGCTGGGTGAGTGGGACCATGTTACTTGTGGCAAAGGGTCCCCACCAGTCAATGAACATTGTATGGTAATGTTATCTGCAGGGTTCACCACTAAAGTCTCATTCACAGACAACTTTAGCGCTGGTGGAGCTGGAAAAGAGGAAAGAAGATATAAGGGTGAACTTCCAGGAGTTTTTCATGAGTAGCTTTGTTTTCTACAAACAGTTAAGCTATGAGTTAGCTTACAGTCCAATCCTATCCAATTTTCCAAGGCCAGTGCAACTGTGCCAATGGGGCATGCACTGCATCTTGTGGTGGGGCAGCAGTCACACAGGCCTCTTTAAGGTATGGGAACATTTGTTCCTTTACCTTGGAGCTGCATTGCGACTGCACCGGTGCTATAAAATTGGATAGGATCGGGCCCTTAGTTTCCTATACATACAAAAGGCCAGTTGCTTTTGGTTTTGAATTTGTAGGGAAAAAATTAGGCAATGGTTCAAAAGTACAGAAGAAGCTGCCATGTACTGAATCAGACCATTAGTCCACCTGGTCCTGCACTGTCTATGCGACAGTGGTTTTCCAGGGTTTCACACAAGGGTCTTTCCTAGCCTTATCTGGAGGTGCCAAATCTGAGAATGCATGCAAAGAATAAGTTCTAATCCTGATGTGCAACCCAATGGTTAGGTGGAGCTTGGGTGGCATATTAAGTGACTGTAAGGCAGCATTTTCCAGAACATTTGACACTAACAGCACAGTTTCATCATGTCTGAATTAAAACTGGAGGTACACTTTATTGTTACACATGGAAAGGGGTGTGTGTATATATTCTTGCTCAGGCATCATCCCTGCAACTGTGGGACAGCCCAAACACTATTGTTTCCAAACATTGCAACCTCTCTTTTGTCCAGTTAACCAGGGCTCAAGGATGGGACCACATTGTACAGGCAGTGGCGATACTTTGGGCTGGATTACTGCAGTTTAGCCCTGCTTCACTGACAAATGTGCTCCTCAGTAGAGTTCTATTGCAGAGACTGCACCTAACCAACAGCAAGTAACACAGTGTTATCATTGGTAGAAAATCCCATGGTAGTTCATTGCTGCTTCCCCTGGGACATTTGATAAAGACAGCATAAATGGTTTGGCTGTAGAGATGGCTAGGTTTGTTCTTTTGGGTAGACACAGAGTGAAGACTTAACATAAAAAGCAGATTCACAGAGTTCCTCCACTGAGGAATGGCTTTACAATTAAACCGACAGATGGGCACAGTAGTGAATCAAACACTGCTGTCAGTCTTACCCTTCTGTCCCTGCTTCAGGTGACCTGCCATGGCTTGAGCATACCTGCCTGCCCATTACTGCTGCTGTCATCTCCTCCTCCTGTCCCTAGTGGGCAGAGTTAATGAAGTACCCTGCAACCATAGAAACGATCCTCTTACTTTGCATGGGTGCTCAAGATGGGAAGAGACTGCACCCCTTTCTCTCTTCCTTTGAATCCCTGTTTGAAGTGAGAAGATCACCATGCCTCCCAATTCCACAGGTCTGTTCTGTGTTGTGGGGGGTTGGGAGGCACAGATGATCTTCTTATTTCTGTGGCTGTAGGGCAGTTTTTGAACTTTCTCCAGCCAGAGGAGGTGGCAGCAGTGGTAACAAATGGGTATATCCAGGACAGGTGGCTCACCTGAAGCATGGGAAGAAGGATAAGACCAGTGTTGCTGCTGGCATGATCATCTGTCAGTGCATTTGGGGAGCTGGGAGGAAGTCACCTCTTCTTACATTTATGTCAGTCTTCACTCTTCATTGGACAAAGTGCCCTTCTGAAAGGCGGAATCCTTCCGAGGGACTATGGGATAGCCACTGCTATTCTTCTCAGCCTGGAGATAAAGCAGAGATAAACAACCGTAGTTTACTCCCCACTGAAATGGCAGTGCAAACAGCACTGAAGGACTTTACTGCTGCAGTTACTGCTGGAGTAAACTACTGTTGTTTGAAAAGACATGAACACACCCTAACAACTGTACATAAAAGTGACCATAGTTACTTAGAAAGTTCGCAAGGTGCTCGAAGGTTTGGATGCTGCTCAGATCAGACCCATTTGCCCAATCATTCTTGCTGTGATGGAAACTGCCCTTGATAAACCTCTTAAATTTCACTTTGTTCTTCAACTCATGGTAACAAAAGCTCTTTCCATGTGGAATTAATTCCCACTAGCTTGGGCCCCAGCAATGAGAGCTCCTTTGGTTTTTCTAACGCCCTTGCTCCACATCCCCCGCTCCCACCAAGCGATTGTTGCTAACCACTCAGACCCATGTCTTTGCCCTCTGTTTATACCAAGGACCCCTGCTACAACCTCATTCACAAATCCTTGAGTCTTCCCCTTTATATAAGGAGTCACATTATGAATGGACAACTCCTCTATTTTAGGATGCTTAACCTTAACCCTTCTGATTAATTCCTTTCTCTCCCACATCCCAGACACAGATCCAAGAGGCTTTTCTCCGTGTAATCGCTCAAAGGCTCTTTAAAGCTCCTTGTTGATACCATCAGAGGCTCTAAACGGAACTCAGAAAGCAAGAGTCAGTAGCACAAAGGCTGAGAGCATGTTTTAAGTAACAGCCGTAATAATGCAAAATAAGGTGTTGTTACATATTCATAGAGCTTGATTTAACGACATCATTACTTCTGCCTTCTCCTCTCCTTGGACCCTGTGTTAATAAGCTGTGCTCGGTTTGCCTTGAATTTCTGAGTTAAGGCTTATGCAAACAAAAAGCGAGTCTCTTAATAAACAGTGCTGAATTTTAGAAACGTGCATATTTCAGAGTCATTCTGGATTTTTGACACATCTGGACAGACAGTTCGACCAGGGTGTTTCAAAAATCAAAGCTCCCCATACACTAGTAAAGTGTGCAACCCTTAGCACTTTGGGTGCTTTTCTGTAGGTAAAGATTAGTTTGATTTCATTTTTTTCCTGCCCATCCTCTAAGGAGCTCAGGGTGACGTACATGGTTCTCTGTTGCCTAAGGCCAATGCAATGAACTGTTCTGGATCAGAGACAGTCCCTTGAAAAAGATTATTTAAATTGCATTGAAACCCTTTACTAAAGAAATACATTAGTTTTGGCAATTCCCTTTTCTTTCTCTACTGTGTCCCAGTTTGCAGCAATCCTGATTCTTTCTTCCTGCTGTCATGGGTCCCACCCCCTCTGCCATTTTAGCCTCACAACAACCCTGTGAGTTAGATTAGGCTGAAAGATACTGTCTGGCCCAAGGTTACCCAGTAAGCTTCACAGCCAAGCACTGCTTGAATCTGGATTCCCCTAGCCCAGCAATTTTCAAACTCTCAGGGAGAGCTTGAGCAGCTCTTAAGTTCTTGCAGAGGCAGGAGGGAGGCAGCGGCGTGAGGGAGGGAAAGGCAGCGGCGGGGGAGGGAAAGGCAGCGGCGTGATCCCCAGGATTGCGCCCCTCAGGGGGGCTGCAGGGGCTTGAGTCCACTTACCTGAGCCTCCTGCAACCTCCCAGGGGTGCGGGGAACCCTGCGCGACCTTCTGTAGGGCTCCCCGCAGCTTCAGAAGTGAAAGTGGAGCGATTTGCTTTCGCTTTCAAAGTTGCGGGGAGCTCTGCAGAAGATTGCACAGGGCTCCCCACACCCCCGGGAGGCTGCAGGAGGCGGATCCAAGCCCCTGCAGCCCCCCTGAGCAGTGCCATCCTGGGGATCGCGCCGCTACCTCCTCCCTGCCTCCTCGCTGCCCCCACCCCTTAAGGGGGCTGAGGCCAGGGCCTACAGGTTGGGGCATCAAGACGCCCCAGTTTGAAAAGCCCTGCCCTAGCCTGATACTCTGTGCCATGTTGACATTCAAGAGAGTCTAAGGCTTGAGCACAGTAAATCCCAGACAGCAGCAGTACTTTTGAAAAAGATGTAGGAGTTACAATGGAAAACCAGCTGAACAGTAACTCAAAAGGCTTAAGTCATTTTGCATTGTAACAAGACAAGTATTTTCAAAGATCCAAGAAGTCATGAATTCCACTCAGCACAGCTCCAGTAGGACCTAATTTCAAGTTCTTTAAAAAAAATTCCCTATTACATTTTATAATTCTTTTAGAATATAGTACAAACGCTTGGCCATTGACCCATAGATTCCCGTAACTCAACAAAGACTAATTCAGATAGTACATAGAAAAACCCGAAAAGCTTCAGGCAAGATTAGGTGATGCTAAAAGTTATTGGATACAAATGCAGGGAGAATACTCTAAAAGGTCTAACTCTGTTTTGCTTAGAAAACAGAAAATAATCATTCTGGATGGCTTTGCACAGATATTTACCACCTCTGAATATTATGAATAGTATTTGGCATGTGACATGCACAGTGCTGCGCATATGAAACCATATTATTATGACCACTGGCTATTGATGAGATTTGGAGTTGATGGGGCCAATGTCTTTGCTCATGCACAGTGGGCATCACTACAACAGTTGTAGTGGTTCATGTGTACAATGCACATGTAGAATTTTGTTATGTGTATGTAAGCATTTGGATAACCACTGTATGCCAAACAAAAATCCCTCACTGACATTCCTCCCTGTAATGTATTTTTCAAAAGCATTAATCTGCCATTCTAGCAAACGACAACTGACAGTCACTTCTTGCATTATCACACAAGATCTAATACCTGTCTCTTAGGCATTTACATTTTTACATTTACATGCATTTACATGCCCTACCATGGCAGGCTGCGGCACCAAAATAGGCCGTGCCGCATGCTTTTAAGGGGACGGATGGGAAGCCTTGGAAGAGGTAAGAAAAAATATCTTCCCTTACTTTCCTGTAAGCCTTCTAATCACCAATAGGTCTCCTTAGACCTGTGCAGGCCTTGGCTGGTACAAGTCTGAGGAGAGCAGGGGGCGTGGGTAAGGAAGCGGATATTCTGGTGCAGGTCATGCATGCCAGAACACTCCTCCTCCTGTCCCCTACATGTCCTATTCCGCCCACCCCACTAGCTTAACAGCATTCCCTGCAGAGTCTGGGGCAGGAGCAGGCCACTGCAACCACCACTTTGGATGGCAGATCCAAAACAGTCACCAGAGGCCCACTCTTTGCAACACCGTACAGCCTAGTGCTATGACATTGCAACAGCCCTTATAGAATTGGGTCACAATTTAGGCACCCTGGGGATTATAAAATCGTACCAGCGAGTAAACTACTTTGAGAGCACAGAAACATTATATAAATACTATTATCCTTCATACTCCGTACAAATTTCTATAATTTTCATAGATGGTCTTTCCTGCAAAATAAATACAAGAATATACAGACACATAGTATAATCTCCTGGAAACATTCAGGTCAATCCTATAGGGTTGGATACTGTAAGACACAACTGCACAAATGTATTGTTGTGTTTTTATCAGAAAGAATTAATACTGAACAGATGCAGCTACATCACATAGGCCAGTAACTTCTCACAGCTTAAACACAGGGTTTTGGAGAGGATAAAAGGGCAGGGAGGGAATGACATGCCTGGCACTTAAGGGCTCCTTGGAGGGAAGAGACTCAAATTTGAACATAATTCCTTGATGGGAGGAGGGGGCAGTAGGAACAAATTTGAATATGAAAGCCTACTAAGCCAGGCCTATGCCAACTGGTTTTGTCAGGAGAGGAACCAGGCCTGTTGCAAAGGGAAGGTAGAAATGTGCCCTTGAGAATTATGCCTTTTATTCTGAATACAGCAACAGGTTCCTATGCAGCAGCTGTTATCAACCTTTTTCAGCTCACAGCACACTGACAAGGCACTAAAATTGTCAAGGCTCACTACCAGTTTTTAACTTACATTAAATTACTACATTACAATTAATACAATTAAATCATTACATGACAAAGGGCACAGTCCAAACCAGGTCTACTCAGAAGTAAGCCCTAATTTGTTCAATGGGGCTTACTCTCAGGAAAGTGTGGTTAGGATTGCAGCCAAAGACTCACAAGAAGTTCGGAGAGGAAAGTATACAGGTTGAGACTAATTATTCACATGGATTCCATTCCAAGCACTCACATGGATTAAAAAACACACTATAGCAAATCAATTGCAACCAAAAGCCCAATCCTAGGCATGTCTACTCAGAAGTAAGCCCCACTATAGTCAATGGGGCTTACTCCCAGGTAAGTGTGGCTAGGATTGTGGCCCAACACCCTTCCTCTAAAAGGCAAGGCAGAGAGGGACACTTTGGGGAGTTGCAGGCAAACTGTGGCACTAGGACCCTTTTAGCCAGCCAGTTCTTGGGCTGGTGGCCTCAGCAGACTTGCTCGCTTCCTACCTGCTTCTGCCTCCCTCGTTCTCACTCCGGACCTCTCTGCCTGAATACCCAATCCTAGGTGTGTCTACTCAGAAGTAAGCCCCATAATAGTCAATGGGGCTTACTCCCAGGTAAGTGTGGATAGGATTGTGGCCCAAAGCCCTTCCTCTGAAAGGCGAAAGACAAAGCAGGGAGGGTTGCTTTGGGCAGCCTTCCTCTTGCTCAGCAGCAGGAGATGCAAAGCAGCTGCCTGAGGGTCAAAGCTGCGCTCGGCTGCTGCCTGCCTCCTCTGGCACCAGTGTGCCACTGTGGTTGAAAACAGCTATACAGAGTCAGCTAATTAAAAGGAAGTGGTATCCAAGCGGTATCTTGTGTAAGGATGGCTCTACTCAAGGTGCTGTTTTGTACTGCTGGAAGCCTGTTGTTGCTGAGAAGAAAGGCTGAAACAATTTACTTGTTACTAACTGGAACAAGTAAACTGGCTCTCCCTGCACTGAGAAGATGGTATCTTGTCATGTGAGTCTCTAATTCGCAGGCCCCTCCCTGTTGCCCTGACACCCTTAGAGACCTGAATGAAAAGCCATAAGAACATAAGAAGAGCCCTGCTGGATCAGGCCAAAGGCCCATCTAGTCCAGCCTCCTGTATCTCACAGTAGCCCACCAAATGCCCCAGGGACCACACAAGACAACAGACAACAAGCCAGCATGGAACTAGAGCAGACAAGAAGCAATGGGATTAGACAACCAGAAAAAACCCCAGGATTAATTAGGTGACACAGTCATGATTAATTTAATTCAATTAAGTCTTTAAATGCATCTTTCCCCTTTCCCTTTTTCTTGGAAGGGCCAAGCCCCATTAGCCCCTCTGAAAGAGCATCCGTTGATCATGATAGAGGCCAGTGTTTCCCAAAGTGTGCTCCTAGAAGCCTTGGGGCTCCCAAGAACCCTTTTAGGAATTCCATGAGCACATCATAAGTGGTTGCCATCTGCTTGGTGCTGCACCACTGCAAGTATACACCAGCGCTCCAGGGCTCACTGAGACTCAGCACATGCATGGATGGGGCTCCACAAGACTCCTTTTAGGAGAATAAAAGGCTCTAGAGGCTGAAAAGTTTGAGAATAACTGATATAGGTGATATCTGGTTATGGTTATGTATTTATTTTAATAGCTAGTTATGGATATATACTCATTTCATATGATGCAAACCAATTGTTTCTTGAAATTATTGTGTAATATGCTAGCCATATTTTTTCCAAATTCCTAATTCTTACCACCACAAGGTTGCAATTTTCACCAACATACTGGAGACAGTGTACCACTGATGACCCATGGGACCCTCTTCCAGCTGTGCACTGTCTTTCCATGTGTCAACAGAAGCTGCCTTTCAGATATGGCATTGTATTGTGGTTGAGCACTATGAATATCAAAACCATCTGTACTGTTGCAGGTGATAAGTGCACATCCATAGCTGGGTATCCAAAGTGCACATCCTGGAATATGGGTATATGCTGATTTGCAAATATTTTTAAGAGGCTTTCATGAATTATTGGGTGAACATTTGCTCATGTGGTCTACCATGAGAAGGTCAAGAAATGGCATCTGAAACTGGACTTTTTGCCTTCCCACACTTTTGATGGTTCAGGATGCTGGGGCTTTAATTGGATTACTCTGCTTTTTCACTGACTTTTGTTCCTCTTATAATATTCTACCTTCAATAAAGCAACTTCTTCCCACCTTTGCACTACAGGTGCTTTTCATTTCTGATCTGAAAGCAGTTTACAACAGCAGTGTGAAAGCCATGGGCTTTTGCCCTTGGAAACGCCCCAAAAAAGTATTTTTCTTGACGTGATGGGCCTCACTATGGGGAAAAAATGGCCTCTGAAGCTCTGCTTTAGACAACAATTCAAAACTATTCTTTTTATTTTATGTCATCTTCTCTGCCTTAACAGCTAAAATCCTGCTGAACAACAACATTTTATTTTATTTTGCTCAGTAATGTCAGAAAATGTGACCTGATGGGACTGGTGCTGCCTTGGGGCAGCTTGTTTATATGTATAACTGGGAGGAAAGGAACCTGTAAAACCGCCACCTGCACCTTGTAAAACTGCCAGCAGCACCTCTCTAGGCGATGGAGCTCTGGCTATACAGCACAAAATCTAAGCTCAGCTATGGGGCCCTCCACCATTCACATCCTCCCCTAGCCAGCGGATGGAGGCTAACAATATGCAGCCATTGTTATGCAGGAGATGAATCTCATTTATTTGTAACCTGTGGCGATTCCTTTTGTTCTCAGCTCAGAAAACTCGCTGGTGAAGTCTGCTGTGGAAAGGGGGGGGGGCACCAATAAAAACAAAGAGTCGCTTTCAATTCCCTTTGAAGTCCAATTTGCTGCAGTTCAACTGCAGAAGAATTTGCTGGCTGTGTCGCTTACAACTTCACTGAAAGCAAGGGAAAAAAAGAGTTTCCTTTGCCCCCCTTGCTGGGTCCAAGTGTGCTGAACCACTGACAATAGCCCAGTGGCTGACCTTTGCATCTCCTAATTGTATAGTCATTAATAATAGAATATTGAGAAAAATAGGGTGCATACGCAAATCACCGCCCAGAGGTCAGCTACCCCTTAAAAGGCACTCTCCTACATTCATTTCTCAAGGAGGAGAATTAAGAAGAGATACAGGGCAATTTTATTTTCCTCAATGCAAGGTTATGGGTGATGTGCAATTCTAATGATTTCAAGACCTTATAGAATAAGGGGATGCTATTTCTTCTGGATACATTTAATGAGAGTAAAATGGCATCTGCAGCAGATGCTCTTGTAAGATTTGGAAGGGATTCTCACCTGTCATCTACCCTCATTAACTAAAGTAGGGTACCCTACAATTACAATATCTGTCCAGTGTTCAGTTTACGGGGGGGGGGGGACGACACACAGAGGAACCTCTCCCTCCGAACACTTTTGTGATGTGTCCCTTAACTACTGTTTTTAGAAGATAATTGAGACACAGTTTAGCTGTAAATGGGAGTAGTTGCACATAGATTTCACTCTAGTGCCACCCTATCTTTGTCCCCGTAATTCAAGCACAGCATTTGTCTATCTGTAATTTGAAAACCCCAAAGAATTAACTGGGTAAGCTACTAAGCTCATAAGCTGGTAAGAAGTAAGCTAGTTCCCTAGCTGAAAGCTCTTACAATTAATTAGGAAGATCTGTCCAATATTCAGTTAGTGAAGAACTGCCCAAGAACTGACTAGTTCACAGCACACTTATAATCAAACTATGCATCGTCTAACCATGCACATCTCGGTTTTCTTGTGTAATTAGCATGCATGGGGCCCAATCCAGATGGGTACTACAGTGGAAGAAAATTGTTGAAATCCCCCTATCTCCCCCACACAGTCTCAACTAGGCCCTCCTGGTGAATTCTATTTACACAAGAAAACTGATAGCACAATCCTATGCATGTCTACTCAGAAAGTAAATTCCCTTTATTTCAGTGGGACTTACTCCCAGGTAATGGAGTATAGTATTGCAGACTGAGGGTGCAATCCTAACCCCTTATGTCAGTGCTTTCCAGCACTGGCATAGTGGTGCCAATGGGGCATGTGCTGCATCCTGCAGTTGGGTGTCACTCATGGAGGCCTCCTCAAAGTAAGGGAATGTTTGTTGCCTTACCTCAGAGCTGCATTGCCCTTATGTCTATGCTGGAAAGCACTGACATAAGGGGTTAGGATTGCGCCCTGAGGCATGTAGGCAGGCCCAAGACCTAGTGCCCGAGGCAGTGTGCCAAACGTGTGATGCTCTCCCCCTTACCCATTAGCGTGATGTGCCAGGCTCTGGTCCTCTTTGGATTGGAAAACAAAGAAGATGACAGAGCAGAAGTATGGACGAGAAGAGAGTGGTGGGTGTCTCCAACATGCTAGCCCGCAACACACTCCCATTCTCCACACTTTCCCTTTTCCAATTCAGGGAATGGGTGAAGGAGGTGGAGCCGTGTAGGCAAAGAAGCAGATGGAGCTAGGTGTTGCTGGCTTCATGGATGGGCCAGCTCTGCATGCAGGATCAAATCACACATTAAAGGTGAGATACTCTTAGTCATTACTCTATGCTAGTTCTCAAAACTTGCTTTTAAAATCTCCCCCCTGTTCATCTTTATAGCACTTTTCTTAATCCTTTCCAATTTGTTAATGTTCTCCTTGGCAAGACGGCTCAAAGGTGAACACGATGCATTGACATCCAACTATTTCTGAGAAAAGTGGCTCTTCCACTTCCATATCTTTGAGAGGTTGCTTTCCAATTACGCTGACACTGGCCCTTTTGCCTCTCACGCTACAGCATCATCTTGGTAACTCATGTTCACTTTGTTATATTGCAGCTCTCCTAAGATCTTAGTTATACTAGCTATGTATTTTCCAAGGGTCATATTCCACCAGTAAAACACAGCTTGCATATACGTATAAGGTCCTAGGTTTAATCCCATCCATACAGGCACCAGTTCAGATTTCACATGGAAGGGAACGACATTCAGCATGGTTCAACACAGAAGATACATTCAATATTAACATTAGAGAAAGCTGTACATTTTAAAAGTATATGTTAAGGTTGTTTTCATTTTTTATGTGCCATAAGAATGAGAGACAATGCTATCATCCTTTCCTGCCATGTTATGGTCCCAATGAAAGTCAAACCCCAGAACCTCTCATCACCTTCAGAATGGAACCTGCTATTGGCACTAATGGAAACTTCCCTTCTGAGGTTAATAGCAGCTTTGAGGGTATGATTCTTATTAGGAGTATAGCATGGCAGGAACTGGCTAAATATTCCCTTCTCCACAGACTGTGGGTCCTGATTCCCTATCCCACCCCCCATCCCCTGCTTTGATTTATCCTTAACAAAAATCTTAAGATACAGGGTCAAACAACAGATTTATCATAATGGGCTGCTTGGCCTTCAGTGCCTTAGAACTAATGAGCTGGCCAGAGATCTAGGTGCACCTGCAAGGAGTAATCACATATGACCTGAAACAGAAGAGAGGCACAGCCTGCCAGTATCTTCCTGCCAGGAACCTTGGAACCCTTCAGTCGCTGGCACCTTTCAGTTCCTCAACTGTTCTGGTTATCCCATTTTTGTCTGGCCCACAGGTGTACACATTTGGTTCATGCAACGTTAGGCAGAAATCACTTAAGGGACAGAAGACTGCAGACCCTTGGTGTAAATGCCTGTGATTCCCAAACATGTATAAAGTAGAAGCCAAGTGGATTTTCAGAGCGAAAGGTGTGTTCAAATGAGTTCAACCATCTCACAGCATCATTCACCAAGGAGACTTTCCACAGCCAGTTTTATAATGTATGTTATGTACACACTGGGCTTCTGCACGGATGTCTAGGATGTCAGAGGCAGGACAGATGGATGCAAAAGGAAAGTGTTCCCTGTCTTGTTTGGCATGGTATCATCCAGGAGCAGGTATCATCCTATCCAACCCAAGTCTCTTCTGATGTAATTTTTAGTGCTCATACACTCTAAGTTAGCCTACAAGTGTCCGCATGTAAAACTCTTGCACTGGAATCAGTTGTCCCCAAACTATTCGGTGTGAAGATTCATAAGTTGGGCTCAAGTGGTAACCTGGGCCTCTCGCTCAGGGGGCGCCCCAGGGAATCCCCCAATTTTGCCACACATGCGCACTCCCTTGAGCTTGGGGAGTGGGTGAGCGAGCAAGTGGGTAGGAGCTAGAGAGGGAGGCACTTCAACCCTTTACTTACCTGAGCACTGGGCGCAGTCTCCCTCCCCCAAGACCACCTCCATTTGAAATGGAGTGGTGTAGGCTGGGAAAAAACGGTGGGAGAGAGGCTGCGCGCTTCATTCCTGGTAAGTAGAGGAAAGGGAAGCAAGTGGGCTCCAGATCACTTCTCCCTGCCTACTTGATGCAGCATAAGCACTAAGTGTGCAGAGAGAAGTGTTGTGGAGCTGCAACAGTTTTTTCTCTCAGAGGAAGATGGGGGCTGCCACTCCCACAGTCCTCTTCCGGGGGCTTGTCAGTCCAACGCCTCTCCAAGAGTGCTGCTCCATGTGACTATTTCCAGTTGCTTCGTGGTGAGGCCAGCCCTGGTTGGAAGCACTAAAAAAATCTTTAAATCCTGTTCACACATCTCTCCTACTCCAAGATCCCTTCTCACCAGCTTTACCTCCAGGAGAAGGAAGCCTTAAGAGACTACCCTGCTGATCTTAATTAGTGGGGCTCCTATGACGAGAGAGGCATTTCCTAACGACATTACCTGTTGGGAGTTATCTGACTTACCTGTTGTGTTGGTAAGCTGAAAGGTGATTGACTTGTCAGGAATGCCACAAACATTTCTAACCGACACCTGACATGTGTAGCTGGCATAGTCTTGAGGTCGCAGATTTTTCAGCTTCAGGACTTTGGTTTCTCCCTGGAGAAATTGGAAGGAAACCAGATGAGAGAGGCAGAATTAAGTACTTGTGGGCAACTAACCTTTGGAAGGATCCTGACAGCTCTTTACTCAGTGAATCTCACACATGCACTAGCACTGCTGAATTTCCTTCATATGATCATATTGAGCTTTGTTATCATATTATGTGATGGATGAACCAAAGGGCAGTGTGTGTCAGTAACATAGGTGTGCAACAATTATTGTGGTTAAGACATTGTTTACATAGATAGCATGTACTACTGTACATGTATACTTCCACTGTACATGTTTTCGTCCAGGTGAAAATGCATAGAATTTTGGCAGCACTGCTTATTTCACTGCTGAACTGTTTTGCAATTTAACTACAATTGCTTCTTGTCCTTTTTCCTTGAATAAGGAAAGCAGTTGCTTCCCTCTTCGTTCGTTCTGGAATTTTATTGGATATTTGAACACTGTCTGCATCTCCTTTCTTTTCATCAGCTTCCAAAATATTTGTATCATCTATATATTTGATGAGATGCCATATACTACTTTAAGAACACTGTGAATTATGTCACTAAAATTTGTTTATACCCCATCCTTCAGCAGAGATTTTTCCAGGACCACTTAGCAGTGGACTTGAAGAGCTAATGAGATGTTATTATGGCACAGCATGGAAGCAATAAGTAAGGTGACACCTGCAGGGGGGTTACACCACTAGTGGCAAAATTGCTAAAATCACTATTTGTAGGAATAATACAATCATGTTATATACCCTTCGATGCATAATTTACAGCAGAAAGCAATGAAAAAACCATGTTGAAATATCTGTGTTCTATCAAAAGGTACAGCCAAAAAACCAGTGGGGTTGGGCGGATGGTACATCACCACACCCACCACCCAGGTCATTACTCCACCCACTGCATGGGAGGAGGTCCATCATGGGGGTGACGCGCTGGCTTTCCGCACTGGGTGATGCAAACCATATCAATGCCACTGATCAGATCCGGACCATTCTGGTGGACTTGCACTCCCCTCAGCCTGCCCTTTGAAGTTGACCAAGGCATGGTTACCTACTCACAAGTAAACGTGCATGTGCTGTTCTGCTTCAGTTTCCATAGGGCTCAGTACATTTTCCTTGTCAGTTATCAGTTTGTTATTTTCTCGACTCACCCAAAACTGGGTTGCAGCCCACTGGTGGGTCCCGACCTACAGTTTGGGAACCAATAGACTAGAGAGTGTTGCCATCCCTTAAAATACAAATTGCTGATTCTGCGAGGGGGGCAGTTTTTTGCTAACTGACTTTGCTGACTGACTATTGCACATGACTGTTTTATACAAGCTGAATTCTCTTTGCCTGCAAAATGAATTATTTATCATAATATGGTTTGGCATAATTTGTTTCCATGAGAACAAAAAACCCCAATAAAGATGTTGGAGTTCTAGGATTTTCTCCAGGTTCTTCTGAATTATGTTCATATTTGCTCTTGTATCTTCCCAAGTATAGAAGTTCAGAGGATGGTCTTGAAGTTCCCTTTCAAAAACTATGTGCTACTCTTTGGTCTTTCGGGAATAAACCTGTCTGGGACAAGCTTTCTAATTTGATAGTAATTATGATTAGAGCCAATTCCTTTAGAATCCTGGGATAGATGTGACCAGTCCCATTTGAGCTTTACTTCACATACTCCTTGGTCAGTGCCATCTTTAATATTTCTCCCTCCTAAAGCCCAGATCAAAATAGAAATTGACTTGTCTGTGTTTTAAAAAACAACAAACAAACCCTTAGTTAAACTTTCCTCCTGTTTTTTTGAGCAGAAGAGGTTGTGTGCCTTTCTTCTTCTGTTTGCTTTTAACATACTTGCAAAACCCCTTCTTGTTTGAAACATCTTTCACTAACTACAGCTTATTTTCAGGCTTTTACTTTTTTGATATTGTCACAACATATGTATGCTAAACCAGTACAGTTCCGTCCTTAGTTATGACGCTTCATTCCACCTCGTGTAAGTTTCTGTTTTGTTTTTCAGATAATTAAGAGTGACCCAATGTAGTCTGCAAGGGTTCTTTCTTTTTCTCTTGCACAGATATGGCTTTCCATAACCTACCAGTCCTTTTGACTTTCTTTTGATATTTCCTTTGATATTTCCACAGTGACTATACATTCCATACTGATTACGTAGTTGAGGGCCCAGTCCTACCCAACTTTCCAGATCTGATGCAGTGATGCAATCCTACCCAATCCTACCCAACTTTCCAGTTCTGAAGCAGTTCTGATGCAGTGGGGTGCGCGCTGCATTTTATGGTGGCTTTTGCTTGCTTACCTCAGGGCTGCACTGCAGCTGCATCACTGCTGGAAAACTGGACAGGATCGGGCCCTAAAACTATAGTGCTACATGTTGATACTTTTATTCAAGTGGCATGCTAATCAGGAAATCATTGTTTACACTGTGTGGTACTTGTCTCCATAGGGTGGTACTTGCTTTCTTGTTTAGAGCAAATCTGTTTTAGAGAATCTCTCTCCTAAGACTAATTGTTAGCAAAGCTGTTCATATTACAAATTCATTTGAACTGATTCTATAGCCAGAACACAACATACACACAAATATAGAATGAAACGTGTAGTATCTGAGTGGGCTGAGCAAGATAAAAACCTTGGAGACCAATACTCCTCTGAAAAATGCCTCCCTTGACAATGGTATTTACAGCCTCTTCATCAAGCAGTATTTTATGAATGGTTGGCATGTATCCAATTTATTGATCAGTAAATGTTGCGCTAAATGTATAGAGACTGAGACTGTACATCAGTTGAGAAAACCAGAAACGGTTACAATTCACTTGTAAACGTAACTGACCATATAAGCCTTGATTTATAGACCAGACTGCACAACCACAATGAGAATGTAGAAGGGAAACAGATGATCTTACATTGCAACTTATTAAACACTGCACATTCAGATTTCTTGCTCTCGTCTTCATTATACAAAGGTATAACATCGCAAAGGACGAGTTCAAATGATATATTTCTCTTCACTGTTTCTATCACCCAATACTCTAAGAGATTGCTATTACAGACCTGTCGCTAAGTTAGCCTGTCGATGAACATGATAGGTGAGAAGCCAATCATAGACTGGCTGTTATTTAAAGCAATTATGTGAATTCACCTTAATGTTTACAGCTACACAAGCTCTATTTGCATCACGTACCCACATTCTCATCAGTAGGTGAGACACATGCCTTCCCTTTTTGGATACTATACTGAAAATGCAAAAGTCATAAGTGTGAATTGACTGTGCAGCCACAGTTATTGCTTCATCCTAAGAGCTGAAAGCAGCTAGTCTCTGCCTCATTAGGGCTGCAATCCAATATATACTCACCCAGGAATAAGTCCCACTGAAATAAATGGTGCATACTTCTGAATAGACTTACATAAGGTTGCACTGTTAGACACTTGTTTTTTTCTGCACGTAAGGAAACTGTCCTTTCTCTCTCAATAACTGACTATATTAACAGCATAGAAAACTACCTGATACTCAGTCAGACCATTGGTCCATATAGATAAGTATTACCTGCACTGATGGGGAGTGGTTCTCAGGGGTTTCAGATAGGGATCCTTGTCTGATCTACTTGGAAATGCCAGGGGTAGGAACCTGGAACTTTTGCATGCAAAACACATACTCTACCACTGTGCTACAGCCCCTCCCCTCTCCTTGAAAGGCTGCCTGGAGCATGCTGCAAAAAAATCAAACTCAGCCAGTATCTACAGAATCCAGCCTCAGGTTGGCAGATAGATGTATGGACTGAATCTATCCCAATACAAGTGCCCTTTCCTTGTTCCCCTCTAGTTTGATTTCCATGTGCTGCTTAATTGTTTCCCTGAAAAGCACTGAAGTTAACCACTGTATTACTTACAAAGCTATACAGTAGGCCAGGGGAAAAAAATTTTCCAGACAGCTATGGGCAGCATGACCACACAATTTGCTAAAACCACCCAGTGGTTCCAAGAGGGAGAATCACGAAAAAATGATTAAGACAGTATGCAGGAAGGTTTGAGAATTCCGATCAATTCTTGATGGCGTAGGAAAATAAAGAATGAAACGTCTGCTGGAGATTCTTACAGTATTTTTGAAAAGTACAGGAACTCACTGATGAATGGAAACAATCCAAGTTCACAAAGCAGCTATTTCAGGAATAGAAACAAAATGCATTTGAAAAGGAACACTTCCAATTTGGTTGGTCAGTCCCAAAGAGTACATACTAAGTTCCTAGCATTTGGCCATAGGGTTGGAGTTCTGGGAATTTTGAATGGGTAGCTTTGGGAAGTAAAAAAAGGGAAGCTCAGAAAAAGCAGCCCGAGAAGCTCAGAGTGGGTGGACTTTGAGATCAAATCCCTGCTCAGTCATGCAGCTTCTAGGGTGACCTTGGGCCAGTCATGATCTCTCATCCTCATCTACCTCACAGGGTTGTTGTGAGCACAAAAACCAGAGGAACTATGTACACTACCCTGAGCTCCTTGGAGGAAGTATAAAAATGCGGAAAACAAACATTTGTTAAGTTGTGTAATTTGTTTTGGGTCTAAAGGTCTACCGCATTGGAAGGAATTGCAGGGATGTCAAACATAAGGCCCACAGGCCAGATGCATTCCACAGAAGCTCATTATCTGGCCCTTAGGCTCTTCCAGCATGACCATTACCTGCTAACAGCTGTTGAGCTGTGCTGAAGTATCACAGCTGAAATGGCAGCCCACATGATAACTGGGCTGTCCCATACCGTGAAAATACGATCTGCATGTTTTTCCTTCTGTCATTTGCAGCAAATGTGTTCCTAAAGAGAAAAAAGTGCTTATTTCTGGTCATGACCTGCTTGATGACATCACTTCTGGCCCTCAGCTGCCATTGTTAATAATAATACAGGTATTTATATACCGCCTTTCTCGGTCTTTATTCAAGACTTTATTCAAGGCGGTTTACATAGGCAGGTTGATTAAATCCCCATAGGGATTTTTACAACTGAAAGAAGGTTCTATCTTTCAAGAACCACAACAGTCCAGGTGTTTCACTCTGATCTGGTTTCACATTCTGGCCTCCATCCTCCCACGCTCAGAGCAGATGGAATAGCTCGGCTCAGCTTGTCAGCTGCTTCAAGTTCGCACGGTGCCGGTGGCCTCGAACTGGCGACCTTCGGATGTTATCTTCAGGCAGACGGAGGCTCTACCCTCTAGACCAGACCTCCTGCCCTTTGTTAATAGCATTGTTAATGCTATTTGGCCTGCTGTATGAAATGAGTTTAACACCCCTGAACTAGTGGATGGAAAGAGTTTTCACCACTCATAACAGGAATAATTTTTCCAAACAGATTTAAGGTTTTCTGAAGTAGGCTTCATCTACGAAAGCTAATACCACAAAAAAAGACAAAGAGACTACATACCAGCATACTTCACAATAAGCTTATAATGAAAGCCAGTGGTGCATAATGGTTACAGCTCCTTTGAGGAAGGTCAGGATTCAAAGGAAACATGAAGAGTGCATCTAGTCCAGCATCATGTTTTCAACAGTAACCAGTCAGGCACCTCCTGAGAGAACGAAGGCTGGTCCTCAGCATCAGCAAATAATAGAAGCTGCTGTAGGACTCTTTGTAGCTTGAAAAAAGCTGCTGTACTATGGATACTTCACTTAGAGAAATAGTAGCTCTGTGTTAGAGTTCCTTTGTAGCACATTTTGCCAATTATGATTTGAAGGACCAACCCCCCTACCATGAGACTGCTCATCCCCCGAGTTTTTCAGGGACAACCCTTTTACGCATTCTGCCATCAACAGAACTACATCTGGTGGTAAAACACGAAAGGGCTTTCTCAGTAGTGGTACCCAGATCATAGAATCTCCCTCCTAAAGAAAGTAAGGTTGGCATTCAGCATATTTCAGTTTAAGTGTTGACTGAAAACCTTTTTGTTTTTTCACCCTTTCCTCTTAATTTGCTACTTTCTGATCTGTTCTTGTACCACTGATTCATCAGTTTTTGTTGGTAGTTTTTGCTGTTTCTTTCTCATTAACTTTACATTGCTAGCTATTATGAGCACCTCCCTGATGGGAGGGGAAAGTGTAGGTCAGGATAGAAATGTTAAAAATGAATATTCTACATTTTTCATAAAGGGTTACCTATAGGTATCTGTATAATACAAATATGTATTTTAAAAGTCCTCTGTCTCAGAATGGATTCAATGACTGGGGAAATATTTTAGATACAGATTCATATGAACTGGGCTGTAAATCCCAAAGAGATTACAAAATGCTGGTTGATTGGAAGTATATGTTAATGAATTCTGCCCTTTTCACTTGTAGGGAACAAGGTGTCATAGTATTCTGGGCCAAATCTTTGTGATTTCCTATGCATTAAGAGTCTGGGTTACATCATAACATTTATGATTGGTTTTCATGAAACCACAAGGCTTGCAGATCCAAACATATGGGCAAACTGGCAATATGACATGGCTTACACACCAAGATAACAAAATAGTCAATATATGATTTTTGATTCTTTGCCATTTGCTACTTGAGTTTCTCTTGTTGTTCAACATGTACCTGAGTCATGAAAAGTTGGCAGGCACTGAGCAAGATAGAGAATAGTGGGTTGGCATGATATTTTCTCTGTTTCTATTTCTTTGCAGATGCTCTAGAGGAAAATGGCACTCTAGGAACCTAGGAAATTGTCAGTGAGACAATTAAATGAATCTTTGTTGTTCTAGTTGTAGCACAGGAATGATGGCTAGTGGTCCATGAGCCAGCCTCAGTCCCTAAGGCAATTCTCTCTGACCCCAAGAAGCCATACTAAATTGCTGTCCAACTACAGTAAAAACTTTGCCTAAAATATCTCCAATAAAGGGAAAAATTTTTTTGGAAGTTGTAACATTGTATTTTGTACAACGTAATTGTATGTTACAATGTACATTATAACATACAATTACATTGCACAAAATACAATACTTCTTCTTGGGATTTCTTGAGATTTTGTATGCAACATGTAAGTAAAATAGAAATGTACATATTTGAATGCAATTGCCATGTCTGATGTAACACGCTCCACAACAGAGAAGCCCTTACTGTTAGATGGCACCATATTTATCAATGAGTTTGACCACCTATGAAGCGGTCCATTTGTGATACAAAACACATTTCTTGCCGCCACCCCCCCCCCCGAGTGCTACCTAGGGAGTAGAGTGAACTGTGAAATTACTGAAGGTGGTTATCCCTGCCTTAGCATCCCATGAGTGTTGGGTCCATGTTTGTTTCTCTCCCTCTCTTAGCATGCATGAGAAGTCCATGTTCCTAATGTGCTGGTCATTTTCTACACAGAGGGCTACAAATCCAAGAGGAGATCAGCGTCTGCACGTACAGTGATGGTAATTCTGCTACAACAACCACTGTAACACTAACTTACAGTAAAGAAATGCCACTTCTTTTAGGTGCTTCCTGTTGCACTTTCTATGGTGGAATCCTGGTCACTATCTTGTTATCTTTAAGTTCAGAGGTATCTCTGATATGAAGCAAGCAGAGCCAGGGGCACTTTACGTGAGATATGTTTGCTCAGCTTTAATACCAAGTATAAAGTTTCAATAAGGCTTTTGACAAAGTTCATCACAAAACCCTGGTGGGATATGGACTAGGACAGCGTTTCTCAAACTGTGGGTTGGGACCCACTAGATGGGTTACGAGCCAATTTCAGGTGGGTCCCCATTCATTTCAATATTTTATTTTTAATATATTAAACTTGATGCTACCATGGTATGCGACTGTATTTGGGGAAATTACAGACCTGTACTTTTAACAGGCTACTATGCATATTTTTTTAACAATGACAGTCAATAGGACTTAGTTCTGGATAAGTATGGGTTGGATTGCAGCCTAGGATTGTTAAAAATTTTCCTGCTTGATGATGTCACTTCCGGTCATGACATCACTTCCAGTGGGCCATGACAGATTATCATTCTAAAAAGTGGATCCCAGTGCTGAATGTGTGAGAACCACTGGGCTAGGGTTATTGTCAGTGGATCTGTGACTGACAGAGTGTTTCCAGAGGGTGCTTGCCAATGGCTCCTTGTTGATCTGAAGGGAACTGATGAATGGGGTACCTCAGGACTCTGTCTTGGGCCCCATGTTGTATAATATTCTTATAAATGACTTAGCTGAGAAGTAGATAGGATGCTTGTCAAATCTGTGGATGATACCCAGCTAGAAGTAAATAATACCTTAGAGCAGGGGTCTCCAAACCCTGGCCCAGGGGCCAGATGCGGCCCACAGCAAGCCTTTTTCCAGCCTGCGGCCAAACTCTTGTCCCCTGAAAGCCTCTGGCCCACTCAACTGAACAGGACCAGAACTGTGCTCTGATTGTGTCTGGAGGGTGTTCTGAGGGCCAGAGAGGTTGAATGAATGAGCCCATTCATTCTTTTATTCACTCATCTAAGTTCCATCTCTAATTTATTTATTTAAATTTTATTTTTAAATTTCTTTTCCGGCCCTCCACATCATGCCAGATATTTGATGCGGCCCTCTGGCCAAAAAGTTTGGAGACCCCTGCCTTAGAGGACAGGAACAGTATCCAAGATGATCTTGACAGGATGGAGAACTGGACAGATGTAATGAACTCAAACAGAGATAAATGTAAAGTTCTGTATTTGGGTAGGAAAAATCAGAAGTACGTATATAAGACTGGGGATTCTATCACCAACACACATCCTTTCTAACAGTCAATCCCTAGAGAGTCACCACACACAACATCTTTGCCATCCTTCCTGTCAAAGGATAGAATATGGTAAATCCATCTTCTCTTTGTAATGTCCACTGATAAGTTAGGTCTGGGAGAGATGTCTAGAGTAACCCACTCCAAACACCAAAGTGTTGCCTAGTTTCTAGGCAACATTTCAACCTCTTTTCACATAGGTATCATCTAGCAGCTCACAGAGAACACAAACCTGGGATGAAAAACACACAGAGTTTGTTGGGAGGTAATGTCCCTCTCACCTGTGTGTACAATGGCTCGTAGATATCCACTCCATTATCCTGGCTGTGGGAGAGCGTCTCGGAACCTCGTTTCCAGATAAAGCGAGCAGGTGGATTGGAGTTGACCGTGCACCGGAGAAAAACTGTCTTTTCTTGGTAGAAACTACCACGTACATCACTGATGGTCTGGTGAACAGTGAGGACAGGTTCATCCAAATCTGCAAGGAAGGAAGGGGGAGGAGGATCCCACAAATGCTGTTAGTAAGGCTTAGGACAAGTTGCACCATTGTGGGGAAAATCCCTCACTCCCTGCCCCTATTTTTTGGCCTGTTTTGGACTTTTCCATCCCCTCAGAGGCTTTTATGATGCTTCAGCATCCTGAAAAGGCTTCTGAGTCAACCAGATGCAGCAGCCATGATTATCTGTTGTTTATTGCTGATCATCTTCTTTTTCCTCAGCTGATCAGGAAACAAAAAACTTGGTTTTAAGCCAGCTGTTGGTTCATGTAGATCCCCTTACTTTCAAGAGAAGAACATTCAGAAACCCAGATGATTTGGCCCTCCCCATATCCAATCCTACAAGTGAAACCTAGTTAATAACCACAGTTATACAAAGCAGTGCTCCCCTCCCACAGTACATTTGGCCTGGTTCAACACTGGAAGTGTTTAATGCTTCTTGGGGCTTCCCCACTCACCTTACTGCAAGCAAGAGATAGGATCAGAATACTGGATATCATGAGTACACAGGGTAGGAAATTATCCAGAGAAGTTGCATCAGAGTTTTTGTTTTATTTTCCACTTGTCTTTCAGCATTCTAACCAAACTTTGCTGCTGTCCATCATTCTTCTCCATTTATTAGTTGATAAGTGTCCTGTTTTTATCCCTTGCATTTTCCCCTACATTAGTTTGATATTTCAGTTTTTTAATAAACCCCTTTCAGTTTAATAGTTAACTTGCCAGGTCTCAGTTCCCCTAGGACAGGGGTTTTCAAACTTCTCGGGAGTAAAACTTCTGAGGTAAGTTTGTGCAGAGATAGGGAAAAAGGCAGTGACATGATCCCCAGAATCATGCTGCTGCAGGGGAAGGGGGGCTTTTTAAAAGCATAACTTCTTGGGGCTTTTTAAAAACATAACTTACCAGCTGCTGGGGTGGGGGGGGAATGAAGGGAGCCCCACAGAGCACTCTGCAGGGCTCCCTGCTGCTTGTAGAAGGTGAAAATAGCAACTGTGAACCCACTTCTGGGTTGCAATTGTGAAACCAGAAGTAGGTTATGATCACTTTTTTCACTTTCTACAAGACACAAGGAGCCCTGCAGAGCGCTCAGTGGTGCTCCCCGCACTCCCCAGACACCAGCAGCAGGTACATTATATTTTTAAAAGCCCCCCAGCCCCTGCAGCAGTGCGATCCTGAGGACTGCGTCGCTGTCTTCCCCCTTCCCTCACCCCTTAAGGAGGCAGAGGCTGTGGTGTTGCGACACCCCACTTTGAGAACCAATGCCCTAGGAGGAAATGGGTGAATACAATTTAGTAGTTTTTAGTTTTGAGGAGACCCCTCAAATTTGGGGACAATTAATATGGGATGAAGGTTTTCCTAAGGCAACCTGCTTCTGGTCTAGGCTTTCTGGCTTTGCACGGTGGCAGCAAAGACTACCTTTCCTCAGTCCAACCCCAATTTACCCAGTCAAGAGGGTGAAATAGAGCAGGACTGCCAGTTGCTAGCTGTTGGGTCCTGTGTCCTGCCTTGTCATCCATTCTTCTGATACTCCAGCAATATTTCTTTGTTAAGCTGTGGCAAGTTCAGTGTCTTCTTTTGCCTTTGTGATTTTCTGCAGTTTCTTTGGGGGAAGCTCCTTCTTTCTAAAAGGCACAAAGAATGTGGTCTGGCATATAAACAGCTGGGGTTAAAAGCAATCAGCCTTTGGTTTCTTTGCTGTTTGTTGGGATCAACTGGACAGTCAGAGTAAACAGCGATATAAGAGCAGCACTCTGTATGTGCTCTTGCAAGGTGGCAAAACCATGTTAGAGTTTTCAGTGCCTCTTAGAACCTGAGCTTGGAAGAATTTAGTTCCTGATTCCATAATGAATGAACCCAATCATCCAGAGGGATCCATTTCACCAAACTCCAGTAGTGGTGGGGAGCAGCCAATGACTGCAGAGCGGATGACATTCCAGGTAGAGATGAGACACATGGAACCGGAATTTGAAGGGAATGGGTAATGGTTGAAAAGGAGGAGCAAAACAGTTAGAGAAGGAGAAAGCCTGCATGGCATGTGGTGTGAAAATGGAACACACCTGGCAAGGGCTCATTCGCCCCTCCACCTGTTCCTCCTACGTCAGCTCGTGTAAACTTGAATAATCTCCCCATGTTCCATATGGGTGATGAGACCATCATCTCTCTTTCTTGCCTCCCTGCTCACATGTATGAACCAGACGACTGGAACTACTGACATGATGCTGTCAAACAACATGTGGCCAAATGGGGGAGGGGGAAACAAAAGAAACTACTGGGACTCCACAAACTGCTTTTACTGGAGCTTCCAACCATGATTCCTCATTCCACCCATAAATCCTCAGGTAACTGGCCCAGCAGTCACTCCACTGTTCTGCAGGCTGCTGCTGCCACTAGCACAAAGCCCCAGAGGCTGTGTGTGGGCAATACCAGACCTCAGAACCTCTCCCATTGTTCATAAATTGGCACTGGGGCTGGATTGGGGAAGCAGTGGGGCAGGGAGCAGACCAGGTTGGAGCAGAAGAGAGTGGATCTTGGCAACAGCCATGTGAACCTGATTATACCCCCCCTTCCCACCCCAGAGTCTCCTCAGACATATGCTAGCAAAAGAGCTGGTGTAAGTCTGAGGAGACCCACTGGCGACCAGGTGACCTAAAGGGAAGTTAGTTAAAAACATCTTTACTTACCTCTCTTGTGTTGTCTGGTCCCTAGCTCGTCTATAGCATGCTGTGCAAGCTGCAACAGCAGTGCTAAACACTTTGAGATGGAGTAGGATTGGGCTGCTTGTTGTATCTGCTGGAGCTCATTTCACTGGAAGGGAGGGGTATGGTAGTGACAAAAGCATTGTGTCCTGGACAACTGTGTCCCAGTTCAATGTAACCCAGTATTGGACATTTGCATCTGTTCTTCTAGAGCCCCCAAAATTTGTGTCCCAATATATGTATACAGGTGTGCCCCTGTATCCGCAGGTGTTCTGTTCCAGAACCCCCCACGGTTAAATGAAATGGTGGATTCGGGTGAATGCCACCCACCCCGTGTCCGCGGCCTCTGTGGGACTCAGACTGAGCCTTAGAGGCAAAAAAAAAGTTACTTCCAGTTTTTCAGATGTCACGTTGTTGCCTCTAAGGCTGTCTGAGCCCAGCAGAGGCCGTGGATGTCCGTGGCCTCTGCTGGGTTCAGACCTTTCACCTCTAGGGGGGACACATGTGGCACCCACCATGGATAAGTGAATTCACAGGTATGGGGGGACCTGTACAATATTAATATTAGATGCACTTTTTATTTTTAAAATGCAAAAGTAGAGTTAGGGCAGCAGTTCCCAAACTTACTGTGGTCACGGCACCCTTCTCTCATAGCAGTCTCTTCTTCCTGGCTCTTCTGGATGCCACTATCTTGGACTGCATGAAATCTTGTGTGACCCAACATGACAGCAGCTGGGAGAGTCAGGAAGAGACCACCTGGGACATCCCATGGCATCTTTGTGAATTTGCAATGATACCCTCAGGCGCTGTGGCACATAGTTTGGGAACCACTGGGTTACAGCTGGGATAAGAGGCTTCAGATACATAACATAGGGTTTCTTGCTCAGTTATAGTGGGATGCAAATGGCCGGTATGCACAAAAAAAAACCAGATCCAAATATTCAGGGACACCAGTGACCAGGATGCATTTGACCAGAACACAATCTCCCAGGACACAAATACCCTAGTACCAAGTATGGCCCATCTACTAAACTACCTATGTTCTGGTATTGTGAGGTTTTAAGGCGACCCCTTGGATATTGGGATTCTCTGTTAATCTGAAAAGGTTTTCCCAACGTGTCCTCCTTCTACCTAGGTTTTCAAAGTGACAGCAGCAAATATTACTTTTCCCCAGTTCACTCCCATCTTACTCAGCAAAGACAGTGAAGCAGAGGGTAGTGAATGGTGTGGTGGTTGCTAACTGCTAGGCCCTATGCCCTATCCTGCCCTCCATCTGTCCTTTCCAACTGTCTACTGATCAGCTGGAGCTCCAGGAGTAAGGGCAGATGAGAGGAAAGTTTGAGACCACCCTCCACATCCCCACCTTAACCAACAAATACAGCTCGGCTAAAACATGAGATAGTCCCAACTGATACCTGAGGCAAAGTCACAGAGTTGTTTAATACTACTGCATCAAAGCAGGAAAAAAATCCTAGAGATAATCCAGTCTCCCACTGAAACACAGGCAACCTGGTATGAGTTTACATGCCTCAACCATGATACGTGTCATTGTCAAAATGATGCCTTCTCCATGGATGCAGAGATATCTGCTACATAGTCAATTTACGGAGAAGAGTTCAGTTAAATAGTTAATTTAGGAATGTGGAAAAACTTAAAAGGAGGTAAAACAAACACAAGCAACACACTGTGAAGGAGAACCATTTCACCAAGAGGAATACTATAAGACAATCATGTAAAACATGGGAAGCAAAATGTAAGAAGTGACACCCATTGCTTGCCTTCTGCTCCTCTCCCACAAGTCATTAAACAATTAATCTGTTCCTACCAATTAAGCATATGAGCCAAATCCTTTATCTGGATTTTGAAAAATATAGATTTTAGAAATTAAAAACTTTGCAAAGCATGAACAATTGTTTCAGCTCCCATACAGATCTTCATTCATTCCTCCTGGTCTGTACACTCTCCTCCCTGAATGGGAAAACAGAGTTACTCCAGTTGTATGTAGCAAGGTTGCTCATGTTTTCTTTCTGATATTCCACCAGGATCTCTCTCTGTTTGTCTTTATCTCTGGCCTCCCATTCATACTATAGAGGTCTCCTCCACCTTCCTAGATTCACTGTTGCCCTCCCTTTGTGCTTGGCAGATTAGTCATTAACTAGTACAAGACTACTATAGGCAAGTCACCTTCCAGGAGCCTGGAAGGGCAAGTCTATGTATCTGCATGGGAGCGATAAGTCAATTGAGTAAACTGTGTATTCTGCCCCCTCAGAGCAAACAAGATAGCAAAACAAGGTACGATTCATTATTTTTAAGTTTGTGTCCTATATTAATAAAGAGCATAGATTTCTACTTTATACATCTGATCTATACATCTTGCAAAAACAAATCCTTTGTATGTCTGACACCTTTTCTCATTTCAGGTAGGGAATCAAATTTGTAAATATTCCCATTCACCTAAAAATAAAATAATGTCCTGCAAGTAAAAAGCTAGCATAAGTGAGAAAGAATTGGGTTGGATCCTTTATGTGCTGCATTTTTTTCATGCAGGATGGTGTTTTTACATAGGGAGCATTCAAAATTGTGACCCCAAAGTTATAGTGTGAAATGATAGAATTAAGAAAGGCTGCTGCCATGTAGTTCTGACAAAGGCATAGTTTGGTTCTTTTTAATAGGTCTCATCAAAATCAGTGGATGGAGGAGGAGGAAGTCCTTGAGTGGGTAACCAAACAGTATCATTCTTGGTGCCATCCATTTATGCTCCGCTTCATTTAATCTTCTGCTAATAAAGACAGGGCTAAACCAGCTCAATGAAACTGGTTATCACATTTCATATGACCCTGCTTCCTGACTGCTGAAGTGGCAAAAGGAGGATAGTCATTGCACTTAATGGAATGAAGACACCAACAAAGACCAAAATCAAGCCCTTTGCTTCAAGAAGTGAAGGATCTATGAGATACAACTAATGAAAATGGCTTGCATCAGCAGTTGGTGTCACAGAGTACATTAAAACAAAGTCTGTGTTCCTGTCCCCTCTTCAGGCAAATCCTTATATGCTACTGGCTTTTAAAATTGGGTACCCTTGGGTGCCCCTCTTCCCTTCGAGGAGGAAGGCGGAGTACAAATAGAAAAAATAAAATAATAAATAAAATATTAGTTTAGATATATCCAAGCCTGGAAAATCTGTTCCATGAGATTAGGTTCTGTTTAAAGCAGATGTTTCCCATGGAGACACAGACCTGAACTAAGCTATTTGCATATTTTAATGAGGGCCATGTTTTGAAGAGACAGGGTCTGCAACGGACGTGGAGCTTTATTAGCCTGATAATTTCAGGTTTGTAACTCAGAAATGGGCAGAATTGTTAGCAGGATGGTGACAGCGACAAAAAGGAGAGAGGATAAGCACAAAGAGATACAGACCCACAAAGACCCTTCCTTAACACATTGTTAGGGAGAGATCTGGTTGATCTCTGCTAACTCTCACTGCACCACTCCATCATCCTAAGTCATCCCCTTTAATACCCCCTTCCTATATTCCTCCTAAGTGCCAGTATTCTCCTGTCCCTCTATAAATCTTTTTGCAAACACCTACAATGACCTAAGATAGACACGGCAGACTCATTTGGAGGGATGATTAAAACCCCTGAATGGTTATGGCTCAGAACTACGCATTCACTACAACATGCAGAGGGACCCTCGTTTATATTAATGGGAGAATAAGACCTTTGTGTGGTAACTGAACTTTCAGTTATTATTTTTTCAGTGCTTTGTGATTACATTCACCATTCAAGTGAGGAAATATGCTTCCCATTGGGCTCATCACTATTTTTCTCCCCAAGCTCCACATTTTCTATCCCTTTTCTTGCAGTACTTCCTAGCTGGATAGGCTTCAGGTCTCCTTTTTACCTTGATCCATGCACTAAAATAATCAGTGACAATGAAATAGCTGAAAGAGAATTATTGGGCTTTAGAGATGACACACAAATCAAGCTACAATGGAACTTACCCGATGTAAATCTCAATTATCTGTAGACCAATTCTCTCATTCATTTTCTATGTGATTAAAATAGCCACAAGGTGACTTTTCCCTGATAATTCTGGCTGGCAATTTTTCCTTGCAAATTCACCTCAGCATGGTTAGGTCTCATGGTTATCACATCCAGGAGAACTTTAGCTTTCTAACAATTGCAAGGCATAGTGACTACCATTTCTCATCATGCCAGGGATCATTCAAGGAAAACAATGCTCACTGTGGCAAGGTGGCACATTACCTTCCCAATGACATTTGTGCAAGAATACTATAGTTTGACTTGAGAACTGCCATTTTTCTTCCTGCTCTCTAAGTGGTCTCCTGGATGCCCCAGGAAGTTCTTTTGTATCCTGAGATCTAGCACATGCATTCTTGTTGCCTTTCTGCAAGTTTCCATGTTTCCGAACTGAGCCTCAGACTGTTCCACCACAGGTGAGAATCATCCAAGTGATCGAACCTTAGAACACATTAGCAGAAGCCACATGGGTTTGCAGCTGGACATGCGTTAGGTGCTCACAATTACACAAAGGGAATAAGAAACTAAGGGCGCAACCCTAACTTCATGTTAGGCTAGCACAAGTCCCTTGAGTCAGCCTAGGAGAGTTGCAAACATGCCGTAAAGCACTTTTACACCTCCTCAGGCGGAAGTTGCGCCAGCACATGGAGGTGTGCTGGAGCACGGAGGCTGCATCCAGCCTCAGTGGCAGCTTCCCCCAGGTAAGTTGTGTTGGCTGAGTTCAGCTGACTCAGGTGGGGAGGAGGCAGAGGGAGGAATTCCAGGGCAGGGGAAGGGTGGGCGAAGAGCAGCATTGGGGTGGGTGGGCAGGGAGCGGTAGGCGGGGCTGGGATCCAGCTGTTATGCCGGATCCCAACCCCCATTCCTGAACAGCTCTTCTCAGACTTGCGCAACCTCTGGAGGTGGCACAAGTCCGAGGAGACCCATAGGGGCTGCAGTGGCTTACCTGGGGGTAAGGGGAAGTTTCTCCTTACCTCCGGCTGAACCACTTTGGTGCCCTATCTCGCGCTGAATACAGTGCAAGCCTCCTGGCCTGCCTGTTCCAGTGCAAGATAGGATTGCACTGTAAAGTATATTAATGTTACACCGGAGTCGGTTCCATGCTAACAGCCTTTCTTTTAGCGCAGTGGTAGCAAATCTTTTTGGCATGTGCGCCACAAAGTCAAGTAATGAAGTATGAAACATGCCTTGGCAGGACTAAGTACATTGCACATGACGTAGTTCTGATTCTGGTGTACTGAGCTGGGGAAAAACAAAAAGAGCCAGACTGGACTGTAGATCTCACTCCATGCAAAAGGGGAATGGGTCCATAGGACCTCCTGTCCATGAGTGCCACAAAATATCTACTGCATGCAGAACCTACGGTATAGGTAGACCACCTGCCCTTTATCTGTACCTTTGCATTCTGCATACTTCTGATATACCCCAAGCCAAGGGAAAGTGATTTTGGTAAACATAAGCATGAACTTAGAAGAACTTTGAACACCTGTGAAAAAGCACGTCATAAGGACCACATATATGCAGCATACCCATTACCAGGCAGATGCATGCCTGCAATGATGAAAATTTCAGTAAAGTCACTTCACAGATAAATTCAGCCCAGAGCTGGGAATCTGCCAAGTGAGATAACCATGTGGGATGTCTCAACACCAACATAACTTTTAAATGTCCCTTTCTTCCATCTGGCTTCCCTTTCCCTTCCTCCCAACATGGAAAGGCTCCAAACAACAGCTTTCCTGATTAATGCTGATAGCTGGGCACGTTCTGCCAGTGACAGCAGTTTCATAGAGCCCCAGCACACCTGCCTTGCTGGCATCAATTGGAAACAGAGGCAGCCTGCCTGGCTTCTCTTCTTCAGGGATTCAGGGCAGCTTTGAAAACAGATCCGATTGGATAAGCTACAACACATGACCTGATGATCTGCTGCAAGCTGAGACCTGTTTAGGAATTTGACCTTCAATGTTTTCTTCTTTTGAAAATGTACTACCTTCAGGATAGGATGGTAGGCAAATAATGAGACTATGTTCACAGCTGGTGACATTCCAATGATTTTAGTATAGTCATAACAGAAACCTGTAGCATATTATGTGCTTGTTTTACTCTCTCCAAGTGCTAGCAATAATTTTACATTGGTCCAAAAAGAGGGAGGGACAGAGGTGTCATTTCAGTTCTGGCCAAACCGAAACAGTGTCCAACATCTCAAATAGGTTCACCTTTTAAAGTTACATTAAGGGGCTTTTCTCCAGATTAACTGCATCAAATGGAGTTCCTTGTGCAACTTGCACTGTATCACGTTATATGTTCCACTGTGTGTGAGCATTGGGTCTGACCACTAAAAGCAACAAACCTAGGACCTATAGAGTGAAAGTGAATATTTACCTTGCGGTGTGTCAAGGACAGGGGAAGCAGAACACATGATGCCAAACAATGGTGTATACATTTAAGGGCCATCACTGGAAAGATTAACCTAGATCTTCCCTGCCCTCTCATTCATGCATCTAACACAGGCTTGTAAAATGCAGGCTCTTCTCCAGCATGGAAAAAGAAAAAGAAGCAGAAAGAAGGAGGCGTATTACCAAGTCCATCTGCAGAGTAGATGTTAGTATTGGAAAGCCCTTGGCCACCCAATTGACCCCATAGCTCTAAAGGTCAGAGATGCATGAAGAACAGCAGGGCTCTGCATCAGCTTAGATCTAAACTGCATCCTAGAAGCAAAGGGAAATTCCACAAGAAATAAAATCTTCTCAACATGAGAGAAGAGATCTTCTCAACACGAATGTACCCAAAGATGAGCCATTACGTTTAAAGCAATGAAGAGTGGGGTGGCGGAGTTACGTGGCAGGAGAAGAGGAGGTTCCCCCAAACACTGTGATTTTCTTTGAGGGGAGGCAGCACAATCTGCGGCATTTCAGTGACCTTTAGTGGCAACAAAAGATCACTGATTTCTCAGATCTCTGTGTTTTGGCACACATCCAATGGTGGACCTGGGGCAAGGGGGCAAAAGCTTCGGGCGCCGCACTTGCCACGCTCCTGCTGCTGTTGTCTCTGCCTGCTGTCCTGCCTGCCTGTTTTTTTGCTGCATAAAAGAAAAATGTAACCTTCAATGGGCCCTAAGTGAATGGGTAACGGGTCTGAAACATGAGACCCCTAAGCAGAGAAGCAAGAGGCTCCAGAAATGCCAAAATAGGCCTCTTTTCTGTTCATGCTGTGGTATCTCGTTTATTTAAACAATTGGCATTCCACCTTTCCCTCCAGAATGGGACACTCAAGGCCACTTGCAGTTAGCATAATGGCCTTCTTTACAATTAGCATCGTTTCCTGCTTACTGAGATCTCGCATTTATTTATAGTATTCAGTTGTCATATTTGTTTGCATTCAGATTGGAAATATGAGATAATTCCATTTTATCTTTACAACAGCCCTGCACAGTACTTTTGGCTGAAGGCACAGCAGCACCTCGATCACATTGCTCATCCAAGGCTAGGAAGAGCAATGCCTGTCCCTTTGCTCTGAGGTATGAGGATAGTTCTAGGTCCATGCAGAGTTTCAGCAGCCAAACATTCAGACACAGGCACACAGTAGAACTGTGGGAAGCTTTGGATGGCCACAAAATGACTTACACTGCACATCTACTCGAATGGACTTGATGGCAGGGACCCCAACCCCATTCTCTGCTTTACAGTAATAGCGACCCCCCTGCAGCCTCTGGATCTTCTCAATCCGAAGAGTTTCATTAAACACTGATGTCTCCTGGAATTTGTCCGAGGCGCTGCCAGCCGTTTTGGTCCACCTCACCTAGAAGAAGGGAATGAAAAAGACAGAGAGAAAGGAGAGAAAGAAAGCACAGCTATAAAGTGGACACAGAGACTAACAGAGGCCTGGGCATTAGCCTGGGGCAGCAAATCATCACATGCAAACTGGCCCGGCACTTCGTGCTTCACATCTTTTGAATTTTTAAAAACTGACCTAAATGTGTTCCAGCCGAGGCCTTCACCCACCCATCTACCATTGCAGCAGTACTTGTCAAGGGGCAAGAACTCCCGCCGTGTCATTTCAGCAAGCAATTACAGTATATGTTCCAAGAGCCAAACATCATGCGTCGGCTTAAGGCTAATTGGTCTCTCCAGCTCTGTTTCCTGGAGGGTGAGAGATGACTGGTAAAAAGGTTTACATCTACAAAGCCTTTATCACACTTCAGTCAGCTCCTTTTCATCTCTCTGCCTCTCCGGACACTGGGAATATTTAAACTGTTAAATTTCAGAAGTAAGAAATGCAGAAACAACTGCTATAGTGTTGCTTCCCTTTCTCTGGAGTCAGTTCCACAGTGCTCTTCCCCTCTCTCTCCCTCCCCTCTCCCTGCATGTGTGTATGTCTTTTGTTTTGTTTGTTTGTTTGTTTATCAAGCCTGCTTTCTAAGGTGCTTTCTGCACTGAAAGAATGAGTGAACTGCAGAGTTGTGAAAAAGTAAAAAAAAAAAAAAAACAAGCATGAAAGCACTGAGTGAAGCACACACTTCTCATAATGTATGATTTGACCCTCAAAACTCCCTCATTCTGGAGTAAGCTGCCTTTGAATTCCTGATATACAATCACAGGCAGGATGGAAGAAAGAAACAGGTCACTGAAACAGCGGAACAGAAGAGCTTATGCAGAATGACAGGTGAAAGTGGGATGGGGTGCACCAAGCATGGAAAGGGATGCAGTACTCTGGTTGTTGGACAGCCCAGTCACAAGAGGCTGCCTTCCCATTTCATTTGGGCAGATGGCAAAATAGATAGCTGGCTGAAACACAGTAGTAGAATTCGGCTCAGTAGAGCAGAGGACACTGAGGAAGCCTGGATGAGAGCCACACAGAGGCGCCCTTATCCCCAGCACAAGCCAAAGGCCTTTCACTGACTGGCGCTGTTGCAGAAGACTAAGCAGCAACCCAAGTACCACATATGCTTGGAAGTGAAAAAGCCTCTGACCTATTTATTGTTGAACCATTCAAATTCTGCAACCAAAAAATAACAAGTAAAGCAAATCATCCAAGTTTACATAAAGGTACTAAGGGCTGCAATCCTATTCCTATGCACACTTACTAAAATAAGTCTCATTGAACTCAGTGGGATTTACACTACATGCACAGAATCAGGTAGTTACATTCCAATCCTGTTCTGGGTTGGGCTGTTGGGTGGAGGGGTTTACAACAGTGGAACTGAGCTCCACTGTGATAAAATGGTTGCCAAAAGATTGTACAGTGCTGACCATTTTGAGGGCACTAACACAAGAGGTAGCAGCACTCCCAGGACGTTGGCAGATCACCCTGGACATGCCAGACCAAGTAAGGCAAGGGTGCGGAGGGGGCAAAACTGGGCAGGAAGGAAAAGGACGCAGGAAGACTGTGAAGAAACAGGGGGCAAGGGACTGCAGGAAAGATTCAGTGATAATGGCGTGCACCAGAGCCTATCCTCCCTTTTCATGGCCTCCCTAGCCCCTTACACTCCTTGGACTTGCACCAGCTAAACAGCGGGTGCAGATCTGAGGAGACCCATTGTAGAAGGGGAAGCTTACAGAGGGGTAAGAGTTTTAAATCCCCTTTTCCCTACTGGATACAACACGTACCTTTTCAGTATGGCTGCACCAGCACGGAGGGGAAAAGGATAGGATTGGGTTGTTAATTTGCTTAATACATGCTGGTCACAACATGTTTCAGAGTGCAGAATTATGGTGAAGGAGTTGCAGCCGATGACTAGAAGACGGGAACTGTGAGGAATAGATGTGATATTGGGGAATAAGATGCATGAAGGGGCACACAAAAGGATAAGGGGGTTATTTGGAGTACAGAACTGTTTCTCCTTGACTATTTCAGCCTCTGACGAGTCTTTAGTAGACATTTTATTTATTAAATATTTTCCCTGCAGCTGAAAGGCCAAAGATATTTGTTTGCACTGGGTTTTTGGGTATGTGGGGAGTGGAATGGCAGATGTTAAACCGATGCCAGATTTGCCTTTTGAAAAGGATATGATGCTCTGTGTGGTACAGTCATGGCCACATAGCTCTTTAGCTTCTCAGAACAGGTCTATCCACAAAGCAGAGGACACAGGTCCATATTCTCAAACCCAACAGTCTCTAGGAACTGTGACCTAAAAATCTGTCTCTTTTTTTTCTTGAAAAGAAAGCAAGAGAGCACATTTCTATTGCTCCTAGTTACAAAGAAACCTCTAAAAAAGACCAGTGGCCTCCATCAAAGCCTCTGCTAGAGGCTTTCGGGACCATCATATCACCACTTCTGGTTCCTCTGTCATTGCTTATATTGCCTCTCCCTTCCCCCTCAGCTCCAAAATATGGGTGGTGACTCTGAATGCGCAGGAGATCCATTCCCAGATTCCCCCATGGACACAGAAAACTGCAGATAACGAAATCTGCAGTTTTCCACCCACTGGGCGGAACTTTTACAGGCATCAAAATGGGAAATGGTTTTCATCAAACCATTTTCAAAATCAAAATGGTTTTCAAAAGCTGAAGTGTCCTTCGAAGTTCCCTCCAGAAGCCTCTATAGCAGTGGTTCTCAAACTGTGGGTCGCGATCCAATTTCTGGTGAGTTGCGAGAAGATGACGGCAGCCATCTTGGAAGATGGCAAAAGACCTAGGCGGCACCATTTTGGAAGTGAGCAAAGCCTGGGCATCGCCATTTTAAGCTTCCCGGCATTGAGACGTAATGAAAAGTGGCTTGCACATGTGCAAAGAAAGCAGCGTGCCACATTTCCCCAGAAAGCGTGCTGCTGCCTTCCAGCTGGACCTCCCTCTGCACTTCGAGGCTTCCCTCAGGGGGGCCAATCGTGGAGTGCAGGCTTGGATTGCAGGCAAAGAAGAACCAGGAGAGACGTGAACAAGTCAGCCAGGTTTCTCCCCACCAACCTTTGTCAGCTTGGCTGCCTTGACGGGATGGGCTGCCTTGGGGTTGCAAGACAGAGCAGCCCCCTGCCCCCTGCCGCTGGACTGGGCTGGAAAATGTAGGTGGAGACCTGAACACAGGGCTTGGGTGAGTAGAGGAGACCCGTGTGATCTCCCCTCTTGTGAGCCTGCCTTGAAAGCAGCATCACCGCCACTGCCACTCCTCTGCCATTCTCGTCCTCTGCATCACAACCTCTCTCCCTCTCTGAAATCACCTGGAAGCCATGATCCTTTCCTGCCCTGACTAGCACGTCCTCTCTTTATATCTTTGCTGGGGTGAGGGGGGATCCCTGATTGCCTGGCTGCCAAGAGAGCAGCCGGGGGAGGGGAGGGAGGGCAAGCCTGGCATGTGGGGGTGGGGGAAGCACCCAGGGAGAGTGCTGCTCTCCCAGCCACTTCTCTGATGTGCACCCTTCCCCTCTTCTTACTTCTCTCTTAGGCTGCAATTCTGTCTACACTTACCTGGGAGTAAGCCCCATTGCCAATAATGGGAGTCAATTCTGAGTAGATGTGCTTAGACTTGGGAGAGATATGGGGAAGCGTCCCTACTTATCTTCCATCTGAGGGGGATACTACTTTTTTATTTCCTGTTTTATTAAACAGTCTTGCTACCAGTCTGGTGTTTCCATCTCTCAGAAGAAAGAGTTGGTGGTTAAAGGACCTATTTGTTAGGCACAAGCAGTGGGGAGATTCCTACAATGCTGGGAGTTCCAAGGCTGAATCCTTGGAGTCAGTGGAGGGAGGCAAACTACCTTCTATTCTCAGACCATACTGGTAAAGGCATCACTGGCTTGTGGGGCTCTATTCATGGGGGAGAGCTTTCTGAAGCACTTTCTGAGATCTCTTCCAGTCATTTCCATCCTCTGTCCTCAGACCCCTCCTCTGGTAACAGGAGTCCAAGCCCTGCAACAAGACACCATCCCCAGAGTCTCCTCCTTAGTCTAATCCAGTGTTTCTCAACCAGTTACTCATACTACTGGCGGTACTTGAGTTGATGACCAGTGGTTTGTGTGGGACCCCCAGATGCCTTCCACCTGCTACTGCAGCGAGACCAGCAATGCAATATGACAAGCAGCAGTAAGAGGCTCAGCTTGGTGGGCAGAGCTCCAGTGTGCATTTTTAGCATGCTTGGAAAAAGCTCTCCTGCCCACCCTGAGCCTCTTAGCAGAGTCGGTCGTGTTGTGTCTGGCCTCCCAATCTGGAAGTAACCGGCAATGACATCATCACCAATTACTTCCAGTGGTACTCCCAGTAGATGGACAATGCAAAGTGGTACAGGAGGGGCCAAACACTGAGAAACACTGGTCTAATCCTCTCCCTTGATGTGGATTGTAGGCAACATTTTAGAAAGATAAGATGACAGGGTTCTACTGTTACCCTGCACATGCCCGATCTTGTCTTATCTCGGAAGCTAAGCAGGGTCAGGCCTGGTTAGTATTTGGATGGGAGACCGACTGGGAATACCGGGTGCTGTAGGCTTATACCATAGTCTTTCGAGACTGAAGGTTACCAACCATTTTAGGGTTCTACAGCTTCCACCCACTGTCCCTGTTCTGTTCAGAGTTTCACAGCTAATGGCTGCCCATGAGGGATTTATTTAGCCTTTGTCCTCTCATTAGGAGCCTGAAGTCTTTCAGAGAGTGCTCTATTTGCATGACTGCTTCAGTCAGTTCTTTAATCTTTCCTCAGCTTTTTTCATTTCAGCCTCATTTATTTAGTTTGACCACTTTTTGGAGCTTTAAGGACTAACTGAGAGAAGAGAGGATTAAACAAAGGTTGAGAGCTGATTTGGAAAAGTGGGGAGTGGAAACAGAGAGAGTAAGAGAGGGTGACTGAAAAAGGATTACTGGCCTCTCCCAAAACAGGGGCCAATGATCAACCACAAATATGAATTTATGTACATATATGCACATTTTAAAACTACCCACTGACAACAATGGATGTTGTTCTAAAAATACCCATCTAAGAGGCATAAACAAAAGCAATGCTTTATAATGGACCAGGTGGCAATCATAGTTTGGACTGGAGATCAAGCAAACTGCCAAAGAAACTCAAGGAGAAAACTGACAAAAAGGGAAGGCAGGGGCCAGGAAATGATGGCATCTATTCTATATTCATGCTGTGTGTGTGAATCTAACTCTTGCATGCATAACAGCCTTCCACATATTTGGATGGGGGTAGAGTGACAATGAGTGTTTGCCTAATAATAGCAAGCCTAGTTTTGAATTATTTTGGCTAGATTGCTCCCTTCCCTTTGTTGTGTTCTATATCCTATCTGCAAATTGCTTCTTGCCTGTGAATCTACGTAGAAGGGGAGTGACAATGGTTTATTCACCCCTCTGTGAGTAGTAAACTTATGGAAGGGGATATGTGAAGAAAAGGAGAAAGTGTTGTAGCTTTCTCCTTCTCTTAATGTGCCTTATCTCCCAGAGGCGCTTATTCACATCATATCATGCTCTCCAGAGGCCATTTAGGCAATCGTAGCCTGGCTTTTAGTGATGGTGTTCCTGTGTAGAGAGAGTTTTGTCTGTACACATCATCAGCTATGTTGGGAACGTCTCTCACCCACATATCATGGGACTCCAGTAAAGGTCAGTAACACTTCAATGTCAGCCTCCGCTGGCAGCTGTGTGATGGTTGCTCAGGAAAATGAGGTGGTGAAACCTAGCATGGTCAAGGACTGTATCCACTTTAGAAAGCTCCAAATTAATATGCACAGAGCAAAAAACAATAGGTGGGCTCAACTTTTCTACTAACAGGAATCTCTGCCCTGTTTGGGCTGCCACAGCATCCAAGTTTGCAAGCATAAAAACTGTCAGCTTTGCAAGCATGACCTCTATGCACTGAGCAATGGTGGATGTTCTGGATAACACCTTCACTACCAAACAGGGCCTGCTTGGCTTTTGGCAAAATACATAAAGAGTTAATGGTTGATAGCTGGTTAGACAGAAAGGGACAGAAAGGTTACCTGCGGACGTGGGTGCCCCGTAACTAAACACTGCAGAACAAGGGTATCACCCTCCCGAATAGTGTACACTCGTTCACTGATGTTATCTTCCTTTACGACACATGCCTGCCCAGCGTGGATGATCTGGGCCTGAGCAGGAGCTATGGGAAAAAAGAAAAGGAAGTCAATATTTGTATAACTCATGCACAGCCATTGTGTCTCCCTGTTCTTCTCTGGCACATTTGAATTGTTGAGAGACTACTACAGTCTGCTAGGTTAGATGGCCCTGATCTTTAAGCAAACACTGCAAAGGCTGTATAGATCATGACAATATGACTTTCCAGAAAAAGAGAATGTGAAATCTAGGCTGACGTGCAGGCATAGCTGCTAGAGCCACCAGAATTCAAGTCTAAAGCAATGCCATCTCAAAAATTGTTCTTACTATTTCATGTTTGGTGGTGGTGATGGTTTTTTTTTTTTTAAAAAAGGTATCACATTTTATTTTGCTCCATTTCCAAACAATAGTTTCTAAGAGCTTATAACAAAACTCAAGTTCCACAATGGTAACATATGAATTTGCTGTATGTGTAGTCACAACATAGAACCTCCAATGTGCACTCTGATCGGCTCTCCAAGGCCTCAATGTTTTGCAGATACCTGAGGTCTTTTAACTGGAGGTGCCACGGATTAAGTAAAAAATATGGACCTCACGAATGCAAAACATGTACACTCTACCACTGGCAAGTTATTTTTGTTTGATGCAATTGCACCATATGACAACAAAAACGGAGGAAGACTCAAATAAGCAGAGGACAGTTCAGGATGAGCAAAGAGTGAGTGCTCAAGCAAACATTGTCACTTGCAAGGTACAAAAGAAAGAAGAACAGCAATAGAAGTGGTGAAAAAAACTAGGTAACATGAAATGAAAAATATATCTGTCACTGTAAATAAGAACTCTTTCGCTCACTGATCATGCAGAAAGCACGAGAGAGGCAACAAGTCCTGACAACTATGCTTCTGTTGTGGTATGGACTGTGCATTTCTGGTGAACCGTCCAGCAGGAAATGGTGATAATGAGTGATAATCTTTCATGAAGGACTGTTTGGAAGAACTCATCACTTTACCCATCCCAAGCATCTATTGCAGACTTAGTTTAAATCTGAAACAGATGTCAAATTAGAGAAGCAAAGAGAATCCAGAAGGAAGAGATGAGGATAAATGCCTGAGGAGGCATAATGTTCAAGACACGACAGAGATTGCTATGATGAAATCCAGCAAATGCTATGCATGTGAGAGTTATAATGCTCATCACCTGAGCCTTCCCCCCCCCCTTCTCACCTGTGCTTCTTCCTTCTGCTCTGTCTGCCAGACAGGCTGCAGGGACTGCTGCCCACACCCTTGCCCCTGGAGTGGACTGTGATTGTGGGCAATGTTGCCCCCGCAGACTGGCAGGCAAGGGGGCAACAGTGAGCCCTGGAGCTTCGGACAGTCTGCCGGAGGCCCACCTGGCTGGTCAGACACTGGCCTGTCGCCCCCACGGCCCCAGTGCCGGGCTCAGGAACAGGTCAGGTTTGCCACCAAGTGCCCAGTCGTGCCTTGCCATAGCTTGCTCCCCGGAGTCTGCAGGCCAGTCCCCTCCCGGCCTCACTACTGCACACCCAGTGGGTGTGAGGGTTCACCTGTGGCAGCCCTGCGGCTTCACTTCCCCTGTGAGTCGCAGGGGCTAAGGCAGGCTCCCCCTCCCTTCGCTGCTGCCGCCTAGCCTGGGGGTTGGCTCCCAGGCAACTCTGCTCCAAGGAGAACCCTGACATTGGCTTTTAGACTGCACTAATGAGCAGCTGGAAAAATGTTTAATTTCATTGGTTTGCTCTCATTTGTACACTCTTCAACCCAGAGAAATGACCGCAGTTCCTGAATGTAAAAACTTCTGACAACAGAAAGAAAATAATATTTCATTCGGGCATCTTACTAGGGAGTGCATTAGGTGAGTTTGTTTTCTCAGTGAACTGGGGCCATTTGAGCTACAACAGGCAGGCCACCCGTTCAATATGCATGAGATTGACAAAAGCTCTCTGACCACTGTATTAAAAAAAAAGAAGAGAAAACAAAGCTTCAGCAGACTCTCCAAAATCAAAGACTGATTTCTGTGAGATGACAAATGAGATGAGAATGGCATTGCATTTTAATAACTAGCTCTAACAGGTGGTAATTTATGAATGGAGAGTCATTCTCAATGGATCACTACACTGCTACACAGGAGCTCTCTTCCCTTCGCTTCCTCTGTTTCCATTTCCAGTTGACTGGTGATTTATTGGCAGGATTATTCCACAAGTACTATCCAAACAATTGTGGATTAATAGATTCAATGTGTTTGCCTTTACAGCAAATACGCTGGAGCTCATCTTTGCCCCTCCTTCCTCTGCCTTCAACATCTGCAGAGACTTCCTGCTATTATGCCCACAAGAAACAGTCCTTGTCATTAAAAAACAAACATGCCCAAGACAGAGTGTAGAGCTCTGTAGATAGAGTTGAGCAGATGGGAGGCCTGCCCTTCCCAGGAGGACAAAGGATTAATGTTTACTAAGCATGCCAGTATTGGAAGGATGAAACATTTATATAAACATTGAAAGGGAGATTTAGGGCTTCTGAGAGTAAAAGCGCAAGAAGAGCCACAAGGAAACTAGTACTCTGTAGCACCACAGCATCCCACCGTTCCACAGATTAAGTCAAGGACTCCCTCTCTGCCTGCATCCCAATAATAGACCATACCCTGGTTTTGTGGACAATTTACGTGATTTGGCGGCCATGTTGAGACTGCTTTAATTCATCACACATGGCAGCTATTACTGCATGATGGACCATTCAGATGCAGTAACTCACCTCATGGATCTGATTATTTTCAGCAGCCATCACACATTTTCTTTTTTGCACTGAAGTACTAAAAATGTGTCTTGATCTATTTGGTGAACAAGAATACACAAATTGCCCACTGCGCAGGAGCAGGTGGGGGGCCATAAGTGCGTCTCCCCCCCAAACCATTTCACTAGTGGGGAAGGGCACTTGCTGGGATGGGGAGCAAAGTCGGGCACCAGGGGAATGCCCACTGGGTGGGGTGTTTGACAGAGTTTGAATGGGAACTCAGGTCTACCCGGCAGGTAGATCTGGGCTCCAAGTCTAGGCGGGAGCCCAGGTCTACCACCACAGTAAACCTTGGCCACAGAGGTCATAAGTTCAATTGGGAGCACAGATCTAACTTCCTGGTTGACCTGGGCTCTGGAGTTAAGGTAGTGATTACCCCTCCCAATACAAACAATGGATTTGCCACTGCATGACAGAATTTGCCACATGATGGAACTTACAGAAGCTGCAGATGTGCAGCCCCACCCACAGTCTCTCAACTTTTGTATTATGAAGCTTGGTTTACTTGCTTGAGCCACCTGGATTGTTTTATTAGTCAGTGAATTGTGCAGAGAACCCCTTATTTACTGCTATTCTCTGCTTGCAATGCACAACAGTCTGAATGATGGGTAATAATAATAATAATAACAATAACAATAATAACTAGGTATTTATATACCGCCTTTCTGGTCATCAGATTACTCCTCTGACTTTATTCAAGGCGGTTTACATAGGCAGTCATTTCTAAATCCCTCAAGGGGATTTTTACAAACATAGAGGTTCTCTCTCTCAAGAACCAACAACATCTCAGAATGAATCTTCCTGGTTTGGTCTCACTTCTGGCCTCCAGTTCTCCCACGCAGGCTGACAAGCAGCTCCATCTCTCACGTGGAGGGCAGCCAAGACGCTTCTTGCTCACACCAAGAGCAGGTGGAACCACTCAGCTGGGCTTGTCAGCTGCTTCAAGGTCTCGCCATTCTCAGCCGTTCAGGGAGCTTCCAGTGTCCTCGAACTGGCAACCTTCTGATGTTATCTTCAGGCTAACAGAGGCTCTACCCTCTAGACCAGACCTCCTGCCCAGACCAGACCTCCTGCCCTACTGATATTAATTAATATCAGTAATTAATCATATGCTTAGCCCAGCCTGCTCCCCCCCCCCACCATGAATTCAGGGTGGATTACAGCAATTTCATCCAAGACTCGCTGACCTCAAGAGGCCCACAATTTCAGTAATGAATTCAAGGAAATAAAGAAGAGCAATAAAGGTGCTTTTAGACATTCCTCCCCACAGCAATGGTAGCACGAAAGAACAGGGAGTACAACATAGTTCCTCCTATGGCAATGGTTTAGAGCTCTAAATGTATTGCTACCTGTACCAATCCCGAGAGTCTGAGTTTGAAATTTCACCTAAAGCAAACGTCAAGCTCAATTAGAGAGTTCTTTCATAGATAAAACATCAGAGTAATTTCAAGGGAAGCCAAAAGAGTTCTGAAAACTCTTGATGGGGAGGAGGGAGTGCGATAAGGGTTGTGTACTCAATATGCACTTGTGAATTTTTTAAAAAACTGTATATAAATATTATTATTAAAAACACTTGTGGCCCAAACCTATCTTGGCCAGCCTGCACAGTGCAGGGTTGCCAACACAATGCCTGCTGCATCCAGTGGGACAACTAGGGACCAGGGCAGATAAGAAAGGCAAGTTAAGAAAACTTTACTTCCTCCTCAGCTTCTGACTGGTAACCGATGGAACTCCTCAAAGCTATACCAGCTCTTTTGCCTTTTTAACAGACAAAAGGAATATTTCTTTACCTAGCATGTAATTAATCTGTGGGAATCCTTGCCACATGATATGGTGATAGCACCTGGCCTAGATGTCTTTAAAAGAGGCTTGGACAAATTTATGGGACACAATTCCATCATAGGTTACAAGCTATGATGGGTACATGCAACCTCCAGGTTCTAGAGCAGGGGTCTCCAAACTTTTGGCCAGAGGGCCACATCAAATATCTGGCATGGTGTGGAGGGCCGGAAAAAAAAATTTAAATAAAAAATTTAAATAAATTAGAGATGGAACTTAGATAAGTGAATAAATGAATGAATGGACTCATTCATTCAGCCTCTGCGGCCCTCAGAACACCCTCCAGACACAATCGGAGCACAGTTCTGGTCATGTTCAGTTAAGTGGGCCAGAAGCTTTCAGGGGACAAGAGGTTGGCCGCGGGCCGGAAAGAGGCTTGCTGTGGGCCACATCTGGCCCCTGGTCCGGAGTTTGGAGACCCCTGTTCTAGAGGTAGCCTATTTGAATGCCAGATGCAAGGGAGTGGCAACAGGATATGGGTATTTTGTTTACTTTGAGGTTTCCTAAGACATCTGATGGACCACTGTGAGACACAGGAAGCTGGAATAGACAGGCCCTTGGCCTGATACAGCAGGGCTCCTATGTCCTTATAGCCTTGGGGAGCTTTCTGGAGGGGCACATCCGGGTCAGGACAGGAGTTTCAGATATGGCAGGCACCACTGCACTGAGATCCACCCCTGATCTACCCCATCCCATCCCAGACATCAGCAAAATCTCACTAGAAGCCAATCTATAGGGTGCTGCTTGTGATTCATGGCCTTCAGGGCCTTGCACTGATACCAGCACTCTGCAGATCAGCAGAGAGGCTGCCATAGCAGTGGACTTCATGGTTCACCAGCAAACTGTGCAGACGGAATTGTAACATTAAACAATATATATTAATCAAATAAAAGTAACTGGAAAGTTTGCCTTTTCACTTACTAAAAAGTCTTCGTGCCCACTTCTCTCCCACTCCTCTCAGGTTTAGGCCACCAGCAAAAAACCCAACTAAAAAAAGTTTGTTTTTTAAAAGGCAAAATGAGACCAACCAGCTTTCCCACAGGCAACAAAAAAAAAAAAACTTTTCAAAATTGATTAGTACATTTGGCTTTTAAATTGACCGCTTTGAGAGGATTAGTACTCCCTGCCTTTGTGCAATGCTGTTGTACTAGGGCAGTGGTGGCGAACCTATGGCACGCATGCCAGAGAGGCAAACCTATGGAATGCAGAACCCTCTCTGTGGGCATGCGCGCCATCGCCCCAGCTGTCTCCCTCCCGCCCCGCCTTACCACAGTAGAGTGAGGAGGAGCCTCCAACCCCAGCCGGGTTGCTGAGGCTTGCTCCCAGGAAAGAGTGCCTGGGATTGGAGCCTGCTCCTGTGCATGTCTACTCAGAAGTAAACCCCATTACAATGGATGATGCTTGCTCCCAGGAAAGAGTGGCTGGGATTGCAGCCTTAGAGCCTGTGCATGTCTACTGTGCATGTCTGTGCATGTCTACTCAGAAGTAAGCCCCATTAGAGTCAATGAGGCTTACTCCTAGGAAAGAGTGGCTGGGATTGCAGCTTTAGAGCCCACTTCTGTGGGTGGAGCTTTTTTTAAAAAAATTTCTTGTTTGAGAAAATGAGCAGTGGCAAGGTCTTGCAGCCACCCCCTCCCTGACAATATTTCTTTACCCAGCATGTAATTACTCTGTGGAACTCTTTGCCACAGGAAACAGTGATGACAACTTTCCTAGATGCCTTTAAGAAGGGATTGGACAAATTTGTAGAGGAAAAGTTCATTACGGGTTACAAGTAATAGTAGGTAAGATGTTAATGTACGAGTTGTTTTTTTCTAAACGAAAACCTCAGTATTCAGGTTAAATTGCCATGTTGGCATTTTGCGATAAATAAGTGGGTTTTGGGTTGCAGTTTGGGCATTCAGTCTCTAAAAGGTTCGCCATCACTGTACTAGGGGATGATCTTTGTATTAATACCCTCCCACGGATTCATGAAAATTAACCTCTTTCTAAACTGAATCTCAGCCCCTCCTATTCTATCAATGCCTAGAACACCTCCTTTACTATAGCTCTCTCCAGGTAATGCACTCTGTTCAAGCTCTGAGTTAGAATAAAAGTCTGAACTGCACCTTCAAAGATATTTCAACACACCTAATTTCATGCTCCTCAGTCCTTAGCTGCTGCTCCCCGCTTCCTCTCCACCATGAAGCTTTCCTCTCTCAGATCTCCTTAGCCTTGTAAGTAGGAGCTAAGCTCTTGCTAAGTCGCTTTAACTTCTCTGGGAGCAATTTGGAAGCTGATGGCTGTTTTCCTTCTGAAAACAGAAGCTGGCTGCTAACATGAAATTCCAGCCACCCCACTGAGAAGCACAATCCTCTTTTTGCTATAGCTGCATGTTTCTGTCACAAAGATTTGTTTCCTTATGATTTCCTTCTGCAACATAGCCCACGCACCAATCATATGGTCCTGCAAGGCCAGGTGGCCATTATGCCAGGGCTAAAGCTGAGAGCAGACATGGTTTCAATCCTATGGACTCACAGGAGTAGAGTCCACAGCACAACAACAGCTGTATAGACAGAGGTTACAGTAGCATCACTGACAGTCACTCCCACAGCATTCCTAGAAACTCCATCATCAATCACAATATGCATCAACGATGCCCCCACATTATCCATGCTAAATAGACAAAGCCCAGGGCTAAATACAATTACAAAAGGTTGACCTAATTATATAAGCACATTCCATCAAATTATCTATCTTTAATAAAATAAGCCATGCAAAAACATCCCTCTCCCCCAACTGCTCTTGAATAAGTCTCCTTCAATACAGAGCTATATGGCTAGTATTGTCACAGGATAGGCTACTGACTGCTCACAAAAGCCTCATAAAAAGCCTCTCTTCTGTCTGCTCCTGTATGGTTAGGGGGTTACTTTGTAGAAGTCTGGGTTCTAGCCCTGCTGACTTCTATTCAAAAGTCTTACTGCTGGTGGGACAATCAAAACATAGGAACTGCTTTGGGGAGGCCACATTCACATCTTCTTGTGGCTGGACCCTACCCACATGTCCTGTTTTCCCATTATAACAACTTAAAGATTAACCTCCTCTCATCTCCCAGGGGATGTGGCTTACCTATGGGGCCAGGATTTATTCTTTATTAAAATATGTTCCTGCTAGAAGGCTGTGCTTAGTTTTTGCTCTGCATCTTACATGCAAGCTAGCCCAATTTACAGTATTTGGCAATGAAGGCAGGATATAGTCTTTCTATCCAGTTGCAAGCGGATTTGGAATCGAGCACTGTGTGGCCCGGCAAAATAACACAAAACACCATCTTTCCTTTTGAAGCCTTTCACCTCCCCCCACCCCTGCCAACAGCAACACTTGCAGCAGTCATCTAAAATAGGCAGGGCAGACGGCACAAAATGCCAAAAACAGAAGTGTCACAGGACTGGAAAGAGGCCTACAGCACAACCACACTGGAACAGCAACCTTACTCAATGATGGCTGCTTCTTTTTAGATGGCCTCACCACACAGTTCAGTAGAGCCATCACTTGGAAAGACTGGATAATCTTTTGCTTTCATAACCCAATAACGCCACCCGTCCCTTGGCACAAAATCCTGGGGATCTCACTAAGCTACAGTAGTTCCCAGCTGCAGAAGATAAGATTCCCAGTTTAGGGCCCAGATCCCCCTTCTGGCGCACAGAAATTGCTTCAGGGCATAGGAGGCTGCATTTATGAATGGCTAGCATGCTCTTGTCTAGCTCCCTTTCATTCCTGTGAGAACATTCTAAGGAGAACTTCCCTGTGCATTGTGTCCTTAGTAACCACATTTGTCCCATAATTCAAGAAGAGGGTTAAAAAGCAAAGACTTCTACAGATCCAGCTTGCCCAGTATGCCTCAGCCCTTTGTCTGAATGCCTCTCCTATGTGACTGCTGGTTATGCCTGGCCCTCACATTCACTTGACCTTTACAGCACGGTTTCTAACAAGTTCTTCATTTGATGTATTTATATGTTAAAATGAAAGAAAACTGAAGAGAATAAAATACCTTTATGCCCAAAGCAATGTACTGCACAATATTATTACCATAATATGTGAAGTTTATGGAACGTTTGTTACCAAAGAAAATGGCCATGTTCATAAAAAGCAGAGCTGGGAAAGAAATTGGGGTTTTGCTATGACAAAACAAACATTTTAATTATTTTAAGCTGAAATTAAAACGTTTAATTCAGGATTATATCCCAAGTGCTAAATGCGTAATCAGAATGGAAGCATTTTCCTGATTAAGTAAAAAGAAAAAGCTAAATCTAGGATTAAGTTTGCAAAGGAACGTGCTAGGGACAAAATCCCTCAAATATTCAGTGCACAATTTATGTGCACAATTAAAACCATCCAGTTAGGGTTTGCCACCTTGCCTCTTGGACATACATCTTTAATTCCCCTGAGGTAGCAGGAGGCAAGACAACTGTAGCTCTTCCCAGCTGTTACCTTCCCCATAGAGTCATGCACCACTTCCCTCACCTGTTGTGGCAAATAAGCCTCCAAGTATACTATATAACAGGTGGGAGGGACAAAAAGAAGGAAATGAATAAGAGGAGCTCCTTTGTCTCCCATTGGATGGAGAGATATGAAGATATGCATCCTGTGTCTGGCATGCAAAAAGTTGACCCTGTTCACTATTAAAGAAAGATAAGGCCTGAAGACTGTAGCATCCAAAGTGGAGCGTCATTTTTCCTAGTCTGTTTGCTCTCCTCACCACCTAGAATCATCTCATTATTTGTACCAATAGTAAATTAGAGCTTCATGAAGTCTGTCATCAGAAATTTTCTAATCCCTCCAAGGAAGATGACAGAAGCATACAACAAACCAGATTTCCCCCATCCCTTCATATACTGATACAGGCAACTGTGGACTGTGCATAGGTCACAAAGTACATAAGAAAAGCCCCTTTAATCAGGCCAAAGGCTCATCTAGTCCAGTATCTTGTTTCTCACAGCAGCCAGCCAGATGCCTCTGGGAAGCCCACAAGCAAGAGAGGTGTAAGTAAAATAGCACTAGTCCCAATACAGATCCTTCCCACAGATCAAAACCCTCTTCTTACTTACCTCCTTTGGGAACATTGCCATTTATTCCTGCCCTCAGCTTTCCATTCTTGAATTAGCTACCAATACATAAAAAGAACCTGTCCCCCTACTCCATGAGTGCTAAGTTTACTCATGGGGCTTTGGTGACAGAGTTTGTGAAGCTTTTAGAAAATCCAGGTATATAATGTCAACTAGATCACCTTTATTCACATACCTAACAGCATTTCTCCACTAGTGGTTGAGAATTCCCGGAAAGCCGCAGGATCCCCAGACCCCTGGCAGCGAGACCAGCAATGCAACATGACAAGTAGGAGTAGGAGGCTTGGCTTGGTGGGCAGAGCTCCAGCATCCACTTTTGATGTACTCAGAAAAGCCCTCCTGTTCACCCTGACCCTCTTACCAGTGTTTGTCGTGTTGCATCTGACCTCGTAATCCAGAAGTAACAAGCAATGACATCGCCAGTTACTTCTCAGGTACTTTGAATAGGTGGACCACGTGAAGTGATGCAGCAGGGAAAATACACTGATAAAAACTGCTCTGTAAGGTTAGAGAGACAGGATTTATAGTAACTGCGCTGAAACCATGCTGATTCTCCTTCAGCAAGACTGGTTCTTCTATAATATGCTGTAAAACTGTAAACATGAATTAAATTTTCCACCAGTTTATCCTGAACAGGTGTTACAATGACTAGTCTGTAATTCCTCCCTCATTTCCTTTCTAAATACCAGTGTTACACTGACTACCTTCCCATCCTCTGGAGCAGCCATTTTCAACCACTGTGCCGTGGCACACTGGTGTGCCGCGAGTGGTCCACAGGTGCGCCATAGGAATTTGGGGGAAGATCATTTATTAGTAGGGCCAGTGGGGTTGAGTGGCAGCACAGCGTGCCTTGTCAATTGGCAAAAACCTGATGGTGTGCCTTGACAATTTTAGAGCCTTGTCAGCGTGCCATAAGATGAAAAAGATTGAAAATCGCTGCTCTGGAGGCTGACTGAAAGGATAGATTACATATTTTTACTGGAAGATCAGTAATTTCATATTTTGGTTCCTTAAGAACTGTTCCATGGATGCCATCTGGACCCAGTGGTTTGCTAATCCTTAATTTGCCAACATGCTGTAGAATCTCATCAGAGTCCACACAGGCTCTGTGTTGTTACACACAACTCATACCACATTGTTCCTGTTTGTTCAGCTACAAACAGTCAAAGGCCTTTTGACTTTTTCCGTTTTACAGTTTCCGTTTTATGCTAAAAGCACTAAACAGGAGTGGGAGTCTCCTATATGGATAAGTGTTTTGTATAGAGTTGCTACTTTATACACACACCCACACACACTTTTCAATATACTGTGGTAACAGGCTCTGTCTCTAGCAAGTGACTAACCAACAAAAAGCTGCCAGAAATCAAGGGTTTCAGTTCCAAGTTTTGAAAAAGCTTTAGCTATTGATGTCTGTCCTATTGCCTACAAAAAGGAATCGAAGCTCTGTTTCTAAAAGATGGTGATCCTACCTGAATTTCCATAACTGAACCCCAGCATTCCTCTGCTCCAACAAGTAATACCTTTGGGAAGAATGCCTTTCCCAGAAGAAACTTTTACCACATCTCATCTCTTTTTCAAGCAGTGAGACTAACAGCAAGAGCCTACACATGTGTACTCAGAAACAAGTCCCGTTGTGTTCAGTATGGCTTACTCTGACGTGTTACAGGATCACAACTTCACAACCCAATTCTATCCTCAGCGCCACAGAGGGATGCAGCGGCACTGAAACGGCGTCTGCTGCATGCTACACAAGAAAGTAAGCCACCGGCAGGCACCTCTGAGTAAGGGAACATTTGTAAGCCCCAACAGCCACAATGGGGCTACTCAGGGTTAGGCCAGCAAAATAGCTGGCGTAAATCCAAGCAGCCCTATGTTGGAAAATCAGGTCTGGGAATGGGGATAGGATACAGTGGAGGCCTCTGCCACCATTCCTGCCTCCCTCCCGAGACTGATCCACTCCCTCCCTGCCTCCATTTGCCCTTTCCCTGCCCTCTGCCAGCCCACAGAAACCTTACCTTCTCTGGAGGGTGCAGGCCTTTGACTGGCGCCATCAGGCCAGCGCAGGTCTTCATGCTGGCGCCGTGGACCTACACACTGCTGCAATGTGCCTTACGGCATGTTTGTAACAATATGCATGCCTGTCTCATCATTGGAGGCCAGCATAGGATTGCGCTGTTAAATATTCTACAAAGTCAATAACATTTCACCTTTTATTGTTTTGTGGGGTCTGATTTCAGCCCTGCTGAAATCATAGCCACCCATATGCACACCGTTCACTGAACAGCAGGTATCTCCAGCTTGGCAACTCTTCCCAGAAAGCTTCTTTCTTTTCCCTTCCAAACAAGGCCATAGTGCCTAGCTTCTCATATTGGCCACATCTTGAAAACAGCAGATATCTCAGGAGATCACAGAGTTCAAGAGAAAGCACAAAACCAAAGACACACAAGCAGTCATGGGGCAAACTATACATTACACTGCAGCCACACATGATAAAGCTCACTGGCTCCTTTTCCCATTACAAAGTGTCCTGAAGAGAAGAAGCAGCATAGAAAGGGCAGAGAGAAGGTAAGAAGCCAGCTACTTTCCACTCTGCCCCCAACCACTTTTAGCCCTGCCAATGTCCTGAATCCATTTTTCTCTTGCAGACATGATTCAGGAACCCCGCAGGTAAACGCTGTAAAGAGTTTCATCTTCACCAAGAGCACACACATCTTCTCCCTCCGCACGCTACCGAGACGCCAGGAAAAGAGATGCACAAGCCACAGATGCAACCTTTGCTGCCACCTGCTAACTGCCCAAGACTAACTTCTGAGATACGGTGTTGACTGACATACAAACCTTCTGTGGTGTAGTGAAATGTGCATTTCAGTGACTATATGCTGAAAATATCTACTATCAGATGTGGACGGGACCAAATGTTACTTACACAATACTCAAGTTCTGCGGCTTTAAGAACCCAAACATTTTCCTCAACCTCAATCAGGAACAACAAATGGCAGAAAGAGGAAGTCTAGAGGCCATACCTGACTATCACTACCATGCTCTGGACAAGCAGATCAACACTACTTTGTATCTTTGTCCTTTTTCGCTTGGTTTAATTGTAAAATGAAAAAAGTGGCTCTGCATCTCTGAGTGCCGGACACAAGGGGAGGGGGAGGGTAGAATCAGGCAGAAAGCATCACCCTTATGTTCTTCTTGCTAATTTCCAGAGGCACGTAGTTGGTGCCATTGGAAACAAAATGCTGGTGGACTAGATAGATTTTGTTCCAATCTAGCAAGGCGTTTCTTATGCTTTTCCAAGAAATGAGGAAATACAAGCCTATCTGGAAAATATACCCTGTACCCTGGAGGACCCTATCCCATTTTCAAATACATGGAGACAGGTTCCAGTGATGAACAGTTACCCAATGCATGCTCAGCATTTGCTGTTTTGCTAATACTTCACACACTCCTCCTGGCAAAAGAATCCAAATTTGTAGGGCTACTTCATATGAATACCAACCAGATTCTTCCCTTGTCTTTCTCCCACAGCCCTTGCCCACACTATCTGGTATCTTGTAGGAAAGTATTTTTTTTACTCAGTGTGTGGAACAGGACCGAGGTAGAGAAGAGCTGAGAGTTAACAGTTATGGCAAGTGCTCATTGCCATGTGAATATCTCTCCATTAGTATCTCACAGCAATGCAATTCTCCACCTTTTAAAGCAGTTCAGAAAAATGAAGGAAGCAGACAAGCAAGGCACTTGCCAACAAGACAAAGGAAAACACAACTGGAGCTCAGCTAGACAGTCTTTTTTCAAGAGCTGCTGTGTCAATATTTAGATTCGCAGGATAATTTGGCAGCCTTTGAAAGAACCACTAAAATAATCAAAGGTAACGGTGACAGGATAAGCCTCCTAAGCCACTGCCATAAAAGTCAGAGTGGGAGGATAGACCACCATGCAGACCAGCCCAGTGAATTCTGAGTGGAAGAGAATGAACTTCCCATTCCAATTGCAGTGCAGCCATCTGCTCTGGCTCTCAAGACCTTGCCAGCCAGCTCTGCTACCTCCCCAGTCAGGCACAAGTGCCGCCAGCACATAAACTTTGCACCTGGCACTAGAACTGAAGAAAATCCTAATCCTGGGGGGGGGGGGGGGAGATCTGGCATTTAATTATAAAACACACACACACACACACACACACACACACACACACACACCAAGCTGCTTTTTTAAACTGCTTTCAAATGTCTTGTTTATTTCATGGCAAAATGGTAATCACTTTGCAGTATTCCCATAACATGCCATATATGTGTAATTGTTCTATGTGGTTCCTCTTATTGTTTTACTGCCCAATCCTGAGCTGCCCAGAGTGCAGGCTGCTGCAGCAACAAAATGGCTACCACAGCATCCAACGTGCAACCGGGCAGCCCTCGAGAGAAGGGGACTTTCCCTTCCCGGGTAAGGGAAGTAGCTCCGCAATGGCTCTTGAGCCGGTGCAGAATCGGAGAGCCCCGCGTCAGGCTGCATGGCCTGACATGGGGCTCAGAATCCAGTGTAGCCAAGCTCCACCAGTCCTGCCCTCCTCCCGCCCTGCCCCCTCTCCCCCACACCTCCTATCCACTGTCTCCCTGCCTCCCCATGCCCCGGAACGCCTACTCCCCACTTCCCCCCATGCTCCCACTCATTTCTCTGCTGCCTGGCAGTCCGGGCAATCGCTAAATGATGGAACGCCAACCTCCCACCACTGCTCTGTGTGTGTGTGTGTGTGTGTGTGTGTGGGAGGGGGTGAGTTTTGAAAGCATTTTTGTCAGCATGTAAAGGCACCCGCCCCTTTCATATCAGGGACTGATGTGAGAGAGAAGGAACATATCTGTTCACAAAGCATTGTTGTCACATTCAACAGATTTCATTTGCACTCAGTACGATCAGCATATAGACAAATATAATTGATTATCTAGCGCAATGATGACATCTAATCTACTACAATATGTTGATTTATTATTGGCTGGGATCTCTCTAGGAAGGAGAAAGAAGCCATAATTGGGGGGGGGGGATGGAAGCAACAGCAGAGAAGAGAAAGAATGACAGTGGTCAACTGAATATATTTATCTTCCTTCCTGAAAACAGCACTTCTAAACACAGAACTGAAGCAAACATTCAGTGCAACCCTGCTTGGACCCTTATTGTCTCCAGTCAAACATGTTTTGAAGGGCTGTGAAGCACCAAAGAAGTTACCAAAATCTGTTGACTACTGAGATGAGTATGCAAGTCATAGGCATAAGTACTATGATAACACCTACAGCTATATTAAACCAAAAAAAAACTTTTCTGTGTTAAGCCTCAGCTTTCTTGAGAAGCAACATAGGATTCTGGTTAGGCTACATACATTTCAATTCCCTGTATATTTACTTGGAAGGAAGATTGGGGGTGGGAGTTGTCTCATACCAGGTCTCCTGGCAGCCAGTCTCCAGTGCCTTACCATCCATGCCCTGGCTTGTTAACCAGGGAGGAATTAAGACTTGGTGGATCAAGGCACTCTCTGGGGTGCAAAGCCAGACTCGTTATACCCAGTTAATCCCTGGGTTCTATAAAATCCTTGCCTCGAGGCCAGCCTCTGTCTGAGCAACTCATGAGCTGAGGGAAGCAGTTTCATCTTACCCAGCCTTGCCTAGCCCAGCCTCATTGTGACAGTTTCCCTTAGTAGTTAACCCCAGTCTGATCCTGATGATGTTTTCTGATTCTGTTGCTCTGCTTCATGCTCACCTATCCTCCCTAGCCAAGGTATGACAGTATCCCAACCATTTTATTCCTGAATCTTAACCAAGCAACACAACATGACCTCAGACACCAAAGGATAATGGGCTAATAGAGCAAAGATGTGTCTTTGATACAAAGGGAGCAGTTTTGCACAGTGACTCTTCTGACAGCCTAATGAAGACATAGTTAATTCGCTTCTAGAAAAGGTTGGTGACCGCACCTCTGAGGAGCTCTCTTTCATTTTTCTACCAGTGACATTCATTACCCTATCAAGGATGAAGGCTGGAGGCACCACCGAAATTTCAAACAAAAAACAAACGATCAGGCTTCTTCCCCTTCAGCCTGAAGAGCCAGGTGCAATATTGATGAAGCTTTTGCAATGGGAAATTCACTCCGGCCTGAGGCTGATTATGGAAATAATAATACACGATCAGTGTCCATTAACTCCATCACGAAGGGTGGGAATCGATAGTGTATTAATGACTGGAGAAAGACCATTCTGTGCCCGTCAATACAGTTAACACCACAACACAAACAGAGGGAGAAGGAGGAGGGAGGAGGCAGCATGTAAATCATCATAGCTGGGTTTTTTTCATACTACACTTTCAGATTATACTGTTATCCCCATGACACACCACTTTCTGTACGAGTTGTGGCATTTGAGACTTCTAGGATTTTTGTCCTGCCAAGCTCTGGATATTGAACTGAGAAGAGAAGGAGGTTGAGGACAGGATAATAGGCTCAGTGTCGGAACCTCTATGCCTGGGTGTCTCAAACAGCAGCCCAGCAGATTCCCAGCAGACAGGCTCCTGCACTTTCACTTCTGTGCCACCAGCACTGAATTTCTTCCACAAGCCCCGCATGTCTGAGCTCTGCCCTTCAGGGACGCCACTGAGGTTCCAGAAGAAGAAGACCACTACGTCAGAAGAACCCCTCTCTGACACAAGAACCCATCTCTGTCCACCAGGCCGTAAAAAGTCCCATCCTCAGAACTTCCTATTCAGTCTGAACAATTTGAGTTACTGGAAAGGATCCTGCCTGGCTAAGCTCCCACTCCTTTTCCTCACACTGCTGCCTTTGAAACTCCTGTTTTGGACGACGTTACCTGCTCCTGGCTTGTCTGACCTTCAGCTACTGCTCATGGCACTCATCCCTTGCCTGCCTTGAACTGACAGCTGATTCACTCAGATGCTGAAAACGGACCACTTGAGGCCTAAACTGCACTGAACCCCAACAGTGTCTCCATTAAGCTCTCTTCTACAGCCACATTATCATAATGGCTTCCACTTTCCACAGGCTCTAATATTGTTCTGCAATGAATAATGTAGCAGCTGACGGATACACAACATGGACACATATGTATGTGACAGGTTTCAGTTAGTTGTAAGAACAGGGACTGTATCTGAAGCACAGAATGTCTGCTCCCTAATGTGTTCAACCACACTGCATTTTCTTTCTGTACATGCCTTACACATTATGGATATTTCAATGATTTGAAAGGGAAGGCTCCCTGATTCTGGGTGACATGATGATTTCCTGAAGATACATGCCAACTTTATTTGGCACAGACTCCTCTAAAGCCAGACACTGTGTTAAATCCTGTGCAATACAAGTCGCTGCTCTGTCAAGACAGAGTCTTTTAAAAACAGAATAATATGCATAATATTGGACTACAAAATGGTGCCAAAAGCATGCTGTAAAGGAGGCATTGCCCTCAGGCTGCGTGTCCCACAGCTACTTATCTATACATCAGGGATAATGGTACTTTTATATATTTATTTTGGTTTCTGTTCTGTCCTTTCCCTGTATCCCACGGTTTGCTACTATTATTCCTTACCCCACCCCCAGGCTTAAAGCTAACTGCAAATATTATAAAGCACTATCATTCCTCCGCCCAAAAAACCTTAAAGCTATCTCTGCAAATATTATCTCTGCAAATATTATAAGACATAAAAATCCAGCTAAATCTTGTCTTAATTTGAACACTTTCCTCCTTGATGTAACCTTCCATTCATCCCCCATTCATCCATTAATTCTATTGTTAGAGAAATTAAAGGATGTAAATTATTATTATTATTATTATTATTATTATTATTATTATTATTTATTGGATTTGTAATCTGCCTTTCTTCCTGAAGGGCACCCAAGGCGGCTAACAGCACTTAAGGTACAGGAAGGGGAACCAATTGCAAATGAATGAGGGATGTGTTGGTGGCAACACTACTTCTCACTGCACAGAAAAATTATCCATTTATCAGTCACAGGTAGCATAGGATTTAATGTATAAACAACTTGCTACAAGAATATCTAGGATGGAAATACAGGTATGCGCCGCTTAACAAATGGGGATATATTCTGCAAACATTAACATTTGCCCCTAACCAAATTTCTTAGTTTGCCTCATGCTGAGCCTGAAGCTTCCTCTTGCTAAGACCCTTTGAAAAGTCTCAAAGGCTGCACCTGAGTGCTCCTGCTGATGACATCTGCTGTGGAAGAAGTCCCAAAACATCACCACCTCCCCACCCTGCTGTGCACCTCCTCGATTAAACCGCTGGCTAAACCCAATAAACATAAAGAAGGTACACTGTGCATTCTCATGTCCAAAAGCTTGGTATTAGACTTCACTAGCTACAGAATCTTATACATATTTACTCACAACTAAATATCACAATGGGACTTTGTCTCAGGTAAGTGTGTATAAGACTGCAGCCTAGATCATTTGAGATTTTCAGCTCACCTTGTACAAAATCAGATCACAGGCTCCTGTCAACATATTAATATGGCATTATATCTATTGGTATTGGACAGATAGAATCAGTGTTTCCTTTTTACCAATTAACCTCTCTATTAGATTCTTTCTTTTCAAGATGCTGTTATTTCTCTTTTTATTCCCAATACAACTTAAAAAATAAAGTACAAGTTATATTCTTCAATTCCTGTATTAACACATCCTTATGCTCTTACCTGGTCCTGATATTAAATAAAAATACTGTAAATGCATTATGGAGTTACAAAGTTTCCAAATATTAAGAAAATTGCAGCAGGCACATGGTAAGGAATCTCATACTGAGAAATATAAGATTAGTTACAGCTAAATTCTGATCTCTTGCTGCCCCTTTCCCTACAAGTGCACATATATTGTACATCTCACAATAGCAGGAAAACTTGTTACACACTGGAAAAGTTCAGTGGTTGCTAATAACCTTTTGTAAGTAAACATTTTTACAGCTTCCATCCCATGTGCTTTGTCACTCCATATCTTCTCATGCCTCTGCTTAAGATGAGATAATTCCCAAGGTCACTACTGGCACCATTTGTTTTATTTCCCCTCTTTCTTTGACTGCTTTGGTGCAACAAATGGTGACTTTTTCTACAAAGCTGTTTGGGACTATAGATCCAGAAATCAGGGCACTTTGAAATTCAGCTGATGTTTTATTGCTGGACCATTCCAGCAATAGACATGAAAGAAGACCCAGACACACAGGCTTTATCCCTTCAAAAGAAAGAGAAAAATGTCAGTTTGCTAATCATCTGTCAACTGGATTCACTGCAAAGGTACATATGTGTACCCTGATCAATGAAAGGCGAGGAGGCCTTTTTCCCATTAAAAGTCATCGGGCAACAGCTGTGACTTCCTTGTTGAAAAAGCAACACAAAGGCAGAGGGAGAATTGCCATACGGCAGCCCCTGGCAGGCAGGGCAGAAAACATCCAGGGCATTGCTAAGTCACACAAAAGCCTCTCTATCAAAATGAAAAGCAAATGAACCCATTCTATCCGCCAATACTTGTCAACTGAAAATATGTATACTCTTTTTATAAGACCACCTGCAATACTGTGCATATTTATTTGGGAGCAAGTCTCACTGAATCCATCCACTGGACTTCACTGTTAGAAAGTGGATCACTACAGTAGGGTCATGAACAAGCAGAGTGAACAATCCACATCCGTTGACAAACTCATCGCATCCCAGGCAGAAGCCGAGCAGTCAGAGGGTGCCCATATCCCCTCTACCTCCCACCCCTGCAAGGTTGGTGGCAGAAATAACAGAGAGACAACATCAGAGGTGGCGACTTCAGGCAGCATTTTCTCCTTGGACCAGGCCTAGCAAATGAACAACAGTACATGTAAACTGATTCACTCATAGCACTAAGCCTCTGGGCAAAACTAGACTTTCAGAGTATTTGCATATTTGCTCATCACACACTTGCCCCATTTGCCTATAAAGCAGAGAGTGTCTACCAAAAGGAATGTGTGAGGAAGGGAAGCAAAATTCACTTTGCTGCACATAGGTACTTTGAGCAGCTTTCTCTCTATCCAACTCACTTCCAATAAACTGGGGCAAACTGCCCCAGAAAACCCAGGAAAAGCAGGAAGGGGGAATGGGTTATATTCTTGCTCCCCTCCTTCATGAGCTCCTTTTGGACCAAAAGGGAGACCATTACCCCTACTTTACAGGAAAATGAGGTAGGCACATGTTTCACAAATATATGGTTGCCCCAAATGTCAGTGGTTCCCAAACTGTGAGCTGCAACTCCCGAGGGAGCAACAGAAACCAGCCAGGGATTTGCAGAATCCTTGTGAAAAACCTTCCACCCTATACAATGTGTAGGTCTGTAGCCCTAATGGGGAGCCATAGCCAATTGCTATGGGAGGGAGCCGCCAGACAAAAAAAGTTTGGTAGACTGACTCTTCTGATATGTCAAAGAGAAAAATATAAGCAGAAAGAGCCTAGCATGAAAATAGTCTTCCACCTTGAAACTGTAATTTAGGTGCTTGGGAGATGGGATGCTTCCTAAAATATCCTGCAAGTTAAGGCTTTGTGAGAAAAATTCAATACCACTGTTTCACTACTGTTGTACTAAAAAATACTCTGACAAAAAGTCAAGCTTATCCTCAGTGCAGCCTGAGGAGGATAGAAACAACAGTTCTTCTACAAATTCAAAGCTGGCTTATTTGATAAGGACAAATTCTACTCAAAGCTGGCTTATCTGATAAGGATTCATGGGTGGGAAGGAAAATTTTTAAGGCTGCAATCCTATCCACATTTACCTGGGTGTAAGCCTCACTAATTATAATGAGACCTACTTTTGAGTAGAAATGCATGGGATTGGGCTCTAACAATCTTCACTGTCCTCCCTCTGCAAACCAGCCACCTTGATCTTTGTTTGTGTATCAGAATCTTGAGCCCAGTAGTACCAGAAACTGGTTTCAATCCAGCTAAACACCTTACAAAATGTATGAGCTAGTCTTATTGTCAAAATTCAGCAGAACAGTCAAGGACCAAATAACCTTGCTCTCTGCTGCTGAGAACTCTGATGCCCCTGGTCAGAGCTAGCCCATCCATGACATGACCTAAAACAGACTGTTTGAATACTGGCAAGCCATATCTTGAGGTGTTCTGGCACCTCATATTCCTTTCCAGATTACTACTGGTGCTACTGGCATTGATGTGAATGGAGAAGGGACACTCTAGGCCAGCTCTCTGCTTCGTATCCACTCCCCTTTTCAAATTCAGCAAGGAAAGGAACAAAGGGGAAGAACTCTTCACCAACCCACGCTAAATTCAACTTGACACCACCACTACCTCCATGCCACAGAGCAGAGGTGCCCAAACCCTGGCCCTGGGGCCACTTGAGGCCCTCGAGGCTTCTCAATGCAGCCCTCAGGGAGTCCCCAGTCTCCAATGAACCTCTGGCCCTCCAGAGATTTGTTGGTTCCCACACTGGCCCGACACAACTTCTCTCAGTGTGAGGGCAACTGTTTGACCTCTCACATGAGCTGTGGAATGAGGGCTCCGTCCACTGCTTGCCGTTTCACATCTGCGATGCAGTAGCAGCAGCAAAGGAAAGGCCAGTCTCGCTTTGTGCAAGGTCTTTTATAGGCCTCATGCTATTACAAGACCTTCCTTCATTCATATAAGTTCATCTTTAATATATTCATTCATGTAAACTTATGTAAATTTATTCAAATTTTAAATGTAAATTAAATCTTTTTTTTCCCTAGTCCCCGACACAGTGTCAGAGAGATGATGTGGCCCTCCTGCCAAAAACTTTGGACACCCCTGCCACAGAGTAAAAGGCAGGCATGAGGAGCCAAAAAGGAAAGCTTTGGGCATCCAACTTCAGCTGCCGTAAGATCTTGGGTCACTCCTTCCCCTAGATACTAGCAGAGTTCTCCACAACTTCCAAAACTGATATGAGGAACCTTAGCCTGTCTGTGCCTGTGCATCAGAATCTTGAGCCCAGCAGTTCCAGAAACCGAGACAGTCTCCTTAGGTTAAATAGCCTTGCATCATATGAATGGGCTAAAGCAGCTGACAGAGTTCAGCCACCAAACACTACAGGTTTCAACTTTTTGAACTGTAGCTCCTAATATAGAGCATCACTGGGGACAGGGACAGAACATCCCAGTATAATTATACACTTCAGATCAACATTATTTTGAAACACGTAGGATTAAGCAGATTCAAGGGCAAAGTGGGGGGGGGCGATATTTGGTTACCAAGAAAAAGAACATGAAACATAATCCTAGCATGCTGTAGCTACAAATATATTCTGTTGCACAGCAGTGTTCCTTTGCCTGAATAGACATGGATTCAGCTATATGAGCAACATACAAGCTCCTGGACACAGAGGCTTTCTGGTCACTTTCATTGCTCATGGGCAGATGTGAATACACAGGATTTTACAAGAACTTGATAACAAAATTATCTTTGCACTGCAATAGTGACAATGTATTCTATTTTCTGAACTGTTAAGGTAGTGACAGAAACAAGCAAGACAGGAGATTTTCATACTCCTATGCTGTGATTCATTTTGGATACCTGTGTATTACTGTGTTTGCAGAACCCTCACTAAAAGCACTGGGCATGATCAAGTCAAAGTTAACCCACTTTCAAGGCCCATGGATTTGAGTGAAAAAGTTGACAGTTTCCAAATAAGATCCAGTGAACTGGACATCTGAGAAGGCAGATTAACAGGGTGTGTCCCTCTGCATGCCCAGCAGATGACTCCATGAGTCACTCACCTGCTTACTTTACCTGGGCCAGGCTCCCATGGCCTCTATGATCATCTCCCATGATCATTGCTGCTATTTCTGCTCCCCCAGTTTTAAGGTGGTGAGTGGAAAATGAGGAGCATGAAGAAGAGAATAGTGATGACCTGGAGCAGCGATTCCCCATTTTACCAGACCACAACCCACCTTGCCTGACACTATGCTTCTAGTGGTGTCAGGGGAGGTCCCACAGGCCTCTTCAGGGTCATGCTGGGCCAGCAATTCACTCTACAGTTCTCTGAAGATCTCATAATGACCTATAGAAGCCTTTGAAAACTGGATGTGGCCATTCTGAGGCCTCTAGTGGCTTGTAGGGTAGGTTGCCAGCCTGGTGTGTCTCAGAAGAGGTCTCTGGGGCCTACCTATGCCTCTGGAATGGCTCCAATTTGGAGCCAAATGGAGGTGAGGCCAGGTGGGAGGGCCCAGGTCGCAACACACCTGGCATGGGCTCGCAAGCCACTCTTTGGCTGATGGATTCTGAGCTGACCCACATATAGGCTGATGGGTTCTGAGCTGTCTGTGACAGATCAGGAGAGAGATCTTGGGGGGGGGGTGGACAGCTCGATGAAAGTGTCGACTCAATGTGCGGCGGCAGTAAAGAAGGCCAGTTCTATGCTTCGGATCATTAGAAAAGGTATTTATTGAGAACAAAACGGCTAATATTATAATGCGGTTGTACAAATCGATGGTAAGGCCGCACTGGGAGTATTGTGTCCAGTTCTGGTCGCCGCATCTCAAAAAAGACATAGTGGAAATGGAAAAGGTGCAAAAGAGAGTGACTAAGATGATTACTGGGCGGGGGCACCTTGCTTATGAGGAATGGCTACGGAGTTCGGGCCTCTTCAGCCTAGAAAAGAGACGCCTGAGGGGGGGACATGATTGAGACATACAAAATTATGCAGGGGATGGACAGAGAGAGATGCTCTTTATACTCTCACATAACACCAGAACCAGGGGACATCTACTAAAATTGAGTGTTGGGAGAGTTAGAACAGACAAAAGAAAATATTTCTTTACTTAGCGTGTGGTTGGTCTGTGGAACTCCTTGCCACAGGATGTGGTGATGGCAACTGGCCTGGACACCTTTAAAAGGGGATTGGACAAGTTTCTGGAGGAAAAATCCATTACGGGTTACAAGCCATGATGTGTATGCGCAACCTCCTGATTTTAGAAATGGGTTATGTCAGAATGCCAGATTCAAGGGAGGCCACCAGAATGAGGTCTCTTGTTATCTGGTGTGCTCCCTGGGCATTTGGTGGGCCGCTGTGAGATACACGAAGCTGGACTAGATGGGCCCATGGCCTGATCCAGTGGGGCTGTTCTTATGTTCTTTGGGAAACCCTGACCTAGAGGATCTTCTAGGCTGGCTCTGGGAAATGTGCTTCATGCTTTATCCTCTTTCGTTGCAATCAATAAGATTTAAAAAGTGCTCATTGCTGGCTGAATCATGTCAGAAGCATGATCAGGATATAATTTTCAAGTCTAAATCTGTTGATAACATCTCATCTCACACAAACACATACACACATGAAACAGCCTTCTCTGCCAATCAAAATCATCCAGATTCTAAAACTTTCCAAACTTAAATCCATGGAAGACTACATCTTAAATCAAATGGCTCTTTTATTGGTCTCCAGGGCTGCTTAATCCAGAGCTCAATTCAAAAAGGAAAAATGTGCCCAAGGATTTTTTTGATTAACAAACAAACACTGATTGTTGCAGGGTTTCTGCTGCTTTCCTCTGTAGGACAGTTAAACCTAAAGAACCAGCAGTGTCTGAAAGCTGGGGGAAGCTGGCAAAGTCAAATACCCCAGCCGAGTTTCATCAGCCAAGTTGCACTTAGAATATAGAAAAAGAAAAGGGGACAGAATTTTGGAGTAGCTGAAGAATGCTTGTGCTTAGCACCTCTGAATATACTGCCAAATAATGGACATCTTCACAGCATCCCTTTAAAATGCCTACAAAGCCCCTGGTGTGAAGAAGTCCATACAACTCCCATTCCTTCTCTTCCCTTGTGCCAATAATTAAATAACCTTATCAAGGCAAGCAGGGAAACAACTCCTTCTCACACCAATAAGAGGAACTGACATCTCCCTAACCCTGGCCCATCTTTGTTGTTTTATTCTCTTTATGTTTATTGATCCTTTTATGCACATAATGCAAATTGACATTTAATAATTCAGCCAAGTTAATGGTGCTTAAATATTAAAGGGCTTTTCTCTTTTAATTAGTTGCAGCAAAACAGGCAACAAAGGAATGCTAGGCAGCTATCTGCTCAAAGGGGTTGTCTCCAGAATCCTTTCGGGGCTGTAGTCCAAGGGGGTGCAGCTGACAGGGAAACTGTACCAGTAGGCAAGCTGCTAAACAGAATGAAGCTTTTCCAAATGCGTTTCACTGAGCTGGTTTTTCTTTCTCCATTCTTTTGTTTTCTTAAAAAAAAAAATTAAAAGATGCTTATGTGTGGTTCTATAATTAAGCCTGCCTTTCAGCAAAACAGGTAGGACCCACTTGCTGGGCTACAACTGAGGCTATATAAAAAGAATGAACTGATGAATTATGGGAGCTTAACAACCAATTATTTAAGGGACAGAGGAAAAAAAATTCTGAAATAACTTTACTGATAAAGCGGCTCATTTTATTAACTATGGTAACAACAACTAAGTACTGCATTACAAAATTCCCCATTGTGTTTTATATGGTTGTAATTCTTTTTTCTATGTACTTATTGTTGTGACTGGATTTTTTTTTTTTATACAACAAAAACTTAAATCTGAAACATGGCCCTTCCTCTGCGACATAGGACTGTAGAAACTTTTTCTGGGTCAATTTCCTTTTCAAAAGGAAACTTCTGGAAAGTCTAATGTCTTTAATTTTTTAAACACATTCTTTTACAATTTACTTTTTTTTAAGTTGCAAAACACAAGCCACAGGACAAACCGCTAAGGAACAAAAATGAAATCTATAACTCATACACTATATGTAGCATACATGGCCACACTTTCAAAAGTTACTAGTATGTCCATACTGGCTTTTATTTTCAGAGCTTTCTTGCAATAGACAAGTTTTTGTCACCATATGCTACAAAAGGGTACTGTTTGCAAAAAGGAAAAAAAATCTATTCCATTACAAGGTCTTTTTTGCTTTGTTGTATTTGATGGATTGGTTTTTTGAAAAAAAAAACTCTCTCAAATTATTCACAGGTATTGGTAGAAGAGAACAGTAATAGGTTTTTAAGATGCCTCTGTAAACCTCTGCTTATTTACCTGTTGCCAGGATGCAGAAGCATAATATGTATACAGCACGCAGCAGAGAGTGCAGCCCCCAGAATCCTATAACACTGAGCACAAACAGCTGCCCCTCCAAGCCTCAGCTTCCAGCATTTAACACGACCAGCAGAAAAATAAGCATGGTTCCCACCTGCAGCCCTGTGTTTCCTCCAGGAAAGATTTATGTGTTCCAGGTAGCAAGGGAAAAACAAAGATGATTACAAGGGCTCCTCAATAAAGTTAAATGGTCATCAATTGCCATCATTAATTGAGGTATCCCATGTTACACAATCATAGCTAGAAGGAGAAGGTGCAACACGTGAGAGCTATAGCAGAGTCCTCACGGAATGTTCTTTCAAGGTTCTCTCATTCAATAGGGCACTGTTGGAAAAGGATATAATTCCTTCAAAAACCTTGAACGGGGCTACAAGGTAGGGATTACTACCAGGTTAGCTAAGAACATGGCAAAAGTAGTGAACAAGTGATAGAGCAAAGGAGAAGGCGACTGCAGAGTTGAGCTTTCAGGGATAGACCAATTTCCAGGAGGTTGTTCAAGACATTAAAGCTATTATCAACAACCTCATTCCAAGTTTGTTTATCAAGCCACACAGGAGGAAAGAGATGAAGGTGGTAGAAGGAGCAGGTTCTCCATGAGGAACTTCTCCTGCAAATGCCCTGTTCAACTATTCAACATGTAAGTACACTGAAATACTGTATAAATAATTAGCAGGACTGATATCAGAACAAAAGAAAAAGGTTCCCTTTATCCACAGGCTCTTTTCTTTTTGTTTTCGTTAATGCTTACTTTAACATGTAGCAGAATCCTATGCATGCTTACTCAAAAGTAAGTTCCTTTGATGAATATGGCTTACTTCCAGGTATGTTTATACAGAATTGTAGCCTTATTGGTTTAGAAAATGTTCTTTACCTGACTTTCCTCTTAAAACAGGGTCTAAGGTGGCTGACAGAAATTGCGATGCAAAAATAAAACAATATACAATATACAGAAAAAGATATAGAAAAGCAGTAGTCTGTGATCCAATAAAATAGTTTCAGCAGCAGTAACACCAAATGACAATTAAAAAACCATATAAACAAGTTGTATTTTGGAACAAACTACATGCAAAATAAAACTTTTTTGTGTGTTTTGTCTTAGTCCCAATCTTGAACAAGGCACGAGGGGAGGTCTTCTTTAATCCTTTTGCCTAATAAAAATCTTGTGTTTATGCCTGCAAAGAGCTGCTATTTGCCTCAGAAAGAAAACAGCCACTGGTGGCAACAGTAGCTTCTCTCCGGAGAAGAAAACAGCTTACAGGAGGGGGTACTTCCATTGTTACTTTCCTGTGAGCAACCACAGCCAAAACAAGCTGAAAGCTGTCATCATGGCCCAATAAACCACCCAGTCACAGAACTTCTGTCTCCTCTGGATTGGGTTTCAATTCATTAGCCCAGTCCATTGTTATATCCAGGCATCTAGCGGTTCAAAGCACTCAACTTTGAACACAACATCTCTCAGGATGCAACAACTGGAACTCATTTAGACAATTTCAACTAGTCAGGATTAAGAGAACACCCTGTATTTCAACAGGGGTATTTGAGTTCCGTCTGCAGCCAAAGTATAGCACAGTGGTTCTCGAACTTTTTAGCATTGGGACCCATTTTTTAGAATGAGAATGTGTCGGGACCCTCCAGAAGTGATTCATCAGCAGAAGTGACATCATCAAGCATTTTTTCAGCACCCCATACAACAAAGATCAAATCAGTTTTAAGTAAACTATATAAAAGTTTACAATGAATATGTTTAAAAATGTATTTAAAATAAATTACCTTCCTAACCCTCCCAAGCAGTTGCTGACGTGTTTTTTAAAATTCCTCAAACATCCCAAAGGCTACAATCCTATCCACATTTACTCAGGAGTAAGCCCCATTGACCCTCATTGTTAGAAGTATATACATAGTAGCTTGTAAAAAGTACAGATCTGTAATATTTCCCCACAGACATACCACAGTAGCATCAAGTCTATTAAAAATAAAATACACATTGAAATGAAGAGGGATTCACCTACAATTGGCTCACAACCCACCCACCTAGTGGGTCCTGACCCACAGTTTGAGAAACATTGTATATAGCATATGTGAGTCATTCTGGAGAATGCTAAACTATTAAGTCATAGTAGGCCATCGTGTCCTAGCTGAACTTCCTGGGAAACACTATGAAGAAATTCCTTCACAACTTGGAAATGCTCTGCTGGACAACAGTGCAAGTGTAAGAATGATGGAGAAGTAGTGAGGACTAGCATGATGTTGTTGTTGAGTTACTATCGTAAAATGGACACTGGGATGTTCCTGGTTCAAAACTCACCACTATGATAAACTTGTTAGGTGGCTCTGGGCAAGTTCTATTCTTTCTTACTCAGCCCTCCAAATCTGTAATATGGGGATAATAATATGGGTGTGTCTTACAGGTTTGCTGTAAGAATTACAGAGATATTTGCAACATACTTTGAACACCTGAAACGTACTATAAAAATGTCAAGTATTGTCATTATCCAAGACTGGAAGCAAAGTAAGGAGTCGCAACCATTTCTGTAAACAACTCTCAAAATTACAACTGATGAGTCACAACCATTTTCACGACATTTTTTACCCAGGGGATTCTACTGTGCATGTAAACACTTCTACAAGCATTTTGCATTTACAGCACCATTTACACTTGCTATGAAACCTGTGCAAATTGTTTTGAAGAATAATGCAGACAGCTATGTACCGGAGTTATTTTTCGTTGAAAACTTGTAAACCAAATAGCCATTTACTGATTGTCACTTATGAGAGCTCCTCTTATATTGTTTCACTTCAAGAAACAATCCTCTTATACCGTCTACACAAAGATACCCTGATTACATTTCCCCCCCCCCTCAGGAAAATTTGCTTTGAGTGTGAGAGGAGTGTTGCTTTTCAGCATAAAAGTGGTGCTGGAAAGAGGGTGCCTAACCCTTTTCCCTGCCCACGGCTTCTGTTGTTGCCCCTGTGGGGTTCCAAACACATCTTTGTCAGAGTGAGCACAAGTCAAAGAAACATTGATTTGCGTCTGCTTAATTGAACAGCAACCAGGCCTCAAGTCTATTAGGTGTTCCATAAGACTTTCTCCTGCTGTTGTGACCACAGGAATGGAGAAATTCTCCTATGCTAGAGCCATGGTCTTTACAGGAGGGTTTTTAAGACAACCACAGTGCAAAGCATGCACTATCCATTAAGGTTTTGTGGTATGTCTGAATGGGAGCTTTCAAAGTAGAAAGATATGCATCCTCTGTGTAGAGAAGCAAGGTCTGGGGGAGGGGACATTGTGGAAAGTTCCCCCCTTTCACAGCGCAATTTTCAGCTTTTCCAATGGAAAAATTGGAGATTTGGGAGAACACAGAAAACAATTCTGAAATCATTTTTAGGTTAAGGTTTGCTCACTTAAAATGCCAGGAACTGCGCAGTATGACGATTTAATATAGTCTACAAACATGGAGAAATGCTGAAGACCAGTGGTGACACTAGGGTTTATGTCGTCTGGTGAGGGAGGTCACCACGTCATCCCCATGATGGACCTCCTCTCATGTAGTGGGCAGGGCAACACCCCAGGCAGTGGGCATGGTGATGCACCATTGCCCTGCCCCTGCTGTTTTTTTGGCTATAACTTTTGACAGAATAGAAATAACTCAATGTGGTTTATTTCATTGCATTCTGTATGAAAGTATGCATCGCATGACTTATAACATGATGGTATTATTCAAAAATACCAAGATTTTAAAAAATGTTGGCAGTAGTGGTGTCACTCTCTCTCTCTCCCTCACACACACACACACACACACACACACACACACGTGTGCATCATCCGGTACAGCCCACATCCCTGCACCCTCCCTAGCGATGCCACTGCTGTAAACAGAATACAGTACTCAAAATACTCAGAATACAGTGCAGAATACAGTACTGTAAAAAAAATACAGTACTCAAATCCAAGATGTATTTCTGCACCTGGAGGGTACTGTCATCTTCATGAGAGAAGCTTACAGGGCATTTGTGGCTTGCTCTTTGCCTTCTTCTAGTGACCTTTGTTCCACTTTGGTGAAGAGTCTGGTGCTCCTGCGTCTGCTGTCCTTTTGACATGACCTTAGTCAACCTTTTCGCCCCATGATTGTGACAGAGACACTATTACAAACCGGGAAACAAACAAATCTTATTCCCCTGCCTTGCTAGGGATAAAAAGGTCAGAAGTAGAAGTTGCATGAGATTGTTGTGAGTACTAAGGCCTCAAAGGAATAGTGAAAGTTTGGGTGAGAACTAAATACTAAGCGGTCCAGGAGCAGCATAGGGTACTGCCGTTTGCAGCTGTTGGGGGGGGGGATATCTGAAATTATGCATGTACAAAACTAAGACTTTTATACTTTTAAATTTAATATAAACCCCAAATAGTATAATTTTATATGCTAAATGTTATCAATGATGCATTTCATGCTGCTACGCAGTAATATGTGTAGGCTGGATATGAAAGTAACTACTGCATATATTTTAATTTTCCCCCAAATTTCCATTTTTCCTTCCAAGAAATGGTTTGTTGCCATGCCTTCAGAATTTCTGGAAATTTTACATCTCCACCCATGTGGCCAAAACTCACCCATTACTTCATCCTGTACTGCTTTCCTGATTGTTCATATTTTTATTTATTTTATTTATTTCAGAAATTTATATCCTGCCTTTCCCATGCCAAAGCAAATGCCCAATGCAGCTTGCAAAGCTCCATAGTAGAATATAAATGAGTTTCTACAATAATTGTTCTACGGGCAGCTCATAGAACCCTTCTCTTCAAGATGGACTCCTTCGTGGCATGGTCACCACTTCTGGCCACTGGGTATGCTTTCTGAGCTTCCAGCAGGAGCAGTTTCAGGTTAGTCAAGCTGTAAACAGCTCTGTTGTCTCATGACAGTTTTATCAGTTTTCAGTCTCCCATCCAAAATGCAGCTAGGACCATTCCTGCTTAGTATTCTTCAGGCAGCCTTCCACTCAACCACCAAGCCATGCTTACTGCCTTATTGCAAATGGTGACCATCATGGAACTTGTGCTATCCCAACACACCATCTGCTATACATATACATACACACACACACACATTTTATATATATATATATATATATATATATATATATATATATATATATATATATATGGTATGGACATCTCTATCACATGAAAATCATTTCACCCTTGCTTATATAAAAATCAGCTAGCATTTCAGCATTTTACCTGATAAAATTGATAGTTCTAAAATGGCAGACGATGAGTCCAAATTCCTGCATGAAAATTCCTTATCCTTATGTACAGCATCTGACATCACAGCACATCTGCTGCGTGATCATGCAATGAAACGTTCTCAACACCATAACAAACAGTTTACATTGTGCCCCATTAATAGATTTTCCATATGCTCATCCAGCTGTGCAGGACAGCTGGCCAAGTTGCAATAACCATGCAGCTGCTAGTCATTCTTGTATTCCTGCCTGTCAACATTCAACCCCCAAAGAGAGAGCACTGCCCTGTGGGTAAGCAGCTCTTCTGAGAGATGTCAGAAATGATGAAGCAATGGCCAGTTTGCAGTTTCTTAAAGACCTATTTATCTGAAGTGGCCTTCTGAAGATGTTACCCGTACCTAGGGCTATTGCTTAGTGCAACTGGAGTTGCTGTCTGTATATCTGCCATTAACCATCAAAATATTGTGGTATCTGTTTTGTAACTGGAAATTGCTTTTGGCTATTATCTGATATGAAAGATTTGCTCCAACCTAAATGTTCCAGCTGCTGTTTCTGCAGCTCACAAAACAAAACAGTAGGCAGAGTGGAGTTGGCGACATTCTGACGAAGCAACAGTGATCAGAGAACTTCCTAAGACTCAACTTGGGCTGCCTGCTGTCTCTGACAGAAATGACACATCATCCAAGAAGGAAATATTTCTGATATTCCATGAGTAATGAGGAATTCATGAAAATAACAAGGTGACAATGAGACTAAACAAGGTCTGATGTTAACACAGACAAATCCTATGGGGGGGATGACCATCCTACCCCCCTGCTCACACAACATTTCTATGCAAATCAAAAGACAACAAATACATGCCACCTAAGCAAGGGTCAATGCTCTTTTTTAAAAAGCTGAAGACTTCAACAGGAAGAGGAAAAGTTTTAAAATGCAGTAAGGCAGGGAAAGAAACAGGAATGCATTTCTCACTTGGCATACTGCATCAAGAAACAGGACAAAGATTAATTCTCTCCCCAGGACAGTTCACTTGTGCAAACAGTATTGTCAAGACTCTCCTACAGCAAATGACTCTGGGACTATGCTGGGTCTGCCAAAGAAGCAGCCAGGATGTTGTTGACAGGTGTGCAAAGGAAGCAAGATGCTGGCTGACACTAAGGAAATGGAGCTGTGAAACCCTGAAGTGCTGACAGGCGCAAGTCTTGGGAGGCAGAACAAAAACAAAGAAATCTCTGAAAAACCAACATCTCTCAATATATGGACCCCTCCCTAAAAAATGCTTTTTCCCCTTGTAAAGAAATATACAGTAGTTTGAGTGATTAGGGAAGTTTCAACGGACTGGAACAGATCAAAGCTGAGATGCACACTCTTTTCCCATGAGGCTACAAGATAATTGCTTTATATATGGTGTAAGCATCACACACACACACACACCCTGGCCCAAGAAGTTTCACTATCCACCACAGCAGGGTTTTGCTTCGAAATTCTCCTCAGGTGCCCCAGAGGGCATTTACAGCTAGAGCACCTTGACTGAAGTTTTGCAATGCCTGTACTGGTACAGCCACGGAACAAAACAATGTTGTCGTCCGTGCTACAATGAGCATATAGGACAACATCCCAGCTTTCTTTGAGGTTTAGAGGGAATAAAAAACATAGGACAGCCACAACTAGTCTCCAAGGAGCAGTAATGTGCAAATAGAACAAAAGTGAAATAATACTGAAGCCATCACAGGAACAGATTCCTGACACCGCCGCACATTAAGAGTTAAGTATAAACACTCCTGGGGGAAGTGAGCCGGATTATTGCAAGTTTCAAAATAAAGATAAGAGCCCTTTCCCCATGATCTGGATTGTGCAAACACTAAATTCAAGGAACAGGACCGTGCCTGCTGCCCAGTGCATGTGTCAGATTACTGGGGGTCCTGGGACAACACCCTGCACTGGACCTCCTATGGAGCACCCTGCCCAACCCCCTGGTGATGCACTGAGCACTGCTGGGGCCACCAGTACCAAGGATTCAGGTATCAGCCTGGCCGGGTGGGTCGCCTGATGGGCAAGAAACTGGCAGATGCCACACCTGCTTCTGACCTCATTCTCAACTTCCATTGTTCTTTTCCAAATAGCCAAGGGATTCCATTCAACCACATGCATAGAGCTTGTACATACACAAGCTCTCTTTGAGCTAAGTGGGATTGCATTTTACATGTTTATGCACGCACAACTTGCATATGTGACAACTCTGTTCAGAAAAGACTAATGAACGTATGGCAGTGGGGAGCAGAGACTGTAGTGGCCACCCTGCTCTTCCTCCACACATTCCATGTAATGCTTCCAGTACTTAGGGAAAGGCCAATGATATCAGCCATTGGTTAAATTCATAGTGCTGGATCTCCAGAGATACATTTCTGATTATTGTTGCCTTGCTGTTCATCTTTGGGTAAACCTTTTCACTCCTTTGTTTCTCAGTTTCCCCATGTGTGTAATGGAGAATAATAGTACAACCCCATCTCATTTGATATTTAAAAGCTTATTGTTGGAACAGCTTTTGTTGAACATGCAAAGTGCTGTATAAATTGCTTAGTATTATTGGTGTTATTAACTTCCTCACAGGGGGATTATACAGCTTCATAATTAATGTTTGTAAAACAATCCCAGATCATCAAATGGAATGGGCTAGAGAAGTGCAAAGGATTAAAGTGCTCTGTAATCTGATGTGGGTTTTAATTCTCTGTGCACTGCTTAATTGAAAAGGAAAAGATGAAAAACAAATCTAAAATAGGGCCTGAGCAAAAGGAGAGGAAGAGGGCTGGTTATGCTGTGGATAAGGATGGCAACACATCATCTTAATTAAGGTGAATGATACCATCTCTCCAGAATGATGGATATCTATTCGGATCAGTAATATTTCATGTATTCTTAAATGATCTGAAGTTGGGAATGAGCAGGAAGGCGGTAGCATTTTGTGGAAGACACCTCATTATTCAAGATGGTGAACCACCCAGCAAACTTTAGAGAGCACCAAAATCTGGACTGGATGGGCAACTAAATGGTTAACGACATGATAGCTTCAGTGTAAGTAAGCATAAAGGGATGTGCACTGGAGCAAAACATTCAAGAATTTACACATGAGGTCTGAACTGGTAGTGACTAACAGGAAAGGTCTGGAGATTGTGGTGAATGGTTTGATGAAAAATATCCAATACAGCATTGGTGAAAAAAGGTAAATCCCACATTTGGGATTGTAGTGTGTCTCCAGGATCTCCATCCCACAGGAGGTAAGCCTACATCACAGGAGTGTGGGAAAGACACAGTTGTGCTGCCTGGGTCTTCTACCGACAAACTTACTGCAGACAGATGTTGGTCCAGGCAGCTTTTGTTAGTGGTCTGCTGTCACCTGGGAGGGAAGCCCCTGAATACTTCTTCAGGGGTCCCTTCCGTCCCATTGTTGCCAACATACCCACTTGCCTTGGGCTCCTTTCCCACTAGAGGGAATGGAGTCTTTGCCCTGGGCAAGTGTCTGACCCTAGGTTCTTGCACCTTGCACTGCTAAGTGCCAAAGGGGGGCATGGGGAAGTATTCTTAAGGATCTCTGTTTGTTCACAGGGGCTCCTGCCAGCAAGAGGTGCACCACTGCTCAGTATGCCTGCCCCAGAGTCCACCCATAGACTGGAGGCAAGGGGCTTCACCTCTGAAAGCTAGGTGTTTGTTTCCAGTGAGTAAGACAGGATTACAAACAGAAGTCTTACTCACCACAATGGACTTACCTTTGAGTAAAATAAGATCATTTTCAAACACCTCTACCGATAGCCCTTGGCCAGCCCCAGCTCCCTGCTGCTATTGCCAACTTCCTTCATCCTCGATTAATTCCAAGATCCTCTTCTTTTCCCTCCTTGCTCTTCTTTTCCATCTGTTCTCCTTTCCAGCACCCTTTGCCTTCCTTCTCCCCCCAACCACTCCTCTGCATCCTCATTCCATGCCTCCCTTTTCCCCTTGGTCCATCCAGGCTGTCCCTTTTTTCATATTGTTCTTCATCCACTGCTTCCTCTCTCTGCCTCTCTTTCCCCTCTGTTCTTCTTCTGCTGTTCCTGCCCCAGCCTTAATTCCTCCCATCCCAGTCCCACCCCTTCCCTACAGGTGCTGGCTGGAGCTTCCTGAAGCCTCCAGCCCCTTCTGCCACCCAGCAATGAGGTACCAAGAGATTGGAATGCCAAGAGATTGGAATGGGGCAATGCACTGTTTCCCCATGGTGCAAGCTGTGGGGGATCTTCCTGGTCAGGTGGGCCCTCACAGGGATATTAGGAGAAGGTTTGAAAATCAGACTGCCAGTATAGTCATGCCACCATATAAATCCATGATGTACCCACAGCTGGCCTACTGTGTGTAGCTGTGATTGATCCATTTCTAAAACGGTATAACTAAATTAGAAAAGATTAAGGGTAACCAAGGGTTTGAAGTATCCTAGTTATAAGAAAGGCTAAAACATTTGAGGCTTTTAGTTTAGAAGGAGGAAAGGAATAGTAAAGAGGGGAGATGATAGGGGCTTACAACATTATACATGGCATGGAAAATATGGGTGGAGAAACTTTTTCCTCTCTCTTTCATAATACAAGAACCAAATAACTCACAAATACGAATTCACACCATGTGTAATTAATGTATGAAGTTCACACTACAGGAAGCCATCAAAGACCACTAGCTTACATGACTTTAAAAGGGGATACGACAAATCTATGGCATACAGTTCAGTCAATGGATATTAGGGACGTTGAGTTAACTGCCATGTTCAGAAGTAGCTGTGCCTCTGAATACCTGTAGCCGGGGAACAACAGTGGCGAAAGGCTGCTGCTTGTGGGCTTAAAGTAGACCTCTAGTCGGAAGCAGGACACAGAAACAGATGGGCCGTTGTTCTCATCCAGCCAAGCTCTTGTGCAACATGCTTTTTTGACACAATAAGAGCGCAACAGATGCCCTAAATGATATTATAACTGAGCATCTCAACTATAGTAATTTTGCTATTAAAAATGCAAAGCAAGGCAAAGGAAACACCACACTGTGCCCCAAGCACTGCCTGGGGTACCAGAAGTAGCAAAAGTAGAGATGATAAACTCCCAGTTATTACAGTGTAATACAGCAAAAACACCAGAGACCAGAGCAACCTGACTTTTAGCTGTTGTTCAAGGCCCCAATTTTGAACTAGCGAACTGTGAAAACAGAGCAGCATTAGGGGTAACAAAGGACACGGAGTTCAGGTCTCCTGAGTAATATCAACTTTACAATCCTGGAGACCATCAGCTTCCATTTCTTTCTCTTTTTCATTTAGTAGAACACACAAGGCCAATCTGAATATATGTCAGCTAAGGACACATAATTGACTCAGAGGGTTTTGCGAGTTGCTCTGCTGCCAATTTAGGGGATTGGGATATAAGAAGATGGCTTTTGCTTCCATGCCAGGACTATAGAAAATTATTATCTAGGGGATCAGGAAGGAGTCTTTCCTCCAATTCTAATTGGCTGGGGAATATGGCTTTGCCATACAGGGCAAGTTAAAAGATATGGCAGGACATGTGTGCACACACTCATAGATGCATGCTAAATAATATTCTCAGGACATGTATTCATTTATTATTAAGAATATTTATATACTGCTTGTTTGATAAAAGCCACCTTTTAATATTTAGTAATATTTGATAAAAGCTACTTTTAGTCCACCATGGCTGCAATCCGAACCACACTTTCTTGAGAGTAAGCCCTAATAAACAAAATAGAACTTACTTCTGAGTAGACCAGGTTAGGATTGTGCCCCAAGTCTCTCAAAGCAATTCACAATATATCAATGAATATAAATTCAAACCTCATTATTGGCCAGCATTTATCTAACAAGCTTGGGCAATCCAGCACAGCCTCCCATTTATTTTTGCCAGTACAGATGTGAAATGAACATTATTTAGGATCAGACGATCACTGTTTTAAATGTGCTTGTAACTGGGAATTTGGCTCCACCCCTTGATTTACTAGAATAGGATGGTGGTAGCTAAACAGAATTGTAGGGAATTCCCACCAAGAAGCAACGAGCAAAATACATGCATTTTTATACATGGACCAACATTGTTCCAGTCTGTTAGGGTCTGATACTGTAAAGCAGCTGTTTTCAAACTTTTCAGTCTCTGGAGCCTTTACATTTCTAAAAGGAGTCTTGCAGAGCCTTGCCAGTAAAAGTACAGATTCTTTGGGAGACCCAGAGCGCGGCACATGCACAGAGAGGTGCAGCACCAAGCAGATGGCAGCCACTTATGGTGTGCTGATGGAGCCCCTGAAGGAATCTCAGGGAATCTCAGGGCTCTTGGGAGTACACTCTGAAAAACACTGCTGTAGAGTACAGATGAGACCTCAGTATCCACTGATTTGACTCACCACTGATACCAGAGTCCACCATTAAATGTCTTGTAACAAGGAAAAAAAGCAACAAAATCCCATTTCCCACCTTTGCACTGTTGTTGAATTATAATTTCATTCCATTAGATTCCATTATTCACCCCATCTAATGGTTGAATGCAGTATAGTGTGTACACCAATGCATTCTGGGGCAACAACAGAGGAGCAAGAAACCTGGAAGTGGATCTTTAAAGCTATTCTTCCACTGATTTGGTATCCATTGATTTTTTAATTCACTGGAGTGCTGGAACATTTCTTGTCCGTAAAGGGACATGAATGTCTGTGGACTCTTGCTCTCTGCCATTATCTGGTTTACCTCTGCTGTTATCTAGCATTTCTAAGACAATCAGTTTGTGAAGAATGAATACAGGGGTTCGGAGGAGTGGGACTGAAAAACCACTCCCATTTTACATACATCTGTTTAATATTAGAACAGATCCTATGCACATGCAACTGTGTGCAGTAGGGCTTTTCCTAGGCAACTGGAAGCTTTAGAAAAGTAGGGTTCTGATTCACATAAAGAGAACCCAACACATGTCCAGTTGTACACTCATACTTTCTGCGCCAAGTTACAAATCATGATCACACAGCTTGGAAAGTGAAAGTGATTCCTCTGTCTTGTGCATAATTTGACAGCTCAACTGTAAAGGGTTATTGCCGGTTCTGTTATAGATGCTTTAGGACTAGAAGACATGGGCTGTTCTATCAGGGAAATTCAGCTCTCAGTACAAGAGATTAAAATAGATGGCCTTCCAATAGAGCTGAAATGAAATATGGGAGGGGGGAAACTGAACATTTGGAGTCAAATGTTCAAAATATTGTTCAAAATGTTTCAAAATATTGTCAGAGCACCAACAAAAAGGGCCAATATATCATGCATGCTACCTATCAAACAGTGACAAAAACTTCTTAAAGGACTTGCATCAAGGAGTTGGGGGGGGGCTGTTGAAATGAAGAGGGTAGTACCCTACATCCCATAATTTGCAAACCCTCCAGCCTACCACTGGCAAAAGTGCTCTAGTTAGCACTACAATTCCCTTCCTACTCCAGCTTAAGAAAGCCACAAAGTGGACCAGAAGACGGAGGGGTGGAGTCTCCTGCCCCTCTCTCTTATCTCTGGCCTCAGCTACCATTGATGCAGCTTCCTCACTCTGCCTGGGTCTCTTTTAAAATAACCTGGAAGAGCAGAGGTCTGAGACCCAATCCCATGCATATCCACTCAGAAGTAATTCCCATTATAGTCAATGGGGCTTACTCTCAGGTAAGTGTGGACAGGATTGCAGCCTCAGTCATTTCAAACAGGACCCAGGTGGAATGTGGAGGCTGAGACCAGGACAGTTGTAGCTGGAGTCAGGGAAGGGAGGCCAGTGGCTTGGCTTGGCTGCCTCCTGCCAGTGGCCCAGCAGGGAAGGAGTGCTAAGATACATACACACACACACACCACCCCACTTGTTTTAATTTGGGGGTGGGGAGAAGCTACTTTTTGTGGCTGACCTGGGCAACATCGAACAGACCTGCAAATGCCACTGCATTTTAATTGACAAATATTACAGTACTTTATGTCAGCTGCTGCCAAATATCAAATATGCTGACATGCAAAATACTTAAGATCAAATAGTAAATATTTGTAAGAAAATGCAAATCTTCAGAGAATATTTCGAGTAAACACACACACACACACACACACACACACACACACACACTCATCATTTTCAGAGGAGAGTTTTGTAGTGCAGTCACTTCAGTTCTGCCTTTAGATCACATTCAGTTCTACAATTCTATGATTTATAGCAGGGGTGCCCAAACCCCCGCCTGGGGGCCACTTGCGGCCCTCAGGTGTTCCCAATCCAGCCTGCGGGGAACCCTCAGTCTCCAATGAGTCTGTAGCCCTCCAGATACTTGCTGGAGCCTGTGCTGGCCCAACACAACTGCTCTCAGCATGTTGTTCAACCTCTCACCTGAACTGTGGGATGAAGGCTCCCTTCACTACTTGCTGTTTCACATCTGTGATGCAGCAGTAGCAGCGAAGGAAAGGCTGGCTTTGCGGGCAAGGTCTTTTAAGGGCCTTGAGCTACTGCAAGACCATCATTCATTCATATAAGTTCCATTTTTAATAAATTCATTTGTGTAAATTTTTTCAAATTTTAAATGTAAATTAATTCTTTTTTTTTCCCTGGCCCCCGACACGGAGAGGTAATGTGGCCCTCCTGCCAAAATGTTTAGACACCCCTGATTTATAGGATGAAATCTGACACTTCTCAAAAGGTAAAGTGTTCCCCAAACCAACCCAGGTTAATGAGCCATCTAAAGCTGCCAACACTCTGTTAATCATTCAGGAACACATACTGGATGTGAAGTGAGATGGACATTTCTGCATACCAACTCCACCACATGCTGCTTTTGTCAGAAACACAGATAGCTAGGATGAAAACTGACTAAGCCAAGGAAAACAGACAGGAAGCAAATCTTTGTGCCTCTGTGGCTTTCACCAGCACCCAGTTATGCCCCCCCTTAGGTTGAGTACCTCCGATTCTAATATAGAGAAGATACAGAAAGAAAGAATACAAACCAGCAGGCAGGTCATGAACAATAGAAATAGTGTGCCCTTAGCCACTGAAGCAGCAATGCACTGGTTTGTAAGTCCCTCAAGAGGTAGGGTAGGACCTTAGATCACAATGCTCCCTACGTGGAAAAACACATAGAATATGTACAGATAGAAAACTAGTACAACACAGAATGACTCAAGTTAGACACACTCTCCCCAACAAGCAATTTGTACAGTACTAGCAAGGAATTACATTGTTCTTTTTGAATGGAGGAGCATTCATAATGTCTCACCACCTGTACAGTCTGGGTTACTGTACAGTACTGGGTTCCTGTACAGTACAGGAAAGGTACAGTCCACTGTGCCACTTCAGGAATCTTACTACCTTTTTCTACTGCATGTGTAGATCAGGTTCTATTGTACATCTGTAGTGGTGAATGGCAGAAGCCCCACCAAGCGTTCCACAGCAGCACAGCAATTGGCTCAAAAATAATGGGGTGTGGACAGTGGCGTACTCAGGGCTTCCAGTGCCCAGGGCAATGCCTGACATCATGGTGCCATGCAGCATCATGACATCATCAGCACACTCGCACTCAGCAGCCAACTAGGAAATCTAGCCAACTAGATTTCACCTGACCAGCTGCTGACAGGGCGCATGCGCTTCAACTGCTTCTTGATGGGGAAGAAGTTGGAGCACATGCTCTGGCGTGTGTTCCCCCCCTCCCCCAGCACTCAGGGCATGCACCATGTTTCACTGCAGGGGTGGTACATCTCTGGGTGTGGATGATACAGTATTCTTATGTGTGGGTATTCTGCAGTGATAGTGGGCAACTAGTTTTGGCTCTCTCTAGTCAGGGATCTGCAAGCACAAGTCGAAGAGGAGGTCAGGTTGGTGAAACTAGGGAGAACTGGTAGGCAGAGTTTCTCTGTCCTGACATCAGCCATAGATACAGTTAGCTGAACAGTAGATAATGGATCTGCCACATTGGAGAGGTAATGGTGGGGGGGGGGTGAGAGGGTGGGAATGAGAAGAAATAGCCATTGGGAGATTCTTGAGGAATTATTCTTAGCAGGGAAAGGAAATCACTGGCAATACCATTAGCTGCTCGAGCACCAGCTGCCTCCGCCACACAGCAGATGCTGCAAAGCTGAACAACCTCTCTACACACACTGAACAAAATAGCCCTCTGGACACTCAGTGCCACGAATCATCAATAACCCCCTCCGTGCTCACTGGAAAAGGAGATAGAGAGCGGACCATACCAAGTCTGCATTTCAAGAAGCCATCGTAATGAATCTGAGTGATACAGTCACACATCAATAGGTCATCCAAATGATGGTGGAGTTTGAAAGCCTATTACAAACACGAGTTGCTTTGCTTTTGCTCGGTTTGGTCATAATTTCTCCTGGTGCCGACTCTCTCAGGCAGGCTGCCAGGGAGACAGACATTAGGCCACTCTTGCTTTTGTGCATGAAAAGATTTAACCAAAAAGGCTTGAAGAAGTCATGGGGAAATGCTGTTACGTACTCAGGGTCTAGACAAGGTGGTGGTTTGCAATTTTTCCTTGGATTTAAGATAGTGGCCCTTCTTAAAGTAGTCCAATTTGCTCAGCAGTTTTGCACACCACCTTTTAAGCAGGCTTCCAAATGATAATTTCTAGGATTTTTCAATTGACAGTGAGGGACTGCAACCATGTTTCTCAGTCCTGTTCCACGCTGAACATACAATCAGTGAATTCATGTAGCATGGACGTACAAGTCACCAGAACTACCAGCCCCTCAAAATGTTTACTCTGCCCACACATACTGATGTACATATTTGTGGCATGCTGACAACCAGAAACAGCTTAAAAAAAGAGCCAGTTTGCTTTCAGTTTACAGAAACTTCCATGCCTGCTTGCCTGGAAGCAATTCTTGTCCACCACAGGGGAAAAAGCAAGTGGTTGTTTACAATCTAGATGCAATCATCATCATCACACATCATCAGTTTTTCCTTACATTAATGACTGGTCTTTGTTTTGATGCAAATAACCTGTCTATTATTTTGAAGGGAAAAAAATGTGTGTCATATTCTGCACCATTTTTCTCTGCCCCTCATTCCGTTCCTCCATTCATATCCTTGCATGATAGATTTCTCCTTTAACCCATTTTTGCCTAGCCCACAGGTGTACACATTTGGTCCCTGTTGCGTATATGCAACATTGGGCAGAAATGGTTTAATTGCTGCAAGGTTACCACTATGGAGAAACAATGTCAAAGCACGGACATGCCAACATAATGCTGCAATGAGGCCATCAACTACACAGCTCTTCCAGAACAACAACAACAGGAATTTGAGCGGGCTGTTTTCGGGGACAGTGGCACATTACTGCAGGACCTCCTGAGATGCCTCAGTTTATTTTTCTGAACCAGGTTACAAGTTTTCTTTGGTAAAATGGAGTAAATGCAGCTATGGTTGGTGCACTCCCCTTCACATTCAGGATTGCAGCCTGTTACGCAGATCTCTGGAGCACATTTGCATGACTGGCAATTGGAACTGAAACACTGGTCTCCCATCCACCCTGAGCCTCTTACTGGTGTTTGTCATGTTACATCTGGCTCCCAACCCAGAAGAAACTGGTAATGATATCACTAAGAGTTACTTCTGGTGGTACTTAAAAAAAGGTGGACCATGTGAAGTGGTACAGCAGAGGATACAGGTTGAGAAACACTGATCTAACTTGCATCAAGCATGGTAGAAATGAGGCAAGGAAATCCAAGTCATAAGAATTCAAAACACATCACATGGTGTGAGCGCATTCAGAATAAACCAAACAGAGAGCAACAGCGATCATAAAGATGCCTGAGATGCAGGCTGTTGCAGCAAGCAAAAGTACACTCAGCCACTCAAAAGTACAATGAATCAGTCTGTTTTCCACAAGCAGGGTACTGCCATGAACAATGGAAAAAACAGTGGCCTCCATGACAAGCTGGTTGTCTTCACTCACTCTTATTCCTCATGCTTCATGCATTCCAACACAGCCCATGCACCACATATTTCTGCCAGTAACAAAGCAATTAAAAGCATAAAAGGCTTTATGGAACTCAATTCATACATCACCGGAACAGCCTGGAAGCCACTGTGGTGTGGGGGTCAGCAGCACTACTGCAGACTGTATCCTCATTAGTCGGTCATCCCACAGGATCACTTCTCTTCAAATGTTACCACAATGGTGTGAGAAGCAACAGCACTCACACCATGCTGGTAATACACAGAACAGGACCAGAGCCCCTTAAGGAAAGAAAGGCTGTAGCATCCCTAATTTATACCTACTCACCAACACAACCAGGTGTAAACATTCAACTCTATGCACACTCTTTAGCTTTATGCCAAAAGTACAAGAGCATTTTACACCTCTCTTTAAAGGATGCTTAAAGATGTCACCTTTAAGTGTGATTCCATCCATCACAAGGTAAAAATGTCGTCTGTAAGCTGTACGTACCTTTTCCATCAAACTGCACTGTAATCTGTACCCCAGAGAAATACACTTTCCCAGATTTCCTTCTATCCTGTGGTAATTACAAGGGGTGCATTGATTTTGTAAACACATAGTGTTTTTCTTTTTAATTTTTTTTTAACTCATACCTAGTTTCTGGTCTTGCAACTGATTAAGAAGATGTGGACTGATTTACCAAACAGTGTAGCTGCTTCACGCATACATGCATCATCTTATTTGTCTATACTTGATCATTAAACACTCAAGTCTAGAGTCCTGTACAGTGTACACAGAACTTTTGACTGGTATGCATTCACACACACAATATGCTCAATGACTGTACTGTAGGACATATGAACACGTGTCGCAGGACAAATGAACAAATGTGAACCTTTCCCCACTTTGTCATATTTATCTGAATGTTCAAATGGCTAGCAGATGAACATTGAAAGACACTGTATCTGAGACAATATAAAACCTCTATGTCTGACATTATGTCTATGATGGCCCACTCATACATGCTAGTCATCATGACACAGCAATCATCAAGTGATGTACATGGATACGTGATCCTGCCTTTGGTGACTGGCAACTGGAGTCTGGTCTATGTTTGAAACTGCCAACCTTCCTAGACTCTCTAAGAAAGAGCAGTAAACTCCCAGGGACCAATGCGAAAATCTGGGAGATTAGAAAGAGAGAGAGTCATTGTCTGCTCAATTATGTAATTTCTGCTTAATGATGTCACTTCTGGCCCTCAACAGGCAGTACGAATGCTAACTTCAGCTTTCTGTATGAAATGAGTTTGGCACCCCCATGATAGTCAATACATCCTCCAAAAAGAACCCAGAGTTGCTTAAAGCAGCAAGAGGCAAGCTGAAATTTAAATGGAAGAAAGCCTAGGGCAACATCATTTCACAAGTAACCCAGCCTTAAGATTAAATACAACAATTGATTGATTTAGTGCTGGGGCGTGGCCTCTGAAAATTGCTACAGCCAACCTTGTAATCCTATACATAACATACAACATGCTGAGATGGAAATGAAGTAGCAGAATCTGAGCTGGCAGAGAGGACCCCTAAACCTGAAAAGTGGGGATCACATTTTAAAAATGTCCTTTGATGTCAGTTCTGCCTAGTTGTTATTTTGGTTTTTTGTAGGATAGAAAAACTAACCAAATCAGTTATGCTTTGAAGAGTTACAAGGTGCGTGCAGGGTTTGGAAAGCTTGCAGGAGGGGATATTAAAAATCCTGCTTCAGTGCCCCTCTGCTTGCACAGAAATCAACCTTTTTCAAGGGAGTGGCTATTTCAGTTTTCTGATAAAGTGATCTATACAAAAGAACACAGGGTGCTCATATCTTTAAGAAAAGTGTAGAAGAGAGCACTTCTCTCAGCCCTGGATGACATGCTACATCTCAGAGCTCCTCATCTACACCGCCGTGAAAGGCACAGGAGGCCTATCCTCCTTCATTTCTGGTCCTCCCTGTCTTCTGCACTCTTTCCCACTCTGTTCTGCTTGCACAGGCAATACAAAAACATAATGTGGCAAGTCTGAAAGGCCGTGGATGAATAAAACCAAGGAATCCTGCTGGGACAAAGCCTCCCGAAATCATGCTGGTTTCCACACCACTGGGCCGCTTCAAGATTATTTAGCGTCACACACTTTGAGGGCCGACCGCAGAACTGTGGGCACAATCTCAGTCATTTTTGTAGTACAATTGAGAAAGGAATTTAAGCAAAGCACTATTCTACAGATGTCTGGGAGGCTACCAGTACATTAAAAGATACCCACATTTAAGTACCTGGTTGAACAGAAGCCTGAAAGAGCATTTGGTCAGAAAATCCTATCCTACCAGAGGGGATTATGAAAAGAATAAAGGAGGGGGGAAAACCCTGGCGATATTATTCAATACAGATTATATGTTGAGCTGTACTTGATAATAGCTCTGCTGATATGAAATGTGGGTGAGGAGCAGCAACTGAAAGCTTTTAATAGGAGGCAGGGAGCACTCCCACTTGGAGATTCTTTCAATATGCTCGGTGTCATAATGCAATCATTTGCAGCACAAAAGCAAAATAAAATATGGGCTATTTAGGCATATTTTAAGAGCCACAGGGATGCTATTTTAAAAGTATACACAGGAGAAAAGGCTATAGAGACAGCAGGCACCTCAACTTAAGCTTTGCTTCCAACTTCAGTGGGAGTTTCTCAAAGCTCTCTCAGTGGGCAAGTAACAGGAGATTTCTACAGGATTTTCTACAGGATTGTGTAGAATGAAATGAATCAGCTTCTGCTTACAGACAAGAAAAGAAACTCCTGCATTGACTGGGGAGGCCAGGGTCAGACCTACAGAAACCATGATCAGGAATCAGCCCTGACTACCACACCCAGAATCCAATCCTGGGCTCCTGTGGTCTGCTACTTCCTCCATGACCCTGCCTGCCCCACCATGGCCACATCTAGTATACTATGCAATGTGTGCATGAATGCACTACTGAGCAATCTGAAACAACAGATGTGTGCGGAACAATATGTCTGTAGGAGTAATCCACAATACCAATTCCAGCTGTTATCATTTGTGCCCTATGGCACAACTTGGGGCTCTCCAGCATGGGTAGTATTGGGGTGTGCCAGGTCAGGCACTGGCCAAGGACCCATGAAATCCTGGAGACTCACTGGGCTGCTCACTGAAGCCCCCACCAGCTGGTAGGCAGCAGCAAAGCAAGACACTCAACTAAACATCCTTCCTGTCACTACTTTCTTCAACCCTCCCATCTGCCACTGGGCTTCCTCAGAGGTTTCTGGGATGAAGCAGATGTCTCTGAGGAAGTCCATTTGCCAGACAGTGACAGAGATGGATGCTGTCCCCTCGCTCCTCAGAATTCCTTTGCTGCCATGTGTTGTCTTCTCAGTTCCTGTTCTTTTGTCATCTACTGGACAGGCAGAATTGTATTAGGAAAACATTGTTGCATCTAACAAATTTATGCCTGTTGTGCTACTATTTGGGGGGTGGGGTTAGCGAAGCAGCAGAATATTGTACATGTTTTGCATGCACGAATTTTCCCCACCACACCTCTATTCATAATTTATTGAACTGTGCGTTCTGCACGTAGTTTAACACTGCTGCTGGAGAACAACAAACACAGTAATGCACTTCAAAGAAAGAAGGGGAGGAAATGGAGGCAGCTCAATCTTCTAGGTATGTTTTTCAGGTCTATGTTCATAGACCAGGTCCATAGATTCAGGTTTATTGCCCTGAATCTAATGTACGATCCTAGGAATTTTTAAGGATTCTTGTCTTCAACACGTGCTCTGTAAACTGAATCTGACCCACCAACCTTTAGCAGCTGACTCACTGAGCCTTTGCCTTTCCTGCTTCCCTGTCATTCCCATGAGCCATTCAACTTTCTCTGGAGCTTGTAGTGACTGCTGATGCCGCAGTCCTGCTCACCATGTTTCCTTATGATACACAGTAAAATGGGCCTTCAGAATCCGCAGGGGATCCCTTCCTAGACCCCTTCCCCGCGGATACCAATTTCCGTGGATAATTGAATCTGTGGACAGGCCTGGTCTCAAAAACCAGAAGCGTCTTTCAGAAGGCCTACCAGAGCCTTCTGAAAAGCATTTCTGGTTTGGTGAAAAACCGAAAAGTGCCTTCCAGATGCCTCTGGGAAGCCTTCTGAGATGCACAGCCTCCCTGCACCTCAGAACACCTGCCAAATGCAACTGGAATGCACTTCCAGTTGTGTCCAGGAGATATTATGCAGCCCTCCAGCGCATGTTGGCACACACATTGAGTCAAATCCGCAGGTGCCAAACCTGAAGATAAGAAGGGCCCCTGTCTTATGTTAACTCCTAAAGGCCAACAATTAATGAACACTTTTTTTAACTAATAGCAGTCTACAATACAAAGTGTACAATCCTGGTTCTCAAGCCTGGCCCCATTCATGAGGCCAACCGAAGCAGTCACCTTAGGCAACAGTGCTCACTTCTGACCGCACACTTGATTCCACTGATCCTTTTCCTCCTTATTCCACTCCCTAGATTGGCAAAGGAAGAGGGGGACACAGCAAAAGCATGAAGGAGTGGAAAGCAGAGCAGTGGGTTAGAGTGTTCAAGGAGCAGAGGCAGCACATCACCAGCTAAGAGAGGCAGCATTTTGCATGTTGCCTCAGGTGCAAGGAAGTCTTGGACAGGCCATATCTGTTCTGGAGAGATCCAACTTCGAGTCCAACCCTCTGTGCTATCGTGCCAAGTCTAAACTGGATACTAACAAGCCTACAGCAGGAAATAAGTCACTCCATCTACCCTGTGGGGGAAGGGGAGGAATGACTAACTCTATAGTACAAAAGAATCATGATGGGCCCGTCTAGTACTTTACTGGTCAAAGCAGCCCCATGCATTAATTCCTGTACATTCTCATAGAGTTACACGTTCCTGGCTTCTCTTCTTATATATGGAGCAATTTGGAATTTTTCCTATAATCATGGCGGGAGGACAACTCTATGCACACTGATAAGCCTAATTTTAAGTTTATCAAAGCACATAGAGGGAGAATCCAGAAGAATTGCCCCTCACGGTTAAGAAACCAGTGCCAAACTCCCCCAAGTGCAAGAGGAAGAGTCAGAACCACACCCAGTCCATGAGCATGAACTGCAAATAATGTTCAGGCAATTAAGTATCATCTAATCCAGGACAGTGGTTAGATCTGCCAAGCAAGCAGCCCCTGCAGTTTACAGATGTACATAAGAGATGACAGAACCTGGGTATCAGGTCAGGAGCTTGACTGGTCTTTCCCTATAATTAGATCAATTAAGCAAGTCCTGAGGTTTTTATTAGTCTTCTTTAACCTTTCAGAAATATGTGCACAACTAATAAATATTCCTTATAGGTCAAATTTCTTCTCCCCAAGTAATCCGAGTATGATTTTCCTAATCTCTAATCGCCAACTCTATGACTGTCTCCTCCACCCCAAATATAATGCTTCTCTAAAAGCATTACTTTGTTATTAAAGGACTTACAATTTCCGAATAAGGCATATGCAAATCCAGAATTACCAGTTTCTGGAGAGTTCCAGATAACATACACGCAGTTAGTGATTTATTGACTGTGTAGCACAGAAGCAAAAAAGCAAAGATCCTGGTTCACTTTTCAGCAAAGCAGATTAAACAACAACCTGAGGTATCAAGGAATGTGTTTCTACTCAGAGTCATCATCAAAGGAATCAAATATTCAAGTATGACTCAGAAGTTGTGGAAAGCACTATTTGTTTCAACTGTTATTGCCTCTCAGCATGAGGAGAAGGGAGGCACATTCAGGAAAGGGGGATGGGCTGCTGCAGAACAATCTCCGTTCTGCTGCTAAGTATCTTTTACAAGGAGGATGAAGATGCAGGCCTCTGGGCAGGAAGCGGTCCAGGAATTCCAAGGATGAATTAAGAGCATTTGAGTGAGATTCTGCATATAATTCATGTTCCTCCTTACAGGGCCGAATCTCCATTCCCCTTCTCCCCAGAGAGTGCTGAGTGAATGTTATTGCATTCAATTCAGCGTTCCTTCTCTGCTGACTAACAGTAACTCAATATCACTGGGCCCTGCGGACCCGCGTGATGCATTGTCCTCACTGAGCAGAGATTACATTGTTTAGTGGACATGTTATCCAAACAGCATAATTTTATTAGCTGTCAGCAATGATGACGGTAGACTATCAGGAGCAAATAAAGGAGAGAGAATGAAGGAGAGAAAGAAAATTCCTGTCTTTCCTGAAGGGCATCTAGGGGAGCGACCCAAGTGGAAGAAAGTCTCGCTGGGTCTGGGCACATACAGTATATAAAATCATATCCATCTCCTACAAAAGATGAGTGGAAATGACAATCCCATTTGATTTCCATGTTCCCTATCCTCACCATTGTTGAGCACCACACTCCATCCATTGCATCCCAGTGAAAGTGTTGGAAAGTGACATTTCTTGACAAGGCTTTAGCTACCCTTTGCAATCACATATTTGTTTGGGGGTTATGTTTTACAGAGTAAATGTGTTTTACGTGATCTGAACTATGTGGATTTACAGTGAAATTCTATGCTTGTCTCCTCCATAGTAAGTTCCATTGTGTTCAACGGAGCTTGCTCCAAGGAAAATGTTTATAGGGTTGCAGTCTTAGAACCAGGGGTTTTTTTCTAATAGAATGCACTGGAACTGTGTTCCGGCACCTTTTTTATGCAGTCCCCTGAGGGGATGGCTGGGGGTAGGGAGGGAGGGGGCTGTGAAGGTCGTGACGGGGCTCTCTCTGCAAGGGGAAGGAGGTGTGGAGGGGTGCGGGGCCTGCAGAGCCCGGGGAGGCAGAGTTTGAGTGGCGTCCTCTGCGTGGCTCACCTTGAAACCTGCGCCCAGGGGGACCTCTCCATCTCTGCTGCTGCTGCCGCTGGGCAAGGGGTCGCGTCAAGGGGAGCACAGCTTCTTCAAAGCGGCCCCAGGGCTGCTTCTGTGCTCCGTCTATGGCCATCTGTGGCTGTGTGTTGTGGAACCGCATCATAACATTGTAAGTCATCCATCCCTCCCTCCTCCTCCTCCTGTCCAGCCTCCCGCGACGTCAGAGCAGGGCCAAGGACAGATCAAAGAGGAAGGGGACAAGCGCGGGGACAACATGCAGGTGCTGCGCGGGGGGGTGGAGCCACGGGCACACAGTGGACATGCTGGGGTGGACAGGCTGGGCTGCAGGGGAGGGGGAGACAGTGGTTTATGGAGGCGCGCAGGTGATGCGAAATCCCATGGTGCGCTCCTGGGCAAAGTCTGACACAGGGAGAGATGCTGCAGCAGCAGGCGAGGGTCACGGGCTGGAAATCTGCTGTCTCACAGCCCAATCCTCCTAGCCACACTTTCCTGGGAGTAAGCCCCACTGACTCTAATGGGACTGACTTCAGAGTAGACATGCATTGGATTGGGCTGTCACTCAGTCCCCGGTGCGCTGTCTTCAGCAGCTCCCCAAATGTCCGTGCCCTTGGGATGCTCAGTGCTTAGTTAGAGCCCCCCCCAAGACCCTGGAGACGTCTCCTGGGGTGCAGCGAAGCCTCCCTGGCTCTTGACTCTGCTCAACCTTCAGCGCTGCCATTGCTCAGATCGTGGGTCTTCCCCCCCCCCGCCCACACCCACCAAGAAAACATGGCCCTGTGTCAACAGCCTCATCCTATCAAACCAACCACAGGGCCTCTTCCAAACTAGCGTGGTCCATCAAACAAAACAGGCAGCAGAAAAGTGTCCGGCTTAGGTTACAGTGTTGCCCCTTTTCCACCAACGTGAGCTTCCTATAGGCACAAGGATACAGCGATGTAATCTGTTACTAAGCAACACAAAGAGAAAATAGACCCTATTGGGACATGGAGAATGATTTTATCCTCCCTAGGTGAACGATGCAATTTGAAGGTACAAGACCCATTCATCTTTTTTAAAGAAGCAAATTATTTAATCAATCAAATCTTTATTACGGTCTCAGCGAAAGCAAATTATTTAATAGTGCAGGTTCTGCTGATTTAAAAAAATGTGCAAGCTTTCAGGTTGCACAGAATTCTTCAGTAAGGTGTGTACCAATGTTTGTTCCAGGACTTCCAGAGTCACCAAGTCCAGCTTCCAGAGACGTCATCCTCTAACAACAACAATAAACAACTGATATTTATATACTGCCTTTCTTGGTCATTGGAATTGCTCCTTTGATTTTAATTAAAGGTGGTTCACATAGGCAGGTTTTCTCTTAACCCCCAAGAGTGCTTTATATCAGATGGGCAGCTTTCATCCAAAATAGCTGAACCAGGCTGACCTCCTGCCTCCATATTCAAGTCCAACTGTGTGTTCTTCTGAATGATCACACTGTGTTTATGCTGAACAGCTGAAGTTTGTCACTGGGTGCTGCTGAAAGCTGGCTTGTTAGATTTCATTCCGTGGTATCACCTTGTAGCCAAGTGATTTAGTCCATGGTAGTGCAGTTGGAAATCATCATAGGATGACCAAAATGAATGCCTACCACTGGCTAAAAACCAAGCAAGTAGGACCCAGCCCTAAATCATTGACTGTTTTAGAGCTTTTCTGGAGCTATAGCATCTTCTGATCCTTTATCCTTCAGTCACCATTATTGACATTGTATTGTATTCCATACAGCCAAATCCTAACCAACTTTCCAGCGCTGATGCAACTGCAGTATAGCCCCAAGTTAAGCGAACAAATGTTCCCTTACCTTGACGAGGCTTCTTTCTCCAATAAAAAAAGGTTTATAAATAAATAAATGAATGAATGAATGAATGAATGAATGAATGAATGAAAGATTAACAAGTTGTGAGTTCCTGCACCTTTTTTTTTTTTTTTTACAAAAAAGCACTGCTTAGAACACGCTGTTTTACAGTCCTATAGTCTCTCCTATTCTTGCTCATTGCCGCTGTCTCATTAACATGATCTTTAATTTGGGTTCTTAATTGGAAGTTGATAAAGCACCTCTCCCAACATCAAGATATCTGCTTTTCCATGAAGAGAGATCCTGAACTAATCATTTTCTACTATGAAAGAATCAAAATGCAAGTGAAGCTGTCATTTTGACTGAATGTTTAGGCTAGTCATTTCAATATTGCATGTTTCGGTTAGTGAGTTTACTCTCAAGTAAACACACCAGCACAACATTTCAAACAGCAAGCTAGTGCACCTACAAACAAGTAAATTCTTTTGACAGGAACCTCATTGTCTTTTTGTACCCTCCCTACTGTTCTTTGGACATTTCCATTTCAAATGCCCCAAAGAATTACATATATGTAATGAGGGACAAGTGAAATTACAAGGGACAAATCCCATTACAATGAAACAAAATGAACTCTAACAGAGTAGCTCTGATTCAAACCTACCCTAACTGAAGCAGATTGAGCATTACTACAAGAATCGGTCTCCTTCTGAAATGTAGCCCATTTATCTTATCACGGGCTGTGTATTTTTGGCTTTCCACCAGGAACAAGTCCATAAAAAAAAATCTTTAAAAGAAAGGACTACTATTTTTCTCTCTAACTTCCCTGATAGATGATGTGACCTAAGCACCCAAGAAGAGAGACAGGCAGGAGTGGATAAAGTGCCATGAATAGGGACAGACTCTCCTAGGCACATACTGAGAATCCTTGGTGGCTTTCATGCTCTAAGAAGGAACTTTCACAAAAGCAATTCTGGCTTTCAAGAGGAGAGCTACAACCATGTTAAATCACATGAGCAGAGAGCAACTTGTCTCCAGTAGAGCTTCTGAATGCACTTGCATCTACTCATGCAACAACCCCATCCGTCTGCCTGAATGGAAATATTAGTACTAGGATACCTTAAACTATCTGCCAAGAAGGATTCTCTCCCTTCTAGCAACTACACCAAATCCAACAGAATGAGAAGAAGATTAGAAAACTGAATTGAAAACAGAATTTCACCAGCAGGTTTCACAGATCACTGAGGTATACGTTTTAGTCTAGATAGAACCAAAAGCCAGGAGTTTCTCCAGAAAATAGCTCTACTTCCTTAACAGTGATTTGCTTAACCAGGTGGTCTATAAAGCTTTAGGGGTGTCATTAAGTTTACTTTGATAGGGTAGCTTCTTAGATCTTTGAAAATAAACTTTGCTAGGAATGTCCCCTTTCATTTTCTACAACAAATGGTTCCCAAATCTCTGCATGTGACTTGGGGGGTGGGAAGCAGTTTGACAATGCAAATTGGAGACAGATCAAAAACCAAGATATCTCCATCATAGGAAGTGAAGTTATTTGTGAAAAGGAAAGAATTGCAGTCATATAGCCTGCATGTGGAAAAGTTTTCATAATTAAGGACTGAACAAATAAGGAGGAAGAGAACGACAAGGGCATACAGAACTCAGTAGAGCAGAGCCCCAGTCTGTGGTAAGCCAGGGGGCCTAATCTAGCGGTTTTCAACTAGTACACCATGTGGCTGCCTCAGGTGTGCCACGGGACCACAGCAGACAGGCAGCAGCCACGCACGTGGAGGAAGTGGCTGCTTTGCAGAAGAAAAAGGAGCAGGCAGCCAGCGAAGGGGCTAGTCACGGCTCCTTTGCACCTCCTGCTGTCTCTTGCTCCTGCTCCTAAGCAAGAGGAAGGCTGCAACCCAATCCTCATTTACCGGGCAGTAAGCCCCATTGACTACTATGGAGCTTACTTCTGAAGTGACATGCCTAGGATTGGGTATTAGGTTCATGTTGCCTCCTCTGCATACTGGCTGAGCAGCCAGAGGAGCCAGGAGGAGGTCCGGGCGGAGTGAGTGAGAAGAGGGAGCCAGGAGCAGGCAAGGAGGTCAGAAACGAGCTGAGGCCACCAGCCTAAGAATTGGCTGGCTCAAAGGGTCCTTCTAAGTCCCTTTTCCTTGCCACAGTTTGCCCTCAACTCCCCAAAGCGACCCTCCCTGCCCTGCCTTTGCCTTTCAGAGAAAGGGCTTTGGGCCACAATCCTATCCACACTTACCTGGGAGTAAGCCCCATTGACTATAATGGGGCTTACTTCTGAGTAGACATGCCTAGAATTGGGCTTTTGGTCTCCCTCTTTTTTCTTAAATACAGGAGCAGGCAATTGGCACTTCACTTCTCCCCAGCCCACCCCATCCCCTCCCTCCCACAGGCACATTCCCCCCCAAATCTCATAACTGCAGTTAGCACCAATCTTACTGTCCCTCCCTTCACTCGTCCCCACCTTCCAAAGGTCCAGAATCACTTGCCTCACATTCTCTCTCCCCCCCACTGCAGCTGAATCCTGCAGTTGTTTTACTCATGTCTCTTCATTGCCCCTCACCCCACATCTCTCCACTATGTGCTCAGTCTGACCTCTTTGCCAACACTTTTGATAAGAATTTGAACATCCTACTTCAGAACATACCCCTGGGGGGTGGGGACAAGAACAGGCCCTCAGTTCAGCTGTACTTGTCATAAGAGGCGACTAAACAGCCACCAGGTAGATGAAGCTTATCAGCCTGGGAAGGCAGCTCATCTGAGAGAAGGAAAACTCTGATCCCAAACCTCCACTGCCTTGTGGCTACATCCAGTTTTGGAAAAGGTTTCAGGAGTCAACCTCGAGGCAAAATCCAGAGCTTGAGTCCCTGAGGCAGTTCGTGGCTGTATACAGTCATGTTCTGGCAACTCCTGCGACACCGCTGGAACCAACCGTATTGGCTCCTGCCTTTCTATTGGACCATTTCAGCAACGTGGAGAGAGGGGATTTGCTGCATGGGTAACAGCCTATCCTCCATACCTACTTTACCCATGCTTCGCGCACTGGAGAGGACACTCTGTTCCAGAACCACCACTCAGAGGGCAATTCCATAGTCTTCCAAGACTGAAGGATGCCAACTTCAGAACATTTTTGCTCCTTTCCAGAATCATATATACTTTCCTCTCCAAGCTTCTTGTGAGTTTGTCATGTAACAATTTAATTGTATTAATTATATTAATTAAAAATTAATTGTAATGTAGTGATTTAATGTAAGGAAAAAACTGGTAGTGTGCCTTGACAATTTTAGTGCCTTATCAGTATGCTATGAGCTGAAAATGGCTGGCCTAATCAGTGAATGCAGGTATGAAGGGCTTGCTTCTGTCCAAATAATACCAGAACCTGCCTCAAAATTATTTTTGGCTTAAGCTCATTAAAAACCAGTTTACTTTTCTAGCCAGTCTACAAAATCTCTTGTTGACCAGACCTGCAAAATACCAAGGTTTGGAGGGCAGGCACACTTGTAGCCTAAGTGCTGCATCCTCTTTTGGTTTAAAATGACTCTGGGGTAATGGATCAGTCAAGCACTGCTCTAGCCTGATCACTTCCATCAGACTATGATATCTTAATTCTGCCTCCAAGTTACCTCTTTGCCCTTGCAAACAAGAGTAGAGACACAACTAAACATTTAAAAAAAGGACCAAAGGTCTCAGAGATAACCTAGGCATGTATGAATCACCCTCACTTTAACTGGAAGGATGTGATACCATTTTCTGCTATATGTATATTTGTATGAACAATGTGCTATGTGAACTAAGATAGAAACTCAGGAAGAAATTCATGGATATTGAAGTGGTCGGCTGTCAAACTGGTGACACGTATTAGAATTTACTGTGGTTTATACCAGTGTTTCTCAATGTTTGATCCCCATCTGTACAACATCATTGACATAGTGTCATCACCAGTTACTTCCAGACTGGGAGACCAGACAAAGCGTAACAAACACCACTAAGAGGCTCAGGGTGGATGCAAGGACTTTTTCAAGCATGTAAAAAGTGCACACTGGAGCTCTGACTAAGGAGCTGAGCCTCCTACTGTTGCTTGTCATGTTGCATTGATTGCTGGATCTTGCTGCCAGGCAGTGGGGGTTTAGGGGTCCTATGGGTACCACTGGACACCATCTGTGTACAAGTACCACTGGTTGAGAAACACTGGTTTATGCTATATTTTGTTTTGTTGTGTTTCACATCTGATATAAATGGTTAAAACCCTAATCTCTATTGAACATGAGCCAAGAACTCCAAGAACCTTCAGCCATGACAACATTTGTAATCTATGAAGCAGGTAGAAATTGGTACTTACTAGAGAATTGCCCTGGCTTAGATCCATGAGCTCCAAAACTCACCTGAGCACATCACTCCCATAAATAAAAGTAATGGGCAAATTGTTCTTTAGCATTTATTTTGCAGAAATCTTAAATACTTATACTCCACCTTATAGTTCTAGTTAAGATTCTCAAAATGGCTCACAGTAACCATCTTGAAATCACAACGTTGCATAAAAACTGAACTATCTTCCATGTCTTAGGTAAGAGAGAAAATCATTCATTGCCCTGTGACTGGGTACATTTCCACTGCAGAAACAGCTGTGTAAAAGCAGTTCTCTACCCAGTTCACTTTCAGGGAACAGAAAGTTCTCCCTCAAATTAGTAGGACTGTTACACAGCCTTCACATCTGTGACACAGGGGCAAGTACACGATGGTCAGGTGTACTTACTGGAAGATACCTATCATGTCAGTAGGAAACACATTGCAAGTTCTTCTCCTTCCTATGAGGATCATTTTGACAGTTTTATTTTTTTAAAGCTATATCCCTGGGTTCTCCCACCACCCACTTTTTTCCTGAGGTTGTATATTTAGCCTGTTGTATATTTTTGAGTAGGTATGTCCAACAAAGCTATCCTTCAGCAGCACCTGTTAATCCTGCCTGATATTTTGGAATAGCCAAAGTAAGGAGCCATGTGTTTGGAGGTGTCCAAAGCACCCTTTGGCTATGCAGTGAATCTGAAAGACAACAAATGGATGGAAACCCTAGTTCAGTAAGGGAAAAACAGTCCATAGTTCCCAGCCTATAAGTAGTACGATGATGACAAAGACACTGATTGATCAGGAGACAGTGCTAAAACAACTGGAATCCAGAAACCATCATTCCTGGCTATTGTCAGAGATTTCATATCTGAGGTCTCTGGAACTGCCCTATGCTTTTTCAAAAAGGGGTTATTTCCACACACACTTGCTGCACGAAAGTGTATCATGAACGCTGTCTTGCATTTTCCTGTGAAAGAGTATCCTTCTTTGGAGCACAACATTATTCATGAGACTGCTCTGAAGTTGATAGCATTGCTCTCTTTAGAACAATGGAGCAAAAGGGATGCTATTGTGCTATGTCCAGCAAAAATAAAGAAAACTATCAAATGATAGCAAAAATAGAGGACAAAGATGACCCGATATCTTTATTCCCCACTGCGGCACACAAGTCATTCTGTTAAAGCTTTAGGGACTGGTCATTCTCAAAGCAAGATTCTAAGAGTTATTGGATCAATTACATGGCAGGCAATGCATAAGCCTTTACCCCTGGTGGGATGCAATCAACGGCACTTAGAATTGAAGTATCAACTTGGAGTTTCATTGTTCTGTATTGCTTGAGAGTACCAAGTCCACTTAGTAGCTACCCCATATTCCTCAAACTCTGGGAGCAAGTCAAAATGTGGAGTAAATCTCCTTTATGTAAAACTATGTAACGTCTCTCTCACATGAGCAGAGGGAATGCAGTTTTTTGGGGTCATCTACCCCTTCCTCCAAATACACACGTTAATGAGCCTTCAGTGACTTATAAAAGCAGCAACAGCACAATCCCCAAACCTGACACTGTTAAATACTCCCTTTAAATATTACAAAATGTCAGCTCTCCCACTACTCTCCTCACATCAGCTCCTGTAGGGACCTCTGTTTGACTGCTTTAAAACCTCGTAAACTCACATACTCTTTCCTGAAGAGAGTTACAGCTCTCACTGGAATTCAGGCCGGTTTCCTGAAAGTTATGGCTAAGTCAAATATAAACTTGTGATTCAAAAAATTGAATGGAGTTAGGATTTAAGGTTCTTATTTATTTCATCTCCCCATTCCCAATCTTCTTTTTCTCATCGTAAGTCCTCGTGTCATGAAAACTGGCACTAAATTAAAGACAAATGTTACAGACAAAGCCATATCTAGAGTTCCATATACCCAAAATGATTGGTGTCCTCTTGCCACCTCCCATATCCCCCACTTGGATACATTTTGTTCTCTTCAGTAAGACATGCAAGGGGAGAATGCCTGATAACACACATAGGTACACTGTGTCACTAATGCAGCCTCATACCTAGAATTGACATGGCACAGTGGTTAAGAGCAAGACATTCCAGAGAGTCACTGGAATTGCCCTAGGCAAGCCAATATCAGTCTAAACCCCTATATGTAATAAGGGAATGACACTGGTGTATTACTGTTGCAGACAGCAAGTACACATCAGTGAGAGCGCTTCTACAGACATAGGATGCCTAAATGCTTGGTATTGTGACAACACTGAAAGACTGAATGAACATGCAACCTTGACTCACAGATGAACAGAGGCATAAATCGCTCTTGTGGTATTATCTAGATTAGATTAATGCAACATACCCTTTACAAAGAGCTGCCCTTGAATGCCATCTGGCCATTTAAACTGGTCTCAAATGCAACTGCCAGGGTCTTTACTAGAGTCCAATAATTTGATTATATAACCCTGATCTTAAGTCCCCTTCACTGCTGACCTCGGTTTCTGGGCTTAATTCAAGATTATTTATTATTATTATTATTAACAGTATTTATATACCGCTTTTCAACTAAAAGTTCACAAAGCGGTTTACAGAGAAAAATCAAATAACTAAATGGCTCCCTGTCCCAAAAGGGCTCACAATCTAAAAAGATGCAAATGAATACCAGCAGGCAGCCACTAGAACAGACAGTGCTGGGGTGAGGTGGGCCAGTTACTCTCCCCCTGCTAAAAAAAGGAGCACCCACTTGAAAAAGTGCCTCTTACCCAATTACCAGGGGTTAAAAGCTACTATTAGCTTTTAAAGCCTAAGGCCTTGATGCCTTAAGCATTGACTATTTCCTTACAAATCTGGCCCATGCTCTAAGATCAGCTTCAGAAGTCCTGCTTAGTGTCATGTCACCATAAAGAAGTGACAATCAGCCAACATAAGAGACAAGGCCATTTTGGTGGTAGCATTAGAACTGCAGAATGTCCTTCTCAGGGAAATCCATCAGGTCCCTCCTTTTCCTGCATTGGAGGGGCACTCAAAGCTCATCTAAATAGGCATCAAGCCAAATGCTATTGGCTGCTGCATTTTGAAGTGTTTCAGTTGACTAATTTCATGCTATTTTGATTTTTATTAAGCTTTACACTGTCCTGAGTTTCTAGTTTTGATGAGTCAGAACTAGCAATGACAGATTTCAGGTTTCAATTGTTACATATAACTATAAATAGAGGTAGATGCTAAGGCCCCCAAATATGTACTGCATTCTTTCCAGAGATCTGATTGGAAGTTGGAACATACATAGGTCAAAACAGCCAGCTCTTGCTGGGCCAGCACTATCACACCAGCACAAATGCACCTAAATTAGACTGCCTGTATGAAAGCACCAGCAAGACCATACATAGCTTGGACATCCATTACTTGGGGACCCAGCGTATAAGCAATGTGCAATTATTTTAAAAAAATAAACAGAATGTGCAACTATAGAGCCTGCTCAGATCTGAAGCACTGTGACAATTGGTTGGCAAACACTTTCACTTCTTCAGAATCAGCTCCTAACTGGGGGGGGGGGGAACACCCCTGTGCTTCCATGGGGTGTGTGTGTTTAAATGATAGGAAAGGAAGTGCCATCAGCATTAGGCCAGCACAGCTGCTGTCCATCCTCTGTCACATCAGTCCCACCAGCCAAAGCCTTCTGTAAATGGGGATACGTTCTTGTGCAGTATTTCCCCTGCAGGACTGGAAAACCTTGGCAGCCAGGGCTGTAAAATAAATGGCATCTGTCAAGCTGGCACCTTATGCCCGCACAAACCAGGGGAAGGGTGTGTATCATTAAAGACACTGCCAGTCCTTTTCAATGAAAGAGTTCCCTGTAGCAGCAACTCACTCAGCAGCTTGGGGAGGGATAACGCTTTATATCTTCCCGTTGCCAGCTTGGGGCCAAGGGCTTTGATGCTCTGTGACTTGATCTGTGCTTTCAGATGCTGAGGCATGGTAATGAAGAGGGATGAATAGAGGTGCAAAGCTCTGAGTATTAACTGGGCTTTGTTCAGGAGGTTTACCTGGTATAAGCCTGACAAGCACCACCCAGCAAAAACCCCTATCAAATGCCCCCCTCCGTACACGGTGCAAATTGGAATACAAATCAGAGGAAAAAGCTTTCCTCTGTTTGAACAAATTGCTATAGATTCACCCCCGTCTCAGGTCAGAGCCCCCGATGGGAAATATTTTCACTGGCTGACTGCTAATAGACTCTGGAGCAGCCATTGGATCAATAGCTGAATAAGAAAATTAGCCAAAAGCACACAATCTGATTTTGTCTTGCTTTGAATTACAGCAGCTTGGTGGGCCTATTTTGCTCTCTCCTTCCTTTTCAGCGCCTCTCCCTCCTTGCTCCCTATCTATCAAACCTATCTATCAAACGTAGTCAGATTTGTGGGAGTATAATAAAATACACACAGGAAGATGTAATGCCTTTTGAAAAATGTTTACATGCATTAATATTTCTCAGTGAAATGGCAGGGTTGCCGGTCCCCAAGGAGTGGGGAGGCCAGGACTAGCATTGGGATTCGCCAGACATGTACGTACATTCTTCCTCAGAAGCGAGACGCAAAGTTGGCATTGCTAGACAGGAGAGGATGGTCTTTTCCCTCTCATCGGAAAACCTGAAGAACTTAATAGCAAAAGAGGTTTTAAGAATTGCAGATGAAAACAGCCATTCATCTCAAGCAGAGGAATGGCCTTGTTACAAGATGACTCATTAGTGGAGGCATTTAAAAAAAAAGATATTGCAAATGGAAAATGACCAGTGTGTGCCCCCCCCACACCCCATCATCAAACAGGGATGTGCTGAAACTTTCTTCTATGTCGCATAAACAACCATTTTCCTTAATAGAGGGATCCCATTACAATTCGACTTTTTCATTTTTTTTTTTTCCAGGAGAGATTGAAGGGAGGTACAATAGTCTAGTGTTGTCACTACAAACTACTGAGCCAAACATTCTGACAGTCATTCTGAAGTCTGGCATGCTTTTGATGAATCTGCTTATGAGTCATGCTTGCATGAATGAGTATTGTGTTTGCATTCTCTGGAAGTTTTTAACTCATTGCAGCAAACACTCGCAGCACTTAACCCTTTTACTGCAAAACATGAACAAGTTTATGCATTCCCATTATGTGTCAACCTTTTGACATCAACTAATCTTAATCCTTGTAAGCAAAACGTGCATGCACAGGAACAGCAGTTTTATACATCCTTATTAACACAACGAACCATATCACACAGTGCAACCAGGGGCCATACCTTAGTTCAGGGGTGCCCAAACCCTGGCCGTGGGGCCACTTGCGGCCCTCAAGGCCTCTCAATGCGGCCCTCAGGGAGCCCCCAGTCTCCAATGAGCCTCTGGCCCTCTGGAGATTTGTTGGAGCCCACACTGGCCTGATGCAACTGCTCTCAGTGTGAGGACGACTGTTTGACCTCTCGCGTGAGCTGTGGGATGAGGGCTCCCTCCACTACTTGCTGTTTCATGTCTGTGATGCAGTAGCAGCCGCAAAGGAAAGGCCAGTCTTGCTTTGTGCAAGGCCTTTTATAGGCCTTGAGCTATTGCAAGACCTGCATTCATTCATATAAATTCATTTTTAATGTATTCATTTTGGTAAACTTATGTAAATTTATTCAAATATTAAATTAAATCTCCCCCCCCAGCCCCTGACACAGTATCAGAGACAAAATGTGGCCCTCCTGCCAAAAACTTTTGACACCCCTGCCTCCCCTGCCACGCCAGTGAGATTTACTACTGAGTGAAGATGCATAGTAAAATATAGCACGAATCATCATTGCTGAGCTCTGGAGCTCTGAGAGGGAAGCTGTGCAGGGCTTCAATTTCAGTTGTACAGCTTACAGGGAAGTCTGCTTCCTGCCACCCTCGGACCCTTGCTTGGGTCGCAATCCCAAGCAGTTTCAGAACTGTTGCTTTACACTTTCTTCAGTGTCACCCAAGTACCTATGTGTTGGGGCAGGTGCATGAGAAACAGGTATAAAGTACAACAAAATGGAACATTGAAAATTCTAGCATGCATTTCTCCCTCTTTAAACACTTTCTGTTGAATTCCCAAATAACCCCAGTGCTGCAGCTTCAGAATGACCTCTCAGCCAGCTGTAACTTCCAGGAAATTTAGCAATTGGCTGGGCACTGCAGTCCCAGTAAGAGACTCACTCCATCAGCTTGAAAACACTGCTGCCACTGGTGCTTTTTGCTTGCTTCTTAGTGCTGCAGTAGGCAGGCACCAACTGGAAGTTAAAAAGCAATGCCAGCATGCAATTCTTTAGCTGCTGGCTCTGGGCGCAGCCTAAGCACAAACTGGGAAAGAACATAGTATAAAATGAACCTGGCTCCACTTTCTCGGGGGTGGGGATGAACCCACTCACCACGGGCAGCAGGAAGTAATGCACAGTGCCCCGTTCTTCTGACTCTTATCTGCTTGCTGGAAAACTCAAGACAAGGTAAAAATGGACTGCCTAGCAAGCCCAGAAGTGGGGGAGGCATGCTACTGCCACTAGGCATAGTTCAGAACAGAAGCTAGCATCAAGCACAGAAGTGAGCACAAACACTAAGGCACTACAGTGATCGTTGTTGCAGGCAACAGTCTGGCTTGAAGGGGAGGCAGAGGTGAGAGAATTGATGGAAAGTCAAGCCAAGGAGGATGCTTGCCAAGGTGAAAAACCAAGTATGTTGGGACAACCCACTTGGGGAAGAAGGGACCTCTGGGAGGCACTCGGTGGTGGCTTCCCAGGAAGGAAGACGGAGACAGGGATGGGTTAGCCTTGCATAGTCAAGACACTGCAACACACTGATTTTCAGTAACCAGATGGCAAGCAGTCTCTCTCCCACCATGCCACTGCTCAGGTGGCTTGCCATACATGCACAGAGCTGCCTGAACAACATGCATGTGCAAGCAGGCTCTGTGGACAGTGGAGGTGAGACAGCTCAGCAGAACTACCAGAAGCTATCACTGTGGGGCGGCTAATTGGGGCTAGGAAGGATAACAGCAAGGTACAGTGGCAGAACAGTACCATTCAAAGCAGACTCTTCAGCTTGCCTCGTCCTAAAGAGAGTCATGCATCTCCCTGCTTTTAGAGGCTGGTCCAGGCAGAAGGGAGGCATAGAAGGCCTCCTCAATAGGCTTGACCCCAAGCCTTGTATGTTATCAAGTGGGGTATTGATTTAAGCTAGTAAACCTCAAGGCTGTAAGAAGGTGGCAACATTGTTATTCTGATGCAACTCAAGGGACTGTGGGTTTGAGGCAAGCATGCCAGAAGCAGGCACTCTTGCTGGCATGCCCAGGAGTGCCAGGAACAGGCACTCCTGCTGTTTCCTGTGGAAGAGAGTCAGGGCTGAGAAAAACATAGAAGAAACTTGCCTGTTAACTCAGGAAAGAAAATAGGAGTTTGCTGTCACTGATTTGGGGAAGGAAATCCGGCCATAAATTGGCTAAAGATCAACAGGTCAACTTATGGAAGAAGTTTCTCTGTTGATCTGCAGAATCTTTTGGCTGCTCTCTGATTTTGTATGCAATACTCCAGCTATGCGTTGGCTCGGTCATGTCGTGAGAATGGATGATGGCCGGATCCCAAAGGATCTCCTCTATGGAGAACTCATGCAAGGAAAGCGCCCTACAGGTAGACCACAGCTGCGATACAAGGACATCTGCAAGAGGGATCTGAAGGCCTTAGGAGTGGACCTCAACAGGTGGGAAACCCTGGCCTCTGAGTGGCCCGCTTGGAGGCAGGCTGTGCAGCATGGCCTTTCCCAGTTTGAAGAGACACTTGGCCAACAGTCTGAGGCAAAGAGGCAAAGAAGGAAGGCCCATAGCCAGGGAGACAGACCAGGGACAGACTGCACCTGCCCCCAGTGTGGAAGGGATTGTCACTCCCGAATCGGCCTTTTCAGCCACACTAGACGCTGTGCCAGAACCACCTTTCAGAGCGCGATACCGTAGTCTTTCGAGACTGAAGGTTGCCAACACTCCAGCTATGCCCAAGCATGTTACTTGATGCTAACAGAATGCTATCTTTGCTAAGGGACTCCACTGTCCCAATTTCATCTTGTCCCAAGGACCCTAAACACCCCTGTTTCTAAACAAATCACTTTCTCCTCCCCTTCCCTAAACGAACAGAGTGAAGCGTCCTTGCACCTCAGAAACAAGGGCATGGTGCATCTGCTGACAAGTCACCGAGGCTGTGCCAGCAAGGGGCTGCTCTCCCAAACAGCTGCTGGGGCCCAAGCAAGCAATCAATCTTCGAAACTGCTGCCTCAGCAGAGCAATGTATAGGGTGCGGTTGCTCAAGAGCAAACAGTTTTTTATGTCCTATTTATGTGCTGCCTTTTGGCCAAACGACACCCCAAGTGGCAAATCATAAGGACATAATGAAAAAGCTACAACAATCAACAGACTAAAGCAGTGCTTTCCAAACTTGTCTGGATTGCAATGCTCTCCCATGCTGCACGTGCAGTGTGTGGCTCCCAGAAGTGACTTCTGGGCTCAAAGACCATGTGGGACGCTACAAATAGAGACATCATCCTGCATGGTTTCACTGTGAGCCACCCGCTGGCTGGCAATGTCCCAGGACATTGCAGTGCACAGCTTGGGAACCCCTGGACTATAGTATACCAACAGGAGGTAGCATGGAACTAGCAAGCTTCCCTGGTGAAGGAAAGGAGAGAATTCTATGGTAACAGGGTACGTCACCGAAAAGGCATTATTTCCAGAATAATGAACTACCCCAGACCAAAGCAGTTAACTTCAAATGCCTCCTGAATCCTACAGATGGGCTCTCTTGTGCCAGCAGCACCCCATTACTTCCCAGGAGGGGGAAAAAATAGGAAACATCTTCAGTTATTCCAGTCTGTCTAGAAATTACACACAAAGGCAACAACAACAACAAAGAATGACTTGCACTCAACAGCAGCCTGAGTTTTGACCTTGGGGGGGGGGGGGGAATCAGAGAAGGCCTTCAGATTGTAAGTCTGGACATCTCTAATCTTCCTTTAGCGACAGTACATTACAATTTAACCCCACAACAAAGTGTTTCCAGGATATTTATTACACATCTTGCTGAACAAGGGCAGGCATGATATGCAAACCCTCCAAAAAAAAGACTCCCTATTAGCCAGGAGATTAACAACATTACAGAACTTCAACATATCAATTTTATATCAATAGCAATTATAAAGTGACAGTTCCCAATCTGTCACATGTTACTACAGGATGCAGGTGGGCTGCAATCAGCGCGATATGCAGACTGGTTTTATGAGATGGTATCAAAATAATGATCCACTATAAGTACACTGATTAAATTATAAAAATAATAATGCAGATCCTTTGGGGGTGCACTGCACTAGATATCTGAAAGATGAACGGAGCTTTTCAGATGGGGTGAGGAAGGAGAATGTCAGGAGAAGGAAGGACAAAAGCTCATGTCTTGAGGAAATACTATTAAGTATCGACTTTGCATTTTTTAAAACATAATTTTTGTCCCTTCTGAATTTTGAAAGTAGCTTCAGTGTGTGACCAAAAAGAATTGCTTTGGAACAGCTTAGTAAGGGCTTCCATTAACAGGATATTGACTTTGTTGAGGGACTCCCCTGCCTGAGAAGAAACCTTGCCTTCCTCCTCCCCCAGCCTCCTGCTGCTTGGCTACCCTGCCAAGACAACAGTCAACTTCACACATTACGATTGCCACAGGAAGCAACAGCGTTGCACTGGATTTTTCCTACAGAAAACACACACTGTGCAGATATTACACATTACTGCACCCACAATCTGACTCAGTCAGATTTCCCAAGCAAAGCAATACATTAGGAATGCTGCAGGAATCGCCAGTGCAATGTTTGTGTTTTCCACAACAAAAATGTAACGCATGGGTGCAATCAATGTAAGAACACACATCTTGAAACTCCCGTAAATATGTCTATAGACTGCAATTGTGATGCATGGAGCTTCCGGTAGAAAATTACTGGTCTAGGAAGTTAATGTAGCCCCTGGACTTCCAATACGCTAGGTCGATGACAGTAGTTGTCAGGAACTGCTACAAGGTTCAAAAGAAAGGAACCTGATGTAAGCTAGTGGATTTCTAAACCACCCTTCAGTACAAAACTCTCAAGATTGGGCACAGCATGAAAAAACAAATATAATAAATTTAAAATTGCAGAAGCAGCAATCACATCAATAAAATCCAACAGAGTAATGAAAAAGATGTTTAAAAAAAATCTATATGACATACTGGAGAAACTGGCCAAATAAGGATGTCTTTGGTGTGTGTCAAAAAGACATCAAGGTTGGTCCCAGGTCAACTTCACTGGGATGGGCATTCCACATACAAGGCACCACAACCAAGAAAGTCCTCTCTGCAATCATCACCTGCCTAAATTGTGACATCATAGGGGTGAACTTGGAAAGAGGGCCTCTAATGATGAAAGCAGAAGATTAGCATGTTATAGCAGACAATCCTTCAGGTCCCATGTCATTCAGGCTGCAATCCTATCCACACTTACCTGGGAGTAAGCACAATTGCCTACAATGGAATTTATTAAATATGGATCAGATTGGGCTCTTGGCCTTTAAAGATAACCCCCAGTGCTTCCAGATGTGGCCAGAAATGGACCAATGATCAGGGTCACTGTTCAAGCACTAGTGAAAAAGCAAGCAGTTGTAATATGCATTATAACTGAAGATTACAGAAGTCTTCAGACATTTGGCAATATACCAGTATTTACCAGGAACAAGGGCAAGAATAACAACAGCCAGGCTCTCTCTGTCTGCAGCTAATACACCAGACTTAGCCAATGCTGCAGCTACCCCATGTAGCTGGCACAAAAGGACTTAGCCAATGGAAGCTGCTGCATGCCACAGATGTCACTTGGGCCACCAGTGATGACACTGGATGCATCAGCAGCCTACAAGATTGCAAACCTGGAGCTTTAAGGAAAATTCAACCTCAAGAATCTTGAACATAGTTTTCCCAGTAAGGTAAAGCACCTGCCAACAAAACCACCTAGACTGAGCCAACATAACAGCCGAGTGACCCAGTCAAACTGCCTGGCTCCAGTCAGCACTGGTTGAAGTGTCCAAGCAGTCTTCAAAAGCAGCCCCAGATAAAATGCGCTACAGTAATCCCATATTGCTAGAACCAATGCAACAAAAACCATAGCAAGGTCTGAGTGATCCAGAAAAGAACATGGTTGATGTCCCTGCCTCGCAGCTGGGCAAAGACGCTCAAAACCACGGCCACTACAGGGCGTTCAGGAGTAAAAGTGTGTCACTGAACTAATTACAGGAGCAAAGGCAGAGGGAAGCAAAGGTTGCTCCACAACAGGAAAATCTGCAGCCACTCTTGCCGAAAGGGATGTCTATATAAAAGCCAGTTCTAAGAACCGCAAAAAAGGTGATTATGGTACTGCATTTCCAGAGCTTCACTTCAAAAAGTTCAAGCCTGCCTAGAAGTCATAACCTGTGACATGGAAGCCCTTCCTTCAAATCTGAGATATGTTGAGGCTGATTGCAGTTCCTCTGTGGGGAGGGGGGAAGCACTAAGGATATTCTCAGCTGCAATTACTTCCTATCCCCCCCCAGCCCTACGCCCCAAGCTGAGTTCCACCTCAGATCAATGCTGCCTCATTATCCGCCATTTGGTTACGCATTGTATGTTTAAATGTGGATAAGAACATAAGAAGAGCCCCGCTGGATCAGGCCAAAGGCCCATCTAGTCCAGCTTCCTGTATCTCACAGTGACCCACCAAATGCCCCAGGGAGCACACAAGACAACAGATGTATTTTATCTTTGGAGATGTCTTTGAGCCAGAATAAAAGCACCAACAAAGGATGGATGAGTGACTTGTGCATCCTCTCTTGGGGCTTCACGTGTAGTCTCTGAAGGGGAAACACACCCACACACACCCTTTAGAAAGATGCCCAAATTCAGTGTGCCCCTGAAACTCATGCATCACCCATTTCCCCGTCTGAATACTGCACAAGAGACATAAACAGACCAAGTCACACGTGCTTCAGTGCTTCCATGCAACATCTGACATTGCTCCAGGTCTCGCTTGTTATCTCACGTTATCCTCTGGTACAGTTCAACCTCACTTCCTTGTCAATTTACTTCAAGCATCATAAGAATTTGCCATTGCCTTTAAAGTTCACACTTAATTAGTTATTCTCCAAGGTGCCACAGAACTCTTTTCCATCTTTAACGGGAAACAACAAAGTTACTCTTCTGGAATCTGCTCCCAGGATCATTTTTAATAACATTCATTTGTGCAAAATCAAGGCCAGGATCTGAGCAGGACACCCAATCAGTCTTCCTGCCGCTGCCATCCTCTCCCTGTCACATAGTCTGTACCTAGCTGGCACTTTTCCTGACGACGGCCAATCCAGCACAGTCCCCAGCTCAGCCTTCTATAGTTATCACACTCCTGCAGGGCTAATGAGAATAAAAAACTTGTTTGTGTCAGTTAAAGTGAGCAGGTGCAACTTGAAGACTTGCAAGTAGCAAGCCATTATATCTTGGGAAATCCAATAAGTCAAATATGCCTTGCAAACTAATTAGAGCAACCTTAATTGGATCAGAACAAAAGCGGGGCAGAGTAAGACGAGTTAGCACAGTAAGTGGGTAACAATCTATTGTGATCCCACTCTGTCTCGCTCCCTGGGCTCAGCTTCATTTGTGAACGCTGCTTATAGCTTGCACCTTTTCAAATGCAGCCACAAAGAGCAGCCTAAACCCTTGCAACAAACAGATGCTGCACTCAGACCTCGCAGCTCTTGCATCCCATGTTCCTCTTATGACATTTTTAAGGTTACAGATGCCGGTCTGTGTGGAGGCCTAAAATTGTTTTGGTGAGAAATTCCTGCCCAGAGGAAGACTCGCTGCTCCAATTCTTAATTTTCAAATTCATTTTCCACCATAACACTGTCGTTGATATCACCACTCTGCTCATAAAAAGGATAAACATCCTCTCTCCGTAATTACACCATCGCCATCAATTCCTACTTTATTTTCCAGACGACTGTCTAATAGCAACCACTAGATGATATCCCTTCATCATTTTGCAATTTACCTCTCTAAGTGTGTCACGGACCCAAATGCTTGCTTTACAGCACTTTCTCCTGGAAGCTTCCTCGTTTAAAATGAACAAGTTTAGTCTAGGCATTTAAAAAAAAAACCCCAATTGTTAGCTCGCACATACTAACCAGCTGAATTCAGCACCAACCAACACCAGACAGCTTGATTCATTTTGCTAAATGTAGTCTGAATAAATCCTTTTGATAAAAGTGGCAGACATCACACACAACCTGTTCTGCCCACACTCCATGCTTATATAGTCCTACGCATTCCTTTTTTCATATGGGTGTGACCAAGATACCTTCAGCTTTTATACAGATGCTACAGAAAAACCCATCCTTAGCATCTGTATAAAAGCTGAAGGTATCTTGGTCATACCCATATGAAAAATGGGCTACAAACCAGGAAATTCAAAACTCTTCTCTACTATGAACCTACTAAGTGGGCAGAGACAAGCCGCTCCCTCTCCGTCTCAGCTCCCCATCTGCAATAAGAGGTATACCTGCAATTTACCTTGCAGGATTGTTGTAAGGATTACAAAATGCCATGTGTGAAATGCTCTGAATGCTTGAAAGCTTTACAAATGGCAACAGTGCAATCTTATATGCATCCACTCAGAAGTAAAGAACATAAGAAGAGCCCCCGCTGGATCATGACAAAGGCCAGCTTCCTGTATCTCACAGTGGCCCAACAGATGCTTCACTGGTTTGCTGCCCCTCTTCAAAAGGGAAGTGAAAGGCAATGTTTGGGGCCCTGGCTTCCTTGGCCTGCTGCTCAACTTGCACAAAGCCATTTCTGCCCAACATTTCATATATGCAACAGGGGCAAGATGTGTGCACCCGTGGGCCAGGCAAAAATGGGTTTACTCAGTCTGTCTTACCTTGGCACTGTGCCCCAGGAGACACCTGGTCCCAAGGAGGCCATGTGCTGCTTCATGCAAGAAAATCCTACCTACAGTAAGTAAACCAATGAATATTCTCTCCAACTGCTGTGCTATACTCTTTTACATTCAAATATGTGGACAAAATTTAAGAGAGAAAGGAAAAGAAAACATGTACTCAAGAACTCTGTTGAAGTGCAGGATAAATCTGCTCCCCTAGTGCCTTGTGACCCCAATTTCCTGTGGGAAAGGAACTTTCACCCCTTCTGCACTCAGCTATGTTGCTAAATGCAATCTGTTTACTACTGTATTCCATAGAACTCAGTGAGAGTTATTGACAACCAAGCCCACTGCTATCTGTTTAGCTTCACCTCCTTTTCATCTACTAGTGTGGATGTACTACTCTTTCCCTCTCTGGGTCCAGTTTCATAGGCAGGGTGGATGGTGAGCAATGGAACATCTGGACTCGCTTAGATACAAAGACAGATGGGTGAGCAGTACATTTGAATATTTGCTTTATGGAACTGAGACTTTTCTATTCAGAGACTGTGCATTTTTCGGCTCAGAATCCAACAACCTTTTCTAAGGGTCTGCAACAGATGTGCAAGAGAGTTTAATGTAGCAAACAGCCTGCTGCCTCCATTCAGCCTTCCAAAGTTGTCATTTTTTCGCTCTGTGTGTGTGTGTGTGTGTGTGTGTGTGTGTGTGTGTGTGACCCTGTGCAAACTAGAGATAAGAAACTGATGCAAGACATTGTTTCCCTTACTTTACAGCAGGAGTGCCCAAACCCCAGCCCAGGGGCCACTTGTGACCCTCGAGGGCTCCCAATCTGGCCTGCAAGGAGCCCCCAGTCTCCAACGAACCTTTGGCCCTCCAGAGACTTGCTGGAGCCCGTGCTGGCTGGACAACTACTCTCAGTGTGAGGACAACTGTTCGACCTCTCACCTGAGCTGTGGGACGAGGGCTGCGTCCACTACTTGCTGTTTCACATCAATGATGCAGACGTGGCAGCGAAGGAAAGACTGACCTTGCTTTATGCAAGGCCTTTTACAGGCCTTGAGCTACTGCAAGACCTTCATTCATTCATACAAGTTCCATCTCTAATATATTCATTTATGTAAATTGATTCAAATTTTAAATGTAAGTTCTTTTTTTTCCTGGTCCCAAACACAGCGTCAGAGAGATGATGTGGCCCTGCTGCCAAAATGTTTGGACACCCCTGCCCTACAGCAACCTTCTGAACATAGCAAGCAATACCTCACTAGTGTGAATAAATGTTTGGGGAAAAATGTGTGCACAACACTGCTGGTCACCTGGAATCAGCACTAAACAAATGTTAGTACATAATCTTAGGCTTTGTTGCAAAATCATGATTGTATCGCCTATGTTCAGCAGGTAAAGGCAGCATGTTACAGCAACTACAGGTACTACGAAGTAAACATCAAATAATTTTTCTGTCTTTCATCTCAGTAAAGTTATGGCCATCAAAAATATCTTCAAAACAAGCTTCTAATTGTTATCTTAGTGACAGTCATTCAGATCAGCTAACAATCTGTATGAAAGATTTCATTTTATACCTTGGCATCAAAAATCCATCTTCCCCTGAGAACCAAGAATAAAATGTTGTACTTACTATATGATGTGATTAGGCAAAAATATCTGAGGTTACTTTATTCAACCTCAACAGAAGCTTTGTTAGTTTTTGCATTTCTCTTCCAAGATGTAGTGTGAAAAAATCTCTCCATATTCTGCTTCCCACTGTACACTTCCTTCTATGGGCGATTTGGTAGCAAACAGAATTGTCATTATCTGTCATTACAGCTGGTCCTAAAAGTGGCAATGATTCAGGAATCTGAAAATCATGCTGATAGTATAGTTAAAATTTGTGATGGGTGGACCTCCCCTTCTGCACATCCAATTTGAAATTGATCTGTTAAAATGGATTAATGAAGGGGACATTTACTGGGCAGCTGAAACTAATTAGTTTTTTTGATGGATCTATCTCAAGTCAGCAGACCCTCAAAGCCCAGATGCCTTCTGGGTGATCTACTTGGAAGTACAAGGGGGCCTAGGAGCCTTTGAGCTTGCTGCACCTTTCCTGATGCAGTACAAGGGTTCCCTACCGCTCTGCCACTACCTCAAAGATATTTGAGGGGACAGTGTAGAAAGAGACTGCCTTGAGTTCTTTCAAAGAAAGGCAGAGATACCAATATAAAAAAAAAATGAAGACATTCACTCAAGTAGACCCCACCACCAGCACTTCTCCAAGACTTCCCACGGCATTTATTTCTCCCTTTGTCCCAACCCTACTATAACTTGATTTCTAACTTCATGTCTCCTAAAATCTTGAGATGTCATTGACTGGGCTGTTCCTACTCCTCCTCCACTTCGCAAGGTCTCTTTCCTCTTCCCATGAAAAGGGAAATCTCTGTCTTGAATGGAATCCTTCTTCAAACAGCAAGGAGATCCTGGCCCAAATAGCTCAGGCATCTTGAGTTACAACTGCATAATCCTATTTTGTAATGTGGGGGAATGGGGGGCTGCCTACCCAACATTCATTGTCCTCCAAACAAAAGTCAGGTTTTGTGCAGCCACCTTTCTCACTCTTCATTTTTTTGGTTTCACACCTATGCCCTATCCCTCTCCTAGTACAATCTTCAGCAACCCTTTTGGTGCTTGTTTTGAGGGCCCTGGATATTTCTGCCCTCTGCACTTAAAGCTTCAACAGTTCGACTAGCCCTACATAAGCTTATGAAGTTGGCCCTTCTCCTGACATGTTTGGATCGGCTGCCTGCAAGAGAGTTAACATCACTGTTACGTGTCAGCATAGAGACTTCTCTACAGACTAGTATTTACTTCTCTTGGAATTAATTTTGAGACTGACAGCTGAGCTAGACAGATGCAACTGCATCTGCTCACAACTTCAGATAATAAAAATTTGTCTTCTTTTGACATAAAGGAAATCTTAAGTTTCCTAACACTCATTTCCAAAATAAGCACCGGTTCACCAAGCCGCTGTTCATGAACCCAGTTCGTATATATTTTTAATTGCTATGCTGCCAGTCTTGACAGCTCAAGGCACTGTTTAGTTTTATTACAGTAGGCAAGCTGGGAACGAGCTCCTGCATTACCCGTCTAAAAATGATCCTCATTCAAACCTTCTTGGAAGCAGTAAGATATAGACAAGCCACACCGTTCCCATTTCTATATTATTTAAATAGCAAAAATCTACATGGTGATTTAGAGTGACAAACGTCAAAGAGGAATCCCTACCCCCAAATAGCTTACCATCTGTGCTATCCCTAAAAGGAAAATAATTAAAAAGAAATTCTCAATTTCAAAATTAAAGTGATAATTTGTGTATTTTTTTTAAACCTCTCACGATGTGCCTATGTTTTCTGATATGAAATGCCACTAATAGGCATACAAAATCCAAGGACCAAAAAGCTGAACTAAGTATTACTGTATTTGGAATTACTTACAGCAATGCAACATAGGCACAAGTCTTGCAGGTCAGCCCTTGAGTTTGCCACTACATTCCCCCCCCCCCCAGCCTTATGAGGATTGCAACAAAGAAGAGTGATCTGATTAGGATGAACATCAGTATTGCCACATTCCTTGGCTATGTAAACAGCTTCTCTCCACCTAGTTCTGTGCTTCAGATTTTATCCTATCCTTCCTCCCAAAGAGCTGCAGATTGGCACTGAGCACTTCATTTATTCAGAGGGAAAGATGACATACAATAAATATAGTCCTCCCCCCTCTATCCTCACAGCAAGCTTGCAATGTAGGACAGGTTGATTGATCATAACTGGCCCAAGTTCACCAAGGGAACCAAGACCTGGGCCTTCCCACACACATTGTGGAACTGCCGAGGCAAGTAAGACAGTGGTGAAGGGTGGAACAGGAGCGGAAAGGGAGCAAAACTGGGTGGGGGGGAGGAACAGGAGGCAGGAAGGTTGCAACTGGAGTTGGATCCAGTGGTGATGGCGCACACTAGATCATATACCCCTTTTCTGCAGCTTCTCTACCCCGTCTCTCCTAGCACAGGTCTGAGGAAACCCATTATGGAACAGGAGGCTTATGCAAGGGTAAGTCGATTTAAATTCCCTGCTGAAGCCTCCTGATCCAAGTCCTCCGACTGAATACAGCATGCCCGTTTTTGGTGTGGCTGTGGCGGGGGTGGGGGGGGGAAGAGGATAGGATTGGGCTATAAAAGTTTTGGCTTCACAAAGTGCCATCAATCCTCTCTCCACTGTTAAAAAAAAACACATTTAGTGCATGCCATTCATTAAGAACTTCACAGAGAATCTGATAGTTTCTTCTTTGTGATTCTAGGTCTTTTGCATCATGAGTTTTAAGAAAACATGGAATGGCAATTTAAATACAAGTAACTTTCGTGCTCACTGAACTCATGCTTATACTGGGAACAGATTTCTGTTTCACTTTACATTTTTTCAACAGTTCCAAAAAATGATGTCCAATACTCGAATCCAGATTTATCTTGTTAAGTCAATTTCTGCCAATTAGTGAAGGACCATTTCCTTCTGTAACAATGAACAATGACAGCAGACTGCCACCTTTGCATTCTGCCTTCATCTGAAAACATCCTAAAACCTTTTATCTTGCATCTTCTCTACTATAATTTCCAATATTACATCAATGTCTGTTAATGTAACATCAGCAACTTTTCTCATCTGAAATTGCAGAGATCATTGCTGCTGAGATGATTTCCATTTCTGGTAGGTAACCACTATAAGGCTAGCTGATCATCAATACAATTAGGTTCCTAATTTAAGAACATTTGGCTAGGTGGCCTTACATTATAGCAGGGTGACCCTTAATATCATTGACTCTTATGCTACATCAAATTATTGCATAATCTTTACAGCTTGTGCATCACACACACGCACCACAATAGGTACTAGAATTCTCTGAACCCAATCCTATCCAACTTTCCAGCACCAAGGCAGCTGCAATGCAGTCCCAAATAAATATTCCCTTACCTTGGGGAGGCCTTGATGACTGCCTCCCCATATCCAGCGCACACACCCCATTGGTATTGCTGCATCAGTGCTGGAAAATTGGATAGGATTGGGCCCTTTGTTCTCTTTTAAATTTGCATCCTTCATAACATCCATACCAATCCGGAAGTCCTGACATTTGTGCTTGTATAGTTTGAAATCCTGGCACAAAGATTTCAGGAGGTGGGGAATAAAAAGAGAGGGTAAACAGAAGGGGAGAAAAATATTTTGTTCTAAGCCAGTCTCCTCACACTTTGTGCTGGCATAAGTCGCTGGTAGTAGGAAAGTAACTACTACTTCCATTTCAAGCCACTCGCCCTCTTTGTTTGCAATTTTTCTTCTCTATACCCAGGAGTGTGAACAAGTACTCTGCCAAACGAGGATAACACTTCTTCCAGTCTGTGGAAGCATATGCTACAAAAAATATGCTGAAGTCAACAATCCATGAGGCTCTGTTTCTTTTGCTGTTGAAAACCAACACAGCTACTACCCCACTGGAAGTGTGTACCTTCTCCCTCCTTATGCCTGTGGCAAACTTCTGAAGATGTTTGCATCCCAGTACATAAGATCATGGTATAATATGAACTACAGTGTTGCCTTATGTACAGTTCCAACTTAGGAAAAGCTCATGTCTTATGACAAACAGGATGTCCTTGTGCAACTTCTGAGCTTTTCCTCTCAATAAAATTGTTGGATTCACCATGTCAGGGAGAAACCTGGGATTTTTACCAGGTGAGGTGAGGTTTTAGACAAATTTTTCCCCACTTCAGTTTGAGAAGGAGGAAGTTTACTCTTCAGTCTTCATCTGTGAAGGAATTTAAGTGAATGATTGGGATACGAGTACCTTAAGCAACAATGAATGAAACATTCTCCTAGGCTGGACTGCTTCTCCTACCCATCGGACAATCATTCTAGTAGCTCCTCCTTCCATTAGCTTTGCAGCAAAAAAGCCCAACCACTAGATTATGGCTCCTTTTTGCAGGTCATACAAAAAACATACATCAGATATTCCCTAGGCCAACGGTTCTCAAACTTTTAGCTTCAGGACCCACTTTTTAGAATGAGAATATTGTCAAGACCCACATGACCTGAAGTGACATCATCAAGCAGGAAGATTTTTAACAGCCCTAGGCTGCAATCCTACCCACACTTACCCAGGAGTAAGCCCCATTTACTATCATTGTTAAAAGCGTGTACAGAGTAGCCTGTTAAAAGCACAGATCTGTAACATTTCCCCAAATGCAATTACATATCATGGTAGCATCAACTCTACTATATTAAAAATAAAAGATTGAAATGAATGGGGACCCACCTCAAATTGGCTCACAACCCACCTAGTGGGTCCTGACCCACAGTTTAAGAAACACTGGTCTAGGGCAGTGGTATTCAAACTGGGGCATTTCGACGCCCCAGCCTGTGGGTCCTGGCCTCTGCCCCCTTAAGGGGCGGGGGCAGCCAGGAGACAGGGGGAAGGCAGCAGCACGATCCACAGGATCACACTGCTCAGGGGGGCTGCAGTGACTTGGGTGCACTTGCCCAAGCCTCCTGCAGCCTCCCAGGGGTGCGGGGAGCCCTGCGCAACCTTCAGTAGGACTCCAAAGGTCAGGGAAAGGGAGAGTGGGGAGATCTGCTCTGCCTCCGCAAAAGCGGAAGCGGAGTGCGATCGCCCCACTCTCCCTTTCCTTGAACTGGGGTGCCCTGCAGGCACTTGCGCAAGGCTCCCCATACACAGAGACCACTGCTGCAAGGACTGGAGGGTGCATCCCAGTCCCTGCAGACCCCTGATCGACGCGATCCTGGGGATCACGTCACTGCCTTCCCCCTGCCCCTGCTGCCTCCCCCCCGCCCCCGCAAAGACTTACTGCGGGTTTCAAACTCCCAGAGAGTTTGAAAACCGCAGGTCTAGGGGATATCTGATGATAGGTACTTGAGAGCAATTCTGCTGCAGCTCCTTCCCATCACAATGTCATCTCTCCCTGTAAATGAGCAACAAGGCACTGACAAAATTTGCAGCGTGAGCACCTCCCACATGACTCAAGACGTCTTCATGGTGCAGGAATATTTGGGGGGGGCTTAAAGTATTTACTATCTCCAAGAAATACCTCCCTTATACCACAGTCCTATGCATATCTACTCAGAAGCAAGTCCCATTGTGTTGAATGGGGCTGACTCCCAGGGAAGTGTGTATAAGATTGCAGCTCTACTCCGATACTGCTTCTTACAGCCATATCACCCTAGGAAACCCTCCACATTCAATGTGTCTTTCCCCCATCACACAAAGTTTGGGTGAGGCTCAGAGAAGCTAAGCTTCCAACCATGAATGTCCATGTGGGAGGCAAAGAATGGGGCTACTAAAATATCGATAAAAAGAAGGCTGAAAGCCTTTTAATGTAGATTTTCATTAAAAGCAGTTTCCTTCAATCTATTTTTATTTCACTGGCAGTAGTACACGTTCAGTACATTTTCCACTACACATAAAATTCATTTGAAAATCTGACTAGATTTAAATAAAAATCTCATTATCTAATCACCAAGTAGTATAATCTAACAGCATGTTCAAATGACCAAACAGAGCACTAAGAGCATCTTCAGTCCTGAAGATACCTGTCCACAGACTACCATCATGTGTTACTCCTCTTTCAGCAAGGAAGCCAAACCATGCCACCATCACGACCATGACATTGACTCACAACCCCAACCTATCCAAGGCCTAGCCAACACATGTTCCACTGTCACAAAAGTGCTGTCAGCGTTTCACGGCAGCGCAGGGAATGGGCATGGAGGGAGGAAGACCGAAGCCTTCACCTGTGCGCTGGCAAAGCCCGCAAAGACTAGAGGAGGGGGGTCAGTCTTGGGAGGACATCAAATTCGAAATCCCATCCTGAGCCCAAGAAGTCTGCACAGATCATCTTGGACTAGTGCCAGAGAAATAGTGCAGGTCTCAGTTGACCCACGTAGCAGCTGCTTGAGCTTACCCCAGGGAACATATTCCCTTACCCCAGTGCTTCATAAAAGTTTGCCAGATTGCAGTGCCTCGCCACGTTGCAGAGGCAGCATGCAGCTCCTGGAAGTTACCAGCAATGACATCATCACCAGTTCCTTCCAGGTTCAGAGGCGGGAGGCCTACAAACACAGGTAAGAGGCTCAAGGTGGGCAGGAGGGCCTTTCAGAGTGTGCAAAAACCACACGGAGGACTTGCCACATCAAGCTTCCTATTGCCATTTGCAAGCATCAGCCTTATTGCTGCAGTCTTGCTGCCGGTGGGCACGTGGCCAGCTATACCCCAGGGCATCACAATGCACAGTTTGGGAACTGCTGCCTTACCCAGAGGAGACTGCCAGCAGCTGAAAAATCCCGCATGGGATGCAGTGTAGCCCCCACTGGTGTCACTGCATCGCCGTGTGGAGATTTCATTAGGAATGGGCTGCCCGGCTGCACCCCTAAACCTGCTTACTAGAGAACAAGTCTCACTAATATATACTTCAGAACTGGCATGCTTAGTATTGCACTGCATCACAGCAAAGATCTTCCTCTAAGGCTGGTGCTTAGTACCATGTCACTTGACAGACACATGCAAAATATATTTTGATGAAGGTGTGTAGCAATGAAAATGCTGCATTTAAAGTCAATGACAACTGGCAACCTTTTAACAATAATGATACTCATGCATACGATTCAAGAACAGAAGGAGATACCAAATCAGACCAGCAGTCTATCCGGCCAGTATCATCTATTCCGGCTGGCTGATGTGCCAGCCTCTGCTCCTCCCATTTCCTGGACTGGAAAAGGAAGAGGGGGTGGAGCTGAAGAGATAATGTGGAGGAAGCAAGAATGGTGGGCTAGTGTGTTGGAGACAGTCTAGCACATTCTGCCCATTTCCCTCTTTCCAATTCAGAGAATGGAGGGAGGAGGTGTAGAAGCAAGTTGGGGCGGGGGGGGGTGTTTGGGCCTCTTCAGCCTAGAATAGAGACGCCTGAGGGGGGACATGATTGAGACATACAAAATTATGAATGGGAAAGATAAAGTGGATAGAGAGATTATCTTTACACTCTCATATAACAGAACCAGGGGACATCCACTAAAATTGAGTGTTGGGAGAGTTAGGACAGACAAAAGAAAATATTTCTTTAGTCAGCGTGTGGTTGGTCTTTGGAACTCCTTGCCACAGGATGTGGTGATGGCGTCTGGCCTGGACGCCTTTAAAAGGGGATTGGACATGTTTCTGGAGGAAAAATCCATTACGGGTTACAAGCCATGATGTGTATGTGCAGCCTCCTGATTTTAGAAATGGGCTATGTCAGAATGCCAGATACAAGGGAGGGCACTAGGAGGCAGGTCTCTTGTTATCTGGTGTGCTCCATGGGGCATTTGGTGGGCTGCTGTGAGATACAGGAAGCTGGACTAGATGGGCCTATGGCCTGATCCAGTGGGGCTGTTCTTATGTTCTTAAGCTTTCTGCTTATAAAGTTTGTTCAAGCAAGACATGTTATCACTTCACTCAAATGTAACGAAGCTAATCAAAGGTAATGGGGCACTGGAGCCCCCATAGGGAACTGCAGATAACCAGATTCGTTGATACCGCAGATGCCTGTATTCCACTAGCAAATTATAGCTCCTTGTATCCTTTTGATTACACAGGCCTACAAAAAAAAAAAACCCAAACTTTTTTTGTTGTGGTTGCCAAGGATGTTTAACCTAAATTTGTTCATTTTTTAGAGTGATGAATCCAAAAATGGCATCGTTTTGCCAACTGAATCTAGTTTTGAGGGTACAGCATAGCCACCTTATCGGCCGATTCAAGCAGCTTCCTCGTAAGGAAGCCAACACCATGGCTTCCTCACATGGAAATTGCTTGAATCAGCCTATAAGGTGGCTATTCCATACCCCCAAAACTAGAGCCAACTGGGCAAAACCGATGCCACTTTTGGATTCAGCACCCCAAAAATACCCAAGAATAGGTTTAACTTTTAAAACAACAAAATATTTGTAGGCCTATGTTATATGTATGATACGCATACATGCCAGAATATAGTTTTGTTCATATGAGAGTTTGAATGCTCCTGTGTTGAGATCAAGACAAAATACAACTGGAGACAGGAAGAGTACACCAATATGGCTGATAATTAGAAGATAAAAGTTTCAGGGCCTGGAACACTGAAATGGTCTCCAGAATTGAATAGAAGGATTCACTGCCGAATGATATGGACAAGTGCTCCCCCTGCTGGCCAGATTAGGACCAGCAGAGCCAACTCAATGCCCACGTGTTTGACTACCCATCTGTGGACAGCAAATCACCCTGAACACATAGAAAGATCAACCAGACCTTATATCAGGGTTTAAGAGAATTATGGGAGGAATACATAACAGATGCTCAAGCACAATGGTACATAGTAATGGGGTTGATTCCAATGGGTCCTTCACGTTACACAGCATGTGGTGCACCCAAGACCCTCATTTTGATAAAAAGCCATGAGCCAAGCGTAACTGGGGCCTGTGGAGCTATAGCAACAGAAAAATGGGCCACATGAATGATACAGCTAGGCCCTTGTCTCATTATCTAGTCAATGGAGGCTGTTGCCTCAGAACCAGCCTTGTAGCACTTGGGCCTGTTCTTACCAAGTTCAGGCAAACTGTCTGCGCCATTTTAGCATACAGGTGGGGGCTCAGGTGATTCAATACCTTTTTTCCTATGGAGGCTAGGCTTGAACAATGTCCATCACTGTGCTGGTTTTACACTTACAGAAGTCTCTTGTCTGTATGGAGAAGCATTCAGGAATGGAGTCTCCATCTGCAGTAGTACAGAGTAGCAGCAAAGTCCCTGAGAACTAGGCCCAAGTTCATCAAGGCTTCCAGATCACCCTTCTGGCAGCTGTCCTTCCCTAGTTTAAACTATTATTAGACTGCCTTTGAATTTTGCCCTGGGTTCCTCCTTCCCTGCTCCAGCTATTGATTCCCTTCATAACTCATTTCAAATGTGATTTTGATAGCATCTCTACAGAGCAACATACACAATAATGAAAATGAAACCTCATTCCACTAATTTTCTGCTCGAAAGAAACATAAACCTATGAGACACTTCAATAAGAAGAGGATTAAAGCAGTTTAAAAAAACTAACCAGAATTCTAGATCATTATAAAAAAAAATGCTGCAATCTCTTAAGTTATATTTACACTGAGGAATTCTCTGGGCCCTGGATGTGATCTGCTGCAGGGCAATAGTTCTATGAACTCAAAGTGCTGTCTTATTTTGGCTGGTCACCACCTGCAAAGGTTTGGGCTCTTTTTTTAAAAGTCTCAAGAGAGTCCATTTCATAGGCCCTCTCAGTAAAACATTATCCTTTCAGATCCATCCTTGTGTCAGCCACTGTCAAATGTAGATTCACACTCAAAAGACAGTCTGTGTCTGCACTTTAATAACAAGTAGTATTTCTGGGATGCTTTGCATCTAAAGAATGTGGGGTTTTGTTTTTTTAAAGATACATCACTGGAGTCACTGAAACTGCAGCTGCTTCAGGAATGAGGCTGTAGAAACAGGGTTACACTAGAGGAGGGGCAGCCTGGACGAGACATGGCTCAAGAGAAAAATGAAGCAAGACTTAGGAAAACAAAGCACTGCTTTTTGACTTATTGTAAGCTATATTGATCCATCCAGTAGAGTGGGGAAATCCGCCTTTACATTTCAGCACAATGGAAGCTGATAGGGACAACTACAGCTAGTGAATGGATAATTAGTTGCAACAAGAAACCCCCCATTTTTCACAAACCATAGAGAGTCCTATCCATTTTCTTCAGGGGTTCTTATCTGGTCTAGCTGAGTGGTTAAGAAGGATTTTCTGGAATCAGTTATGAATTTGGTATGTCAAATTTGTTTTTATTTGGAGAGTCCAAAATGATATTGCTATGATTATTATTTTTCACATTTTTATATTTTTTTACTGCCCTTCCTCCAAGGAGCTCAAGGTGATGTACAAAGTTCCACTCTTCCCTTTGTCCTCACAATAACCTTGAGCGGTAGATGAGGCTGAGAGATAGTGACTAGCCCAGGGTCAACCATGAAGCTTAATGGCTGAGAAGGGATTTGAACCTGAATCTTCCAGGTCTAAGTCTGACTCCTGAACCACTTCATCCTGGCTCTTGTATTGCATAATATCTGTTCAACCTGCAGATCTGTAATTAAACCAAGTTAGAGGTCGTGCATTAGAGATACCCCTGCTCAGAGCACAGGAGACCAAATAACATGTCCAAGCCATTAAAGCTACTGATGCCTTTTCAGGACAAGTGACCTGCAATACAGTAGAAACTCCAAAGTTTACCATCTCTCTATAATGACCACCTCCTTAAGTTGACCTAATTTTCACAGTATGGACAGACACTGCAAATACACTATGGGAGACCAACCGCTCTATATTGACCATCTCCGTAAGTTGTATCTTGACCACTTCGACCATTGCACAGACCAACTCACTGAGTATTAATCTACCCTCCGTAAGTTGCCCACTGAATGCGATACTGTGGACCTGTGTTTTGTCTGGTTTGTCCCATCTTGGAAAAGCAATAAGCCACATGACAATCACTCCCCTACGCCTGCTAGAGCGTGTGCAAGAGGGTTTTTATAGGTGGGCACACTGCATATGGCCGACAGACCTGCGCCGGCTGTCGATGGTACCTGGACATGTACCAAGTTGTGAGGGACATGAGGTTGCTTGTGCATAGATCCTTCTGGGGCACTTCACAATCCCTTCTGGTCTTCACCACTCAGAAAAGTTTAGTGTCATCCACAAACTTGTCCACCTCCCTGCTTATCCTTGTTTCCAGGTCATTTATGAAAATTTTGAAAAGCACCAGTCCCAGGACAGATCCTTGAGGCACTCCACTTTCCACCTCTCTTCACTTTTTTTGTCAATTGCCCATTGACACCCACTCTCTGTTTCCTGGTCCTCAACCAGTTCCCAATCCATGAGAGGACCTGTCCTCTTATTCCCTGACTGTGGAGTTTTCTCAACCGCTTTTAGTGAGGGTTAGTATCAAATACTTTCTGGCATTTAGTGAATCTGAGGAGACCCAGTGGAGGCCAGGCAGCCTAAGTAAAAAAGTGGGATTTTTTTTTTAGCTTTTGGGTGTATGTAACATGCTACATGCTATGGGCTGGCAAAGGATAGCATTGGTCTGCCTGTCTGCTATGAAACCAAGTATTTTTTTTTAACTTACAATTTTTTTTAAGCTTATGAATTTTCAGGGTTTTTTTTAAACACTGATTATGGGCTGTTTATTCTCTGTCTCTTGATATAGATATAGATGATATAAATAGTAAGCATCACAAGAGGATAAATTCTCATTGATATTTGCAACAAAACTTTTTAAAAATCCAATCTAAATAATAACTTGGCCTTGCATCTGTTGTCCTGGGAGCTAAACATGATAATATTTATACGCCCTTTTTTCCGTATGTTGACCACCTCCCTATGTTGACCAATTTCCTCCAGTCCCTTGGGTGGTCAACTTAAAGGGGTTCTACTGTATATTCCAAAAAACCCTTGTGCAGGAACATCAACCACTAGCAGCCGAGTTTGTCTGCTCAGTTTATATCCTTAGTGTGGAAGGAATAAAGACAAGAGGTGTCCGTCCAGTATCCACATCTTCTCCATACACAAGTCAATATAATATCTTCCTACTAGTATCTTTTTGACTGTTCAACTACCAATGACGAAGCATACAAAAATGTCTACTTTGCTCAGACATGCCCCAACTCAAGAATTTAGCTAGCATTCAGTCTTCTGGTAACCCTTCAGATCCATTTCACCTGCATGGACACAATTGTCAACATACAACTGATCAGTCACAGTACAGGTTAGTGCGCTGTGCTACAAAATCAAGGGGGGAAAAATCAAGCCAAAATCAAGGGAAGAAAAGATAGAGTGCTCCAGGTTTCCAAGGCAAAGAACAAGTTTAGGGTGGCTTGGGGGGGGGGGATGCAAAGCAAATGGATCAAGCACATGATTTGTTCTATGTATTACAGGGAAACAAATCATGACAATAGCCAATGATAACAGGAACAATTCCTTCCCAGTTTCAAATGGGAAAACAACTTAAGAGTAAAAGTCAGAAAGCAAATCCTATTTTGATATTTGAACATACAGATACACACGCACCTTATGGTGAATCAGACCCCTGGTCTATCTGGGTCCATGCTGTCTGCACACTGACTGGCAGAAGTTCTCCTGGGTGTCGAGCAGGGGTCTTTCCTAGTCCTACTTGGAGATGTCAGAGACTCAGTCTAGGACTGTCGACATGTAAAGCATGAGTGAGGGCACCTTCATCAAAGAGGGAAAAAGACCTCTGATTTCAAAGGACTGAGACCGATGTGCCACATTAATGCTCACACAATAGCCATAGATCTTTCTAACTCGGTTTTAATTTTCTAGCTAAGTAGGTTCTTGGCTCCCAAAACTACTCAAAGGAGACCATCTCAGGAGTTTAAGCTCTGCCCTAATTAACATTCAGTTTAGAGACATTTGTTCTTATTCCCTCATGGTGGTTCCAACCATTTTTGTCGCCCCCCCCCCGTTTGTAATGTTAAACCTTCCCGCTTTGTCTGTAGGATATTTGTGGACAGCTTATTTCACAAGCCGTAAATCTTCCATTAATGCAATTTATTCAGTTCTCGCATTTGGTACAAGCAGGATCAGATGGAGATAGACACTGAGTTAAATTATTAAATATGTTGAACTGTTTCAAAAGTCTAGCAGCCAATGTAGACTGCCACAGACGAATGGGGCATTTAATGCATCTATATATTTCTTCATTAAGAACTGGACTGAATTCTGCTCTGAAACCCTGATCCTCCTGATGAAAAAACAACAAGTACACATGGTTTGGTTATACTGTTGTGTTTTTAAGCATAAATGGGAGAGACTAAACATCTCCTTTGCAATCACTGAACTATTCACTCCTAGTTCTATCTACCATACAGAAAACCAAGGTTCCTTTATACAAGCAATTATTTTTGAAGATGCAGCTCCAGAACTCACTTCAATCTCAGATTTGTTTAGACAACCAAGGAGTTACAGGCGTAAAGACAGATCAGCAATGTCTGAATCATTAGGAGCTTTGTTTTGTCACCAGATCAAGGGCTCACGAATACAGTAGCAAAAACATTATTTTTAGGCATGCAGGCAGATTAGGCGACTCAGTGCAGACACACAGTGATCAGAGAATGAATTGAAATTGTAGGCAGAAGGGTCATGGGTGAAGCACCCTCGGACACCCTACTGTGCAAACTAGATTTGTTGATTCAGGATAACAATCCTGAAGGCAACCTGTGAAATGCTTCCGCAATCTCCAGTTGGCTAAATAAGTCCATCTGGAAGAGTTATAGATATATAAATCACTTCCAGGAAGAGAACTTTTTTTGAACTGCCAAGTTGCTAACCAGTGTCTGAGTTTCCTTTGGTACAACTACCTGTGTATCCTCTCGCTTTCACTCTCACCAGCCTCCCTCCGTCTTTTCAAGTTGTCTGAAATATGTGTTTCCTCAAAAACCTGACAAAAACCTGACATGGTGATAATTTCCTAAGCTATGTTGTTCATATCAAATTATTCAACATCTGTCTTCATGTTCCCACAAAAATTAGCATAAGATAGTGGTTTCCGATGACACCTCTAGTGAAATATTTTGACTTCTACCAGTAAGTTGCAAACAACCTGTCAGGTGGATAATGTCAGTTTCAAAGTATGGCATATTCAGATGGCTCCATGGGCTGCTTGGGGTTTGTTCAGAGTGAAATTCTACTTGCCTAACCCTGGGTCTGGGCAATGCAAAGGGCAGGAATGATTAGGCTGTACAACAACAAAAAAGGGCAGTACCAGTCACTGCAGACGAAAACTGAAATCCATGTTTGATGAGTATCTGATAAGAAGGAGGGGGAGAAAGAGTCTTGGGGAAATTACATATTCATGCGGCACCAAAAGCTCACTTAGAGCTCTCCTGCTGCAAGATAAGGATTGTGTCCCCAGAAAATGCATAGCCAAAAATCAAACAGACAAGGAAGTCTGGCTGAGCACAGGAAAGGGAAAGTTCTATATTACCACAGGGAGCATCATACTTATGTATACTACTTAGTGGATTCCAAAACCTCGCAAAGAGATTTCTTCAGGCTACAAAGTCGATTCCATCAGCTTTAAAGCCAATGGGAGCAAGATGTATGAAAGTCGTTTAAGGGGGGGAAAGAGGAATGAATTAAATAATAAGCCCTTTTCACACCTTCTAAATTGCATTCATGGAACATGTAAAAGGGGGATTAATATCAAGACTGCTGGCCCCCTCCTACCTCCACACTTCCAGGGAAAAGGCCTTCTATCTAATAGAGATTTACACACCATTTGCACACCTTCCACTGAGGTCAAAGGGTAAGGCCAAGAGGTGGATCCATCATTAAAGAGTCTGCTTTCCCCTCTGAGTTCTCTGTATGCCAGGGAAGGGAAGGTGTAAATAAGAATTTACAAGCTGTGTTCCTGTGCTGCAGTTGGGAAGACACTTGGACTGCTGGTTGAGATCACTGGTCCTGTGTTTCTACAGCTCCATTTACACACAGTTCTCATAAAGCAGGAACAGTCCTGCTGAAGTCGGGATGTCAACTGACCAGGAAGAAAACTTGGCCTGCTCCTGTGCCTTTGACAGAGTTTGGTATGCAGGATACAGCCTGTGAGGGAGTCAGTGTCAGAGACTGGCATTCCCACCAAGTGATGCCTTCACATCAAGCCCCTTAAGAGTACAGGAAAGCAGCTAGCAAAGCTGTTGGCATCCCAACACTGAAGTAGTGAAGCAGAGGGCCTCCCCAAGATAGCCATAATTATACAGATCAACTGGGAAAAGAAACAGAAGTATCCCTCTCTATGTATCCCTCACCCTAGTCACACAACATTAAAATGCAGGCAGATTCTTACTCGATACACCCTGTCAGCGTCAGAAATATAGAGCTGACTCCATAACCTTAGAAAGTGGAAAATAATTCACTCAACCAGATCCTTTTTTCAAAGAAGTGCAGTGAGGACAGAACTACTACTTGTTGTGAATGTTCTGTCTACTTTCCCATCACCATCGTTGGAGACTTCTCCTGTAAGGTTTCTATCCAATCGCTTTCAAGGGCTATTTTCCCAGATAGTCAACCTCTGCTTATTTGAAGCTCACCACAACCTTCCATCTTCCACACCAGAATATGCCTTGAAGATGTTGATTTGTTTTCTGCAAGCAGACAATGATGGGGGACTGCCAACTCACAGCCTTTTTCTCAGCATGAGAAGAGAAAGTTGGACTGTCAGCTGCTCTATGTTAGCAATAAAACACTCCAATCAAGGCTTGTTAAATCCTGTTTGTCAAGTAAACAAGACTTCCAAAGCTCAGAACAAAGCTGGAGGGGGGACTTGCTCCAAAGAATGTGGAATAAGGTGGGCTTCAAAATAAATGTTGTGAAAAAGGAAAACAAAAACTGCTTTCCCCTCATGCACATAGACAGGATGCATGTTTGCAATCAACAATTGATCAAGAAAAAAGCCTGAGCTCTTTTCTCAGTACTTGTCTTCCTATCCAATATATTTGTAATCCAATCTGCGACACTCCTTGCTAAATGCTGTATTAAACCAATATGCACCAGCTTAGCTTACAGCTATGAGGTTTTGCCATATATACTTGCTAGGGCTAAGAAGCTGTGGGTGCACTCATATGAACAAAAACAGCGAGGGAATTACTCAGAAGGCCATTCCTTACTTTGGTACTGTTCCTACATTGTTTTTATGATTACAGCCTTCCCTCCCCCTCCCCGTAACAAGCAGGATTCTGAATGGGTGGCAAACCTTGTTTTTCACTTAACAAAACTATAGTTATGGATGTAAAGCCAATGGGCATAAGAGGCAGCCTAAGCAAGATTTATTTTTGCTTTGGAGTTTCCCTTCAGGGTCACCAAGCTCCTTCCACCCTAGCCCTCCCCTGGATTCAAAAATACTGGCCAAGAGATCCCTAGGATATTATAGTTCATTTTAAAAAAGATTCTAGAATTTTCTCTTCTACTTTCTCAATGGGCAACTGCAGCAGAAAAAAAGGCTTTCTTCTATTGCCATTCACATGAACAAACTATTCAGAAAAAGGGAAAAAATCAGTACTCCTGTTTTATCTCATTTCTGCTTCTCTCTAAAGCTAAATCTTACAACCATGACAACCACACAGATGCCACTTTAAAGTCATGAGAGTAGTTATCATGTGGTAGGCCATTCATACAGAGCAGCTCACTGTGGGGCTGGGTATTTTTTTCCCCCCTAACTCACCACACACATCCCTTTCCTTTGGGACAAATACGAGAAATGTGAAACAATTAAAAGTGGCCTCCCCAAGGTAGAAAGCAGGTTATAGTGACAAAAGTGTTAAACTACATGAAATCTTTCCTAACATGAAACAAGGCTTGCTTTCTGCATGTGCGCAAGTGTGGCATGGCATAAGAGGTCAAGTACATTCTACCATTAATCCAGCAAGACTTGACTTTTGAGAGTCCTCAACACCTATTGGGGGAGGAAATAATGTGGCCAGCTTAAGCTTATCCTTTTAGTAAACAGGGCTGAATTGATAAAATCAGATAATGAGGAAAGGAAGATTACTGGGCTTTGAAGCACTTCAGGAATTGTATCAAACGCCAATTTGCTTAACAAGCCTCTTCAAGTAAGAAGCAGGCTAGAAGGACTTTGACTCCTAATTAAACCAGAGTCTCTGCTCCAAGTCTTTTCTTTTAACACGTTTTATTTACCCTAGCCATCTCCATAAACTTAGGCAAAGGGCTTTTATGAATGTCCACATGGGTTATTATTTAAAGGGTACATCACATGGCTATTTTATCTAGTTTAATCTGATTTAATCTCAGTAGATTTAGTCTGGCAAAATGTATTTATAGCCTTCATACAGTGTTTGTGTCCCTCTTCCACAGCCTTCTTTTCTCACCACTCTAAAACAGTATTTGAAAGAAAAAGGGGTGGGGAAAGGGAACTAAAAAACAAGACTAGTATTCCCAACTTTTCTGTGATAAGTGCCACAACAAATAAACATTCAGAACATGAAAGGCTCCTAATTCAGTATTGCTTGAGGGGCTACAGCTCCAGACCAATGCTTAGGGCAATAAAAAAGGGGGGAAGAGAAAAGCATCTCTAATCCCGGTTTAAAAGTTTTCTTGCAAGTGTAATGACTTTGCTTAGAGCCCTGCAAAAGCCAGCAATAGCTGCAATTTCACCATTAAACAAATAACTGCGACTGGAGACAGCTTCAGAGAGAAAATTGCGAGAGGAAGGCTGTGGAAAGTTTGCGGTATGCCCTATCAACAGTCCAAGCCGCACTTAGACAGTTCTATATTAAAACCATTATTCTCTCAACAGATAGTTGAAAGCAGCTACATTTCTGTTTGTACTACGGAAGAAAAAATAAAAAAAGAGCCTGCAGAATAAATAAGGAGTTGGGTGTGTCATACTACCTCTAAAGGATGCCTTCATTTCAGGATATTTGCTCTCCTTTGCCTTTCCAATCTTCCCCTGAAATATCACTGGAATATTATGTTACTCTGAACATCTAGAGGTTCAAAAGGAAGAAGCACAGTGGATAAAGATGCCTGGCTGTATTAAAAAACAGGGTCTGAGATTTCATTTTGTTTTGTTTTTTTAAGCCAGAGGTAGGAGAAGATTGACAATCTTAAAAGGGCCTGAAGAGGCCTTTGAAAGCAAAAACCCACTAGTTCTGCTTGGACTGCAGCAGCCGGGCTAATTAAAAAGAAAAAGTTTGCCTGGGAGCATATAAAATACCCATGGGTACGGAAAAACCTGCACATACAATGATTCTCTTGCCACAAAGACATTATGCACCCCATCTCACTGCTCTTGGGTGCTTCCTCTAATTTCCCTCTGGACCTTAAATCCCTCTCCCCTGCTCTCTCTTCCTTTTGACAGGCACATAGATTGGGGGGGGGGAAGAAGGAGCAAAAGACAGCCTCTGTTTAGAACAGCAAAAAATAAGTCTAACCCTGAATTAACATCCTAACCCCCGAGGAAAGAAAATGAAGATCAGTTTCCATTAAAAACCAATGCAATGCCACCATTACAGCTTCAGCTGCAGTGGGGATGAGACACAACTGAACTCAACAGTGGAGGTGTTTGTTTACACATAGGTAAGATCAGCTGAATGCTGGATTGTTTGAGTTTGCTTTTTTAAAAAAAGAACTCACTGGAGGCCTACTGTGCATTCAAATCCCTTTTCCTTGAAAGGGGGGGGGGAGAGAAAAGGATGTGTTGAAAGGGAACTTTATAGCAGTGCACAAAGGAATTGTAAGCTAATACCGCATGGTCTGAAGTCCTGAGAAACTGATTTTAATAAATAAAAAAAAGTCCTTTGTGTGGGTTTGAAATGCAGATTTCCAGGCTGAAGCAGGAAGGCTGTGTCTGTAAGCTCCATTGAGTATCCCAGGAGTCCAGGGTAGGCATGCACATGTCACTGCCCCTTGCTTGATGCTGCTGAGTGGTAAATCATCTTGTGCTGCTGCTGGGAACATTGGGGGTGTGTGCGCGTCCCTGCAATTCTTCTGTGCATCTCAGAATGGGCCTTTGCACACCTGAAGGATGCTGGGAACACTGGCGTATGTGTGTGTTTTTCCCTGCTGGGAACGTGTGTGTGTGTGTGTGTGTGTGTGTGTGTGTGTGTGTGTTCCCCTGCTGGGAACACTGGGGGGGGGGTGTTTCCCTGCAATTTTTGTGTGCATCTCAGAATAGGCCTTTGCACACCTGAAGGATCCACGCTCAAATCCGATCCGTGCAAATAGTGGCAAGGAAAAGGAAGACAATCGTTGGGGATCAGTGGTCTTCCCCATCCACCCACTCACCCCTTTCCAGTCTGTGTCTCCTATTGGGAGAACAGACTCTTAGAGCTCAAGCCTATGCATGTCTACTCGGAAAGAAGTCCCATTATAGTCAATGGGGCTTACTCCAAGTAAGTGTGGTTGGGATTGGGCCCCTGCCCCGGCCATCCCCGCCTCGAGGAGGAGCTACCTCGATGATCCCGGGTCCCCAAACGTCCCTCACTGCTACTCCTGAGGGGGACTCCCAGCAGCAACAGCGGCCGTGCATGCGCGCTGCCCCTTTGCAGGGTTGGCTCCACAATCCCGCTTCATTTCAAAAATCCCGGGAGTTCGAGGACGACGATGTTGGGGGTCTGGGATCCGCCTCCCCCTTTCTTGCCCCTTGGCCAGCCCCCGATCTGGCCAGCCCAGAGACTGCCTCGGGGGCAGGAAGAACAGCAGACCCCTTCCCTAGCCCCAGTGGGCCTGTTTGATGCCGGTGCCGCCGCGGGACCAAAGCAGTGGCGTAGCTAGAGGGGGTGCAAGGCACTGAGTTTTGCAGGGAGCCTCATCCCGGCGTGCAAGGGGCCTTTCCCCCTCGGAGCCATTCCAGGCGGTGGGAGCCAAACGTAGGCGAATGCTCCCAAGGGGAGGGGCGCTTGCACGCCGCGGTGAGGCTCCCTGCAAAACTTGGTGCTTTGCACCCCCTCTAGCTACGCCACTGAACCCAAGATCGCAGTATCGACAGCTGGAACGCCCGTCCGTCGCCGAGCACACCTCCCAGCCCTCCAGACACGCGAGGCGCGCAGAGACACGCACAGCCTCAAAGCCACTAGTCCAGAGCCACAGCAGGCACGGTGGGCAAGGGGCTGACAAGGGCGAGGAGGCGAGATGGAAACGCGCACAGCGATGACGGAGAAGGGGGGAGAGACAGAACCCCCCCCCAAATGAACTGACTGCAAATCCTGTGCGGGTCTACTCAGAAGTAAGTCCCATTATGTTCAATGGGGCTTACTCCCAGCAAAGCGTGCAGCCTGAAACGCCTCCTGCTCAGCGGACTTCTCCCTGCTCTCTCCAATACAACAAGTTGGTTCTTGGAATGGGGGGGGGGGAGCGCGTGGCCTTCTCTCTTGTCAGACCGAGGCTTGAAAGGGTTAATCGGCGTCATGTCGCCCGGCTCGTACATCTGGAAAGCGGGGGCGTCCGAGGCACCCAAGCCTGGCACTAGGAAGTAGCGAGAGGAGCTGGTGGAAGCACTCTCGCTGCATCCATCTCTTCTCCCCCCCGCCCCATCATTCACTTTCTGCTGCCGCAGATGCTGCCAAAAACACACAGACCTAAACTTGGATGCGATCTTGGCGTAGCCCTCCACCCCCCCCCTCAAGCAGGAGCCCACCGCCACCTCTTACCATAGACCCCTTGCCCCCTGGTGTACACCGGCACCAGAGACAGGAACAAAACCCAGATCGTCTCCATCTTCAAGGCTGAAGCTTCATAGCCGGCGAAGTAGAGCAGCCAAACCCAAAAGAGCCCGGGCACCATCGGGGGAGCTCTTCGCTGCGCACCACTTTCCACAGCCCTCCAAAGCAGGGACGGAGCCTCCCGCGGGGACAGGGCGCCTCGGAGCACAATCCTACCCTTGTCTACTCCGAAGCAAGTCCCATTGTCTGCAGCGGAGCTTACTCTCGGGAAAGCGTGCACAGGCTTGCAGCCTAGCCAAGTCTATTGGGCGAGGGTCTCGCAGGAAGCGGATGGTCTTCTGCACGCAGTCAGTGCGCACGATGAGAAAGACCCTACAACGCGGAGCAGGAACTAGAAGTGGAAGAGGTGCGAGGAGGAGGGAGGGAGAGAGAGCGAAGCGGCAGCGTCCCCTCCTCGGCTCTCCAAGAAGAACACCAACAAGCCCCCTTTGCGCCCAGACGGCCACATCAACGCAGCAGTGAACCGGCACGCGCGGAGGAGAAGGCGATCCCCGGAAACTTCCGCGGCGCCCTCCGCCTGCCGCGTCCCGATCCTGGCAAGGAGCGGCTCGGATGCGCGGGCAGAGGCGCGGCGAGGGCTCGCTGAACTCCCGGCTTCCTCAAGCGCCTGCAACTTGCCAGCGAGTGACTGCGAGTCCCCGCGCCCTCCCTGCTGCTAATGAGCCTCTGGCTGCAACCCCAGGAATGAACAAGGGGGAGAGGCGAGCAGGAGGAGGGGTGTGCGCATAATGAGGAAGGGGGAGAAGCCCGAGATGCAGCTGCTGGGGCGAGAGGTGATCCTCTCTCCTCCTCCCTCCCGGGTGCGTGGCTCCGATTTAGTAGTTTACTCAGTGCGGGGAGGGCTCAAGTTTGGTGCCTCTCAGAGCGGCTTGCCCGGCCTCTCTCCAGCCTGAACTTGCCCAGCACAAGCCAGCGAGGACCAGACACGGCACTGTCTGCAGCCCGCAGCTCCGCTCCGGTTCGTTCCCTGGCCAAAGTTTGTGTGTGTTGGAGATGCCTCTGAGCAGCGGCTCGCTGGGTTTCCTCGTCGGAGTAGTTGCCAAAGAAGCAGGTGCTGCCGCTACTCCTCTGGTTTCCTGGCAGCCCGGGCGGGCGCTGGGGCTGCACCCTGGGACCGGGGTGGATGCGTAGTTGGAGGCTGGGGGGTGTGCAGAAAGCCGGTTTTAATGCGAGGGCTAGGGTGCTTGGGAGGGAGGGCGTGGCGAAGGCCGGCCTCGCCCCTTCCTCGGAGAAGGTGGCTGGGAAGAAGCAGTGCTGAGTCGCTGCCGCCAGCACAGGACTTTTCCATGGGCTGCTTTGTGCCAGGATGAGGCCCTTCACCGGCTGGAAGAGCGAACCCAGGGCCCCATCCTCCCCGATCTTCCAGTGCTGGTGCAGTCGTGCCAGTGGGGTGCGCGCTGCATCCTGCGACACAGGGGCAGTCACTGGGGGCTTCTCCAGGTATGGGAACCTGTCTTCCCTTTACCACGCGGCTGCACCGTGGCTACCTGAGCTGGAAAGTTGGATAGGTCTGGGGCTACAATGCTATCGACGCTTTCGTGGGAGTAAGCCCCGTTGGCCATAATGGCACTTACTTCTGAGTAGACCCGCATAGGATTGGGCTCTGGGTCTCCAGCTGGGCTGTTTCGGGGGAGGCCGTTCAGCAACTTGACCGCTGAGCCCTCGAAGCTCTTCTTAGCTGGTGGCTAAAAGCCCGATCCTTACTCAGAAGTAAGTTCCATTATAGTCGATGGTGCTTACTCCCAGGAAAGTGGCTAGGCTTGTGGCCTCAGTCACCCCTTGTCCTCCCTCTCCCGGTGTCTGTAGGACTAGGCAGAGGAGTTGGAGCTCTTGATCTTCCGCTCAGACCGCGAGCGAGGAGATCCCCTCCTAATTGCTGCCTCTGCCCCGAATTAAATCCAGAAGCCCGCCGGCTCTGCCTGCGCGCTCCCGCCCCCACTGCTCTTCCTTTGATTCCCCCCGGTTAAAAAACAGGAACCAATTACATGCACGGCGCCTGAGCGCAGTCCTGCCTCCTCCTCCCCACTTCCCCGGCCTCCCCCAGGACCAATTAGAGCAAACAAAACAAGGGGGGGGGAGAGGATCTGTCTGGCCTCCTTTTCTTCCCAATTCTTCTCTCCCCCCCATCCCCCAGCAGAGAGATAGCAGGAACCAGCCGAGAACAGACCAGACAGGCTCCAGCCGGGCTCCCCTCTTGGAGACGCGCCTGAGCAGCGAAGAGCCAGCACGAGAAGTGCCGGAGGAGAGGCCGGGGCTGGCTGGCGCCATGGCTGTGGGCGCTGCAGCCTGCACATCTAGGTCGGTGGGGTAGCGTAAGGGGCGAGAGGAGCGGGGGGACGACACGCGCCCGCCCGGTGCGTTTATACGCGTTGGGTGCTCGGATCGGTGCTGGGGTGGAGTGTGCGTGTGCAGTGCAGCTGTTGTGTCTGTGTGAGAGAGAGAGAGAGGGTGCACGCTGGCATGCCAATTAGCCGTGCAAAGTGCGTTCATCCCGCGCGTGCAAGGAGAACGGTGCACGGCAGTGCGCTCTGCTCGGTTCGTGTGTGCATCTTTGCACGTTCTGTGGCTTAGCCAGGGGGGGCCTTTCCGTGCTTTTGCACCTTGGGCGGCGAGGACCTGGTTCTGCCGCTGCCTTCCTCCCCCCCCCCCTTGGCCAGGTGAACCAGGGCTCCGATGCTCCTCGAATCAGAAGCGGTGGGTCTGTTTTTCCTCTCCGCTGCAAAGGCGGAAATGGACGCCCGCGGCGGGGAGGATGGAGGGGGCCGGCTCTGGACGCGGTAAGTCGCAGGCCAAGGCCGGGCGCCACTTCCTGATCATGAGAGTCGCTTGGTGGTCCCCATCCAGATCCAATGGAGGACAGTGCCTGTGCCTTTAACCAGTGTATACAAGAGGGCATTTGGGTCGGTGCAGCTCGGCATGGAAGGGTTGAAAAAGCTGTACCTACCCAAATACCCTCTTCTGTACACTGGTTAAAGGCACAGGCACTCTATCCTCCATTGGATCTGTTCACCCTGTCCCCATCCTTTCTTCTGGGGAGGGGGCCCCCCAGCTGAAGGAGCGCAAGCGAGCAAGTGGACGGAGGTGGAGAACGGAGCCTTTCTGGGCTTCATAGTGACAAGAGGCTGGGACTTTGTGTCCAGGTCCCTTCAGAGATCCAGAGAAGCTCAGGCCATGGCCACGTTTTGAAGCCCCCAGTAATAGGAATTAAAAATGAGCCTTTTCACCATTTGGTCTGACAAGGATGCCAAGCATTTAAATTCCAGGCATCCTTTAAACTTGAGACTCTGGCAAATGGCCCTACTGAGCCCCCATTGGCCTTTCTGGTGGTGCTGCCTAGAGAGGAGCTGCTTTCCCTCTTCGTGCCCTGCAGCAGAGAGCACTGGGCCTACTTTACCAGTTCCACTACTCCCCGGAAGGTAGAGCACAGGGATGCAAGCATTCCCCCCAATGCTTGTTCATAGAGTTCCCACATGATCTCACTCACCTGTGATCTTTGTGAGTGACCCAGCAATGGGAATAGGTTCTAGTGAGCTTAATCCACCCTGCTCATAAAAGAGCAGGCAGTCTGGCAGATTTACTTCTTCAGCAGCAGGGACCTACTTTGCTTTCCTTTTGTTCATATCTCTTCCAGGGTGTGTCTGTTGCAGGTGGAGGGAATCCAGTGCTCCTTCTGAACCCTCTCCTTTCTACTGGGTAGGTCAGGACTCTCCTTGTTCCATGTATTCTATGTTAAAACTCCTATACGGGTACATTTTATATTTTCCCAGTGGAGAAAGTATGAACATTCCTTGTCGAACACACTTTTCATTTTCACATTTACAGTGAGGTTTCCTTCTCTTAAAGATCCCTTTTTAGCCAGACGGGGCCAAGTTCTGCAGCAAATGTAGCCGAGGCTGTTGAAATATTAATCAAGAGGTTCCTTGCCTTGCAGAAACTGATGACGTGGAATAGTTCACTTAAGTTTTACTCTTCCCCCAACCCAGGTACATTTCCTGAAATAATCACACTCCCATCATCCATGCCCTGTCTTAAAATAGTTCTGTACAGCATTATTTTCTCCCAGCACACTAGACGAATTTGAGCTACCTGCAGATAATGGGGAATATATATTTCGGCATGAAAGCAGGTGGTGGTGGGCAATGGGTCTGCTGTTGTGAATGTTTATTCTTTCCACAGAACTCTTAAGCAGTGAAGAAATTGATTGCTGTTTTGATCAGTGTGTAGCTGCAGATCAGGAGGTGTTTTATTGGATGCATGGAGAATTTTCCTCCTTTGTGTGGGTCTACCGCAAGCTGCCGCCCATCTGTTTTTTTGCACAAATAAACAAGTCAGAGGATGCCTTTTTTAAAAAATTGTGTGTTGCCACCTCTAGGATTTCTTCACATGCAGTCTGTCTCTTCTTACCTGTCAAATCAGGTTTTTATTTTTAGCTATGAGGTTTCAGGGGAGAAAGAGAACCCCCTTAAACTTTACAAGCCAGCAAAGACATACAGCCAGGGCCCATGAGAGGGGGATAAAGGGGATAATTTGTATTTGGGCCTAGGGTCAAAAAGGGGGTGCCAGGAGGTAAAGAAGCAGACCCAGAAATTTCCTGGGATCTTATATTTTACTATCACCCTTGGACTTGCTGCCTGCGTGGGATGCTGGGTCCATGGCTGCTGCTGCTACCAAAACCAATATGTGTTGGGCCAAGGAATGCATACGCAACATTCTTTAACACAATGTCAAATCCCGGAGGAAACTGACCTGCTGTAGTAACTCTTTGGTGTGTTGATCTGCTTGCCATGAAGAAGTGCACAGAGCTCAGGGCCACAGCTGCAGGGCCACAGCTTGTTTGGTGCAAACACTTCCCATTCTAGACACTTCCTATTCTAGTGTGAGCCTAAATATGATAATGCTAATTTTCTGCAATGATTTTCTATATTTAAAAGATTTCAGAGACTTAGGAGTGCGTTTGGTTTTCCATATTACAGTATCTAGCTGCCAGTGCTGCAGGAGCAGGTAGATCTGGGCTCTGCATTGGGAAACCTAGTAGACCTGGGTTCCAAGGACTTTTTTGGCTGTTGCCACCATCCCCTGCCCTGTTTTTCCCCCTTGTTACCACCTTTCTCTGGGGTTTCATCCCCTCCCCCTTTGGGAAAGGACCCAAAAGAAACTTTGTACCTCCTGATAAAATTCCTCTCAGAAGCCCTGCATACAGCCCAGCCTCTTACCTGCCACCAGCTTCCCCTTTGTTGGGAATCCTGTCTATCTACTCTTTAAAGACACTGCTTCATTCTTGATTGCCTTTTATCTTTTTCTGGGGAGGATACAGTGACCAGGATACCACCTTCAGGCTAGAGAAGAAGCAACCAAGAGAAGAGAGAAAGTGACTGGAGAAACCAAGAGGAGTAAAATTTAAGGGCTTCCAGAATGACAGGGCCAGCCAGGCTCTGTCACTAGGTAGAGTGAGTTGACTATCTCATATACAGATCTTGGCGACTCAAAGAATGTCAGCTGCCATATGTCTTTGAGAAGCCATTTAGATTTCCTCCCACTGCTACCAAAATGTCTTGAACTGGCCTTATAGAGTAGTGTATCTCTGTGAAAATCCTAACAATAAATCTGTTTGTGTAACTCCTTCACATATTAGGTTGCTGTGAGTCTGTGAACCTATAGCATTTCCAGAGGGATAAACTTGTTGGTTTGTAGGTTTGCCCCTATCCTTTTATAGCTCTTGTGGTGTTTATCCTCAACCCACTTCTAGCTCCAGGTTTGAAAGGTAGCCTATCTTTGAATGCCTGATGCAACAAAGTGACAATAGGATACATGGATCCATCTCTCCCAGAGGCATCTGGTGGGCTACTGTAAAATATTGAAAGCTGAACTAAATGGGCCCTTGGTCTGATCCAGCTTTTATGTTTTTCTCAGAGAGAACAGTCAGTGTTGGATCCCTGGCCACTTTGTGACTAACCCTGTTACCAAAAAGGCTGCTTTGTTTAGGGGAATTAGTATATTAGCCTTTTGGAAACTTTTTGGGACCATAGGCTGGATAACAAGACAGCGTAGAGCAAAGAGATCCCTTGCCTAGCTCAATGAGGAGACTGGGAGAAAGGTAACTTTCAATCAAAGGATTATATTTTTATTGCAAAAACACACAAAGGTAAACATAATACACATGGATAATTGATAAGTATAGATTTCTAGTACGTGTATAGTGTACTTAGCTAGTGGTGGCTGCATGTGCTATGTATTTGGGTGCATCCGAAAAGGAATCAGAAACGGATAGGGTGTAGGGAAGTATTTAGGGGTTCCTTAATCTGCTAAACCCAGTTGCTGACTAAAGATGGGGGAGAAGGGAGGAATAGATAGGGAAGAAGGGAGGGAGTTTAGACGCAAGATATATTTACCTGTCCGGGGGGGGGGCAGTTGGAGGAAGAGTCCCGTGCAGGAGGGCAATCAGAGAGAGAGCCACATGTGCTCCGAGTTCTCTCTTATAAGAGTTGTTTTTGACCTGGAAGTTGACCTAAACTGACCGGAAGTATTCCAGAGCTGTGCACATGCTCAGTATACACCCAGGTGAAAGAAAGGTGGAAGGCTCCAGAAATCAGCTATCAGCAAAGCCTGACTCTGGGGGAGGGGCAGTCTGCATAAGGTGCTTAAGAGTACAACAAAAGAACAATAGACCTTTTCCTCTGGAGGTACAGGCTTGTTTTGCATAATCAGGAGACATTCCTAGACTGGAGGAGGGGATGCAGTCACAACTTGTGACCTTTACCAGGTTTTTTGGAAATTGGGCTTGCTTGCTTGGCCTGTATGATATCTTAGTCCATAATATATATACAAAATCACAACTTGGAAGGGAAAAGGGGATTTTCACATAACAACCCGGCTTGGCACGCTGTCCATTGGACTGTGTCTCTAGAGGTAGTTTTATGAGCTGTAGAAATCAGAAAGGACATGTTGGAATCAACGATATTCCTCAGTGCTGGTGCCTTGTGTGGGCCCAGGGGCAAAGGCAAACCCTGGCATCCATCACTGCCACTGAATATTGGGGCTTTAGGGGTCTGTCAGATGGGTCCTGTGATAGGTGTGGGCTGTCAGTCAGGACCCCACCTGGCCATCCCCAATGTCACTCCTCAGTGTTTATTGGATAGTTCTGTGTATGGCCTTTTCTTGGCCATATTTGTCCTTGGCAGCAGCAGTCTGTTCTGTAGTTATCAGCTATTTCATAAAAAGCTTTGCAGTGTACTATTAAAGAAGTGGCTGCCTCAACAATCACATCCATTAATACATCATCATATACTATGGACCACCTGCTATAAGGTGTTCCCACCCTCACTCTCTGCTCCATCTCTCTGGAATCAGAAAGCATGCTGTAAAAGAGATGTGATATCCTGGGGGGGAGAATATTTGTAAAGAGTAGTCTGGCAGGTATTGATTTACTATATGAGTAAGAATCATTCCCAGAGTTATAGCCCAGCCAAGGGCTGGTTGTGAATTCATGCTCTAACAAATAAGCAGTTAACAGATATAGCTGCTAATTAGTAAGCAGTTATTTCTATTATAAACGGCATTCAGCCATGGAAAGGAGCAGTTCGCTTACATCAGCGCCGGAGCAAGCAAGACCTGATAGAATAGCTCCAGCAAAATGACCAATTTTGCTTCAATGTGGGAGGTGGAGTGCATAGGACTCTAACGGCCACCTTATTCCTTGGGAAATAATGCTGGCAGAAGGCTAAAATGATTTGCAGAGAGCCACATTGTAAGTTAATGTACCACACGCATAAGTTTGGTTTTGATAAAAGAGAATGGCTTCCTTGTGTGGGAGCGGGTGTGGGTTATGCATTCTAATATTCTCTTTGCCCTTCTTGCAGTTCGGTGCAACAGTCAATTGATGCAAAAAATGCATATAATTCTGGCATAACTGCTCACTCTCAGTGGATTTCAGTGGAACTCAGCTTGCTTAGAATTGCAGCCTTCTTGGTGCATCACTGTGCCTGCCTGCAATAGCAGCATTGCACCATGTTTGGTGACATATTAGTACAGCAATTAATACACCATGTTCTAACATACTAGGGCAGTGGTTCCTAAACTTTTACTACCAGTACCCACTTTTTAGACTGAGAATCTATCATGACCAACTGGAAGTGATGTCACGTCCAGAAGTGACATTATCAAGCAGGAAGATTTTTAACAATCCTAGGCTGCAATCCTACCCACACTTACCCAGGTGTAAGTTCCATTTACTATCATTGTTAAAAGCATACACATAGTAGCCTGTTAAAAGTACAGATCTGTAACATTTCCCCAAAGGCAGTCATGTACCATGGTAGAATCAAGTCTAATATTTTAAAAATAAAATATGGAAATGAATGGGAACCCACCTGAAATTGGCTTGCAACACACCCAGTGGATCCTGACACACAGTTTGAGAAACACTGCTAGGATAAGCAGCAAGTAAATCTTAGAATCAGGTCATTTGAGGTCTACTCCACATTAGGCTATGATCACATAATACCAAATTGTTAGATGAAGCAGCCATATGCTAAGTACAGGAAGGCAGAAAGTGAAACAGATGTAAACAGATGAAAACAGGTGAAAAGTGAAACAGATGTAACCCCAGACTTGTGTAAAACTTAGTGATGTGCAAAAAGAGAACTTGGCATAGAGCATCAAAATGCTATTGATGGTAAAACATGTACCTCAACAGCCTACCCAATGAAGGCCCTCAACAGTGGCCAATTTGTGGCCAACATGTAGTCAAAGGTGCTCAAAAAAGTGAATATGCCTGTTTTGAAAGCTTACAGGTGGCATTGGGACACAATTAGGCCTACTTGCAAAACGTCCAGCTTTTGTAGTGATGGAATTTGTTGCCGGCAAAAATGGAGGTCCACTGAATAGTTATCCTTATATGTTCTTATCCCTATTAATAAGTTATCCTGGCAGTCCCAGGATTTCTGGTGGGAAATAGGCAGCCCAATCCTAACTTGTCCTGGATCAGGCAGGTTGACTGTCCTCTGTTGTATCCAGTGCAGTGCACAACTAAGAGTAAGGGGATATTTATCCCCTTCCCCTGTGTTGCTCGCCAGCCAGCCCTACAGGGCCACTTGGATTTATGCCAGTGAAACTGCTGGCACAAATCCTTAGTGCTGATGTTACGTGAAAATCCCCTTTTTCCTTTTAGTTGTAATTTTCTCTATATATCTGGTTATGTTACTAAAACATCATGCAGGCTAAACTTCTCCCAGCACACATTTCCAAAACTCTGGACAAGTCACAAGCTCATGGTTACACAACAACCACCTCCCTATGGTCTAACATTATGGGAGGAAGTCGGGCATCTTAAATCCACCTCCCTATGGTCACACATTATGGGAGGAAGTCTGGCATCTTAAATCATTGTTTAAGTGTCTCCTATTCATTGTATTGTTTTAACCCAATCACTGTTTAAGAACGGTATGCAAAAATGTCTCCTAATCCAATCACTGTTTATGCAAACTTGAACTGCCTTATTCATTGTATTGTTTAAGTTCCCCCAGCTAGGAAGCCAGCCATTGACCCCATTGGATTTTGCTGATAACATCCTGATCCTTTCAATGTTTTACATACTCCAAGTACCCCGCTGTGTGGTTGTAAGCAAGCTACCATCCAGCTCAGCACGGTCTGAAAACCGTTTTTAAGAGAAGGCTTCCTCCCACATGCTCTCTCTCTGGCTCACTCTCCAAGGATCAACACATCTGTGTTGTGTTCAGAGGGTCCTCTGCACAGGACTCTCCCCCCCATCCAACTGCTCTACAGGACAGGTAACTATCTTACGCCTGAAACTGTTTCCCTTCTTCCCCCCCTTTTTCTCCCCTTCTCTCCCCATCTTTAGTTAGCAGCTGGGTTTGGCAGACCAGGGACCCCTAAAATCCTTCCCTACAACCTTTCCTTTTTCTAATTTCCTCGGATGCACCAAATACTCTCCACACACAACCACCATGAAAGCTAAGTACACTAGATTCAAGTACTAGGACCAAGAAACATATACTTATCATTTTTCCATGTGCATTATGTTTATCTTTGTGCTTTTGTAATAAAACTATAATCTTTTATTAAAAGTTATCTTTCAGTCTCCTCTTTTAAGCAAAAGGGAATTTCTCTGCATTATACCATCTTGTTATCCAGCCTGCAATCCTAAGGTTCCAGTAAGGGCAGTATAATAATGCCCCTAAACAAAACAGCCCTTTTGGTAACACTGATTTGCAAATCCAAGCAGTCCAGTGCAATGCTAGACTGGCTGAGAAGAGGGTTAGGCTCTGGCCTAAGGTGCAGATGCCAGTCCCACCCCCTCTTAGCCCTGACCTGGCCTGCCCTCCCCTCATCCCAAAACGCCTCTGTTCTGCCCTCCCACCACCCTCTTCAACCCCTTGTGCCAGCCTCCTTAAGCTGGGACAAACTTATTTCCTCTGCTGTGGGATGTAGCACTGAGAGGTGGCGTATGTCCTCATGCTGGCCTACCTGACTCCCAAGGTGGTGTGAACTTGCGTTATTGCACATTTGCAACACCCAGAAAGTGGCACAAGTCTGATGAACTGGCCTAAGTGTCAGTTTGGATTGTGCTCTGACTGTTTTTCATCCTTTCCACTTGTAATGTGCCCTCAGAGAACTACCAGTTCCAGTCCCCACTGGGAAAGAACACTGCTTGGGACCAGAAACCATCTGCTGCCACTGCCAAACCTATGCACTTTGCTGTAGAGGGAAGGGGACCTGGGAGGTGGCAAAGTCCATGGTACCAGGTGCTTTGCGTTTGAGCCTTTGTAAGTAGTCCAATCACTTGCAAAGGACTCTGGCTTTTGGCAGCACTTTCAAGACTTTTCAAGCATTTGTTTGAAATGCCCGCAAGAGTTCAACCTTGTTTTGAACCAAACGCTGAAGTGCTTTGTGCCTCTATTTATGAACCTGTGAACTTAGCTAATATAAGTTACAAGGAAACTAATTTTTATGATGAATAAATTGTACAGATTTTGCCATATAAAATATAGTATCTGTCAATTTTCAATTAATTTCTTATCTATAGCCTGGTTGCTAGGAGCAACTTACTGACCTGGGTGAATAATTGGAAAGGGGGAAAAAAACACACCAATATTAATTGAGATATTTTAAAAGTAATTTGTTTTGACAGCATTTGTATGTAACTTTTTGAATATCCACATTTTCAGGTTTCAAGGACAGAAATGACAATGGAAAAGGAATTTATAGGCTATGCACATTTGCAGCAACCAGACCTTTATATTCAAGTACATGAATATTTGTATCAGATGTATCAGTGTCTTCACCCAGAAAAGAAATAGAAACATCATGTGAGCTTATAGTTCTTTATGACCAAACAATGTCTCCCAAATGGCATGTAGAGAGCAAAGTGTCCATAATCCACTTGTAAAGTTTAACAAAACATTACTGGAATAATAAAAAGTGTAAAGGCACCGGTCTGTTTGCAGATATTCAGGAAGTGTAATAATGACTACATTTGTGGGGTAAGGAAGTTATGAATTATTTGCTCTGGTCTATCACTTTGTAACACTTGCTAAATATAATCTTTCAGTGTTCCTGTTGCAAAGTGAGACATCTCATATAAATTTTCCAGTGTTGTTTTTCTTACTCCTTTATAAGGAAACCTTAATCCTGCCAGTTTCTACAGGTTATAAAGTAATAATAACAATAGAGTTTGTATCTTCTCTTGCCACTAATTTGTGTCAATGAACAAATCCTGGCCACTGTTTCAGTCAGGAACATGGGCTCACATTTCCTTGGTTTAATCCCACTTATTTATTTTAAATATTTATAAATACCTTTCAGCACATTTTTTTTTTTATATGATGAGGTTATAGTCCGGAACAGATGTGGTGCTTAAAGAAAATCATTCCTGTTATATTTTATAGTGTCACCAAGCAAAAAACAACTGATGAACCAGGGGATGCCAAGGTCCACTTACTATACTATTAATTTTCTTGGGCTGATGTTTCCAAGCTATAACCTAGGGCACTCCATCACTCTTTTCCTTTCTTGGTGACAGCTGGATGAAGTGCTATCTATGTGCCCCAGCCATCCCCTGATCTGACATTTCCATCTCCTGTCTAGTTCTTTCTCTGCATAATTCCCAAGATTCTATCAAGTAACTCTTAAATCTGATATCTTTTTTCTTCTTTGGCATTCTACGCATGGGCAAGAACACAAGCACAGTTCAAAATAAGATCAGAAGCACTTACTGAGCATCAAAGAAGGGTATGCACTAAAGAGGGGAAGAGTGTGTGTGTGTGTGTGTGTGTGTGTGTGTGTGTGTGTGTGTGTCTAATGTTAGCATTGACCTGAGCTAAGTTGACAGGAATGTGAGATTTTTAAAAGGTTGCAGAACAGCATATAAGGGAGGGAAAATAGCAAAAGGCACATGAGCTAGAGAAAGAGTAGAAGGAAAAATGCACTGAAACACTGTAGATTTGTAAATGAATCCGAGGACCAACCAAAGCCTTTTTCTATTTACTTGCTATCCTTTAATTATATATGTATTTCAGTTATATAGGTAATGCATATGTATTTCAGATGACAACCCCCCACTGTTCGCTGAAATTGGCATCTGTTGTAAAATAAATAAATCAGTCGTGCTGAATTTCTTCTTTCATGAAAGGACATGCTCAGGCTGGAATCTCTCACTCTCACCAGAGTGCCATGTTGAGTATTGGCCCCTCTCCCCACGATGCTCCTAGGACCTGGTGTTGGGTGGCATTGGGATAGTTCAACTGAGAAGAGTTTCATTAGTCTCACAAGTTTTCTCCTCCTCCTCCTCCCGAGAGGAATGCATAGCAGCTGTTTTGGCTTATTTTGCAAATGCATTTTACAGAGGCATCAGTGCCTCTGAGTCTGTGGTGTACTCCTGGCCCCTTTGTTTAACTTTCATTAGAGAAATTAACTTACGTTTCTCATTATTTGCAATGGAAAAAAAATGACATATCTCTACTTCCCACCCTAACTCTGCTCTTGTCTGGTTTCCTCTCACACTCTCACCTTTTGTTACTTGACAAGGACCTTTCCAGATGCTCCCAGACTCCTGAATTATTTTAAGTATTTGCATTAAGTCCATTGCAGTGTCACATCCCATCCTTATGTAAAACAGGCACAATCTAGCCAAGTTCATCTTAACTAAGGTAAATCCCATTGAGAGAAGTTGGAGTCAAGTTTGTCATCATGACTTTCTGTGTGGTCCCATCTTCAACCACAACTTTTGCATTGAAAATTGAATCATGTGAACAGCTGGTTCATCATTAATTTCTCCGCACCCTCCTTGATTCTTTCCATTCATTTATAAGGTGTGGCCTATACTGTTTTGAGGGCTGGGCGCAGATAATAGTAATTTTTCAGTGATAGGGATATGTCATGGTATTGGAACATGAGCCATATGGATTAGGGCTCCTGATCCTGGAGAACAAAGAACAAACCCTGGTTCTTTGCTGCTTACCCAGACCCACCACAGTCAGCAGATGTCATGTCATTTCTAATGTTTCTTGACGGTGTTGAATAATCAAGAGCCCCAGCTTGCTGTTGTGTTGAAGAGGGGAGAATAGCGCTGCCTCCCAAAGCCGATGGTTTCAGCCCCACATATAAGCTCTGACACCAGCAATATAAGAAGACAGCACAGTTGGAGCTGCTTGTGGTAAAGTATTCAAAAACCACTTTAGAACAAGCTGGCAAGAGCCAGTGCAAAATACACTAAGGAACTTCTAGTTCAGACTAGGCTGATAAAACAAAAATGTATGTGTATGTATACTGGTTTCTAAAAAAAAAAAAAAAAAAAAAGGTTTGTACATTTAATGAACTAATTCACACATACTTCATTGTAGAATACATGCAACACTAAAACATCTAAGGGAAGCAATTGAAAAGATTTGCGGAACCATCCCAGCATGCATGTTGGTGGATTTCTGCAGAACAACGACATCTAATGTCAATGACATCAGCAACATAGAGATGCCAGTGGGGTACATTTTGAGCAATTATTCATTATTAACTAATTAAGGGCACAGTCCTAACCCCTTATGTCTGTGCTTTCCAGCATTGACATAAGGGCAATGCAGCTCTGAGGTAAGGGAACAAACATTCCCTGACTTTGAGGAGGACTCTGTGAGTGACACCCAACTGTAAGATGCAGCACATATCCCATTAGCACCACTATGCCAGTGCTAGAAAGCACTGACATAAGGGGTTAGGATTGCGCCCTAACTCGGTCAGGCTTCTGTGTACACCATATGCAGTATATGTGTGAATTATACTATCATGGTATATGTGTGAATTCTAGCATAATAAATTTGACACTATAAAGTGAGTGAGTGTGTGTGTGTTTGAGATTGTATGTGCATGTACATGTGATTAAAAAAAAAATCAAGCTGTTGGTCCATCTGGCCCAGTATTGTCTATTCTGAGCAATAGTAACTCTCCAGAATTTCAAATGGGCTCCTTCCCACTGCAGGTTGATTACCTGTTATCTGAACTATTCTGAAATCTGGACATTTTTGTCCAAGGTTTTGTCCAAGGAGGACACCAGGATGAGGTTTCTTGTTGTCTGGTGTGCTCCTTGGGGCATTTGGTGGGCTGCTGTGAGATACAGGAAGCTGGACTAGATGGGCCTATGGCCTGATCCAGTGGGGCTGTTCTTATTTTCTTATGTTCTTATGTAAGATTTTTTAAAACTTCACCCTTGCACCTGACTTGAGCTACTCAGGAGCGGTTAGAGAGCCTACATGGAAAGAAGTCTCCTTGAGAAAACCTTCCCCAAATGAAAAGTAGCCCCCAAATCTGGGGAGTTCCCTAAGAATCAAACAGCAGTGGAATGTGTGTGGCAGTCTGTAACTGAAAAATAACTACATATGAATTCAAAAGGAAGTAAGAAAGTAAGACCCGATATCCTGCCTCCCCACTTGACCTCAATGTTTTGTTCTTATTATTGTATAACAGGCTCGTGGCCCCACACCCAGGCACTCAATGAAGAAAGAGATATAGACTGGTGAACAGTCAGACAGACCCCAGGGGAAGTGGAAGGTCCTCCGGTTTTTTTGCTTTCTCACATCACATGGTCCTTTGTCTCATCTTTGCAACATTACTGATCTATTCCATCATAAACTACAGCAACATGTTCTGCAAGATATACTGCAGGAAGGCTGCATGTAAGTGGCAGCCTGCATCCCCTTTGCACTCATAAAGAGCCACAACCCCATAGTGCCAAACATGGACCCACTGCTTTCCTATGATATCATACAAGCATTTTGAATGCCCTGTTTTGGTCCCTTCTGTGGCTACATCAGCCCTGACATCACTTCCTATATCTAGAGGGACGAGCTCCATTTCACAGTTTATGGCGTAGGATCATGGGTTCTTTGGGGGGGGGGGGTATGCACTTGGAAGAAGCCTCTCTGTAATGCTCAGCTCTACTTCATTTCTGCTCATCAGCAAGTCAGAATTCCGATGCATGGTATATCTTTGTGTCCACCAGATGCTAATCTCGTTTGTCCTTGAATTTGCTCTGCTCTTTGAGTAGCCCTTTGTCTTTGGAAGGCAATGAAATCCCAAGACTGTGGAGAAGCACACCATGTCCACCACCCAATGGAAGATGCAGTTGGACATCTGAGATGCCTTCTTAGACCCCCTGGAGCTGGACTAATGAAGAATCACTGTGAAGCCAAGACCTACCAACTGGTCAAATTTAATATTAAAAAGAAATATTTTGAAGGCTTGTGGGGGTGCCCAACCCCTGAGTCACTCCCAGGAAGACCATATCTGCCATTTGTCCAGCCTCCAGGCATCACTGAGTTCCACCCAGGGCCTGTGTCTGACTATTTTGTGCTCTTTGCAAGGCTAACTGCTTGCACACCTCCCCCCAGTTGCCAGTGTGAGCAGATAATTGCAAAAGAGGACAAGGCACCCCAAAATGTAGGACATCCAAGAAAAATGTAGAACGTGGCAAAATAAAAGTTTAAAACATTCCTATATTGATTTCATGTGGTTAATCTAAACTATATTACTTATTAAATTTAAACTATATTACATATAAATTACATATAATTTATTAATTACAAGAAGACTAAGCACTGCCTACAGGGACCCACTCACAGGGAAAAGGTGGACATTTAAGTTCTTTTCCAGGACACAAGATTAAAAAATAGGGCATGTCCTGGAAAAAGAGGACGTCTGGTCACCCTGCCAATTGCCAACTTTAATTTTTAAAAATATGTCTTGTAGAGAAAACGAAAAGCACAAAACTTGAAAATGTTAAATTTTAAAATGCAAGAATAAGTAATACAGGTTGGCCCACAGTATGTGTGGAGGACCCATTTATGTGCTAAAACATTTTCTTTCATTTTTGAGAAAGATAATCAAATATGGTTATATAGGTTGGTCCTCCTTATCAATTTGACTTAACACAGATTGTTAAGTGTTAAGATTGACTTAACACAGATTGTTAAGATTGTTCCACCTGTGTCTGGAGGAACTCACCAAACCTCCCAGATGTGAACAGAACCCAGATGTTTTCTGGTCACTTCTGGGAAATGTTCTGAGGTTTCTGAGAGGTACTTCAGGTTTGACAAAAAATTGCAAGTGTCTCTCAGAAGTCTCCAGGAGGCCTTCTGAGGTGTGGGGAGGCCTACACAACCTCCTCAGAAGGCCTCCCAGGGGCTTCTGAGGGGCACCTCTGGTTTCACCAAAAAAGAAGTGCCTCTCAGAACCTTCCAGGAGGCGTTCTGAGGCATTGGGAGGCTGCATGTGACCTCCTTACACCTCAGAATCCTCAAGGTGGCCTTCTGAGTTGCAGGGAGGCCACAAAAAACCTTCTCACTCCTCAGTAGGCCTCCCAGGGGCTTCTGAGACACATAAATCTAGTTTCACAAAAACACCCAGAAGTGCCTCTCAGGAATATGGGGAGATGAGCTTCTCCACAGGGAATAAGGAGTAGGGTAGTGGTACCCAAACTGATGGGTTGCAACCCACCAGCCTGAGAAGCACTTGTCCCTGCCCCTTTAAGGCAGCAACACGATCTCTGGGCTTGTGCTACGGCCAGAGGGGATGGTTTTTCTTAACTTACCTAAGGGAGTGCTGGCCTTTGGGGTGTGTGGTGAGCCCTGCAATTGCCTCTGCAGGGCTTCCCAAGCTTTCAAAACAATAAAAAAGTGATTGAGAACTGGAAGTGTTTTTTGATCACTTTTTTTTTTACTGTTTTGGAGAGTAAGCAAAAGCATCTGTGGGGCTCCCTGCATCCCCCCCCCCACAGGCACTCCCTTGGGTAAGTTAAAAATGGTCTCCACAAGCCTCAGAAGGCTGCTTTTTCATCTAAGGTCTGCCATTGGGGATATGGGTTAGCACCCCCTCAAAGTGTGGTACCTGGGGCAATGTACCCATTGCCCCCCTTAGCTACACCACTGCTCTCCCTGTATCTTCTTGATCATTTTATTGCTGATTCCAGGAACTGAACTTGGGGAACAACCCTGCATAAGCATCCTGCACCTAAAGGGGGCAGTACAGCTAGTCAGACAGTTGGGAGAGTTTCCTATAGCTTTTTTTCTTCCTTTTCCAGCATGTCTCCTTTAATATGCTGATTGCTATTTTCAGACTTCTTTCTACCTCTTTCTCCCTCTTTTCTTATAACCACAATCCTGGCAGTGATCTTCTTAACAGAGGTCTCCCAATACATACTGCGTATATCAACTGTGCCAACAACAATGCCACAGCTCAAGAAGGGAGCCATTAAGACTCACATTGTGAACCTCCTTCTAAATCAAGAAGAGTGACAGACCAAGCCTATCCCAGATTGGGCTGTCAGGACAGGGCTGTATGACTGCAGAAGAACCTTCTGCTGTTGTGAAATGGCTGGAGTATGCGTTGCTCTGTCTGTGGTCATTTTGAGAGCACTGCCATGTCTTTCAAGAAACAAGTGTATTGCTGGAGAAGGTAAGACAGGGGTGGGGTGGGCAGGGATGGGGGAGGAACTAGGGGCATGGAGGCTGCAGGAGGAGGTGGATCTGATAGTGATGGTGCACGCTGGATCCTATCCCCTCTTTTTGCAGCCCCTCAACCCTACTCCTCAAACTTGCACCATCTACTGAACTGGCACAGGTACAAGGAAACCCATTGCAGAGCAATGGAGGCTTACGGAGGGGTAAGGATATTATTAATTAAGGGTAAGAGTATTATTAATTTATTATTTATTAATAATCCCCCCTTCCACTCTGAAGTCTCCTGAACAGCTTCTGCTCCTGGATACAGCATGCTCATTTTTGGCATGACTGCATTGACAGGATAGGATTGAACCCTAAACTGGACTAAGTTGGATTGGACTCTAGCAGTATGCTGAGTTAGATGAGCAATGACCCCTAGCATGGAAATTGCTTTCTTTACTGCTGCCGCACATTGGGTCAAAATTTTCATTGAGCTATTCTCCATTACATCAAGATGTCTTTCCTGGTAAGTCACTGACAGCTCAGTCCCAGTCAGGGTATACATGAAGTTGGGATCCATGAATTTTTTACCCATGGTTTTATCTCAAAGAAGAGCCCTTTCAATTAAAGGAAAACTGTTGTTTAACAATAGCCTCATTAATGCCAGAGAGGGCAGCCAGCTGACAATCCATCAATCTCTCCAGGCACTTAGAGCAGCTTCACTCAAGTGACCCCTCCCTTCCCCGTGAAAGAATGATAATCACTTTGCACTGTGCTCTGGGTGAAGGGAGGGGTCGCTGGCTTGGAGTGAAGCCTTTCTAAGCACCTGGAGAGAAATTGATTGATTGTCTGCCTAATGCCTCTGTCTTATATCACAAAGGTCAGCAAGGCTGTATTTAAATTGCCTAGCAAAGAGACATTTTTTTTTAAAATAGATTTGCTTTAATGTGATTTTTGCCATCCATGTGAGTTCTGAGAATGGAACCCTTGAGAATACCGAGACTCAACTTGTATATTTTTCTTAGCAGGTATATATTTAGACATATTTTCTATTTGTATGATCACATTCTTTGCCATGTGGCTGGGGATGGAGCTCAGTCGTAGTGCATATACTTTGCTATGCAGAAAGTCCCGGGTTCAATCCGTGGCAGGTGGGACTAGGTAAGTCCCCTTCTGAAATCCTGGAGAGCTGCCTACGTACACTCTGTGTTGCTAAACACTGACCTAAATGAATCTGAACTGAAGATAAGGCAACTGCAGATATTCAAGTTCTTTTTCCATAATCCATAGCGTCTAAAGTCTTTTATTCATATGCCTTCCCATGTTAAACCACTAAGGGCCCAATTCTACTGCTGGGCTCCACCACTGGAACTAGCATTCCGATGGTGGAACATGCTTTCCAGCATCTCAGAAGGCACTCCAGAAGTGTGTTGAGCTGTGAGCTTCTTGACCAATGAAGAATGACCAATGTGAGCTTCTTGACCAATGAAGAGGCCCAGTGCACACCAGCCAACAGAGACAAACTGGCTGATGACGGTGAGTCAGTGCCAGGGGCAGAGCGGGATGGGAGGGGGGCAGAACAGGCCTAATGGGGAGAACAGGAAGCATCTCACGAGGTGGGAGAGGATGGTGAGCAGCGTATGCTGGATGCTGTCCCCTTCCTCACCTCCCAACACACCCCCTTTCTGTTCTTGGACTTGTGCCAGCTAAAGAGCTGGCATGGGTCTGAGGAGACCCATTGGTGACAGGGAGGCTTATAGGGAGGTAAGAGAAAATATTTTCTTTTACTTCTCCCAACCCTCCTTGTCTGCTCCCCCCCCCCCGCCCACCATAGCATGCTGCATGGCCATGGAAAAGGGCAGGTTTTGGCTGTTTGGTTTAGTCCTTCAAGTTTTTTAAAACTTTGGATCAGTTATATCCTCAGGGAAACCAAACCAAAACCTTTGAAGGCGAATATAATTCGTATGACAAAATACAGAAACAAACAAACAAGTCCTAAATTTGTATTCAAATTTATGGCTCAAGTTCTGATTGACAGTTAGTGAAGCAAACTGTCAGACCACACCAAACTCCAGCCCTGAGTCACAAATGAATTGTCCAAAATATAAGGTGTTTTCAGAGTCCTGACAGGACGTCCCAATTATTCTCAGCAAATTTAAAGGAATACATATTTCATCACAAGGCGACTTCCTCCACTCTGAAAGAACAGTATCTGTTGGGGGGGGGGGTCAGGGCTCAGGCTGATTTGCTGGGATTAAATATACAAGCAAATGTCAAGCTATGCACATGAGCCAAGTATTGAGCAGGCTTGCCTACTATTACAACAAACTTTTTCTGTTCACAGATTTGTCTAACCATTTCAAAAAGTAATTGTAACTAGTTGCTGTAATTGGAACAGGTGGCAAAGAATTCCATAAGTCAAAAGCACATTACATGAAGTCCTTTCTGTTTGTTTATCTAGAATCACACTAAAATATCAACCAATTTTATGAGGTAGCCTTGAGTTCTAGTGTTTTGAGAGAAAAATAAGATATGCTCTCTCTCTCCTGTCCTCCTCCATGTTGGTCATAATTTATAATCCTTTGACATCTTCTCACACTCACCTTCTTTGCTAAATGAAACCGCATCAGGTTCTTAAGTCTTTCTTTCTAAGGTGCTCCAACACCTGGATCATCTTAGTTGCTCTTTTCATATCTCTGGCTCTACAATATCCTTTTAAAGATGGAACCTCCAAATTGCACACAGTATTTTAAGTACAGGTGCATGATAGATTTATAGGATGGCATTATTATACTTTCCATTTTATTTTCAGTCCCTTTCCTAGTAATTCCTAACACCGAATTTGCCTTTTTCGCTGCCACAGCACACTGCACTGACATTTCCAAGTGGATCTCTTCCTTGAGTAATTGCACCTAATTTAAACCCTGGCAGCATATATTTGTAGTTAGGGGGTTTTCAGTCCAAATGCACACCTCAGATTACGAATTCCATCAAGCAGTCTGTCATCTAGTCTCCTAGTTTGTAGAAATCTTTCCAGAGTTTTCCGTGTGCTATTTCAGATCTTACAATTCAGGATCATTTGGTGTCGTTTTACTGCCTCATTCAGTCTAAGTTATGAACAAATCAAACAGTTCTGGTCCCAGTTCAGATCTTAGGGAGATCCCATGGTTTATTTTTTACCAATGTGAAACTGTATCCTTGACCCTTTCTGTCTTAACTGGTTTCCAAAGGCGTCTGAATGATATGCAAAGCTGCCACACAGACTGATTCTGACCATTCATTTATCTAGCTCAGTCTTTACACTGGTTGGCAGCGGTTCTCCAGCCTTTCAGACAGGGGTCTTTCCCAGTAGTACCAGGGGATGACAAGGGCTGAATCACAGACCATCCGTTTGCAAAACCTGCATTCTACTGAGCTACAACTCCTCCCCAATGATAGCTGGAACCGTTTCATCCTCTGTAAAACCACATATTGGGCTTTGCTGGATTTGAAGTGAATCAACAGCAATCAGCAATGAATTCAAGCCACATGACTATACATTGGCCCAAGGGCAATTCAGACTCCAGCAGCTAGCCAGCAGTCACTGAGAAGCTTGCCATGAGATCTTTATACCCACATGAGAAGGAAATCAGTTAAATCCAGCATGCATGTATCTCTAGCCTGCTGGTTGAGCTCTAAGACCATAGAAAAGAGGACAGAAGGGGAAATTCTGATCAACATCTAAATGATCTGTGATTGATGCATAAAAGCCTTTCTAAGTATGGAGAAAGAGTCTCCCACCCACCCAACTCATAACCAAGGTCTTGCACATAGTTTTTGAAAGCAGGGAAGGGAGCCCTTCTCTTCGGAATCTTGGTGTGCTCTTCTATTTGAATGCTAACAATAGTAGGAAAAAAAAGTCCACAAACTTTCCAGACTGTGTGTGTGTTATCATTTGTTTTCATTGGACAGACAGGGAGATATGAAGAAATATTAGACACTTTGCCAACATTCTGAAAAGGAGACCATTAAAATTATTTTAATTTCAAAACATGCCTACGCAATTTATTCAAAAATGTCAGAAAATGTTCTATTGTCAATGAGATTCAGCAAGCAAGATGTTTACGTGCTAGCTGGGTTTGAAGAAACACCAGGCAGAATTTTAAACAGCAAGGGTTGTGGGGGAGGGGTGTTTTGTTTTTGTTTTTTGTTTTAGTTTTAGAAGAGCAGTTACAGGAAAAAAAAATTGGGGGAAAAAGCTTCCCTCAAACTTTCCAGATAGTCTTCTTCGGATGCATTTACACCTGTTTGTATTCCAGGAGACATCACTAGAATAACTGGGGCTGTTTGGACCAGACAGATGTAGTCTCTGGTCAGTGTTCCACTTCCAGGATGGCTGTGGTGGTGAGGAAGAGTCAAACCAGCTTTGACATTAGATTGCCAGCTTATCAACATGACCCTTTTTCTCCAACCTTTTGTTAGAGTTGCAACCCTTTGTCTGGTAAAGAGTTGTATGGAACCTTGGATGAGCAGGCACACAAAACAGCATACACCAGCAGAGTTCTTTGAATGCAGTGGTTATATTTCAGAGCAAGGGTTATCACAGGTAGAGTAATCAGTAAACAGTCCTAGTCAGCACAATGAGCAGTCAGTCCATAAACAACAAATCCAAATCAGCTTTCCAAGATACACAGTCAAAGTTCATTCCATGGTCAGTAACAACATGTATATACTCACATCCAGCCTCCCAGGTTACTGGCAGCAGTTCAGTAGTCTCCTACTACACTCCTACTGCTGCACTGGAAGCTCAACAGACCAAACATTAAGTAGTTGGAGTGGCCAATCAGTGTAGGCTAAGCCACACCCAGGGTGAGGCAGTCACAGGTGTTTGCTGATCCTGCTGACTCCAGCAATCTGCACCTGTTCCTGAACCACCTTGTTGGCTGTGTTTCTGCCTTATCCAGAACATAGACCTGACACCTTTTGCTTTTTCTTAAGGTGGGACAGATGGCAAAGGTTACTCTCAGGCTGTTTTGGAGCTGCTGCTAAGAGCCACCTGGTACCAGATTTCTATCCCCAGCCCCATTTTTCCAGGATAGTTTTCTGACCACCTCAGAAATTTCAGAGTTCTGAATGCAGGAGCCCAACCTATATTGGGACCATGGCACAAAGATTGGACGTGTTTAATTCCATGCTTGTTTCCTGCCAAAAATGGAGGCCCCTCCAAAACTGCTGTGGGCCTCCAAAGCTATCTTTGCAGCAAGTAGCATCTTCCAGGGCCCATAGAAGCTTCAAGAGAGTGATTTTTGGCAGGAAAATGATGTAGTATTAAAGGGTTAGGCCTGGGCCAGTGCCAGAGGTCAGGCACTGACTGAGGACCCATGCGGCTGAACACTGAAGCCCTCCAGTTTCCACAGTTACCATGGGCTCTGGTGGAATGTTCTGTTTGGCAGAGTGTGTTATTCCATTGCTCCTTCAGAAGTGATTGGCCAGGGGATGGGGGGAGGCGGAAGATAGTGTGTGAACCTGATGCAGGCTCCTCTGGCTTCCCAAAGCTAATCAGGTTGCTCCTGGCAGGAATCAATGTTTCCTAGAGACAGATCACAGTGTATATTCCACCCCAAGGTCCTAATGATACACGCATACTGAGATGTGTAATAATATCCATGCATATGCGAGTTATATTTAACAGTATATTTCGTTCTGCTCAGCTGGCACAAAATGCTGTCAGAAGAGTAGTTGTAAGTAAGTAATATGCAATGCGTTAGCCATGCCTCTGGGCAGGTTTGTACAAAATGTAATCTGTGCTAATCTGCAAAATACTGGAAGGAGTCAGGAGGCATCACTCTGAATTTTATTTATCCCATAATAGGTAATAATGTCAACATGTTTGCAAAACCACATTGTAGAGAGTGCTCTTATGTGGAGTCTAGCTTGGCCTGATTTTACATTACAAGCAAGCAAGGATTGGATTTGCTGAGATGTGATCAAAATATAGAATTCTAATTCTCCTACTCTCTCCAAAAACCTTTGGAGACCATCAATCACTGACCAAAGGGAAGTACTATGCTGAACCAGTGAGCCTTCATGGCGTTCTGTCTCCCAAAATGCCTGTGTTTGCCATGCACACTAATATCTCCTGGACATCAGCATTTTCTCTCATGACACCAGTTCTCTGCCTCTTACACAGTCCTACAGCCATACATATCAATGGCTTTTTGTAGAACAAACAGGATTGTGGGGGAAGGGACATGTGGCTTTGTAGACTGCAGTTGGGCTTGATTCAGATCTGCTACAATAAAGCAGTGCTCAAAGAATAAAACCCAGGGTGTTTTTTTTTAATTGGCCAAGGGAAATAAACAAGCTGTGGACCATGATTAGAGAGAAGCAGATGGCCATGTGTAAAGAGGACGCAGGACATTTCTCTGCTGTTGCCGTTATGTCCTTTGCTGCCATAACTGCTGTAGTTTGGGTTTCTCTCCCCCCCCATCTGACAGCAGGGTCTCCGTCTGTGTTGAGAGAGATGAATCAGTTTCACATGCATTGCTCTAGCGTCTCTGGAGAAACCCAGTTGCTTCTTTTAGTTATGTCGTACTGAGTTCAAAGTGAGCAGAGGCCCTCATCGCACCACTTTCCCCCTTTGACTCAAACATCCCTTCTACTTTCCCCATGATCTTTAAAGAATTCAAGTCACAGACAGAAAGAAGCATATCACGCTGCTTGGGAATGTGTTACTACAGCCATGTAAAGCAAGATGGTGACCCTTTGATTCTGCCGTTACCCATTCTAATCCAGAAAACACAAGAAACTTTGGAGAAACTTTCTTCAATAAGATAGCTGTAACTACATTTGGAAAGTTAATAGGTTTTGGGGAAGGAACTCCACAAAACCACTAACACAGATCTGCCCTTAGTTCCACCATAAGAACATAAGAACATAAGAACAGCCCCACTGGATCAGGCCATAGGCCCATCTAGTCCAGTTTCCTGTATCTCACAGCGGCCCACCAAATGCCCCAGGGAGCACACCAGATAACAAGAGACCTCATCCTGGTGCTCTCCCCTACATCTGGCATTCTGACTTAACCCATTCCTAAAATCAGGAGGTTGCGCATACACATCATGGCTTGTACCCCATAATGGATTTTTCCTCCAGAAACTTGTCCAATCCCCTTTTAAAGGCGTCTAGGCTAGACGCCAGCACCACATCCTGTGGCAAGGAGTTCCACAGACCGACCACGCGCTGAGTAAAGAAATATTTTCTTTTGTCTGTCCTAACCCACCCAACACTCAATTTTAGTGGATGTCCCCTGGTTCTGGTATTATGTGAGAGTGTAAAGAGCATCTCCCTATCCACTCTGTCCATCCCCTGCATAATTTTGTATGTCTTAATCATGTCCTCCCTCAAGCGTCTCTTTTCTAGGCTGAAGAGGCCCAAACGCCGTAGACTTTCCTCATAAGGAAGGTGCCCCAGCCCCGTAATCATCTTAGTCGCTCTCTTTTGCACCTTTTCCATTTCCACTATGTCTTTTTTGAGATGCGGCGACCAGAACTGGACACAATACTCCAGGTGTGGCCTTACCATCGATTTGTACAACGGCATTATAATACTAACCGTTTTGTTCTCAATACCCTTCCTAATGATCCCAAGCATAGAATTGGCCTTCTTCACTGCCACCGCACATTGGGTCGACACTTTCATTGACCTGTCCACCACCACCCCAAGATCTCTCTCCTGATCTGTCACAGACAGCTCAGAACCCATCAGCCTATATCTAAAGTTTTGATTTTTTGCCCCAATGTGCATGACTTTACACTTACTGACATTGAAGCGCATCTGCCATTTTGCTGCCCATTCTGCCAGTCTGGAGAGATCCTTCTGGAGCTCCTTACAATCACTTCTGGTCTTTACCACTCGGAAAAGTTTGGTGTCGTCTGCAAACTTAGCCACTTCACTGCTCAACCCTGTCTCCAGGTCATTTATGAAGAGGTTGAAAAGCACCGGTCCCAGGACAGATCCTTGGGGCACACCGCTTTTCACCTCTCTCCATTGTGAAAATTGCCCATTGACACCCACTCTCTGCTTCCTGGCCTCCAACCAGTTCTCAATCCACGAGAGGACCTGTCCTCTAATTCCCTGACTGTGGAGTTTTTTCAGTAGCCTTTGGTGAGGGACCGTGTCGAACGCCTTCTGAAAGTCCAGATATCTAATGTCCACGGGTTCTCCCGCATCCACATGCCTGTTGACCTTTTCAAAGAATTCTATAAGGTTTGTGAGGCAAGACTTACCCTTACAGAAGCCATGCTGACTCTCCCTCAGCAAGGCCTGTTCGTCTATGTGTTTTGAGATCCTATCTTTGATGAGGCATTCTACCATCTTACCCGGTATGGATGTTAGGCTGACCGGCCTATAGTTTCCCGGGTTCCCCCTCTTTCCCTTTTTAAAAATAGGCGTGACATTTGCTATCCTCCAATCTTCTGGCACTGTGGACGTTTTGAGGGACAAGTTGCATACCTTAGTCAAGAGATCTGCAACTTCATTCTTCAATTCCTTAATAACCCTTGGGTGTATGCCATCAGGGCCCGGTGACTTATTGATCTTTAATTTATCAATGAGGTCTGAAACATCTTCTCTTTTAACCTCTATCTGACTTAACTCCTCGGTTAGGAGGGGCCGTTCGGGTAGCGGTATCTGCCCGAGGTCTTCTGCCGTGAAGACAGATGCAAAGAACTCATTTAATTTCTCTGCCATCTCTAAGTCTCCTTTTATCTCCCCTTTCCCTCCCTCACCATCCAGAGGGCCAACCGCTTCTCTGGCGGGTTTCCTGCTTCTAACATATTTGAAGAAGTTTTTATTATTCCCCTTAATGTTGCTGGCCATGCGTTCCTCATAGTCTCGCTTGGCCTCCCCTATCACCTTCTTACATTTCTTTTGCCACAGTTTATGTTCCTTTTTATTCTCCTCATTAGGGCAAGACTTCCATTTACGGAAGGAAGCTTCCTTGCCCTTCACAGCCTCTCTAACTTGGCTGGTTAGCCATGCGGGCACTCTCCTGGATTTAGTGGAACCCTTCTTTCTTTGCGGTATACACCTCTGCTGGGCCTCTATTACTGTTGTTTTAAGCAGCCTCCATGCACTCTGGAGAGACTGGACTCTTTTTACCCTCCCTTTCAACCTCCTTCTAACCAGCCTCCTCATTTGAGGGCAGTCCGCCCGTCGGAAGTCAAGGGTTTTTGTTAGAGATTTGCCTGGTATTCTTCCCCCAACGTGCACGTCAAAACGGATCGCAGCATGATCACTGTTCCCCAATGGCTCAGTAACGTTTACATCTCTAACCAGGTCCTGCGTACCGCACAAAATTAAATCCAGAGTCACCTGTCCTCTGGTGGGCTCCGTGACTAGCTGATCTAAGCCGCAGTCATTTAGCACGTCAAGAAATCCGGTTTCCTTATCATGACCAGAACACAAATTGACCCAGTCAATATGAGGATAATTGAAGTCCCCCATGATTACAACCCTGTCCCTCCTTGTCACCTCCCTGATCTGTTTCCTCATTTCAAGGTCCCCATCAGATTTCTGGTCTGGAGGACGATAGCATGCCCCCAGTATTACATTGCTGCACAAGCCTGGTAATTTAACCCACAGAGATTCTACGGTGGAGTCGGACCCACCTTCAATCTCTACTTTGCTGGATTCTATCCCTTCCTTAACATAAAGGGCCACCCCACCTCCAACACGCCCCTGCCTGTCCCTCCTGTAGAGTTTATAGCCCGGGATTGCGGTATCCCACTGATTCTCCGCATTCCACCAGGTTTCCGTTATGCCCACTATGTCAATATTTTCCCTTGTCACCAGACATTCCAGTTCTCCCACCTTTGCTCGTAGACTTCGGGCATTCGCATAAAAGCATTTGTACACGGAATGCCCCAGGATGGGCTGCTTATTCGCTCCTTTGTCCCCGCATCCTCTCATTGTGCCAAACCGTCTATCACATCCCATCACCCTACCTTTCCCAATTTCTTCTCCTACCCTGCCTTTGTCTTGTTGTTCTCTAACCTCCCCATCCTCATCCCATAGGGATGAGGAGTCCTGAACCGGATGCCCCTTGGCTCCTGTCGGCCTTCCCCCAGGGATCAGTTTAAAAGCTGCTCTGCCACCTTTTTAATGTTATGCGCCAGCAGTCTGGTTCCATTCTGGTTCAAATGGAGCCCGTCCCTCTTGTACAGGCCCCGCTTGTCCCAAAACGTTCCCCAGTGCCTAACGAATCTAAACCCCTCCTCCGTACACCACCGTCTCATCCACGCATTGAGACCCCTGATCTCCGCCTGCCTAGCTGGCCCTGCGCGTGGAACAGGTAGCACTTCAGAGAACGCTACCTTTGAGGTCCTGGCTTTCAGCTTCCTGCCTAAAAGCCTAAATTTGGCCTCCAGGACCTCCCAGCTACACTTGCCCACATCGTTGGTGCCGATAATACTCTGCTCTATAAGGAGACCCAGTGCATGGACACCCTAGCTTATCCTCACTGTACAAAAGAGCTTATAAATTGTATGACTGTCTTAACTTTTCTGTTGCTAACTCAAATGTCTTTGTGTGTGTTCACCCATACCCACCACACATATGTAAATTCCAACACTAAACACCACCTCACTGACTACATTATTCTGATGCCAAAATCTGAGGGAGCCCAAAATGACATTATACTTCAACTAAGATGACTTTTTCTTTTCTTTGCCATAGGGTGGAGAGAGAGAGAGAGCTGTAATATACGAGAGATTCTTAACAGATGCCCCTCTCTCCTTTGCAGAATGTATATTTTTGCCTGTACTCTGATATTATATCATACCTCTTCTTCCTGGTAGTGCCATTTCTTGGGTTGACAAGGCAGCGGCATGCATTGTGTAAATAAAGTTTGTTGTTCTCCTTTGAAGTATTTGGGAAGGCTTTGAAAATCTGGCTGCAGCTGTTCCCAATAATCTCAACTTTCTGCTCTATTTCTCTGGTTAACCTTGCTGACTCAAAACAACAACAACAAAAAATGTAGCCTGGAGGAAATAATGCTGGCTGCTTTCTTCACTTTCGGGTGGCATTTTGTGGGAGATTTTCTGTAAAGGACTTTGATGTCTGTTACTCTCTCTACAAGGATTCCAGCAGAGACAAGGAATGCCTCTTACAGCAGAGTCTCCTTAGGCAAAAAAGATGGGAAGCTTGACTGCCTTCCCCAAGTTCAAACGAACAAGGAGGCAATGACAGGGGCTATTATTATGCCAACAAAATACTGTGCTGGGAGAGTTTAATTACTTTTCTACTATGCAACAATTTCAGGGTCAACATTAGTCCCACATATTTCCCTATCTACAATATTAAAATACCATTCAGTATCACCATTTTTCAAATGAGGGTTACTCCATAAATTCATTATTTTTTAATATTTAGGACTAATCTCAGTTTATCCATGGCAAAATGATCTGGGATCAACATATATGATGGCAGCTGGCAATGAACTTTATTTTCAATTTATATTCTCCCTTTATTTTCAAACTTGTTTGACTTTAAAGTTTTATTATTTGCCTTTTACTCTCCCAAGCTCCTTACCTTTGGGACCCACTTCATCATCTGTGGAGGATGCTGGACTCGGTGGGTGCAGGAACCTGCAGGAAAATGTGGCATGCAATGCACTCACTCATCTATTTTGGATCATGCTGGCGTGCAGCCCACATCATTGGCCACAACAGGCTATGTAATGTGATTCATTCCCAGTCTCTGTGTGTGCCACAACCCACCTGTAGGTCACAGCCCAATTTTTGGCTGGTTGTAGGCTCGCTGACACCAGGGAGCTGCATGGCAGTCCAGGGTGCAACACAGTGCGATGCGCTGGTGTGACCTGGAAGCAGCTTCCACATCATAGGCCGTAATGCCACAAACATACCAAGATTTACATAAGATGCAGACCATTTAGAGCCCAATCCTAGCCAACTTTCCAGCACCAGTACAGCTGTAATGCAGCCCCCAGGTAAAGGAACACACGTTCCCATATCTTGAGGAGGCCTTAGTGACTGCCCCTCCATCACAGGATGCAGCACACACCCCATTGGTACAATTGCACCAGTGCTGGAAAATTGGATAGGATCGGGCCCTTAGAAATCAGCTTATCCATGTAAACTTTCCACCCATACCGAATCACATGTAAATACATTTACCATGTGTACTCGCCCACTCATCTACGTTATTGAAAATATTTATACATCATCTCTTAATCATAAGAATTCATGACTGACATAAAATCACAATAAAACCCACATGCACCACCGAATAAAACAACTGACAGTATAATACAGAAATAGAAGAATCAGATTAAGTAGATTCCAAATAGAAGAGAATGATGATGTCTTTAAATGCTTTCTAAAGATAGACAGAGAGGAAGCCTGATGAATGGGTGGGGGGCATTTCAGAGGGAAGGTGCCATGATTGAAAAGGTCCTGTTCATCACCATTACCCACTTCAGAAGGAGGGGCCACTCTGAGCAAGGACTCCTGTGCGATCTTAATATGCTGGTGTCACACTTTCCTGGCCCATCAATCACTGGCATGGTATGTTAATATGCAAATAGGCCAGTGCACATAGTGACTACATTTCAGCATGACAGGATGTGGGTGGAAAGTTTAAAGTAACAACATAATTTTCCTCTGTCTCTTTGACCAAGTTTTATCTACATCCATAGATTTCCAGGAGCAGTGCCAGCTGATGAAATAAGAAGCACAGGTAGATTCAAGCCAGGATTCCTATAAGACAATATTAAAAGTGTACTGGGTTTTGAGTAATGTTACAACACCAAGGGGGAATTTCAGTGTAAAAACTACCTACCTCCATATGAGATAGTCTTGTAATGACTTTACATGAACCAGATCTGGACTAGGATTGACAGCTTCAGTGATGGTGTTTATCCAAGATTGATATCTACCAGGTTGTGTTTTTTTTTAACTTGTGCTGAGAGATGCTTGTCCAATAGCTGGAAATTGTTGTCGAAAGTCTGTTTGCCCTGCTTCCTCTCCTCAGCACATGGCTGTTCCGTTTTCCCAGTACACTCCTGAAAACTATATGTTCACATTACACAGGCAGGCACAGATGGGAAAGGTAAAATCGAACAGAAACAAACAGCTTACTGAGCCTTTCAGGCCAATAGTGTATCTGCCGGGTGAAACAAGCCAGACACACCGAATAAAGGACTTTGAGTACAACTCCAATGGCTTTGCTGTGACCACACAGACATAGGTACAAATAGAAGCAATACTCATACATCCATGTTCCTGGAGTGACAATGTGCTCCCAGGTCACCAGGGCTGTCTTTTATTCTGGTAAGTACCAGTCCTAGAATAAAGTGAGAGGCTGGATGGGGTTCATTATGTTGTGCTAAGTTTTGAAGGTTCCCAGGAACAGCAAGCAAGTACCGGTTCCACACCTGGAACTGGGGAGAAGTTTGGGGACTTCCTCAGTTCTCTTGAGTCATATTGGGCTTCAGAAGAATTGGAAGCAGTAAATCTTCTTGCTGTTTATGAGCACCTCCAAAGTCCAGTGTGACGTCAGAGGCAAGATCCTGGGACGATGCTGAGCTCCTTCTTGATGTGCATGTAGCGGTGTTGCAGCCCAATCCTGAGCTGCCCAGTGCTCGAGGCTGTGGCGGCGGCATAATGGCTTCCATTGCATCCATGCTGGGCAGCCTGTGGCAGTTCCTCGGGGGAAGAGGACATTCATCCCCTTTGCCCAAGTAAGGGAAGTAGCCCTGCAATGGGGCTACGCAATTCTACGGTGGCTCTTGAGCCAATGCAGAATGTTGGAGTCTTGTGTCGGGCCATGCAGCCCGACACAGGGCTCAGGATCCAGTGGAACTGAACTACACCAGTCCTGCCCCCCTCCCGCCCAGATCCCTCCTTCCACCATGCCTCCTCTCCACTTTCTCCCCACCCTCTCCCACCTCCTCCTGCCCTGGAACGCCTTCCCACCACCTCCTCCCCCCATCTGCACTCACCTCTCCACCATCCGGCAGTCCAGGTGAGCGCCAGGTGGAGCAATGTGGGCTCAGCACCAGAGCTGGCCCAGCGTGGGCTCACGCTGGGCTAGCTCCACTGCTGGGCCCGCAGTAAGGTTTGCAAACATGCCATAAGGCACATTTGCAACTGTGCATTCCAGCAGTAAACCAGTGCACCAGGCTCTGCATTGGGCCCTTGGTCAGTTAGCTAGTTCTATTAGATTAAGGGCCCAATCCTATCCCCTGCCAGCCTACAGCACTGCTGATAGAGTACATGCTGCCCACAATCCTCCCCCAAACCAACCCTGCTGCCAACCCACCTACTCTAGTATATGGGAGTAGTATATACTCTAGTATATGGAGTATATGGGAGCCTCTCTAGTATATGGAGTATATGGGAGTCACAAGTGTGGGGCCTCCAGCCATTTGTATTGATAACCTGTTCCTGGAGAAGAACAACTTGGCAACCATCATGTATATGCTCCAGTCTAGACTATTGTAGCTCTTGTGTATATGGAACTGCTTCTAAAAAGTGAAGCAAACCAACTAGATGCTTCAGTGGGTACAGAATGCACCTGCCACATTGCAGATTCAAGTTGCCTGCTCAGAAAACATCATGCCAGTTTTACAACAGCTACACTGGCTTCTGGGACCAATTCAAATTGCTGACATTGACATAGTCTGATTCCCACATAAGTGAAGGACTGCCTTCTCTCGTATGAGCCTATCCTCTCATGAGGATCAGCTGCAGTTTTTAAAAAAGGAATTTGGCTGGCTATCCTTGGATCTCTGAATAAGTTAACACAAAGTGTAAAAATAGACTATAATCAGACAATTAGAATCAGATTATCTTTTACTTGAAGAACAGTAAGTATCTTATTGAGAATCACATTTCGTCAGAAAGTTATCACTGGTTATTTTAAAGATTTGAAACCTGCATCTTCCAAAAGAACCCAAGGCAGCAAACGGCATTATTAAAATACAAAAACCAAAACTAAAAACAGTGCGTGTTAAACAATTCAAAAATCATAGCCGCAACCCTGAGCATTAACATGATGGCACAAAATCAGGGAGGGTTTGATGAAACTAAGAATTTCCTAATGGAGAAGAGAAACACACAAATCTCCTGGGAGAAGAATTCCCACAGGGAGGGGACCACTACTGTGAAGACCCTCTGATGCATTTCCTCTGACCGCACCTCTGGCAAATAAGGGACATGCAAGAGGCCCCCCCCCCCCCCCGGAAGAACTCAGGTAGAGTCATCCTTCTTACAGTGGGGCATTAACACTAGATTGCTCATTGTGCAATGAACAAAGGATACCAATGTCCCAGAGTGTAATATAATATGATTAGTGGAATGACATGTGCAGGTTTCAGGAATGAACACATTTCAGGAATTATCTTTCTGCCTTTCTTCCAGTACATGTAACATTTCAACACATTAAATGTGTTCATTTAATCAAATCTTTCCTGATTCTGTGCCATTATACTATGCCATTCACTATGAATTCGAACCCGAGCTACAATCCTGTGATGAGTGCTTAATTTCTAGAAACAGATATTGGGATATTCCAGATTTCGATCTGGAAACAACTCTTCTAATCCCTGATGTGTAAGAATTCTCTTAGTTACTCAGCAGTGAAGGAAATGCACTCTGTACCTCCTCAGGTCACATTTATATGCAGGGCTTTTTTCTAATAGAATGCACCAGAACAGCATTCCTGCACCTTTTTTATGAAGTCCCCCCCCAGGAAAAAATGGAGCCCTATGGAAAGTGAAAGTGAGCCGTAGCGTGCGTTTACTGGTGAGTAGGCGTACTTGCCATAGTCCGTCAGAAGGGGCAGGCTGAGAGGAATCCAACGACACCAGAATGGCAAGACATCCAAATGGTTTTGACATCCAAAACACCCAAGAAGGTGCCATCCCTTCCAGCTGCAAGTCTGAGCCTGAGCCAGAAATGAAGCCATGTGGCCGCCTTTACTCGCTAGTAGTCTGTCGGAAAGGGCAGCTGAGAGGACCCAAGGACGTCAGAATGGTCCTGATCCAATGAATGCAGGCCCCAAAAACACAAAAGGGAGGAGGTCCCTGCCTCCCTCCCAGCTGCAGTCTATTGAGCAGTATGGAAAGCAAGCAGCCTCACGTCGCATTTACTCGTGAGTAGGCAGACGTGCCTTGACTGTTGGTCAGACCAGGCAAAGGGGAATGTGAGGACACCAGAAAGGTCCCAATCCCATGGAGCTGGAGATACTCCAGAAGGCAGCCTCTCCCCCCCCCCCCACTAAAAAGGACAAAAAAGAGGCTTCAGGTTGTAAGGGGGGTAAGGGGAATGTTTACTGGGGAGGACTGGAAATCTCACTGATTCTTTTTGGGGGAGTTATTGCAGGCAGGCTACAGAGTAAGTTCCATTGACCACTATGGGATTTACGTCAGAGTAGACATGCATAGGCTTGCGCTCACAGGCTGCAATCCTACCCACACTTTCCTGAGAGTAAGCCCCATTGACCATTATGGGACTTACTTCAGAGTAGACATGCATAGGATTGGGCTCACAGCTGCAATCCTACCCACACTTTCCCATTGACCACAATAGGACTTACTTCAGAGTAGATTCACTTGGTGGAACAGGACTGGCTCCCCCTTATTTAATTATTTCTTTTAATTTAATTATTTATAATTATTTATTTTAATTTGCTTGATGATGTCACTTCTGGCCATTACATCACTCCCAGTGGGTCCTGGACAGATTGTCATTCTAAAAAGTGGGTCCCAGTGCTAAAAGTTTGAGAACTGCTGCCATAAGTTGTTAGTAAGTTGACACAGGGGTGTGTGTGTGTGACTCTACAAGTTTTCAAAATCACTAAAATCAGAATTTGGAGGAATAAGACCATCATGTTATATATCAATCAATGCGTACTTTCATGCAGAATGCAATGAAACAAACCACATTGAAATATCTGTGTTCTAACAAAAAGTACAGCCAATAAACCAGTGGGGGCAGGGCAATGGTACATCACCACGCCCACCACCTGGGGCGTTGCCCCGCCCACTGCATGGGGTGATGCACAGGCCTCCCGCACAGGTGACGTGAATCCTAGTTACGCCACTGGGGTGCTGATTCCAAAAATGGCATCAGTTTTCCCCTATCATTTCTAGTTTTGGAAATATGGCATAGTCTTGTCAGTGAATGGTTCAAGGAGCTTCCTCATGAGGAAACCTATGCTATGGCCATTTTTGGAATCAGCAACCCAAATTCATAAAAAAAACCACCATAAATTTTGATAAAATGTTTTTCTGACCCTCAGTTTTGCAAGTCTTTGATATAGATTAAAGATCGTCCTGAACTATTTTTTGCCAATGGCAAAGAGTGGTTAACTTGATAACTGTAGGCACAGTGTATTTTAGTGCATTTTACATTAGAACAGTGTTTCTCAAACTGTGGGTTGGGACCCAGTAGACGCTGTGCCAGAACCACCATTCAGAGCGCGATACCATAGTCTTTCAAGACTGAAGGTTGCCAACTAAGGGTCAGGACCCACTAGGTGGGTCATGAGCCAATTTCAGGTAGGTCCCCATTCATTTCAATATTTTATTTTTAATATATTTGTATTCAATAGTGTTGAATGCCTTTTTGTTATCCTCTCTGTACGTGTTAATCACGTGTTGTCTAGTTGTATCTTATTACTTATTTCTCCAATGAAAATGGTTTGAAAATAAATAAATAAAAGATTAACAAGTTGTGAGTTCCTGCACCTTTTTTAAAAAAAAAACAAAAAAAAGAGGACTGTTTATATGTTACAAATACTGGGGACAAGGCTTTGTGACCCCTGAAGCAAATTAAGCCTTACTGTGACAGTTATTTAGGGATAAGCTCTGCTTCAGAGGTAGCCTATCTCTGCATGGCAGATGCAAGAGAGTGACACCAGGATGCAGGTCTCTTGTTTTCTTGTGTGCTCCCTATGGCATCTGGTGGGCCACTGTGAGATACAGGACTAGATGGGTCTTTGGCCTGATCCAACAGGGCTCTTATGTTCTTATGAACAGAGTTCTAAGTAAACATTCAAAAGAATGGGCTGTATAACATAGTTCAGAATAAGGGATCTTTAGCTCTACAAATCTCATGTCCAATCTGTCAGCCAAACCCCACAAAGAAACAGACTCAAGGCAGGAAGGGGAACAAAACTAACTGTGGCAGCATATACTGTATTTCCTCTATGGCTTTTCCTTTGTGCACTGAGATGTGTGCAAAGATAGTTCATGTACCTTGGAGCAAAACACAGCATGTCTAGCACCTACAAGTGGCCTTATAAGCAAAGAACGTTGGTTGCAAAATGAGAACAAATTCAAACCTCCCTTGGAGGCAGGAAATGATTGAAAAGCTTGATATGAAATTCTCTCCTTTGGTCCTTTTCTTGACGATAACAAAACAGGAGACAAAGACTAATGCAGTGTCACTGGTCTTGTTTAAAGAAAGTTTAAAGGTCAGGTAACCACTGATGTTTTCACAAAGAGGTCCCAAATTCTTCAAAGGAAAATGAAATATGCTGTTACCTGCCCAGCTGCTTTGTTTTATTATTTATTTCTTTGTTTAAAAATCTTATACCCTGCCTTTAAAAAAAAAAAAAGTCAAGGCGGTTAACGAAATACTTACAGTGAGGATGTAATCCTATGCACACTTGCCTGAAAATAAGCCCCATTGAAGAAAATGGAAATTACTTCTGAGTGGACAAGCATAGGATTGTTCTCAAAATCAAATAACACAACACAATTATTAAAACAATAATGGAACAGAAGGATAGAGCACAGTATAAAACACTTCATACAATATCATGCCAGCCTAAACATTTGCAGTAACAGCAACCCAACTAAACAGCCAAATTTAAGCAAAAAAAAAAAAGTGTTTAACCTCCAACAATGTGGAAGATGCCCTAAATGCATAAGGCAGAGAAGCAGTGCCACCACCAAAAATGCACAGCCTGTGGCCGCCATCCCCAACACCTCCTTCAGAAGTAGCACCCAAAGCGAGGTCTCCTCAGATGACCTTAACGGATGGGCCAGATAATATGAAAGCAATTGGTCTCGGAGGTAAACTGGTCCATGCCATTAAGGGTTTTAAAGGCCAACACCACCACCTTGAATTGGACCTGGAAATGAATGGGGAGTTGGTAGAGCGTCAGAGCAGTAGTCCAACAGAATCAGTCCACTGAGGTCTGGAAACCACACATACTCCTGCATTCTGCACTATTTGCAGTTTTTGAACCATCTTCAATGGCAGTCCCATGTAGACAGCATTATAGTAATCTAATCTAGATGTCACTAAGATATGGACAACTGTGGCCAGCTCTGATGAACTCAGATATGGCAGCAGGCAGCACACCTGCTGAAGATGAGTGAAACTTTCCTAGCTACAGCTGCCAACTGCTCACCAGGAGTAACTGTGAATCCAGAATTACACCCAGGCTGCAAACCTGTTCCTGTAAAACAGGGGTGTCCAAACTTGTTGGCAGGAGGGCCACATCATCTCTCTGACACTGTGACAAGGAAATTTACATTTCAAATTTGAATAAATTTACAAAAATGACTGTATTAGAGATGGAACTTATATGAATTAATGAATTTTACTGAGCTTATTTACAATACACATGAGATCCAGAAAAAGGGGGTTGTTAAAATAATTCCTGACACATATAACACACCTCTTCCTAGGGAAAAGAACAAACTTAAGAGGAGTCAGAATGGGCTTCTCCCCCCCCCCCATGCAGAAGCATGTTTTTACTCTCACTCTCCCCCCCCCCAACAAGCAGCAGCAAAGAAACACAGTCAGGGGGCAGGTGGGCACCTGCCCTCTCAGGACAGGAGTTTGTTTCTCCTCATTCACACAGAGAAGGGAGCTGCCTGTCTCCCTCTCACAGTCCCTCCCCCTTCCCCAGCCTGCGCCCAGCACCAAACAAACTTAGAAGCAGGCAGAGAGCTGTGTGTATTTCCCCCTTCACAAACGGACCCCCCATCTTCCTCTCTCTCTCTGCCAGCAACCCCAACAAGCAAAAGCAGTAGGTTTCCTCCCCATTCAAACATCCCTTGAGTTCTCTCCTGCAGTGCCCAGCTCCAACACCCAGCACTCACAGCCCAATCAACCCCTACTTTCCTGGGAGTAAGCCCCAGTGACTGACTCTAAGGGACACTGCTGAGTAGACATGCTCTCCAGCTGCATTCAAGCATCCCTGGGACTTCTCCCCTGCAGTGCCAGCTCCCAACCCCAAGCACACTCACAGCCCAATCAGATCCACACTTTCCTGGAAGTAAACCCCACTGAATCAGATGGGATTTACTGCCGAATAGACATGCTCTCCAGTGGCATTCAAACATTCTGCAATTTCTCCCTTGCAGTGCCTGCCCCCCAGCACATGCAAGCAATAGACTCACAGTTTCCTGTCCCTCCTCAGTGCCTACCCCCCCCCAAGCCAAATTCAAGCAGGACAAACAGACCCAGGACTTCTCATCCCATTGGATGCCTGAACTCAGCTGCAGCCTCCCCAGCCTAATGGGAGGGTTGCGGATGGGCAGGGCTCCTGCTCTCCTGTGAGTGCTGAGCCTTTTCCTCGCTGTCCCTGTGAAGAGCAGTCGCATCAGGCCAGTGAGGGCTCTGGTGGGTCTCCAGCAGACGAGTGCCCATTGGAGATGGGGGGATCCCTGGGGGGCCAAATTGGGGCCCTCTGCAGGCCGCAAGTGACCCGGGGGCCAGGGTTTGGGCAGCCCTGCTGTAGAGGGAGTGTGACCCCATCCAGTACAGGTAAAAGGTCTAGTACCTGTACCCCCTAGTACATGTGTTGTGGGTTTCCTGACCAGGAGGACCGCCATCTTAATTTCAGCTTATTCACCCCATCCAGCTCCTTACTGCCTCTAGATAATGCTCCAGGACCCCGAAATTAATGGAATAGAGAGATAGAGGTCTGGCTCAGTTGGTAGAGCTGCCGCCTTGTATGCCTGAAGATCTGAGGCTGCTGCCAGTTCGAAACAACAGGAAGTACCCGAGAACTGACGACACACTGATATACTGATGAGCTGACCCTCGGTGGCAGAGAGGAGTTGCCGTCAAGTGGAGCGTGGGAGGTGAAGGGCCAGAGAGAGGCCAGACCGGGAAGGAATCCAGCTGGAACGAGGAGTTCTATGAAAGACTAGAACTATTCAATTGTAAAAATCCCTACAGGGGTTTAGAACAGCCTGCCTATGTAAACCGCCTTGGATTAAAGTCTGAGCAGAAATCTGACGACCGAAAGAAAGGCGGTATATAAATACCTGTATAAATAAATAGAGCTGTGATCCTTATACTGGTGACACCCATCACCAAATCCCTGGATGATTTCCTCCAGCAGTTTCATGTAGATCAGGGGTGCTCACACTTTTTTGGCTCGAGAGCTACTTTGAAACCCTGCAAGGCCCGGAGATCTGCCAGAGTTTTTTTTACAATGTTCGCGCCATCATAACATAACATTTATGTGTACAATGTATGTTGGTGTACCTTGAGCCCCACTGAGTATAACAGGACTTACTCCTGAGTAGACATGCCTAGGATTAGGCTGTGAGGCTGCAATCCTAGCCACACTTACCTGGGAGTAAGCCCCATTGAGTACAATGGGCCTTACTCCTGGCGTTTCCTCCCAGAGGCATCTGAAGGGGAGGGTCGGCACTCCGCGATCTACTCATTTTGCCTCGCGATCTACCGGTAGATCGCAATACACCTATTGAGCACCCCTGATGTAGATGTTACAAAGCATAAAAAGACAGAGTGCACCCCAAGGGTGCCAAACAGGAGTCCACCAAACCACCATTGCCAAGAAGGAGCTGAACCACTGCAATACAGTGTCCCCTAGCTTGGCCAACTCTGCCAGCACCACTGTCAATGGTGCTGAAAGCTGCTGAGAGGTCCAGCAGGACCAACAGGGGACACACACCCTGTTCAGGCCCTGATGCAGATCATCCACCAAGATAACCAAGGCCATCTCTGTCCAGAAAATCAAGGTTCTCTGGAGCTGAGGTGCTACCCTCTCCTTAATCACCTTACTTAAAAAGGAGGGATTCAAAACTGGCTGACATTTAGAATTGTAGGGTCCAAGGAGAATTTTGAGTAAATGTGGAAAGGCTTGCAGTCTTACTCCCAAGTAGGTGAGCACAGGCTGCAGCCCTTTTTACCTAGAAGCAAGTCCCATTCAGAGGGACTTATTCCCAGGAAACTCTGAGAGAACAGCAAAATTTGAGAGTCCAACAGAGAATGAGAACATCAAATCATTTCCATGTGCCAAAAATTGATTTGGGGTTGCTAGTTATGAATGATAATGTGTTGGAAGGGAATACATCCATGTGGGGTGTTTTTTTTTAATTTTCACATTGCTCCTTTCCCCTTATATGCTTACTCAGCCTCTTCATTACAGCTCCCCCAAATAAAAAGCAGGAGAAGCTAAAACAGGAAGCAATTGCTGAATGAAAACCTAATTTGGCTTGTCTTCATAATGGGCCAGGGCTGGGCACCAAGCTTATTCAACAGATAAAGATGAGTAACTATGTAATGAGGTTAAAATATTCATTAAGCTAATTGCATGTTAATTAAGTAAAGTATGCTATTAGGGATCCATTGAGCTCCATCTGTGTGTGCAAACAGGAGTGAGAATAATCACACCAGAAACTAAGAGAAAGACAGGCAATGACACAGCTCTAGGGGTTACATCACAAGAATTCATTAGAGTTGCGGTCATTAGCACAACACTCTCTCAGAGCTAAGACCTTGTTCTTGGATGAGGTAGGAAGCTTGCATTGTGACTGTTCCACAAGGTGGCAGGTTGGGGCTCACATAATTGCATGTCCTCCCCACCTAAATCAAAAACTCTCATGTCAGGGAGAAGGCTAGGCTAGAGCCCTTTTCCCTGATACCTAGGTTTTTTAAAAAAATATGTTTAATGTGTCCCTTTTTTAAAAAAAAGTGAAACTGGCCATCATATGAACCCCCTCAGTAGCCCAGATTGGTGCAACCCAACACTATGTTCATCTGTTCCCATAACTGCTATGAACGGAATAGAAACAAAGCCAAGAAAAATGCTGGTAAACCTAATTTGAACCCTTGCACTGAGAGCCATGTCAAGGCTGAGCTTTGGTTATGATTCACTCAGTGGCATTGCTAGGGGGTGCGGGCCGCATCGGGTGATGCACATGGGGAGGTGATGCGCACTAGTGACCAAAATTGCTAAAATTGTAGTTTATAGGAATAACACCATCACGTTATATTCCATTCGATGCATAATTTACAGCAGAATGCAAAAAAAAACAACACAGTGAAATATCCCGAGTCTATCAAAAATTATGACCAAAAACCCAGGAAAAAAAAACGCAGCTGTCATTTGTAACAAAAAAGTACATTTCCTTAATTCAAAAAGGACTAATGAGACTGATTGTTTGAAGAGCCAATGAGATGTTATTATGACACATCTTGGAACCAATAAGGTGAGACCTTGGGGGGGTGATACCACTAGTGACCAAAATAGCTAAAATCCCAATTTGTTGGAATAATACCATCATGCTATATACTATTCAATGCATAATTTACAGCAGAATGCAATGAAAAAACCACGGAAGTATCTGTGTTCTATCAAAAGTTATCAAAAAACCAGCAGGGTGGGGCAATGGTATAACCACCCCCACCACCCCCACCACCCAAGTCATTGTCGCACACACTGCCTGCGAGATGGTTCATCAATGAGTGTGATGTGCTGGCCTCCCGCACCAGGTGACGCAAACCCTAGTTATGCCACTGGATTCACTTAAGCATCATTGAGTCAATTCCTGCAAGTTGTGAGGTGGCCGGAAAAGAGGGATGTCAGCTCTTTTGGAATTCTGAGTTTTGAGAAACTAAAACTGAGAAAAGGACAAATTACTCTTCCATTTAAACACCTAGTATCAGGGCCACAGAGGACAAATTTGTTAATAAATGCCTCTTCAAAAAAGGAGAAAATTTGATCTGACATAATTATGACCAAGGCTCCAAAAGGCAACACAGGGGGAGAGCCTAAATATTTCATGATGAAATTCATTAATAATGAAACATAAGAACTAAATTACATAACTGTCACCTTAAGTCAAATAATATTTTTTCCACAGAGAGAGAGGTGGATGGGATGAATCCACAGCCAATTTTTTTAGCTCAGTATACAAATAATTCCAGCAAACAAAAATAAAGGAATTTACAAAAGGGGTGAAAAAAATCTCAACAATGAATAAGAGGATTTTGAAGAAGCAAGAATTAATGCTGTCATTAGTGACCTATGTAACATATTGTTTGTAAAAACGGATAGATAAAGCATGACCCTTGCAAAATTGTGCTGTGCAAGTCCCAAGGAAATGAAAGAATTGTTCTCATGATAATTTTTGCCTCTTTCTGTTTGTTGGTGTGTCTTCATAGTCTGCGTTTCTTGTCAATATAAAGGATCATTCTTCAAAACTAAAGCTGACCCAGCTCATTACAAGGAGCAGTGACCTACAGATGAATTTCTGAGAACTCAAGTATCATATTGTCAATGACCTGCTCCTAAAATCTGGGTCACACCCTTCAACAAACTCATAATGGGAGTTCTCTGGGTTGTTTCAAAGACTAGTAATTCAAGCTTGTTATCCTGAATTAACCTCACTCACAATTCATTTACATGAAGCAAATTTGTTAGATTAGACCCTAAGTCCAGGATAATTGCTCGGTGCTTCAGTATTCTAGGTGTGAGGATCTGAACCCCTTGTTCAAGGCTACAGCCATCTTCCACACAATTACCTGGAAGTAAATCCCTCAATGAGAATTACGTCTGAGGATACATTCATACTCAGGTTGTAAGTACTCTGGGACCTTGCTTTATCTTATGATAAATTCAACACCTGACAAAAACACTGAAATGGGGAATGAGCCACAGTTGAAGGGAAAAGAATCTTCTTTGCTTGTAGGGCTTGCAAGGTCTAACATGAGGTAACTCTAGTACTATCTACATCCAATAGCACTCAGGTTGCGGGGCTGGAAAAGTCTTTTTGCCTTGGACCCCTCCATCTACCAGTTAGAGCGGATAGACAGGTAAAGTTTGTTTTGTTTTGTTTTGTTTTTAAAAATCAATCCCTTGATCTGGGCCAGAATTTTAAAATGCCCTTGGTAAATGTCATGAGACTGTATTCCAGGTTTGATACAAGACTAGAAAGACATGAAGAACTCCAGAAGGATAGCAGTCTACTTCTCTATAGAAAGAAGGAATCTGACCTGTATTGCCTGTATGTTAAGCCTATTCTTATACCTAAGAGTTACTGGCCCTTAACTATTAGAAATAGCTAAGAGGTGCTTGTTTATGGTGAGTAAGATAGGATTACAGCCTAAGGACCTGATCCTAACTGGCCCTTGGGTCAGCGGGGTTGTCACAAAAGTGCTGTGAGGCACTTTTGCACCAGGAGGAGAGGAGGGAGGCTGACCTGAGCCCCAGCCAGTGCACAGGTAAGATCATGCCAGCTGAGTCAAGCTGGTGTGGGGGTTTGGGGAGGGCAGGAACTGAAGTGTTCTGGGGCAGGGGGAGGGCGAGTGGCTGGTGAGCCCATGAGCAGACCAGGGCAGAGGAGGTGGAGTCAGGATCCAGTACTTAGGCTGGTATTTAGGCAAGTAGCCCGTTGGGACTGCAGTGGCATTACTTGGGGTAAGAGGAATGCATTCCCCTTGTTCCGGGCTGAGCCGCAGGCAGCCCCAACCCCACTCTGGATATGGGGCAGGCCAGCCAACCTCCCCATTCCAGCGCAGGTTAGGATTTGGTTGCCCGTCTAACTGAACACAATGCACTTACTTCTAAGTAAAATAAATAATGCTGTTTTCAAGCACCTCTATAAACAGTACTTTTAGATGTAGTATTATCATAGGCATCCTGGGAGACAGGAGGGTCATGTGCCATCTATTTCTTGGCCTCCACACATTCAAATGCAAAGTATGCACAGTGGTGTAGTGTTAAATATTAAACTGCTGGTTACTATCATGCCACCACCCCATAGCCATGCCCAGTTGAGACAATGGCCCAAAAAGACTCTTAAATTTCTGCATTAGAAACATCACAATGTTTTTTTTTCTCCTGTTATTTATTTCTACTTCAAAACTTTTGTTGAATGCACAGAGATTGAAGTAGGGATGATGCATGTCATCCCAGTCCCCAGTTCATACATTCAGTGTAGTATCGGAAAAGCGCTAACACTGTGCTAGATAAAGCAAAGGTCAGTTGATAACAGGATTTGTGTAAACACCACAACCAGCAACAATGATCATACTGCCTTGAAAAACAAAACAAAAACTAGTAGAGTATCTGCTGTCAGCAGTCTGACAGATCACAGTATTAACTGTGTCAATGAACCTGGGTACTGAATTAAACTTTCTAACATAGAACTCTCCACTAGGGTTTCATCATCACATCTTGTAAGTGGCCTAGCAACGGTGAATAAAATTAGCTAGATGAAACCCATATCATATCATTGAAACGCAAAAATAATATCCCTTGGAAAATACTTTCCACGTTTCTTTCTCCAGTCAGAATCAGGTTTTGTAAGATCAATAACTTTTGAATGTGAACTTTCATTTTTTATCTTAATGGACTTCAGGTTTGTGAGGGTTGAAACAAATTTCTCCACTAAGCCACTCATCAGCCTGTTGCTTAATTTGATGCGTATATTTTCAGACCCAGAGCTGTTTCTTTCACCTGCTGCAAAAGATGGAGGAATCTGCAGCAGGGGAGAGGATTTGACAGCTGCACACATTGAAAGTATATACAATCTATAATTACCTCATACTGTCGATGGTCTTACATAGTTATTAGAAATCATTTTGAGGAAGGAATCCAATAATACTTTAAAATCTTGTATTAAAATGTATTTCCCTCATTATTCTGAAAGAGAAAGCAGTCCATACGAACTTTTTCAGTGATTCTCAACATTTCCACTGGGAACACGTGGTGGTGGTGTAGAAAGGCATCAGGAAAACACACCTGTTTCCTGTGTTCTCCCTGGACTTCACATCTCGACCTGCTTCACCTCCTTGGCCCTTGCAGCTTTATTGTGTGAATTGTGATTGCCCGGCAGTTTTGGGAGGTTGTTGATCAGTGACCAAACTACATGTGGGGGCACCTTTAGTAGTAGCTGTGGGAAATAGCTGAGAAATCATGTGAGTTTTTGGAGTAATTTCACCTTTTATAGATCACTCATAATGGACATATTGAATTATTCCCATAAAATAATTAGGTGATGAATTCTCATGTTCTAAGACATTGAGAAGAAGAGCATTCTAAGGGATGTAATTGAAGGGGACTTGTGGAGAGGGAGCAGAGCACTGGGACTTCTTCTCCAGCAGAAGCAGTGACATCAGTAGGACTGTTCAGGTGCTGCCTTTGGAACTTTTTTCAAAGGACATTAATTGAGAGGCATGAGGGCTCAGTAGAGGGCAAACTAACAGTACAATCCTATGCATGACTACTCAGAAGTAAGGCCCATGCAGTTCAATGTTACTTACTCCTAGGGATACAGTCCATATACACCTAGGTGTATAACACAGAGATCTTTACCTAGGGCAGTGTTTCTCAAAGTGTGGGTCAGGGCCCACTAGGTGGGTTGCAAGCCAATTTCAGGTGGGTCCCCATTCATTTCCATATTTGATTTTTAACATATTAGACTTGAAGCTATCATGGTGTGTGACTGCATTTGGGGAAATGTTACAGACCTGTACTTTGAACAAGCTACTATGTATATTCATTTTACAATGATAGTAAATGGGACTTACTCCTGGGTAAGTGTGGGTAGGATTGCAGCCTAGGATTTTTAAAAATTTTCTGTCTGGATGATGTCACTTCTGATCATGATATCACTTCCAGTAGGTCCTGACAGATTCTCATTCTAAAAAGTGGGTCCCAGTGCTAAATGTGTGAGAACCACTGGTCTAGGGGTTTATGTTACTGTCTCAACCACTGTCTTTGCTAAGGGTTTTTTTGAGACAGAATGTAACTTATGTTACACTTAATGCTACAAGCCTGTTCAAATTTACTTGAGAGAGTCCCAAAGACATCTCATGCAAGTCCCGTTGACTACAATAAGAGTTATGTCTGAGTAAACATGCATAGGATTGTGCAATTATACTGTGCCTTTTATATTTATCTGAGATTTTGAAATTCCTTCTTTTTAAAAGAAATATGTACACATTGATATTAAAATGTTTTAATCCATCCTAAGAGTTTGGGATGAACTGAGCTAGATTCTTAGCAGCCTAAGCATATGCAAGTTTACTCCCATTGTAATCAAGGGGGCTTACTCCTAAGTAAGTGTGCAGAGGATTGCAGCCTAAACAAAGTATAATTAGTTTCAAAATAAAAATAAATGTCAAGTGGGGGACCTTAGCTGAAAATTTTAAAGTTAATTTTTGTTTATTATAGTCTTGGTGTGGTGTTGTTTTGGGGATGTGTGTCATGATTAGCTCCTGCACTTCAAAATGTGCCTCTACACCACTGAGCACTTCTCCCCCCACTCAGTATACCATTTCAGAGATCAGCTCAATTTTGGCCAATGAAAATCCATCACACAATTTGTGCTCATTGTCCAAAGCTCAAGTGTTCCATATATTAAGAAATGCAGGCATGGACAATGATGTCCCTTCTGACAAGGTTGCAGGAATCTCCCTTTTTATCAGATAAAGGGAAGGGGGGGAAGGGGGAAGACGCTATCTTTTCTTGTGTAGAAAAGCCAATGTGGTTGTACTGCGTGGGTACAAAAAACCATTAGGTTGTCTGTAATAAGATGGTCTTTACTTTCTTTTAGTTGCTTATAACTCAATGTGTACAAAATTGAGAGTAAATTAAAATAAGGGAATGGCATTTGTGGATACTTGATTTAGGGATGGTAGACCCTGTTAAACCCATACTTGAAATGCTCTCTTAAAATGTCCAGGACTGCTTTCAGTAGTCACCTGGAGACTGATGCTATTCATGGAGACTCCAGACCTAACTTGGCACCCCTGCTCCTGGGGCCCTCAGGTTAGGAATTGTCTTCCTAGTCATCCCATCACACCTCTGGCAAGTTCTACAAATCAAGTGATGTGAGGAGTGCCTACAGAGGCATGCAGCAGTGACATCATTACTGGGCACCAGTACCCTGAAGGGTAGGCTGTACAGGCACTGCTCATAGGCCTCTTCTAGAAATAATTCAGACTGGATCTTGAACAAGCTGAAGTCTAGTCCAAAATGCATTTTCAATAGACTTGAAAAATCCAGCAAAAGATAACAATTGACTCCTGCTAACTGGACAAAGTGGTGTCCTCTTATATTGAGCTGGGGGAGAACAACTGTCCCGCTTCACCCCAGTTTGGTGTCTTTTCCAGTGGCTGTTGCTGGTGTCTCTTCTGCACCTCTTTTTAGACTCTGAGCCCTCTGTGAACCATTTATTTTGCTTTGTAAACCAGTTTTTGTTAACAAGTGGAATATAAATATTAGCCATTAGTTATTTGATTTTTCTCTGTAAACCGCTTTGTGAACTTTTAGTTGAAAAGCGGTATATAAATACTGTTAATAATAATAATAATAATAATAATAATAATAACTAATAACTAATAATAATAAATATTTCTAATAATAATTTTGCAAAATTTGCTAGAAATACCCCAGACCTTATTAATCAACTTTCAGCATAAATGAGAAGGCTGCCTCCTTTCAAATGGTGCCCCACAACAGCCCTATGGAAAATGATTTATATCCCTCCTTTCTTATTTCATTTATATTTTAATTCAGTGGCTACTGGTGAACATCCAGCAATGCTCATCACTCAGTTATTGGAGGAGCACAGAGCGCATTGCACAGTGTGTACAAGGGTGTGAGTTCTATTAAAAATCCATTTGGGGATGAATATGTTGTGCAGGCAGGCAGGAGTGTGAATGCAGGCGAAAGGAATTTGTTTACAAATTCAAACAATTATTCATAAATGTTATTTGCTGTATTGGCCCAGCTGTACAGATAGCGCTGGGGATAAGAAAAGAATCTATGAATAGCTCCATAAGGGAAATGACAGCTGTGGCATTTTCTTTGGGTTGTCTATAGCCATGGGTAAAGCCCAAATTGCATGTACTTTGAAGCACAGCTTCAGATGGAACACATATCTGTGACACTCTGGCTCCCTGGACAAGATGCAGCCTAAACCAAGAATGCTTATATTCTGATTTACAGTTATTAATACGTTACATATATTAGGTTCCTGGGTTAGGAAAGGCAGAATGGAAAAATTGTAACTGATCCATCTTTTAAAAAATGGAGCACTGTTATGGATTCAGTCATAATATTGCCCCCCCCCCCAATTACATATTACAGCTAGATCACATACAACATCCTGCAGAGAGATGTAACAATATAGTGTTGAATATCTCTTCCTTTCAAGTGGAAAACCTTTTACTTATGTGTGAAACCTGTAACTGGGCACCTTTTAAAAAGGTGTCCTCTTATATTTAGCAGGAAGAGAGCATCTGTCCCTCTTCGCCCCAGCATGGCATCATTTTTGTTCCTGGTGTCTCTTCTGCATCTTTTTTTTAGATTGTGAGCCCTTTTGGGTCAATATTTGGGGGTCAGTATTTATTGATATATGGAAACTGATTTGTGAACTGCTTTTTGTTGAAAAGCAGCATACAAATATACTTAATAATAATAACTGTTTGCAAACATTTTACTTCCTGAGAATTTGTTATGGCCAATGACAGTCAGATAAAATTGGTTTGGGGGCTAGATGTGCTCCATAGGTTGCCAGTAGGCTACCCGTAGTCTTACACAGGCTATCTGGATCAAATCAAAGTGAATACTCAGGTCTAAGTTCTCTTCATCAAAATGGGAATAGTAGTCATTCACTACCTCAAGAGGATCATGTACTTATGAACTATAAAGCATGCAGGTGGATGGTACTGATGGGATCATTGTAACTGTCTTAAACCTGAAAGATTAAAGTCATGTTCAGACAGCACTGCAGCTTCCAGTTTTAATCTATGGTGCACAGCAGGGAGAGTGGGAAGTGTCCTTGAAACAAGCAAGTACTTTCACCCCAGGATGCCTCTGTACTGACAACAAAGAGGTAGCAGTTTGACTGCACACCCCATGCTGGTCTACTGCCTGTCCCTGTTGCACCCAAGTGGGCTGAATTATTCTGATGATACATATTGTGAAGATCAAGTGTGCTGGAATCAGCTGGTCAGGACACAGACACTGACAGCTGTCAAACCAGAGCAGAGGTCAGATGAATGAAATATGATACAGGAACACAATCCTGAGGAATATGGGACAGGATTATCCAGCCCAGATTTCTTAATCCATCTATCACAGTCTAGAAACAGTACACCAGTGGGCAATGTTTTGTTTCCTGAAGTGCCTCCTATGAGTATATGGTTCCCTTAATCATTATCTTCCAGTACAAGATGCAGACTTCAATTTGTGGCTTGGTCTGGGTCTGTGTGAACACACTCATGGTGCCAGAAGAGGATGGTGAAGTGCTACTTTATTAAGGGGCTCCACAAGTGCATGCCTGTTTTTTAATGTTGAACAGGAGCCAGACTGGGCCCTTCACAGATTGGGACTGTGGGGGGAGGGGTACCTTGACCCCGCTTCCCCTCCCATGGCCCTGATCTGGATCGAGGCCCTCACAATTGCTATCTGCCCAGAGGAAGAAAGGGTAAGAAAATTCTTGTTGATGGCAGTGAGCCAGCCCTTTTTTCGGGGCAAAGAGCAGCCACATGCCCCAATTCAGATCCATACTACTGCAGGGCAAATAGGGTTAATTCCTTCTCCCCCACTATAGTCCCAATCCATCAGGGCCCAATCTAGTTCTATTTTGCATTTTTTGTTTTAAAGCACAAAGTAATGTGTCATTTGATCCTGACAGACTGTTCTGCTAATATGTTCTTGTACACATCCAGTAAGGCAAGTTTATTAGAAGAGATCCCTGAAGTAAAAGGATGCACCAGACTTCAATAAAACACTCCCCGTAACTGGGAATAGTTCTGGTGGGCCAATGATATCTTGGTTTGATTCTTCAGCCTGGACACGCGAGGGTTTGTACCCATTTTCTGACTTTCAGTTATAAACAATTATTAGATCAGAGGTTCAGTGCCTATGATTGTCCTGACCAAGAGAGATCACAAAGTGAGTTCCTGTGAGCTACTTCCAGAGCAGGTCTTATCTGGAGGGATTTCATAGATAGAAAATGTGTTCCAGCTGCCTTTGGTAATCTTTCTGTTCCCCATATAATATGTTTTTGCTCTATCATGTCTGTTAAAGGTAGTTATGATCAGTGAATTAGTGCTGCCCACTTTGCTGCACTAACCCAGCATCCTGCTTCAGCCAATGCCACCCCAAGTTGTGGCATTGTAGGCAGTGGCTGAAGCAATTGGCTTGATCTGATGCCCACATTGGCACATCAGCTCCTAGAATCAGACTACAGAATACTGTTAGTTCAAATTATGTTCACAGCATTGGTAGTGGGGGGCAGACAGACACTAATGTGAAAACATTTGATTTGAACTTAAGATGAAATTGAATGTTGTTTTAACTAAAGTGGCTTATGGGCTAAATGACCTAAGATGTCTTTCCCATCTCCATAGTTTCTCATTCTATCCTTAGTTTAGCATTAAGGAATCACATTCAAATTTAATTAAGTATTTAACATTTTCCTTTCTGCAGCTCTCTGCCTCATCGACTCTTCATCTCATTTCAAGTCTCAGCTGACTCTGTCTTTTCTCTCTGACTCATGTTTCGCTCTCCCATGCTATTATCCCAGTAATTGTATGATCTAATTCTCTCAAATGTTTTGGGTTTCCTCTTCATGACAAGAGACAAAATAAAGTTTAACGCCACAATTAGCCTTGCTAATGCTTGGCTTTTCATCTGTAGGCAAAGCAAATCAGGGCCGGGGCCCTTTGACCTCTGGAGACTTTCAGTCAAATTACCTTCATGTCAGGACAACAATGAAAGTGAATGTGATCAATTTCTCCTTTGTTCTGTATTATAATTAAGGAAAAGAATGTCTGAGAGTCAAGCATGATTTATTCATATGAATTGCAGAATAGGGAATGCTGCAGCTCAAGACTGAGGAGTCTTGATAATACCACTTGGGAACTCAAATTGGGACACCTTAATTCACAGCTTAATATGCTTTCATGATTCACAGTGTGCCATACACACCCGCACCCCTAGGTGGCTACCTTGAGCAGTCAGTGGTAGAGGCCAGTACTTTTGCTGCAGTACTGGCTTTCCCTTCACAGTTGGTGGTGATACTATTATTAATGTATACCCATCCCAGTGGCGTAGCTAATGATCGTGTAGCCCAGTGCCAAGCTCAAAATGATGCCCTGAAGTGACATCACATCCAGGCTTTTAAAAATGTGAAAATTGGAGGGAAAACTGTCTCCTCCCCCCAGCAGTTCACTACCCACTTTCTCTGGCACCTTCCCCTGGCCAGAGACATAGCTAAGGTATCTATCTGCTACCTGGGGTCAAAGAAGATTTTGTAACCCCCTCCTCCACAACAAAATCAAATTTAATTAATTAAGTAAATAAATAACAAGTGTGCCCCTTATTGGTTAGAGACACTGTGCTGTGGTGAAGAGGGACGCTTATTCCCCCTTGCAAAATACAAGAGGAGCACCACTTGAAGAAAGTGCCTCTTTACCCAGTTAGCAGGGGTAACTGTATTATAATACATGGAATGAGAGCTGACTCATATTAACACCTTATTCATTCCATGCTGTATCATAATAACATCTCATTGGCTCTCAGAACAATCTAAATCATAGGTCATTTTGAGTTAAGTAAAAATCCACTTTTTGTTCTATAAGGCAGTTGTGTTTTCATTTTCTGGTTAATTGGACATAACTTTTGATAGAATACAGATATTCCAATGTGGTTTGTTTCACTGCATTCTGCATTAAATTACCTTTCCATTTTAGTATTATTCGTAAATACACAGGTTTTCACAATTTTGGCCACTATTGTCAAGCTCAACTTGTTGCCCCCCTAAAGCTTGTTGCCTGATGCAATTGCTACCTCCTTCACCTCCTTTGCTATGCCACTGACCCATCCTCTCTTTAATGATGAAACTGAAGGTGGTTTACCTGGGATTCCTAGGCAAGCACCCACCAGACACTACCTAGAACTGCTTAACTTCAACAAGGTGGCTGATATGGGCATTCAGACGATATCATACTCTGGAACCTGCTAGATCAGCAGTTTTCAAAGTATGCTGGCAGGAGTCTTGGGGTTCCCTGAGACATCTTCAGGGGCTCCACGAACACATTATAAGTCCCCTGTTGGTCACTTTCCTTCATCTTTCTGCTCCTCTTCCAGCTCTTCACCAGCATTTGGCATTGGGCTCCGCACTGTGCCACTCCACACATGTGCTGGCACTGTGGGGCTCCCTGAGACTCCACGCATGTGCTGACAGGGCTCCGCAAGACTCCTTTGAGAAATATAAAGGGCTCCAGAGACCAAAAAGTTTGAGAACCACTATGCTACATCATTACTGTTTGGTGTGGGATGGGGTAACAAAGGGCAAAGCAGATTCTGAAGAAGCAAGCAACAGTACTGAAATACTGTTAATAATAATAAATAAGTTTCAATACATGTGTGCTTAAAAGACTCACAATTTCTCACAATTCTCTCTAAAGGAGCCATTCCACACACACACACACACAAGTGAAATAAAGCTGCTGAGATTAGGATACATGGGCTGCTGAGCAAACAAGAGATGAGGCAAAGATCCTCATGCCTGTTGAAGCAGCTTCATCATCATGGCACATAATTTTAACTCTAACTTGTTTTGGAATATCCACTCCCTAAAAGAGTAACATCACTTCCTGCTTTCTAGTAGCCTCTTCTCCCTTTATATTGCTCTGCTTGCCAAAAAAAAAGGGGACATAAGGAAAGAAATGGGGTTCATGAAAGAGAGTTAATATTATGCTTTATGAACTGGATTATTAGCTCTTGTGTTACTCATTTCAGTACACAAGTAGTAGTTTAAGTTTTTCCCCCCGTGCTGGTGTCATGGGTGGATTGGGTCAGGCATGGGCTGAAGACCCACACATGCCCACTCACCTGACCCCTTTGTGGTGGCAGTAATGGTGCAAGTTGGTTCATACTGCTGTTGCTTTCACTGCAACCTCAGAACCCCATCCTGAGCTGCCTGGGTGTGGCTGCAGCAGCACCAAAAACAGCTGCCGCCGCATCCTATACACCCAAGGCAGCCGTGGACGGCGCTTTGGGAGAAGGGGACTTTCATCCCTTTCCCCCGGGTAAACAGAGTAGCCCCGCAAAAGGTCAGCAGTGAGGTAAAAACCTCTGTGTCCCTCCCTCCCAGCTCCCTCCCCCCAGCATGCCTCCCCCCATCCCGCCTCCCAACTCCCCTTCATGCCTCCTCCCTGCCCTCCGCCTGCCTCCCCCCTTCCTAGAACGCCTTCTCCCCGCCTCCCCCCATGCCCCCACTTTCCTCTCCGCTGCTCAGCGGTCTGTGCAACCGGTGAGCAACGGAGGCCTTACAGAACGTTTGTGACAGTGCGCGCTGGTGGTAAGCCGGAGCATGGCGCTCAGGATTGGGCTCTCATTAGCCTATGGCAGTGGTTCCCAAAGTATGCGTCATGACACCCTGGCACTTGCTGGCAATTGCTGGGGTGCTGCAGACCTCCCACTGCCCCAGCAGGGAGACTGTTGAGAGTCTCCAAGCAGCAGCAGGAGGCTCAGCACAGCGGGCAGAGCTACAGTGCATGAAAATTGTGCACTGGGAAAGCCCTGCCCACCTGCCCTGACCCTCTTACCACTGTTTGGAGGCTTGCAGTAACCTAAGAACCCAGAAGTGAATGGCTGGTGTTGGCATTGTGTAATGTGTTTTGCGGCACCACCACTCAATTCCAGGTTCAGAGAGCATCACAGCAGCAGCAAGTCTGGGAACTGCTGGTTATGGGGAGAATGGGAAAAGGAAGAGTTGCTGTATGAGTCTCAACTTGCATACCTCCTCCTCCTTCTGCCTTCCCATCAGTCCACTGAGGTTTCTCCCAAGGTCCCTGTGATGATACAGTGCTTGAGGAGGAGGCATGAAGGCCTAATGCAAAACGGCACCAGCTCTGCCATTTTAAACCTCCAAGCTGGGTGCAGCTTTTCCCTTGTGCATGCAGTTACTGGGTACAATGCCCCCCTTGTTTTCCCCCAACCCTCCCAGCAGAACTGGAGACAAACTTCCCACTGTGCACAAACCTAGCGTGCTGCTAGCCAATTTTGTCTGCATTTATGGAAGGATCAGGGAACAGGGACAAATGTGTGTTTGGGATGGGATGGTTGCAGGAACCTGGTACCTGCACATGATGGGAAAAGCTCATCTACATGAACATGCCAGCTGTGCAAACGGCAAGTTAGGAAATAGGCCATCACACATTAAATCTTCTACGGGTACCATCCCCCCCAAAAGACAAAGTCTAAAAGTGTAAAATGGGATTCTGAAAATATGCATATCCTACAAGAATTTTCATCAGAGAGCCAGGATTGCCTGTGACTCCTTGTTAAGAGTACATTTGGTTGCAAACATGAGTTTTTTGCTGTGTGAGGTGTACAATGGCCCTTATTTGCTTTCCATGCCAACATGCACGTGTGGCAAAGAAAATGGAAGCAGGAAAACGGAGGAAGCATATCTCTGATTCCATCCCTCCTACACTGAGCAGCCCATAGGTGGTGGGAGATGTCCTGATATGCAAAGCAGGAACAAGATGTTAGAAAGGATCCAGGAGCAAAACGAAGCTAAGTGCATAATTATATGGTACTTGGGATAATTTTCCTTTTCCTCTGAAAATGCACATTGGCTCTGATTTTCCTATCTGCAGATTGTAAGCTCATAATTAGCAGCAAATTACTCACACAAGTGACAATTTTTGTGCTTTCAAGTAAACAGACAAAATACCCGCAGTTCTCAAATTGCCTCTTGGTATAGCAAACACCTGGCTCTTTCCGGCCTCATTCAACCCATGTGTTGGGAAAAGAGGGGGAGAAGAACAAGGGGAGCGAGGAGGAAACATCTTTCCTCAAGAATCCCGGAGAAGAGTGCTTCAAGAAACTTCAGGGGAAAAGTCACAGTTTTCCTTAAAACCATTCCGGCATGTCAGAGCAGGTTGCTCCTTGACAGCCGTAGCTGCTGGAATCATTGCTGCTCTGGAATCACAATGGCCTGCTTCAGACAAGTCAACAAACCATGGTTTATTATTGGGTTGTGACCATAACTCAAGCTAACAGCCCAATCCTATGCTTCTTCCCCCCCCCATGCAGCCACTCCCAAAATGGCTTGTGTTGAATCCTGCAGGGGAGGGCAGTCCTGGAGGTTTCCTCTGGGTAAGGGGACATGTGTGAAATCACTGGTGTGGGTCCATGTGAACCTGGGCTGCAGAACTGATCTAGGAAGGAGGCTTGAATTTGGAAGTTGCAGCTGCCACCAAACCTGTTCCCTTCCTAGACCTTATCAGCACTCCTCCCTGCCCCTCCTGCCACCTTGTCCTTCTCCCCCCGCCCCCAACTTATATGGGTTTGCAGGCTGGTCTTGAGACATCATCATGCACAGACCCCCTGAGGCCTCCCTTCTGGCATGCAATTAACAGTTAACAGTGGCAACAATTAACAGCGCTGCTGGAGACCCTTTTCTGACTGTCATAAGGATTCCACCAGTGAATTCGTCCCTCAGGATTGGACTGTAAGTTTGTATGTTCCACCCTCCCTTTCAGTTTGCATGTCCTGCTCAGGGACATGCAGGTAGGGGAGGCAGAGCCTCACCAAACCCAACAAGTACAAAAATAAAGCACAAGGACCCAACAAGTTAAAAAAAAAAAAGTACTTTGCCTTCTGCATCACTCCTTTCATCTCCAGGACAGTCAGCCAGTTAAACATGGAGGCAGCTTGCAGAGCTGCTTCAGTCAGGTAGCTTCTGTCAGACTGGTTTCCAATCAAAAGCAGGCAAGGTGGCCAGCTTTCAATGAAAAAAAGACAGGGCACCCGCATCAGCAATCACTGGAGCGGCAGCTGGCAGAGTTGCCACTGTTTTGTTCTAAGAAAGAAATAAAAAAGCAAGGAGCCTACACAAAGGGACCAGCTCTCTAAATCACCAGGAGAGGCAGCTATTGATCTGCCTCAGGATGTGTTGCTGAGCTCTCCCTAGCTCTTAATGGGAGAAAAAGAGGTGAGGTTTCTTTAAAAAAAAATTATTTCGGGGGGGGGGGAGAGTATTCATATGGTTGTGCCTCCACAGGCCTGGACCTTGCCACACATCACTAGCCCTGCTGCAAGGGAGGAATTGTGGCGTAGTAAGATTTTAAGTGAAGAAATGTAAGTGGAGGAGTGCTTACCTTTGTCCCATTGTTCCACTTTGCACCCCAACCTTCCCTAGCTGCTTTTATTTCTACAGGTTTTGAGATGCATGCTTGCAAGAGAAAACGGTTGGTTGGCAACCTTCAGTCTCGAAAGACTATGGTATAAGCCTACAGCACCCAGTATTCCCAGGCAGTCCCCCATCCAAGTACTAACCAGGCCTGACCCTGCTTAGCTTTCGAGATCAGACAAGATCAGGCATGTGCAGGGTAACAGTTGCTGCTAAAGAGAAAACATCCATCTAGAAATCTGGGAGAAAGGGAATACACATCTCCCCCAGAGTACCTCCCCTGAAAATTGCCCTCTTCAGCAAAGAAGTTTCCTGCAAGGGTCTTCCTGCATGTAATTGTGTGTTAGTTTGGCCCTACTATTTATTCATTAGCCCACACAATAAATCTGTGAGGCTGGTTAACATCAGCAATTTTCAGGACGGATGGAGTTCAATGAAGAGCAATGACAATTAGAAGGCAGTTGACAATTGTGAGGATACAATTAGAGCTATATCAGTTGCATGGTTTGGATTCTCAAGGACTCTCAGGGTATAGGGGTGTGTGTGCTTCTAATAACACTGTAAAATATTTGGACGGAAAAGAGGATAAAGAATGATTTAGGGTGATGTAATTTGACTTGTTTATAGAAGGACAAGTTCATAATAGATGTTTCTGCCGGGTTTCTCCCCCCAGGGGTCAGGAGCACTTTATGAGGTCATCTAATCACTGCAACTCACATGTGCTCTGAGCTGAGTTCATGCTGGTTCCTTGCCCATCTGCACATCACTGCCATTGTAAGATACATCAGAGCAGAGAATAGTCCGCTGAGAGGAGGACAGTCTCTGATTTCAACCCATTGCCAGTACTACACAGACAGCCTGCCACACAAGCTGTATGAATGGCAATGCACTGTTGTAGTTTCAGCTTTGCTGGACATTTCAGGAATGAGCAAGCCCACATCCTAATCTATTTGGCAAGTGGAAAAGGACCCGTGAGAAGATAGTAGGGGGGAAAAGATTATGTGCAGATGGTTTGTCATCGCCATGATGGCTTTACTTAATATTAATATGTACCGCATGTTTGCAAGGAAAAAAGGAGGATAAAACAATTAGTGTAGAGCACTCAGCCAATGAAAGGCAATAGTAGCTAACTGCATGCAATTCAATTACTTTTTAAAAAATGTTAAACTGAAATTTTCATGTAAGCTTGCCAGCTCCCAAAGAGGACTACTTGTGCCTTCATAGCCACAGCGCAGGAGAACACACACACCCCACCACCACCAACACTGCTCTTTAAGGTGGGCGACAAGCTGTGATTGAAACCAGTTGCAGCTGCCCTCACCCCAGGACAAATAGCCATCTTGATGGGGGGAGATGATGTTAATCAGGCACAAGGGAAAGAGTTCAACCCCCATTCCCCTCTTCTATGGCCCATATCCAGTCCCTTTCCCACCATGGCTAGTTTAAAACAAAAAGGAAAGGGCAAGGTTGTGTTTAAAGTTTGAACCTTCCCAGGAACTGCAATGCCAACAAACTATAAGGGATGAAGAATGGAGCCCCCTTACACTTCTTTCACTGGCCTGTAAGTTCTTTAACATCCATGCCATAGATATGTTTCTATGGCATTCTGATGCAACCAGGTGCTTTCCACATATGCAAATAATGCCTTTCCAGCCTGTCCCTCCCTTCCATACCATATCAATTTGAAAGTCATACAATTCTTCCTCAGCTGGATGTTTTTCAGAGATACGAATCAATAGGCCTGCTGTAGTGTTAAGCGACTGGCTGACTGCAACCCATGTCAATAGGTTAGTGTAGTATGTTTCCCCCCTGAGGGCTTTTTAACCTGCCTTGTTGAGTTTATTTAGCGCAGTTACAATGACAGCCGAAAGGGCTGTTTTTAAATGTACAAAGCTTTACATAAATGATGCATCTGACTACTGGCCAGGATTGTAGACTACTTAGAAAACCAAGGAGTGTGTATGCACCCTTTTCAGTCCACTAAGGGAGTGCTTAGGTTATATTATGTGGATTGTGAGGGCACACAGGGAGCCTTGGCTCCTTCTGCTGGTGCAGCCATGTCAAAAGCAAGCATACTGTATCCACAGTGGGGGAGGTGGATGGATCAGAAGGCTTAGGAAGGGAACGGGGGCTTAAATCCCCTGACCTTCTGTAAGCCTCCCATGTTGCAATGAGTCTTCTTAGACCTGTGCCAGTTCTTTAGCTGGCACAAGTCTGAGGATAGGAAGGGATCAAAAAAGAAGGGATAAGATCTGGCACGTCCTATTGCCACTGGAACCACCCCCTTTCTGCAGCCTCCCCATCTCCATTCCTTCCCCCTTCCTGCCAAGTTTTGAAATCTCCCAGTTTTGTCTGTTTCTGCAGTACCTGTGGTGGTGGGTCCACAGAGGTCTGCTGATGACCGGGAGTGCTACTGACTTTTGCAACAGCACTCCCAAAATGGCCAGCAACGGAGTGCTGTGGCTCCATCAGCAGTCATTTTATGACAGCAGAACCCTGTTCCAGTTTTGTAAATGGCTGCACATGACAGCCCAATCCCAGATATGTTTGGGCTGCTAGTCCATCATTTGGGTAGATTTTTCACTTTAGCAGTGACTAAGAGACTTCTTACTGGCTTAGGCTGGTGAACTGGCTGTGGCTGTTACACTCACACTAGGATTGGACTGCAGTCATCCTACATACTGCGTAATCTTTCATCTGGAATAATGTAATATGCTCTACATGGAGCTGCCTTCAAGGATGGCTCAGAAACTAAGGTTAATGCAGAATGCTAATGTGGCTTGTATCCCATGGGGTGAGTCACAGAACATATTACTCTTATTCTAGCTTCACTGCTCCGGCTGCCTGCTGGCCTTATTCCATGTGCTGGTGGTGACTCTGAAAGTCTTAAATGCTGTGGGGTCTGCACACCTTAGGGAAGGCCTCCTTCTCTATATCAGCAATATGCAGTGAGATGGCAGGCAACACACACTCACTCTGCCCCTCCCCCATTAAAAGTCCAGGTGGGAACCTAGGTTCAGGGCCTAGGAGAGGGGGGTAAAGGGGGTAATTTGTACCTGGGCCCAGGTCAGAAAGGGAGCCCAGCAGTCAAAGGAGGGGGCCCAAAAAGTTCCTGGGATCTTACATTTTCCTATCTTCCATGAACTCACTACCTGCCATGATGCTGGGGGCGCAACCACGTGCATGCAGTGGCAACTGCTGCTGCAAGCCATATACACCAGGCCCAGGAATGCATCCATGACCCTCCTTAACACAGTGTCAAATCTGGGAGGAAACTGGCCTGCTACAGTAGCTCTTTGGCTTGTGGATCCCATAACCATGAAGGAGTGTATAGGGGCTCAGGTACCCAGCTGCAGGGCTACAGCTGCTGCAGAAGTTCATTTTGGTGCACACAGCACACTGTCCATTCTTGTGTAAGCCCAAATATGATGATACTAATTCTCTTTTGGGAAGGGGCCCAAAAGAAACTTTGTACCCCCTGACGAAATTCCTCTCAGAGGCCCTGTCTAGGTCTACCTGTCCAGAAAACCACAGCCACAGAGGCCAAAGTTCAACTGGGATCCCAGGTCCACCAGCCTGATGGACCTGGGCTCTGGAGCTGAGGTAGTGCTCATGCCCCCCCCCCCAGCAAACACTGGATCTGACCTGATTTATTCTATGCAAATTATTATTACATTGCTGACTGCATCATTGACCCCCCCCCCCACCAAAAAAAATTATCTCTTCATGAAATTTGGGTGAGTTACAGGTCTTTCATGTTTCTCCATAGTTACTCTTTAATTTTTGCACACCAGTATATCTACCTGAGACGCCTGTGTTGGCTTGGTCATGTCGTGAGAATGGATGATGGGCGGATCCCAAAGGATCTCCTCTATGGAGAACTCGTGCAAGGAAAGCGCCCTACAGGTAGACCACAGCTGCGATACAAGGACATCTGCAAGAGGGATCTGAAGGCCTTAGGAGTGGACCTCAACAAGTGGGAAACCCTGGCCTCTGAGCGGCCCGCTTGGAGGCAGGCTGTGCAGCATGGCCTTTCCCAGTTTGAAGAGACACTTGGCCAACAGACTGAGGCAAAGAGGCAAAGAAGGAAGGCCCATAGCCAGGGAGACAGACCAGGGACAGACTGCACTTGCTCCCGGTGTGGAAGGGATTGTCAGTCCCGAATCGGCCTTTTCAGCCACACTAGACGCTGTGCCAGAACCACCTTTCAGAGCATGATACCATAGTCTTTTGAGACTGAAGGTTGCCAATATAATATAAATATCTACCTGACATAATTGCTCATCCTAAAAAAATAGTTGCCCACCCACCTCTAGAATCCTGACTACAGACTTGTAGCCAGCTGTCCTGCCTTTTAAAAAAAAAACAAAACTTGAAGATAGCTATGAATATAGTAGTTTAACCTGCTGGAGCAAGTCTTCCTGCTGCCTCCCCAGAAACAGATGACACCAGTCTTGTCTGTTTTATAATTGGGCAGACAGAGGTGGCTCCCCTGGTTGCACAGGCATCCCTGCCTGTTTTGTCCCTTGCAAGCAACAGAGCTGATTGGCACGTGCACTGTTTTAAAAATGGGCTGTGTGCTGCAGCAGAGAGAAGCAGGTTGGGAAAGCGGTATATAAATACTGTTATTATTATTTATTATTAAAGGCAAAAGGTACTCTTTTTTGTTTTATTTTACTTGTTGGGTCCTTTTTTTCTTGCTGGGTCAGGCGAGGTTTCCATCTGGATAGTTGTCAAAGGTTTACCATGATCAAGAAGGGGACTTCTCATAGCAGCATAAATCCCTTGTCAGAAATGGATCATGGGCGGTTCCAAGCTGGATGGACAAACTCAATCGTTGCCTGCAAAATCATCCTTCTCAGTGCAGATGAAAAGGTCTCCACAAGTGATCTTGCTTTGCAGGGTGCCCAAACAGGGTGTACAGCCCCTGGCTACATAAGCAGCACAGCCATGAGACTGCAGCAGCATAGATTGGCTCCTCAATTGAAGCAGCTTATCTCTGATTTGGGGGCAAATAGCTCATTTTGGATTCAGTCAGAGGAAATCTCAGTTATCTCTAGTGGAACCTAGCTTTTCCAAAAGACATTTTATGCTGGCTTAGTAGATGTGCTTGAATTGTTCCTTTTGTTTTTAATTTGGTTATGGAATTGTTTGGTTGCTTTGTCTTTTCTTGATGCTTTTGCAGTGATATGTGATTAATTACGGTTTACTGTGATGCTTGTTGCTTTGTTTTAATTTGTATGCTGCTTTGGTTGCCTTTTTTGGGGGCAGAGAATGTGGTAGATTTCCAAATGAATGAATCAATGAGTTAAATGAAAATTATTATTTAAAAACTCAGGCTGCAATCCTATGCACACTTTCCTGGGAGTAGGCCCCATTGAACACTGTAGGATTTACTTCTGAGTAGACCTGCATAGGATTGGGCTGTCAGTCAGCAAAAGATATTATTAATTTGATTGTGTCAGGATGGGTGGCCCATTGGACACTCAGGCTCACACAATTCTAAGGCATATTGAAAGAGCAGTAGGGTGGAAAGCAACAGTTAAACATTATATGGCTGTTTGCTGAACCCATGTTGTCTTTCCTTCTGGAGAAGTGTGTTTAGTTCTGCTTTTTTTACTTCAAACAGAAATATAATAGAACTACAGAGGCACCAGAGACAGTTGACAAAATGATTAAAGACATGAAAAGCCTATTGTATAAAGCAGTGGTATTCAACCTGGGGTGTCGCGACGCCCCAGCCTGTGGGTCCTGGCCTCTGCCCCCTTAAGGGGCGGGGGTAGCCAGGAGACAAGGGGAAGGCAGGGGGGCTGCAGGGGCTTGGATGTACTTGCCCAAGCCTCCTGCAGCCTCCTGGGGGTGTGGGGAGCCCTGCGCAAACTTCGACAGGGCTCCCCAAGTCAGGAAAAGTGAAAGTGGAGTGATCGCGCCCCGCTACGCAAAACCGGAAGCGGAGCACGATTTCTTCGCTTTCCCTTCTGACGGGGCTGCAGGGACTGGGGTGCACCCTCCAGTCCCTGCAGCAGCCGTCCCTGTGTGCGGGGAGTCCTGCATAAGCGCCTGCAGGGCTCCCCAGGTCAGGGAAAGGGAAAGTGGGGCGATCGTGCTCCGCTTCTGCTTTTGCAGAGGCAGAGCAGATTGCTCCACTCTCCCTTTCCCTGACCTGGGGCGCCCTGCAGGCGCTCGCGCAGGGCTCCCTGCACACAGGGATGGCTGCTGTAGGGACTGGTGAGTGCATCCCTGTCCCTGCAGCCCCCTGAGCGACATGATCCTGGGGATCACATCGCTGCCTTCCCCCTGCCCCTGCTGCCTTCTCCCCTGCCCCCACAAAGACTTACAGCGGGTTTCAAACTCCTGGAGAGTTTGAAAACCGCAGGTATAAAGGGAGAGTGAAACACTGGGGCCCTTTGCCTTACAAAGGATGGTACAGAAAACTAAACTAAGAACTCCTAGTTATCTTCTTTGGTAATCTAAGCATAAAAGGGCATCTGGTGAATGGGGAGAAGCTGTGATCAAAGGCTATTTTTTTACACAATACATAATTAACCCTTGGGACTCCCTGTCACAAGATTCCATTGAAATCAGCAGCTGGCATCTTTCCAGTGGCATCGCTAGGGCCCCATGGTCACGTTTACTTGCTCATGGAAACTAAGCCTCATGGTCACGTTTACTTGCGAGTAAGCAAACATGCCTTGGCTAATGTGGAAGATCAGGTGAAGGAAAGTGCAAGGCTACCAGAATGGTCCTGATCATATGCGCCTGGAGTTAAACAAGTGCTCCAGAAGGCAGCCTCCTCCCCCCACTAAAAATGATCAAAACAGCTGATAAGGTGAACCTTTTTGAGACTTGCAAAGCCAGGTGGATCCTGGCAGTGATCTGGTTTAAAGAGAAGTTGTTAAATTGAACTGGGCACTGGGTAGTGCTGAAAACCTTACTGATTTTGGAGGGGGGAGGGTCTTATTGCATGCAGGCTACAGAGGAAATTCACTAGGTGGTACAGGGCTGCTTCTGTGTATTTAATTATTTGTTTTACTTTAATTATTTATACTTGTTTAATTTAATTTACCTGATGATGTTACTTCCACCATGACATCACTTTTGGTGGGTCTTGGACAGATTGTCATTCTAAAAATTGGGTCCCAGTGCTAAAAGTTTGAGAACTGCTGCAATAAGGTGTTAGTAAGTTGACACCCTTGGGTGGGGGTAACACCACTAGTGATCAGAATCACTAAAATCACAGTTTGGAGGAATAATACCAGCATGTATATACCAGCATGTATCAATCAATGCGTAATTTCATGCATTATGTGTTATATCTTTGATCTAGCAAAAGGTACAGCCAAAAAGCCAGTGGAGGCGGAGTGATGGTACATCACCATGCCCACCACCTGGGGTATTGCCCCGCCCACTGCATGGGGGGGTGATGCGCTGGCATCCCACACCGGGTGACGTGAGCCCTAGTGACGCCACTGCATCTTTCTATGGATATTGAGCTTATCTGCCCTTAGATGAGACAAGATTAAAACTATACAAGAGACATAAAATATTACTACTGTATAGAAAACCTGAGCAAGGTTGTCTTATCAATGGACAGAAGGAGTAGTAGAAAAGAAATTGATCTTGATGGATGGTGATCCAAAATTAAACACTTTGGATTTACACAATGGAGCCCCATTGATTCCAACAGGAGAACGTAGTACTGTTAGGCTTGCCAGCTGTCTTAATATCCAGAGGCTGATCCAGGCAGATTCTGCTTTCCTCAAGTTCAAATGGTAGGCAAAGAGAGCCAAAGCACAATTCAGTGGACCCTCACTTTATGATGGTAATCTGTTCCAACTGGCACCATCACTGTTACAATATTGTGCAAATATTGTAATGCAAACCCAGTAAAGCATTGCTTTTTGGTAATTAATTCCAAGACCTTGGAAGCTGAAGTTTCTGCTGCAGAACTAAACAATTTCCCTCTCCAAATGGTGATTTAAGAGGTACCTACTGCACTTTTTAGAAGCCACGGTTGTTTACACAATGTTGTAATTATAAAACAATGTACAAGTAATCTAGATTGGGACTGTAGCATGGGGGGGGGGGGGCTGGACTTAAATTCCTGGGCTTTGTGCAGTGTCAGTTTGGGTTGGCTTCTCCCTAGATCTGTTTTTTGCACTGGAAGGAAAGTGGCCATTGAGACCGGTAATAGCTTCTCTCTTGGAGAAAATAGCAGACATACCTGGAACTTGTTTGACACCACAATGGGAACATTGCCAGATGCAGGTAATACCTTCTTACTCTTCTTTTGCATTATCAACACTTGCTAGTAGTTTTTACTTGGATATGTGTTTATATCAATTGCAGCTGATTACACAATGAATTGGAACCAGAAGTTGCATTCTTTTGCACTCCAGAGCTATTCTGAAGTCCACAGAGGCAGCATGCGTAGCCCTTGAGGGCTTCAGAAAACCCTCTAGAGGTGAGTGGAGCATAGCTCCGTTCGCCTTTGGAGGGTTCAGGTTGGGCCAAGTCTGGCTCAATGCAGGTCCGGGGGACCCATGTTGAACCAGATCTGTGGATGAAAAATCTGTAGATAAATGGGCCCAACCTCTACAAATGTATTTTGTATGCAAGGAGCTAGTGTATTATTGCTTCGAAGCTGTGGTTTCCATATTGTTCACTGTGGTGTCCAAGGGTGCCGTGGTGAACTCATGGGGCGCTGCGGGATCTCCCCAGCAGCCTCTTCTTCCTGGCTCTCCTATGCCCTGCCATCTTGGCCAGGCCGAGATTGCACAAGATTCTCATGAGATCATGTGCGATTCTCATGTGATCTTGCGCAATCCGCATGAGGTTGTGCAATATCTCAGGAGAGTTTTGGCAGCCACCTCAACTTTCCACTGTATGGCACTGCCATGATAGGGCGCCGTGGTCAGGGTCAGTTTCAGAACCACTGCTTCTTCTTTATGCCAAACACTGTTCCTTGCAATTACTGACTCTGTGCAAGGCAGTTTCCCCTGTCCATGACACTGCTGGGTTGGCTCTTCTACAGTAATCTTTGCAGCACCTTCGTTGGCTACTCTCTCCTACATTTAACTTGACTGACACCACTGTTGAACTGCTGTATGTTTTTGTAGCAGTTTCTTGGTTCATTTCAAACATCTCCTTTGGAATAGCCCGGCGGGACCCCTGATGCCAAAAAATGATTTGCCCAGGTTACAATTCTGAGAGTGCCAGAGCTCAAATGGAAGTTTTAATGATGTTAATGAAGAAAAGTGAAAGCAGCACATTTAACTGAAGAGTTAAAAGTGCATATTTAATTATTTGCTAACGTTTCACTCTATTTGCCCCAGGCAAGCTCTTAACTGAGGTTTGACTTCTTTCATGAGGAGTATTTTGGAGATAATTTTGTGCTGAGGAAAGGGGTTGGATTGACAGCGCTGTCACAAAATGAAATGCCTCACTCTACAGAGGTGGCAAAATCTTTCATGGTTTTTATTGGGTCATGCAGTTCATGGCTCTGACAATGCAGGATTTTTTTTGCTGTTCTGTATCCTGAGCAATTGTCTTCAGATATTTAAATGCAGCTTCTTTCACAGAGATTCCTAGAGCCCCTTTTTTCTGTCTTATGTTACTCTTGTTCCTTCTCATTGCAAGCAGAATAGGTATGTGGGTGTGATGTTGTGGCTATGCCTGCATGTCTCTTGCTCTCTTTCTGCCTCCGTCTCTCTCGCACACAGTGCATGATCCTGCTCATTACCCCATGGGCTGTGACTGTTATTTAGTGGGAAATGGCTGATTGGTTCCACTGTCCTGATGAGCTTGGACAGTCAAGGGTGACTGTGAACTTTGCAGGCTTTACAGTCTGAATTCCAAGAGTCAGTTCTGTTACATTTTTAAACCACCATATAAATATTGCTGGTTTTGTATTGGCAACCTTCAGTCTTGAAAGACTATGGTATCACGCTCTGAAAGGTGGTTCTGGAACAGCGTCTAGTGTGGCTGAAAAGGCCAATTCGGGAGTGACAATCCCTTCCACACTGGGAGCAAGTGCAGTCTGTCCCTGGTCTGTCTCCCTGGCTATGGGCCTTCCTTCTTTGCCTCTTAGCCTCAGACTGTTGGCAAAGTGTCTCTTCAAACTGGGAAAGGCCATGCTGCACAGCCTGCCTCCAAGCGGGCCGCTCAGAGGCCAGGGTTTCCCACTTGTTGAGGTCCATCCCTAAGGCCTCATTGCTGGTTACACAATTTAAAATTGCATCTAAGGAACACCAGTTGGTTGAATGGTTTTAGACACTTTGGATAGAAATCATTGCACATTTGTGAACAACTTTTCTGGCTTGTGGGGTATGGTCATGGATGTAACGCAGACAAAGCACTGGATTCTGTTCAAACAAATGGGGTTTAGCACACAGTTAAAACTTAGGCATACTTAAGGTGTCATATGGTATGTTTGTATCTATGTCTACATCAAGTGCATGCATCTGCAAATGGGTGCATTTTCTATCACTGAGAAAGTGTATCATAGACAACTTGGTAAAATTGGGAATCAACATAAGATTCACACAATGATCCATACCCAGGCACAGTGGCGTCACTAGGGTTTGCGTCACCTGGTACGGGAGGCCAGTGCGTCACCCCCTGCAGTGGGCGGGGCAACACTCTAGGTGGTGGGCGTGGTGATCTACCATCGCCCTGCCCCCACTGATTTTTTGGCTGTACCTTTTGATAGAATAAAGATATTTCAACGTAGTTTGTTTCATCGCATTCTGCCTGAAATTACACATTGATTGATATATAACGTGATGGTATTATTCCTCCAAACTGTGATTTTAGTGATTTTGGTCACTAGTGGTGTCACCTCCCCCCAGGGTGTCAACTTACTAACACCTTATTGGAGCAGTTCTCAAACTTTTAGCACTGGGACCCACTTCTTAGAATGACAATCTGTCCAGGACCCATCATAAAGCAAATTAAAATAAATAATTATAAAGTAAAATCAATAAATAAGGGAAAGCCAGCCCTGTTCCACCAAGTGAATTTTCTCTGTAGCCTGCCTGCAATAACACCGCCCAGAAAGAATCAATAAGATTTTCACCCCTACCCAGTACCCAGTTCAATTTAAGTTCTCATATTTCAAGCATATCACTATCAGGAGCCACCTGGCTTTGCAAGTCTGAGAGCCCAATCCTATGCCTGTCTACTCAAAAGTAAGTCCCATTATAGTCTGTGGGGCTTACTCCCAGGAAAGTGTGGATAGGACTGCAGCCTAAAACAGAAAAAATTTCACCTTACCCTGTCAAGCCTGTTTCATTCTTTTTATGGGAGGGGGGCTGCCTTCTGGAACATTTGTGGAGCTCCAGTTGCATCAAATCAGGACCATTCTGATGGCCTCACATTTCCCTTTGCCTGACCTGCCCAGAAACCAAGGCACGTTTGCTTACTCGCGAGTAAACGTGACCATGTGGCTTAGTTTTGCTTTCCTTAGGGCTCAATACATTCACCAGCTTGGAGGGAGGGACCTCCTTCTTGGGTGTTTTTGGGGGCTACATTCACTGGATCAGGACCATTCTGGTGTTGTTGGATTCCTCTCAGCCTGCCCTTTCAGATGGACTAAGGCATGTTCACCTACTCACAAATAAAGACGTGATACCCCTTGGTTTCTCTTTCCATTGGGCTCGATGCATTTTTTGTTTTCCAGTTTTTTGCCAATAACTGTTGATAGAAAGGAGATATTTCACTCCCGTTTTTTCATTGCATTCTGCTCAAAATTCCAAACCCAACGGTATATAACATGATGGTATTACTCCTAACAACCACGATTCTAGCGCGTTACCCTCCCAGTGCGCGTCACCCGGTGCGGCCCACACCTCCCACACCTCCTAGTGACGCCACTGCTCAGGCACATCTACATACAATGATTGGATACAATCATCCACTCTCCCCTCCCCTGCTGTCTCCCTTATGTCTCTATTTACATTGTAAGTCCCTCAGAGCAGAGACCTGTCTTTTCATTCTGAGTGAAGTGCCATGTACATTGATTGTGCTATGTGAATGAATGAATGAATGAATGATGCCATCAATGTACTTTGTTCTTTTCAAATCTCTAAAAATTTATAAACATTTGACAGGGGTATGGACTGACAACAGCAGAATTGTAACAATATTCTTCCCTCAGATCAATTTTTAAAAATTCCTTCGTACAACACTGGATCATTCTCCCCCCCCCCCCACATAGAACATGTCCCTTTTAATAAACCAATATCAGCAAGTAATCCACCTATCTTTTCCTTCCTCAGTCAAAAGAGGTTTTTATTTCTTTTTTCGAAATGGACTTAAAAATAGGAAAGCTCTTTCTTAGTTGTCCAGCTCAGTACAGTTTACATATTTGCCTTGCATAAGTTCTAATATGGTGCCAGTTCCTCTGCAGATCTTCCTTTCATCCCTACTCCATAGCTTCGGGAAGGGAAAATTTATTGGCTAGGGAGTCTACTGTCTTACACTGATGCTGGAAAACTGGAGAGAAGCAGTGCCCAGAGCAGTCTCCTCCAATGTCTTCATTGAACTTTTAAAAAGAACCCGGGCAAGTCACATGAAAAATCCTGGCAAGTCGCATGTCACTGATGAAGAAAGTGACATGAGATTTACAACCTGCACATTTCTCTCTTAGACAATATCTATCAATACTGAGTGGTTTATGGAGCCCTGCCACAGATCTATTCTCAGGACAGATGCGTGCACTGTCAATCTTGTGTTACTTCCTCACAATAATCAAGCAAACCCTTGTGAGAAGGTTTTGCAACAATCATGTGAAAAGCAGCTCTGACAGAGTCATTGGAGAGAATGATAATCAGGGCAAAGAGCTGGATAGTCAAGTAGATGTACCTCGATTCCAACAGAGAAGCACAAGCTGTGGCAGATGGAGGGAATGAACCTGCCCACATGGCCTTGTTCTGTCCAGTATTGTAACTTGGTGCTTAACAGAACAAGCTGTGGCCAGCCACGCAGAGACACCGTAAACCTGCAAAAACTGGGCATGTAAACAATTGGCTTCTTTCGGTCAGTGTATTGGAGCAGATTTGGGAAAGGCATTTTGGGCTTTTTCCCCTTAATGTGCTCCAACTGCACCTTGGCACATATTCTCACATCATCTCAATGTGGACAGTTGCCCGTGAACTATCACAAGTGCTTCATTCCATCTGACAGTCTTTCATGTGTAAATATTTCATATTCCTATTGAATATTTTTGGATGATTATGAATTCTTGATGTGATGAGGGCCTTGCTATGTATGAGATGCAGGCAGTAGCAAGGACTTGGCAAGGAGGAAAGGCATCCAAGAATAAGAAATAAGATGATTTTACAAACTACTGATAAAAAGAAACTTGAGTGAGAACATGACTGCCTCTCCATTTCTCCTCTTGGTTGATTTAACAGCCTTGCTCGGACTCTGATGGGAACTGATAGGCATACATATAAATCAGCACTGAATCAAAATAAACTTAAATATCTTCCTCTCAGTGAGTGACTATGGTGAGAAGTACAACACTGACCATAGAAGCAATTCCCCAAAACACTGGAGGCTGCTTCCAGTTTGAGAAGATAATACAGAACTTGATGCAGCTCTAGGCTTTTCATCCTGGGGAAGAATTAGACCCTTATGAATCCACGTCTCCCCTAAGGACCCTACAGCTGAATGCTTGCATGTTGCAGAAGATTCTGGGGCATATTCTAGGACAGTGTTTCGCAATCTGTGGGTCAGGATCCACTAGGCGGTTCGTGAGCTCAATTTCAGATGGGTCCCCATTCATTTCAAGATGTATTTTGCTTTTAATATGCTTCATGCTGCCATGGTATGTGACTGCATTTGGGAAATGTTACAGATTTGTTGAAGGGGTCTTCTGTATTTTAAATACATTTTTAAACTTATTATAAACTTTTAATTACTTACTTGATTGATTGATTGATTGATTTTGGCTGTATGGGGGTGTGTTAAAAATTTTCCTGCTTGATGATGTCACTTCTGGCCATGGCATCATTTCCAGTTTATTGACATCACTTAAGGTGGATCCCACTAAAAAGTTTTAGAACCACTGTTCTAGAAGACTCTCAGCCTTTTCCTTTGGCTGCATATCGTGGCAGTTCAATAAGAAGGGCAAGCTATCTTTCATAGGTTGTTCTTCTCAGTAAGGAACTCCTAATGAGTTTCCTCAGAATCCAGAGTTCCTAGAAGACTGCTGGAACACCATTGGTATTTTTGACAGTATTCAGTGATTGGCAGGCAAGAATATTTAAAATAAGATTGCACTTGATAGTTGACAGGTAACTGTGTTTTTATAGCACTTGATACATGGCAATGCAATAGTAATTAGTATATGACAGCTGTCACCTTTTGAAATTTACAACTTAATCCAATCTAACCCCCCCCCCCCGCCAATGCAGCCATGCCACTGGAGACCTGAATGCATCTTGTGGGGGGGGGGGCAGTTCCCCTGGAGGTCTCCTCCAGGTAATGGAACATTTGTTCTCTTGCCCAGGGGCAAACTTCTGCTGTTCAAATGGGTCTAATCAAATCTGTGCTGGCAATTTTGCTGGTGTGACTGTGAGTGGACCTGAGAAGGTTGCTTCCACCAATATCGCCCCCTTCTCGGCCCTTGACACATCCCCCTCCCTACCCCAGTCTCTGCCCCATTCCGCACACCCCTGGCCACTGCTGCCACCTGGAGACCCAGGTACAGCAAATAATCTAGAAGGACCCCTAATCTGTGAAGCTGTGGTTGCAGGAGAGTGCAGCCCCATTCAGGGCAGGTTGACAATCCAGCACCTGATAGTTGTCTGAATTGGGAGGACCTCCATTTTGTCTAGATTTAATTTCTGCTTGTTGATCCTTCTCCACTCTTCAGCTATTTCCAGGCAGTGCTTCAGAAACACCATCCCTAGGATTAGACAGCGCACACACACACACACACACACACAGAGACAGAGAGAGAGAGAGAGAGAGATGGGTGTTATCTACATATTGGTGATGCCAGGGCTTTTTTTCTAATGTAACGCGGGGGGACAGAGTTCCGGCACCTTTTTGCAGGGGCCCCTCCCCTTCGGAGGCATACCAGGAGGGGGGAAGCAAAATAGAGGCATTCGCTGGGTGGGTGCTGGGGGGGGGTGCAGGGTGGTGGGCGCCTGGCCCCTGCCTGACTGCACAATGACCCCCTCCTGCCCCATCTCCAAGCTCTCGCCTGAGTCCAGCCTGCCTCCCCTCCCCCCGCGCTCTGCTTCCCCGCGCAGCTTCCAATCCGGTGGAGGGCGTGGGGGACATGCGCCAATGCTGAGGAGGAGGATGGACGGACAGCCAGCCAGCCAGGGAGACGGGCTGCAGCACCCACGGAACACCCAGGTACTGGCTTGGCGGAGGAGGAGGGGAAGGAAGCTGGCTGGTGCAGCCCCTGTGCCAATCTGCAGCACAAGCCTAGGCAAGTCTATGTAGAAGTAAGTCTCATTGTGCTCAATGGGGCTTGCTCCTGGGAAAGGGTGCATAGCCTTGCAGCCTGAGAGCCCAAGCATGTCTACTCAGAAGTAAGTTTCATTGTGTTCAATGGGGCTTACTCCCAGGAAAGTGTCATAGCCTTGCAGCCTGAGTAGACAGGCAGAGGAAGGGCTCTGTGGCTGCAAGTTGTGAGTTCCTGCACCTTTTTATTTACAAAAAAAGCACTGGGTGATGCCCAAACCCAAATCTCTGGATGATCTCCCCCAGCAGTTTCATGTAGATGTTAAACAGCATGGGAGACAGAATGGAACCCTATGGTACCATATTTACAGGAATTTACCATATTTACAGTGGAACTGAAAATAAAGGACATCATTGGAAATGTTGTTATTGTTTGGGGCGTATTTTGGTTCTCATGTGTTACCACAAAGAACAGAAAAGAAAATATGCAACATGTCCTCTCTTTCCCTAGCACAATCTTTTGATCAACTGTAAATCCCACACCTCCTTCAATTAAGAGGTCTACTTAGAGGTTTTGTTAATGTGCACATTAATATACATGGAAATGATCAACTAATTGAAGAATCTGAACACAGATTATTCAACATCTAAAAATTCTTTAATATGTTGTCAGCTGTGATTAATCTGCAATTGAACTAATACCTGTTCCTGAACAGGTATTAACCTGTTTTTATTAACCTGAACAGGTATTAACCTGTCCTGAACCTGTTCCTGAATACCTGAACAAAATACCTGTAAAAAAAACAAAAACAACTAGATGGACTCATAAGACAGATCCCACATACCTTGGCACTTGAGCATTTAATGTCTCCTAATTCTCACCACTAATTCTGCTCCTACGTTCCAAGACAAGGAGTATTTCTAGTGTCATATACCACGTTAGACAGAATTTGACAACTCTTTAGCTGTCCTAGTCCCCTGGGTATTTGATAGACCACCAACCTCTCCAACTCTAGAACAAGTCAGATAAGTGACTGGAGAGATCAGCTAAGTGCCGATTCCTCCCAGCATTAAACAGGAAGACGTTCTTAAAAATCTGGGGAAAAAAGTTTGCAGCATTAAATGAAAATGCATTTAAAAGACTCTCAGTATTAAACTAAGAAGAAGGGGGATTTAATAACAGATGGGGATTAAGGGGTTTATTTGGGCTGAATGCCATATGTTTTACTTTGCTTGAAGTTCAGGAGTTGGTTTCAGATCTTCCAAGCCTTGTTTTTACTCCAGTTCACCTACAAAACTTCATTTGTAAATTCTCCTCTGCATTAGGCAATAAGGAAAGGAATATAGGACAGAATGTGGAAAACTACAGAGAAATATTTCTGTTCCTATATTTAACTCTGTTAGGATGACAACATGCCTAATGAGATTTTTCTTGTACAACATTTCTCCTGATGTTCTCCCATGCAGTTCCCATTCATTTCAGTGAAGTGCCAGTTCCCAGGGGTTTGTGCTCTTTGTCTCTCAGGATGTCTGCTCTGCACATCAGACTTCTGGACTTCAGCACTGTTGTGCTACACTGACAGTTCAGAGAATGCACAGAATCAGGGAAATACATAATGGGAAAGGACCACATGGGTCATCAGGTCTAGTTCCCTGCCAGCAGAACTGGAGCAATGTCTTAAGGCTGTATGTTTTTGTTTTATGTGATTTTATCATTTGGACATTGGCAAAATGACCAGATACAATAGAGGACAGAATGCCTGTACCTTTAGCCATTGTATAGAAGATGGAATTTTGGTAGTTGCAACTCAACAAGAAAGGGTTTAAAAAACTGCACCTGCCAAAATTCCCTCTTCTATACAATGGTTAAAGGTGCAGGCACTCTGTCCTCCATTGTATTTGGACATTGGGTATTGCTAGTCGAAAGGTGATTAGGACTGCAATCCCATATACAGGCACCTGGGAGTAAGTCCCATTGGAATTTACTTGTGCGTAGACATGCATTGGCTTGCACTGTAGGTATGGGGTTATTCGATCTAAGAGTAAAGTTTCAATATAAATGAATAATTTAGAAAATAAAGCTGATCTGGTCAGAGAACTTGTTACCAAAAAGGCTGCTTTGTTTAGGGGAATTAGTATATAAACCTTTTGGAAACTTTTGGGACCATAGGCTGGATAACAAGACAGCGTAAAGCAAAGAGATCCCTTGCCTAGCTTAATGAGGAGACTGGGAGAAAGGTAACTTTCAATTAAAGGATTATATTTTTATTGCAAAAACACACAAAGGTAAACATAATACACATGGAGAATTGATAAGTGTGGATTTCTAGTACTTGAGTATAGTGTACCTAGCTAGTGGTGGCTGCATGTGCTATGTATTTGGGTGCATCCGAAAAGGAATCAGAAACGGATAGGGTATAGGGAAGTAATTTAGGGGTTCCTTAATCTGCTAAATCCAGTTTGCTAACTAAAGATGGGGGAGAAGGGAGGAATAGATAGGGAAGAAGGGAGGGAGTTTAGACGCAAGATATATTTACCTGTCTGGGGGGGGGCAGTTGGAGGAAGAGTCCCGTGCAGGAGGGCAATCAGAGAGAGAGCCACATGTGCTCTGAGTTCTCTCTTATAAGAGTTGTTTTTGACCTGGAAGTTGACCTAAACTGACCAGAAGTATCCCAGAGCTGTGCACATGCTCAGTATACACCCAGGTGAAAAAAAGGTGGAAGGCTCCAGAAATCAGCTATCAGCAAAGCCTGACTCTGGGGGAGGGGCAGTCTGCATAAGATGCTAAAGAGTACAACAAAAGAACAATAGACCTTTTCCTCTGGAGGTGCAGGCTTGTTTTGCATAATCAGGAGACATTCCTAGACTGGAGGAGGGGATGCAATCACAACTTGTGACCTTTACCAGGTTTTTGGAATTGGGCTTGTTTGCTTGGCCTGTATGATATATACAAAATCACAACTTGGAAGGGAAAAAGGGGATTTTCACGTAACAAACTGTGCCCCCTCATCTCTGGGTATATGGTACATCTGGGTATACGGTAGAAGTGGTCTGTCAGTCCTTCAGAGACCCTTCAGTCCATCCTCAATACCACTTCACCGCACTAGACAGGCTGCTACTGCAATTCCTTTTTTCTTTCAAATCATCAGCAATCAGGTCTGTAAAGGGTGACATAGTTTTTATTGAAGTGTAATGGTTTGACAATGTCATTGCCTGGATCCTCCATAAAAACTGAGTGAACAAACAATGCAAAGTTCAGACTAAACCGCTTCTCTGGAAGCAACAAGCAAATGTGAGAAAACCAATACTTGGCATTCATTTTCATCGTAGGGAATCTGAGCATCTTGTCAGGGATTCAAAAATTCATATCACATAAGAAAGAAATACGATGATGTCTGATTTCTCAAGTCATCACAGACCACTGGGCTATATCAAGCAGTCTGTGCTTCAGAAGAGAAGGTTCTTCAGCATAGCCTGCCTCTTAAACTACAAAGGGTGTTGGATATTTTAGACAGTTTCTGCTCTTATTTCTTCAGGGAAAAATATCAGCAGCTGGGGTCTGCAGCAAGAGAAGAAGTTTATGGAGGAGAACCCCCCCCCCCCCGCACATTCTGCAAACTTCTTCTCCCCGGAGAGATCGTTCCCCACACTGCCATCTCTCTTCTGATGAACCCTTGCTGAAAAATACATAAAAGGGCAAAACACTTTCCAGCAAAACAACATTAAAAAAATCCAGTGGAACAGCAATGTTTTATAAAAGAAAGACTCTGCTCTGCACAGCATTTTCATAATGACTATCATGACTAGAGGGGTTTGTTTCCAGTGAGTAAGATAGGATTACCGCCTAAGGGCCAAATTCTATCCAACTTTCCAGCACCAATGCAGCTGCAATGCAGCCCCAAGATAAGGGAACAAATGTTCCCTTACCTTGAGGAGGCCTGCATGACTCCCCACCACCACCACCACCACCACAGGATGCAGCACATTCCCCATTGGCATGGTTGCATCAGCACTGGAAAGGTGGATTGGATTGGGCCCTCGGTCTTACTGAACACAAAGGGTTTACTTCTCAGTAAAATGAAGAACACCATTTTCAAACACCTTTTATGACATATTAAAAACTCGAAAAAGCTCATAGAACAGATGCTAAGAGGGGGAGATGTCAAGTATGCTTCTCTTTCAACTCTAATTTCAGCTGCAGCTCTCACTATGGCCACTAGATGGTCTTAGGGAAACACAAGTCAATCAGCCTCAGTTCCATTTGCCAAATGGCAAGACTGGCACACCTTGCAAGGTGGTTGTGGAAGAATTTATTGAGATCAAGCACATGAAGTGCATTGAGCATTTAAATTGTGATGTCTAAATGCAAAGTATTATTTTCATCTCGAGCGACAGAACTCTTGAACGACATCATATCACAATCTAGTTATACGCTTGTTGGGAGAGCCTGGGGCGTATGCAAAAGAGGGAAGTCATAATGAAAAAAAAAATTGCACCCAATGTTTCCCGAAGTGCTAAAGTATTAAAACCAACAAGAAACAAATGAAAAGAACAACTTGCCAAACAACAATCTGACCAACAAGACACAAATGGGAATTGGGTTTGAGGGAGAAGGGATAATTACAAAAGAAACCATTTCAAAAAATGGCTCTGACATAGGTAGAAACTTGTGTTGATGGCCTGGTGTAATTAGGGTTTGTAAAGAAGCTCTGCCCAGCACAAGAGGTAAATAGACCGACCATTTCTCCTCTCATCATCAAAAAAAAAATTCTAATATAGCATTACCTCATTAAATGATGAGAGAATTTTTGACAATACCCCAGGGGAATATCTCTTTTTAAGAAGCTTTTTAGAGAAGCTTCACCAGCCCCTGCTAATTGGGTAAGAGGCACTTTTTCAAGTGGGTGCTCCTTTTTTTTTTTTTTAGCAGGGGGAGAGTAACTGGCCCACCTCACCCCAGCAGTGTCTGTTCTAGTGGCTGTCTGCTGGTATTCATTTGCATTTTTTTAGATTGTGACCCCTTTTGGGACAGGCAGCCATTTAATTTGATTTTTCTCTGTAAACCGCTTTGTGAACTTTTAGTTGAAAAGCGGTATATAAATAATAATCATCATCATCATCATCATACAACGCTAAGGAGATTGTATTATCACACATACTGCCAAGATTTTGGACTGACGATCAGCCTAAAGAAAACACAGGTCATGGTTCAGGATGTGGACTCACCTCCCTGCATTACAATCTCTGCGCATGAACTGGAGGTTGTCCATGACTTTGTGTACCTTGGCTCAACGATCTCTGACACTCTTTCTCTCGATACCGAGCTAAACAAACGCATGGGAAGGAGCTACCACGTTTTCCGGACTCACAAAGAGAGTCTGGTCCAACAAGAAGCTGACAGAACATACCAAGATCCAGGTCTACAGAGCTTGCGTCCTGAGTACACTTCTGTACTGCAGTGAGTCATGGACTCTCCGCTCACAGCAGGAGAGGAAACTGAACGCTTTCCACATGCGCTGCCTCCGGCGCATTCTTGGCATTACCTGGCAGGACAAAGTTCCTAACAACACAGTCCTGGAACGTGCTGGAATCCCTAGCATGTATGCACTGCTGAAACAGAGACGCCTGCGTTGGCTCGGTCATGTCGTGAGAATGGATGATGGCCGGATCCCAAAGGATCTCCTCTATGGAGAACTCGTGCAAGGAAAGCGCCCTACAGGTAGACCACAGCTGCGATACAAGGACATCTGCAAGAGGGATCTGAAGGCCTTAGGGATGGACCTCAACAAGTGGGAAACCCTGGCCTCTGAGCGGCCCGCTTGGAGGCAGGCTGTGCAGCATGGCCTTTCCCAGTTTGAAGAGACATTTTGCCAACAGTCTGAGGCTAAGAGGCAAAGAAGGAAGGCCCATAGCCAGGGAGACAGACCAGGGACAGACTGCACTTGCTCCCGGTGTGGAAGGGATTGTCACTCCCGGATTGGCCTTTTCAGCCACACTAGACGCTGTTCCAGAACCACCTTTCAGAGCGTGATACCATAGTCTTTCGAGACTGAAGGTTGCCAATACAAAATAATAATAATAATAATGTTTGCAGTTGCCTAGGACCTAGAGAAGGGCCTGGCAGCAATCTCGGCCAGTGGATGGAAGTCTAAGGGCCCATGGGAAATGGCACTCCCTGCTTACCAATATGAACTCTGGATTTAATATTGTGCGGTACTCAGGACCTGATTAGAGATGTCAGTGTTACTGAGCCATTGGGGAACAGTGACCATGATGCGATCCGTTTTGACGTGCATGTCGTGGGAAGATTACCGGGCAAATCTCTCACAAAAACCCTTGACTTCTGACGAGCAGACTTTCCTCAAATGAGGAGGCTGGTTAGAAGGAGGTTGAAAGGGAAGGTAAAAGGAGTCCAGTCTCTACAGAGAGTATGGAGTTTGCTCAAATCAACAGTAATAGAGGCCCAGCAGAAGTGTATACTGCAAAGGAAGAAGGGCTTGACTAAGTCCAGGAGGGTGCCCGCATGGCTAACCAGCCAAGTTAGAGAGGCCGTAAAGGGCAAGGAAGCTTCCTTCCGTAAATGGAAGTCTTGCCCTAATGAGGAGAATAAAAAGGAACATAAACTGTGGCAAAAGAAATATAAGAAGGTGATACGGGAGGCCAAGAGAGACTATGAGGAACGTATGGCCAGCAGCATTAAGGGGAATAATAAAAGCTTCTTCAAATATGTTAGAAGCAGGAAACCCACCAGGGAAGCAGTTGGCTCTCTGGATGGTGAGGGAGGGAAAGGGGAGATAAAAGGAGACTTAGAGATGGCAGAGAAATTAAATGAGTTCTTTGCATCTGTCTTCACGGCAGAAGACCTCGGGCAGATACCGCTGCCCGAACGGCCCCTCCTGACCAAGGAATTAAGTCAGGTAAAGGTTGAAAGAGAAGATGTTTCAGACCTCATTGATAAATTAAAGATCAATAAGTCACCAATCCCTGATGGCATCCACCCAAGAGTTATTAAGGAATTGAAGAATGAAGTTGCTGATCTCTTGACTAAAATATGCAACTTGTCCCTCAAAACAGCCACGGTGCCAGAAGATTGGAGGATAGCAAATGTCACACCAATTTTTAAAAAGGGGACTCAGGTAATTATAGGCCAGTCAGCCTAACATCTATTCCAGGTAAGATGGTGGAAGGCCTCATCAAAGATAGAATCTCAAAACACACAGATGAACAAGCCTTGCTGAGGGAGAATCAGTGTGGCTTCTGTAAGGGTAAGTCTTGCCTCATGAACCTTTTAGAATTCTTTGAAAAGCTCAACAGGCATGTGGATGTGGGAGAACCCGTGGACATTATATATCTGGACTTTCAGAAGGCGTTCGACACGGTCCCTCACCAAAGCCTACTGAAAAAACTCCATAGAGAATTAGAGGACAGGTCCTCTCATGGATTGAGAACTGGTTGAAAACCAGGAAACAGCGAGTGAGTGTCAAAGGGCAATTTTCAAAATGGAGAGAGGTGAAAAGCGGTGTGCCCCAAGGATCTGTCCTGAGACCGTTGCTTTTCAACCTCTTCATAAATGACTTGGAGACAGGGTTGAGCAGTGAGGTGGCTAAGTTTGCACCAAAATTTTCCAATTGGTGAAGACCAGAAGTGATTGTGAGGAGCTCCAGAAGGATCTCTCCAAACTGGCAGAATGGGCAGCAAAATGGCAGATTTGCTTCAATGTCAGTAAGTGTAAAGTCATGCACATTGAGGCAAAAAATCAAAACTTCACATATAGGCTAATGGGTTCTGAGCTGTCTGTGACAGATCAGGATTGAGATCTTGAGGTGGTGGTGGACAGGTCAATGAAAGTGTCAACCCAATGCGTGGCGGCAGTGAAGAAGGCCAATTCTATGCTTGGGGTCATTAGAAAAGGTATTGAGAACAAAACGACTAATATTATAATGCCATTATACAAATCGATGGTAAGGCCACACCTGGAGTATTGTGTCCAGTTCTGGTCGCCACATCTCAAAAAAGACATAGTGGAAATGGAAAAGGTGCAAAAGAGAGCAACTAAGATGATTACTGGGCTGGGGCACCTTCCTTATGAGGAAAGGCAACAGCGTTTGGGCCTCTTCAGCCTAGAAAAGAGACGCCTGAGGGGGGACATGACTGAGACATACAAAATTATGCAAGGGAAGGATAAAGTGGATAGAGAGATGCTCTTTACTCTCTCACATAACACCAGAACCAGGGACATTCACTAAAATTGAGTGTTGGGAGAGTTAGAACAGACAAAAGAAAATATTTCTTTACCCAGCGTGTGGTTGGTTTGTGGAACTCCTTGCCACAGGATGTGGTGATGGCATCTGGCCTGGATGCCTTTAAAAGGGGATCGGACAAGTTTCTGGAGGAAAAATCCATACAGGTTACAAGTCATGATGTGTATGTGCAACCTCCTGATTTTAGAAATGGGCTATGTCAGATGCAAGGGAGGGCACCAGGATGCAAGTCTCTTGTTATCAGGTGTGCTCCCTGGGGCATTTGGTGGGGCAGCTGTGAGATAGAAGAAGCTGAACTAGATGGGCCTATGGCCTGATCCAGTGGGGCTGTTCTTATGTTCTTATGAACAGCAGAGCTGTATCTAGAGAGAGACAAATTAGGGAGACCACCCCAGGTCCCATGCTTTGGAGAGCCCTGCTTCACCCTACCCTTGCTCCAATCCTCTTATTTTTTATTCTCGTGAAAGGACAGCCAGGAAGAAGAGGACCAGACCATCCTATGTCTTCCTCCAGCACTGCTACGATAAGAAAGCCAGGCTTGGGAACTAGAGTCAGTGACTTGGACTCGACTCGCGAAAATGCATGATGTGTGTGACTCAGTGACTTGTGAGTCGCATGCGTGGAAGACTTTGAAAAAGACTTGAGTCAGGGGGCCCCTGACTCAGCACTCATCCCCGCATGTACTGACTCAAGTCTGCCTGTGCCTGGGAGTGCTTGCTTATTGCTTTCACCACATGAAAAACTTTGTGGGGCCAGCATTCCAACAGGCAAGCAGCAGGGGAGTTCCAGCCAAGAGGCAGGAAAGGGTTAATGCGAGCAGGAGGGGGGAGGTGGAACTGGGCCCTCTTTTCCCATCTTTGATAGAAATGAAGGAATGGATAATCTTTGGACAAAGGATGGGCATTCTCATATTTTCATTGGCTGAGGGAGGGCAGGAGGAGGAGCCCAAGGGGGTTCTTGCTTTACGATTGTCTGGGATGGGAAGGGAGGCTGGGAAGGCAGTTCATAGCAATCACGCTTTCCACCATGGCTGGTGGGGAGTGGAAACCCTCACTGAATGACCAGCTAAAGTGGGACTACTTCTAAGTAGGCCTGCAAAGGATTGGGTCACCTGGTAAACCTCCCAGCTGCTGCATGTGACCCTCCTCCCTCTTGCCACTTCTGTCCTGGCTTTCTCCCTCCCATCCCTCCTGACATCAGGGGAGTGTTTAAAGAAAACTCCAATGCTCAGAGTTCAGCAGCAGCCCTGTTTTTCTGCAGTGGACTTCTTAAAGGGAGGGGGGGCGACTTGACTCGAGTCCATTAGTCAGTAAAGGGTGACTTGGAGACTCAGAAAGTGCCCCCATTAGAACTCTTTTTTGAGTTGAGTTGCAAGGGACAGTGGCTTGGTGTCTTGACTTGAGTCAAGCCTCACTGGATTTTCCCATCCCTGAAGAAAGCCATCATGGCAGTGGGGCTGGAAGAGGAAACAGGAGAGAGATTGGAACAGGGTGACATGTCCCCCTCCTTACCACCAACCTCACCTCCTCCTCCTCCATTGCCTGGTTAAACAGAGAGTGGAGCAGATGCAGGGAACTCACACCCCTCTCTGTGCCTGAACAGAACTTGACTTGAACTGCCACATCGCTCAGTGACTGGAAACATACGCTGCCCTTTGCCATTGGTCAGAGGACAAGGGACTTCTGGGTTGTTTTGAATTGCTATTGTAAGCCACATTAGGGATCATTTTGATCAAAAGGAAGCGTACAAATCTAGAAATAAATAAGTAAATAAATAAATGTTTAATATGCTCCATGTAGAATTCTCCATATAATTTATACTTCAGATGCACAGATGCACATTAGCATATGTGAAAATACCCTTACTTGGCATGAACTGCTAGTATGAGAACTGTTTGCTCTGCAAGATGGGTGCAATCACTTGAGTTTTGCTTGGGAAATAGATCCATAGAACCAAATTGTCCATTTGTGTCCTACCAATATTTGGGGAATATTTTGGAGCTGCCAAGGACTGGGAGGTGTCACTTTGCAGCAGTTTTGTTGCTGCCTGCCTCAGTGGCTATGAAAGGCTCTATTGGGAAAATAATAATTAACAACAACAGCCACATTTGTATACCGCCTTTCTCACTGACTCTCACAACACATTGTGAGATTGCTAAAGCAGCAGTTTTCAATTGGTGTGCCATGGCACATTGGTGTGCTGCAGGAGTTTGGGGTACAGTCATGTATTAGTAGGGCCATGGGGGATGTGAGCCCCCCCCCCACCAACAGTGCGGTGTGCCTTGTCAATTAGAAAAAGTAAACTTGCCTTGTCAAGTAAAAAAAAACTGATGGTGTGCCCTGAAAATTTTAGTCATGCCCTTGTCAGTGTGCCATGAGAGGGAAAAGATGGAAAACTGCTGCCCTAAAGGCTTCTGGGTGAAGCTGCCTTGTGGCTCAGCACCATCATGACATGCTCCTGCTGTCTACAGTCTCACACTTCAAGCCAATGCCTTTCATGATCCATCAGAAACTCCTCTCTGCTTTAGGGCTTGGGGAGGAGGGCAGGTTTCCAGGTGAGAGGGTGTGTGGTCTCCAAGTTGAGCTCCATCACCTCTTACTTTGAAAATCAAATGCTGGAAACGGCCCTAGTTCCAGATGTAACCCTGAACTGGCCTCTGAGAATCTTTTTGAAACTAGTCTCAGTCTTTCCTTTTCTCACATCAACTTTCCGAACTGATGGAATGGAGGTCAAACTGCTGAACTGCCCCCACACCATGCGCCGAGTTGTTTTCACTCTGCCATAACCGGATTAATTCTCTGGCTCGGCTGGAGAAACTGATTAAAGGACTACTAGTTCCATCTATCTTTACTTTGCATCCATTTTTTTTCTTTATTCTGCTGGTTAAACAATCCATGGTCTCTGCCTTCCTTGCTGTTCTTTGCAGCTCCTTTTGTCACTCCTCATGCCTGTCCAATAAGGGTTAATTGCTGTAATAAGGCTTATTTCATTCCTACAAAATTAGTTGCTGCGGCAATGGGTTGTTGCACTTGCCCCCCCTGCAGTGCTCTCTCATTTTCCATTCACCCTTATCTAATCAAAAGAAGATCCAAGCTTTGTGCTTGAGTTAATCTCTCATTTACTCATACAACACTTTAAAGGCTTTCATGCTCCCTTTTGTTTCATTGTGCTTTCGTTATTTCAGCTCCATGTGTGCAAGCAGGCTTATTAGCCTTGCATCTGAGCACACGAAACAAAGAGACCTTTTTTTTTAAGCATTGTGCCCTTCTTTACCTTCTCACCATTTCTGCCAAGGTATTAGTCTAGTTCCAGAGAGGATGGGCTCTAATATCAATTACATGCAATTTGATATTTTACCTACACTTGATGATGGTGGTGGTGGCCCCCCGTGGCTGATGTGGATCCTCAACAATGTCAAAAGATAAGGGCATGCGTGCCCAGCAAAGTTCAAGGTGTTGTTTAAATGGGGCACTATTAGCCTCCATCCTGGATTTGGCTTTGCATGTGCTGTGTTGCACCTATCCAAGGAAAAGTACTCCCAGTTCTTCATTAGTGCAGCTGTTCAGTTGGGCCACCTTCCCCTTGTGGGAGAACACAGATGCAGAATAAGAATTGAGCAGCTCTGCTTTCTCTCTGTCATTTGTTACTGCTACCCCATCTTCTCCATCCAGCACGCTACTACTTCCTTAACCTTCCTCCTCTTTGGACATAACCATACAAACCACCCCTTTTTATTTTTCTTTAGTATCCCTTGCCAGCCTCAATTCATTCTGCAATGTACCTTCCTGACATCATTCCTGCAGACTCGTACAGTTCTTAATTAATGGAGCCCTCCTTCCATTTCTTGTACATGTTCCTCTTGTTTTTCAGCTTTTTAGAAAGCTCTTTGCATGCAGCCACACTGGTTTCTTTAGACATCTCCCAGCTTTTCTTCTCATGGGAACGGTTTGCAAAAATGTCTTCGTATCTTGTTTTTGTTTTTTTTTAAAGCAGGTTTACCAGGATGACGTATCTTGTTTTGTTTTGTTTTTAAAAAAATCCCTCTTGTCCCATTTTTTCCATTAACAGTTCTAGCCATGGATCATGTCTTGTTTGTTCTCTGAGCCTAATAAAATCAGTTTTTTGGAAATCTAGTGTACATATTTGACTATACACAGCTTTCCTTTCCCTTGTTATCAAGCATTTTAAGATGATGAGTTTTCTTTTGCCCCAGATCCCAGCAGCTTCCAAGACCAGTGGTTCTCACACATTTAGCACCAGGACTCTCTTTTTAGAATGAGAATCTGTCAGGACCCACCATAAGTGATGTCATGACCAGAAGTGACATCATCAAGCAGGAAAATTTTTAACAATCCTAGGCTGCAATCCTACCCACACTTACCCAGGTGTAAGTCCCATTGACTATCACCGCGAAAAGAATATACCACAGACACTCGCCTATAAGTTGACCCCACAGATAAGTCGAGGGCAGGTTTTGACCCAACGATCATGAAATTTTCTATGACCCTCAGATAAGTCGGGGGTTAAACTTAGGGGGGTGTCTGACTATAGTTTTGTCTGATTTGACCCAAGGCCAGATCCTGAAAAATAACCTATCACTAATTGTTACCTAAGAACTGGAGTCTCTAATTTATTAAAAACATAGTAAAAGATCATAAGATACATTTTTATTTTTTAAATTCTGGTCTTCACCACCTTTTTGTAAACACTATCAGAGTAAGTGCACTGTAAACAACATACCAGTAAAACAGTGGTTCCCAACCTGGTATTCATGTACTCCCAGGGACACTCAACAGGACCTTCAGGGGTACTTGAAAAAAAATGAAATAATGGCAGAAAAAGGCAGGTCGAACTCCAGAATGCATTGCAAGGCAGGAACGCCTTGCAAGGACCAGTAAGGCAGGAAGGGATGTAGCTAGTTGGCTGTGAAAGCCCCACCAGTAGCTAGTTTTTGGTCATCAATTCATCTATGAACCAGTGATTGAAAACCATCACAGTAAAAAAGCTGAAACATAATATGAAAAGTGATCAATCACCCAGAATTTCCCAGAATTTCTGGTGCAAAACAGTGCAAAGGCAGAATCTTCTGTTCTTCAAACAGATGAAAAGAGAAAATATGTGACGAAGTCTGGGCTTTCATATGGAGGAGATGAAGGCTTGTATTATTAATTACAAACATTTTGCTAATATGAAGAGTACAATTTATGGAAATGGGCTATCAAGGGATATGCAAGTGAAAAGGGTTGGGAACCACTGCAGGGGATCCATGAATCAAATCCACCTTTAAGGTGGACATGAGGAGAATCATGAATCAAAGACACCTTTAAGGTGTCTGGTGTGTTAAGCCAGAAGCTCTACATACAACATAGAACCCATAAAACAACTGAGAGTGTACAGTTCAACTCACAGCAGAGAGATGAGATATTTGCAACCCTTTTTACTCAGAAGTAAACCCACTGCTTTCCATGGGTGTTATTCTGAAGTAATGGTGCGCTGAATTGTAGCCTGGGAAGGAGGCTACAAACATCCTGCTGTTTCCAGAAACAGACCTGCTTTGCAAGCATTTGCCAAGCAGAACCAGGCTGCAGCAGAAGGAAGGAGAATAAAAGGTTAACTTTGGCTGGAATGTCCCCGGAAAGTAACTATAGTAACTAAGGAGGTGCCTGCCTGAGCTGAGCAACAGCTCAGCTGAGAAATGAAACTGTTCAGATTTGAAAGGCTGTAAGTCCAGGATAGCAGGCCCCTTGTCCCTTCTTCCACCCTCTTGATTGGTTGATTGATTATCCCAATATCTCTGGGGCCCCTGATAGTGGAAGTTTTACTGGGGACACAGCTTGTTATATGTAACACATAAAAATAACATTACCCAATTATGATGTGCTGTGAAGTTAAATACATTACAGAATGGAAGGAAGTTGTGTGTGGTATTAGTTAAGGCACCTATGTGCATCCATCAAGCACCCAGCCACTGAAATCTATGTACACTATCCTCTGGGAACATATCATCTCATGCACAATTCTTGCTTCTTTCCATATTCCTTGTGCAAAATAAATTCCCTATGAGTTCAACCCCCTGCAAACATATCCAGGGATTTCAGAGGTGCTGAAAGAGGCAAGGATTCTGCTGGGGAAGAAAGAGACATGTTCTAGAGCAGTGATTTTCAACCTTTTTCATCTCACAGCACACTGATAAGGCACTACAATGGTCAAGGTACACCACCAGGTTTTTGACAGTTGACAAGGCACACCATGCTGCCAGTGGGGCCCACATTTCCCATTGGCTCTATTAATAAATGACCTTCCAACAAATTCCTGTGACACACCTGTGGACCATGGCACAGTGGTTGAAAATGGCTGTTCTAGAGTTTTAAAATAAAATAGGGAAGAAGCTAACATGTTAAATAATTTTTTGAAAAAATTCCTGAATGCAGTATGAATCTCTTTCTCACCAGACATGGCATTCTGAATTTGAAACAGCAATTAACATTCACATTCTTTTTAAAACATTTCTTCCTGGGTAGAAAATCTGTGCCAATTTAAAATGCAATTATTCAACCATTATCTGTCAGAAATCATGGGGAAAATAAAAATAAAATGTCTGTTTCCCCTTCATTATTTATAAGTGAACTGGGTTCATGCTGCCCCGTTAGCTATATTATTCATGCTTTCATGTGTCAACAAAGGCCTATCCTGAATGACTTCACAGTTGGTTCAAGTTCATACTACTTGTTCTAGGTGCCTTTAACAGCAGCTAGACATTTAGCCACATGCCTTGCAAAAAGACTGAGCTATTATTATCCCCACTGTCATCATTATTAGTACCATTATCCTCTTCATTTTTCTGTGCCATCTCTTTACATGGGACTTTACGCAGAATGAAAGACAGGTCCCTGCCCTTAGCGGTTACAATCTAGATATTGACAAAAGGGAGACAACAGAAGGTGGCATGGATAAACCAGAAGGATATGGAATTGCTTCAGCTTCACTTCCTTAAGCTTACAGTCCAATCTTATGGGCACACTGTGCTACCAGAACTCATGCTCTTTTGATGCAGCATGCTTTACAGCTGTCGCAAATGGAGACACATCATTTTGCCCAGCTGGGTCATTGCCACAAGCGACTGTGGCTATGCACCAGTGAGCTTCTCATGACCTCTGACACTAGTAAGAGAAGGGTGGATGGGGATCAGGAAGGGGGAAACTTTGAAACTTTGACACCAGTGGTACATGCTGATACCTTATCCCATCCCTAACCTTGATCCCCCAGCCCGAGCCCATGCAGACTTATAGAAGCAGGTTCAAGTAGACCCAGCAGGCCATCATGGGCTTACCTTGGGGCAAGGGAACAAATGTTCCCTTTCTTTCAACCTCCAGAGGCCAAGACTCCCCTGCTTGCTGGTGCTGCAGCATCACTGACAGGGACTTGTGTTGATTCAGCTGTGTCTACCTCCCACATCTGCTATTTGGAAATATAATAATGACCTATCTTGCAGAGTTGTTGCAAGAATTACAATGAAATAATGGATGTGAAGTACTTTAAATACTCTTAAAGCACTGTATAAATGCATTGTATTATTGCTGTTATTGTCATTATTTAACAACAACAGCAACTCCCACAATCCACTAGGTGTTTTGGACTGGTACTTTTTGAACTCTCACTAGTTTGAATTCTAGCCAGGAATTTAGGAGTTAATGAGATATCTTCACAATAAGTGGCATGTTCCCAGTAATGTGGCATTTTTACAGCTGTCCAGTTGTTATGCTATCTATGCCAGCATTGCCTAGATGTTTCTTTAGAGCCCTTCGATTTGTGCCTTGTGCTCCAATCACCACTGGGATAGTTGTCACTTCCTTTCCCCAGAAACGCTGAACTTTGATTTCCAAATCTTTGTATTTTGTAATCTTTTCCAGCTCTTTCTCTTCTGCTGTCTCTAAGGATTACCATATCAATAAATTTCACTTTGTTGCACATGTTTTCTTTCAGCCACAATTATTTCAGGTCTATTATGCTCCATCTCCTTATTTGTTGGAATTTTAAAGTCCCACTGCATCCCACCTGTTCATTTTCAGAAATTTTTTTCTGGCTTATATTCCCACCATTATTCTACAGATGGTCTAGTGTACATTTGGCTAAAATTCCAGTGTAACACTGCAACTACTTTGTCATGTTGTTGTTGTTAGCAGCAACTGTTACCCTGCAGATGCCTGATCTTGTCTGATCTTGGAAGCTAAGCAGGGTTAGGCCTGGTTAGTACTTGGATGGGAGACCACCTGGGAATACCGGGTGCTGTAGGCTTATACCATAGTCTTTCGAGACTGAAGGTTGCCAACCATTTGTTAGTAGTAGTAGTAGTAGTAGAATAGTATGAGGTTAGTTTACTGCCTTCTTGGGAAACCAGTGGTAACAAACCCATATTTAAATGAACAGATACCAGAGTAACCAGGCCTATCCCTTTCTCCCCCTGCCACTGTGTTCATTGTATTCTAGTCATATCCTCCCCAGGTCATTCTGGTGCATATGTCCTTGTTGGAAACAGGAGAGCTAGAAGAGTGTTCTGTGCAACTCAGTTTTTCTCCCTAATGCTTCATAAGCAAACTCCTCATAGTACAAGTGGAAAGCTGGAAGATCTGCTACTAGTTGTGACATTATCTGAATCTTGCTGCTATTAACAAGGGTAACTTTGTATTGCTTTCCACTTAAAACTTTCCTGCTCCATCCCAGGATTTCATTAAAATGTGATCTGCAACACGGAGCAGTATGGCAGATGAACAGAAAGAACAAGAGACCAGCATGGAGAATATCTCTCATTTATTTCCATCTTAACTCCCACGTGAGGATCCCCTCAGATCAAGATTGGAAAGCAGGTTACTCCAGCTCATTCTGTTGCATGTTTTCCATTTATGTTCCCTCCCCAACTTTCTCCACATGCCAGATCCACTGTTCCAAAGAGCAGAGAGAATATTTGATTGCAGTAATTAGCTAATCAGTAACAGGCATAATTTTCCACTGATTAATGCTTTGAATAATCATTATAGCCCTAACTGTAGGCAGTTGTCTTATCAGAGTCACTTTGAAAACAGCTTTGGAAAGATAGATCTGTACCTTTGCAGATAAAATTAGAGAGGTCAGGTGCTCTTCCTTCTGGAAAGCTGCTCTTTTCTTTACTTCGGATGAGAAGCATGGAGACCTAAAGGGTTTTCTGCCAATGTACCTCACTCATCTCTACCCACAGTAAATATCATGATGTAGAGTCAGAGACAGACAGAAAAGTAGGTCAAAGATGATGCCCGCCAGTGCAATCCAGTGCAATCCACAACAGAACTGTTATTTAGTGGGATCCCTTCTCTGATGGGATCTGAAGGGAAACAAGGAAACAGTAGCCTGAGAAACTCACACATTCTCTACCCCTACCTGCTTCTCTTCTTGCAAGACATGAGGCTATTGTTGCCTTACTTCATCACCACTTTTTAGAGCTCTTCATCAAGGATTGTGTTACATGAGCCAGATATTCCAAAAGCATCAGGTTCCTTTGAGGGAGTCTGATTTTCAAGGGAACTCGGTTCCTGGTCATTGAACCCATATGGGAGACAACAGCAATTTCTTGATGTAAAATCCTTTCAAAAAAAAAAAATCTGGATTACTGTGGTTAGAGGAAATGAGGGGGAAAAACAGCAACAGCAACAGCTGCATCAATTTAAAAAAAATAAATCTTTAATTCCCAGTGGGTTTCAAACATCAATCTGTTGCTTCCAATTCAAATAACCCAGTTGACATGTGAATTGCTTTCTATGAATCTATATAATAATCAAGTATACTGGCTTTAACCTTTAAGGCCCTAAAGGGTCTGGGACCAGGAAACCTTGAAGATTACCTGTTTTTATACAAACTTGTCTGTGCACTGCATTCAGCAGCTGAAGACCTGTTGTCGATCTCCCCATCAGCTGAGGTATGGCAGGTGCAATTACAGGCAGGGCTTCTTTGGTTGAGGGGCAGGTGGGCGGGGAGTGGGAGGCAGGACCAGGATTCAGCAGTTATGCTGGATCCTAACCCCATTCCTAGGCAGCCCAGAGCAGTCCTGGGCTGCTCAGATTTGCGCTACCTCTTGAGGTACCCCTTGTCCCGGGCTAAGCCACTTTCAGCCCCAATCCTGCCTTGGATGCAGTGCAGGCCCGCCAGCCTGCCTGCTCCACAGGAGGTCAGGATTGGGCTGCACGTTGTGGAGGAACCTTTCCTATCTTTTTCAGACTAATGCTGAATACATGGGGGTATGACCAGCCCCAACAAGAGCATAACTACCTGGTATGCCCCTGGCATGCAGGGGGAGGGAGAACTACTGAAAACTTCTGAACTTTTGAAAAGGGCTATAGTATCCTTCTAAATGGAACGCACACATCTCCCTGGGGGAGAGGCACATGCTTTTCCTTTTCAACACAACAGCACATAGCAGGTGTGAGTCCCTTGCACATTCACTATTCTGCCTCATGTAGGAAGATGTGAAAGAAGGTGGTTCTTTTGTTTATACATTACTAGAAGTGGCATGAGAAAGAGCCATAGGGAAGTAACTCCTACATAGTTGCAGTGTCATTTGTGAGAGGAGCTTCACAATCGCCTCTCCTTGACAAAGTGTTCCCATGTTCCTAGATTTGACCAACCCAACAGTCTCTCTAGTCTCTTTTGTCAGCACAGGTCATCTGATCCCACTAGCCCCAATCCACCCTTAGCCATGGTGACTTCTTAGCATGGCAGTTCATTGGCTTGGTGATTATGCCATTTTTATTTATCTCAGATGCTTATACCCCACTTTTCTGCATTCTCTTGAGCTGGAACACATTTGCATAGCTGTGACTGCCAGTTCATTGGCTGTATGGATCATTACTGCAGTAGTCACAAGAGATTTATCCCAGTGTCTGCAAGCTCAAACTTCTTTAAGGAACTGGAAGCCTGTTGGGTTACCATACCAACAGGAACTGCACCTGTTTACCTGCACCTGCAACTTTCTTGGTTACCATACCAAGGAACTGCACCTTTATACAGTGCTTCCTGAACTAGTAGCCTGTATGGGCCAACTGTTTTTTACATTGCTGGCTTATATCTTGTATCAACAACTGACACTGACAACTGAAAAACAGATCTATCTGATCAAAAACATTCAACGTGATAAGAATATAAGAAGACCCCTGCTGGGTCTGGCCCAGGGCCCATGTAATCCAGCTTCCTGTATCTCATAGCAGCCCACCAGATACCTCAGGGAGCACACAAGAGCGCAAGATACTTGCATCTTGCTGCCACTGCATCTGGCATTCTATTTAAACTCTCAATCCCAACAAAGACACGAGACTGCACTTGGGTTTAACTTGGGCCACTTTATTAAACACAGTGACCAGTTTTTAATGCATGAAACCTACTGAACACACCTTCAGTAGGTTTCATACGTTCCAGTGACAACCCTGAAACATAACAGAAGTTCCAAAGAAAAGTGCATGTGGTATTCCAATCAAAATAAAGGTGGTGAAAAACCCCTAACAACAACCTAAAGCTAAAAATGGTTGGTCACATTACCCAGAAGAATCAGTCACTCTCCATCTTGCCCAAGAAAATGTGCAGAATTAAGTCTTCCCATATGAAAGGTCTAAGGAAGAAAACAAGTAAACCACATCCACTCATTATAAATGAGATGGGGATTTTCTTTATTACTTTCTAGGCCATGTTTACTGAAATCTGATTGCTCTGAGTAACAAAGGAGCAAGCAGATTGTAACAGAAACAGACCCTCCAGCTGCCCTTCCTCTTTGCATGCATGGAATAACTGGGGCACAGGGGCAGCGAGGTCCATAATGAGACAAAAGTTTATGACGTTATCAGCAATTTTCATTTATATTCGCATGCTTTCCTAAATAGGTCTTGTCATTAAAAAAATGTTTACGCGTTGATGATTTCCTATCACATCTGCATTGTAGCTATGGAACAGAAGCCAGGGGTGTCAACAGAGGGGCTGATCACCATACTGTCTCTTAGCTCCCTAGAGCACAAATGTGGGGGGGGGGGGAGAAGGATCATATTTCTACTCTTAGGTTTGATCTGCACCTCTCTGGCTTCTACAAGATCCAGAATGTTAGAATAATGAAACTGTAGACCATTATGCTTCTTTGTTAATAGAAAAATAATTTACAAATCCGGAGCACAGTGTCACACAGACAGCCCAATCCCAACCTGTGCCGGCACAGCTAGGCCACATGGCCTGTGCTGTATCCAACGCAGGTTAGAAGGTGGCTGGAGGTCTCCTTGGAGTAAAGGCCTATTTTCACCCTTACCCTGTGTTGAGCTCCAGCCAGCCCTATGGGACTTCTTGGATCCACACCAGCTATTTAGCTGGGGCAAATCTAGGAATCCCCATGTAAAGCTGGGATGGCCAGGAAGGGGGTTAGGATATGGCAGAATCCACCCCCTGCTCTGCCCTCTCCCGCCCAGAAACGCCTCCTCCCACCTCTCTGTCACCCTCCCCTGTGCTGCTCAGCACCTTACCTGCTTGCGCCAGCAGCCCTGACCCTTGAGTCATCGCAGATGTGCCTTATGGCACGTTTGCGACACTCTGGGCCAGCATAGCAGCTGCTGCACTGGCCAAAGAGGATGTTAGGATTGCGCTGTAAGTTTTGAAAAGGAGTCTGGATTCTCCACCATACATGTGTGATAACTTAACATCTAGGCTCTAGTGAACTTAATAGCTATGTTGTTTCCTCAGAGAACAAGATCATAGGCCAATGTCCACACCCCAGCTGATCAGCAGTGCCTGGCTCTCCTCTTTGCTCCATCTGGGAGCTGGGTGCTTGATACAGGCCCGTTACAGACTTGTAACATGGGCCTCCTCCACACACGTTCCACAATCCAAACCCATACATATATAGAATCTCATGAGTCATGGAAGAAAAGTTTGTATCATCAGCATCGTAAGTTCACCACAGACTTATTGACATTGTTTTCATCTTCTTTTAATTCATTGTTTTCATCTTCTTTTTAATTTTAATTTAGTTAGTGTGTTGTCTGAGCATAGCAGAAAGACCAGAAGCATAATCTACAACCTACAACTTAGCCTCAACTTTTTTTTTCCATTTGGTAATGGGGATGCAGCCTGGGCTGGAGCGCCAAGTCCTGGTAAAGTTGGTCCTACAATCATTTGCAAAAGTCCAGGCAGATACTGTATAGATATGGTTCTGGAAATTCCATGAAATCTGAACCCAAAATCCGAGGGCTGGAGTTATCTATCAAATTTCTGGTTTCACCCAAATCTAATCTTTAAGTTGCATTGCTATGTTTATGACATGATACTACCACACAGTCATACATTTGTTACGTGAAAATCCCCTTTTTCCTTTTAAGTTGTGTTTTTTATATCTGGTTATGTTTCAAAAACATCATGCAGGCCACATCTCCCCCAGCACATGTTTCCAAAGGCCCTGGTCAAGCCACAAGATCATGGCTGCACAACCTCCACTTAAATCCTTTGTTCAAATGTCTTTATTGTTTAAGTCAATCACTGAATATGCAAACATCTTAGGGGAGGAAAACTCTAGCAATAAAGACTCTAGCAGCAAAGTCTAAATCATTGTATTACCTAACCTCCACCTAAATCGTTGCTTATTGTTAACTCAATCACTGCTTATTGTGTACATCCTGACTCCAAATTCCCCGCAGGGGCGACAGAAAGCAAGCTACCCCCCCCCCCCGGAGGCCAGCATGGCTGATAGCTGACTTCCGATTATCCTGTTTTTCTTGCATGCTCCACAGTGTCCCCCTGTGTATAGTGAGCATGCGCATCCAGGAGGCCACATCCGGGTCATTCAGGTCAGCAAAAACCCTTAAAAGAGAAAGGCTGCCATGTGCTCTCTCTCTCTCTCTGGCTGCCCTTCCAAGGCACAGGGTCCTCCATAGGACTCTCCACCCAACTGCTTCTCAGGACAGGTAACTATATCTTGCGTCTGGAAACTTTTCCCTTCTCCCCCCCCCTTCTCTACCCATCTTTAGTCAGCAACTGGGTTGGCAGATCAGGGACCCCTAAGGTCCTTCCCTAAAACCTTTCCCTTTTCCTGATTTCCTCGGATGCAGCAAATACCCTTCACATGCAACCACCATAAGGCTAGGTACACCAGGTGCAAGTACTAGGAACCAAGAAACATATACTTACCATTTTCCATGTGCATTATGTTTACCTGTGTGTTTTTGCAATAAAAATATAATCCTATTGAAAGTTATCTTTCTCCCAGTCTCTTTTCAAGCTAAAAAGGAATTTCTTTGCATTACACTGTCTTGTTATCTAGCCTGCGATCCTGAAGTTTCCAAAAGGGTAATATAATAATTCCCCTTAAATCATAACAGCCCTTTTTGGTAACACATTGTCCACACCTGTTTCAAGCAATCTTTTTTCCCCAAGAATATATCTCTACATAACTCACAGTTCGTCTGCCCTTTCAGTGATGATCAGTATTCCAAGCACCAGAAACTTTTAATTTTATTTATTGAGCGACTGATATGCAGAGCCGAGTTCTGCTTTGTTTATTCAGTGCTATTATTGTTACCTTTAATGAAGACAATGAAGAATTTAAAATAATAATTAAAAATATTCCCTTCAGTTACCATGGCAACAATCTGGGACATTTTTAATGATGCCAAAAATCCCATCTGCTTCTTTATTCTACAGAGCAAAAGCACTTCCTCGCCTTCTTTCGTAAGAGGAAGTAACAGCACTTGAGCAACAGTATGGGATCAAAGTTGTTTTTTTTTTTTTTGAGGGGGTGCCACAGCAGCTCTGCTCACTTCTTGCCTTTGCATGTGACTGTGGCTCCTCCTCTTTCTTGCTTGCCCACTAGAGGGAACTGGCAGCAGTAGCAATGGTGAATCATAGCTGTAGTCACTGTGCCTCACCTGCTATCTCACTCTGGACAGGGCATTGGGTCTCCTGGGTCCACCCTTCACCACTACAGAGGGTGAGAGAAGCAGGTATCAGCAGTTACTTCTTGCCTCAAGCCTGTTTTATGACACCACACTCAGTCTTGTTTCATCCCAGGGGCCAGGTCTGACAGAGGTTGTCCAGACAGGTGAAGCAGAGCTTTAGCAAATGAATTACAGTACATAAACAAAGCTGTCTAATGACCAAAGGATGCCCATCCTAAGTCCAGAAACATGTTTTCTGCCTGTAGTAAACAAGAGCATGACGTCATGAATAGCATTGGTGTCATGTTGCAGGGAGTCTAGGCCCCCCACGGCACTCTTGCCTGCTTCCTGAAGACACCTTGAGCGCTGCATGAAGCTTTCTAAAATAAAAAAGTAAAAGACATGAATAAATAAATAAGGTAATGATCTCAGGAATGTTAAAACAGTTTAATGCTCATCTTTGCTCAGCTGGTGTCTATGCAGAGAAATCTGCTGTCTGGAAGGAACAGGGAATTTGAACTGATTCGTTTTGTGTGTCTGGATCCATTTTAGAACATAGGGGTTAGCGACAAAGAAGGAAACAACTGGTAACTGTTTTCAAGTTTATTTCATAGTGGGAAGAAAGAGAACACATAAACCGACAGCCAGGATGGTATAGTGGTTCTGGTGTTGGACTTAACCTGGAGGATCTGGGCTCCAATCCCCAGTAAGCCATGAAGTTTCCTTGGTGACCTTAGGCCAGTCACTATCTCTCAGCCTCACCTACCTCACAGGGTTGTTGTGAGGACAAAAGAGGGAAGGAACTATGTACACTGCCTGGAGTTCCTTGGAGGAAAACCAGTATAAAAATGTGAAAAATAAATAACTTAAATCTCTAACCATCAGAAAAATGTCAAAACCAATTGTGTGGTACCATTATCAAACTGTTCCCCCAACTGTCATATGAGCTCAACTGGCAAAATCAATGTCACCATACCAAAAACCACTATCAACAGTAGATGAAGTGTAACAAAGTTTTTGTATGGCACTACATTGCATATCTGGAGAGTAAAACTTGGGTATCAAAGGTGAAGTTCTGGGGAATAACTTATAAAACACCCTTCAGTTACTCAAAAGCCAACTGTTTCAACATAAGAAGAGCCCTGCTGGATGAGTCCAAGGGCCCCCCTAGTCCATCTTCCTGTATCTCACACTGGCCCACCAGATGCCTCAGAAAGTACTCAAGATAATGTGAAACTTGTATCCTGTTGCTTTTCCCTTGCATCTGGCATTCAGAGCAACCCTAAAACCAGGATGACACTTATACCCATCATGGCTTGTAACCTGTGATGGACATTTCCTCCATAAATCTGTCTAATTCCTTTTTAAAGGCATCTAGGCTAGATGCCACCACCACATCTTGTGGTAAGGAGTTCTGTCAGGTCAGCAGAGGAGGATAGCCCTTGCTTTCCCAATAGCAAAGTGGCACAGGAGCATAGGAAGACAGCACAAGAAGCAGGCGATCCCATACAGAGTCAAAGAAGCAGACACAGGCTTGTTTGTTGCAGAAGCATGTACTGGTAAAAGAAGCAGGCAGAAAAGTAGTCAGTCAAATGGTCCAGAAGTCAGGGATACAGCAGGTCACAGTCCAAGTCAGACCACAAACCAGAAGCACACAGAAACAACAACCTACACCTTGGTGTCTGTGCTTGCCCCATATATACCAAGGCCAGCCAAACAGAGTAGGGCGACCTCATAGTCACAAGACTGTCTTGTGACCCACTCTGATTGGCTGTCCAGTGGTGCATTGCACCACTCCACCATAGCCTACGTGACTCTGCACACATCTCTCCCCAAGTCACGTGACCCTCACCTGTAACAGGTGCAGCTGATTGCTATTCAGCATACAGTGCTGCTGTTCCTTTAAGTACATTTTATACCAGGCCTGGACATCAAGGCCTCTCCTGCCACATCCTGGCTTACAACAATGCAGGGCCTGGGATGCCAAAGGCCTGACAAGTTCCACAGATTAATTACATGGTGGGTAAAGAAATAATTTATTTTTCAACATCAACCCATGGGCCAGATGCATGGGTTTGGAAGCCTCACTAATCAGCTAAAGAATCAATTAAATCCTTATGGGTTATGTCAGAATGCCAGATGCAAGGGAGGGCACCAGGATGAGGTCTCTTGTTATCTGGTGTGCTCCCTGGGGCATTTGGTGGGCCACTGTGAGATACAGGAAGCTGGACTAGATGGGCCTATGGCCTGATCCAGTGGGGCTGTTCTTATGTTCTTAACACATTTTTCCTCAAGAACAGAAAAATATTTCTGTGCAGTTATGACCATTACCTTGCATGTCAAAAAAACCCCCAAGAGTTGTGTTATTTTATTCTCTTTTATTGTCCTTTTGAATTTGGAATAATAGTCTCTGGCATCAGGTTTACTTTCATTGTATCTGAGATCAGAATGTAGCACCAGATTTGCTCTTTGGCCCAGCGGTCTCTATCAGCGGAACAGTGGGCCAGCAGTGATCAATAATGTATGCCGAGAAAGAAACAAAAACTCATCCAACTTGTCAATTATGTAGCAATTATATCTACAGAGAGGAGAAGGAGCAGCTTCCCATCCCTTCTGGACAATCATCTGATATCATTCAGTTTTCTGATTAATTCTTGTCCCCTCCACAGGAGTAGCCTTCTCATAACTGCCATCTGAATCAGGATTGTCCTAAAGGCCTGTTGGGTTTGAAAGTTAATAAGGCTGCAATCCTAACCACACTTTCCTGAGAGTGAGCCCCATTGAACAAAATAGGACTTACTTCTGAGTATACTTGGTTAGGATTGTGCCCTAAAGCTTTCAATGGTGGCCATTGTTAAAGTTGGCCAGTCTTGAATTGGAGATATGGCTTTATACCATATAGATTTTAGCTTCTGGAAACTCTGGCCTGATGAATACACCAGTAAAGGCCTTTGTTTTCAGGCAATTCGCTCTTCGCTAATGTCTTCTGTTGGCTCTTCACAATCTTTTATGAAATATTTATATCCAGACCAGCTCCTTGTTCATTTCCTTGTTCATGTGTCTCATCTTTCTGCCACCACACCTAACCCTGGTTCCCCAAGCTTTTGACCTTGGCTTTACTCTGAGCTCTAAACTAGGACTATTGTGCTTCTCTGACCTCCCCATAGAATAACTTCCTCTGCTTGCCTCTAGTGTGTGTCTTCCTCCTACTCAAGGCTGCAATCCTTCACACATTTACCTGGGAAATTACTGGGAAGTTCAATAGGACTTGCTTTTGAATAGGCATGTATGTGTGTGCTATAGTTCTGTCAAGAATCCTCTCCTCTGAAGAGGCTTTTGTTTTGCTGAAATGTATAGTATTTTAGGACTGACTGAGAGTATGTAACAGAGAGTCACTTAGGAATAAATATGGAACTTGTTGAATCCTGTAATCTTTTCTGGCTATCTGCCGTATACCACTACAAATGCATCTACATGAAGAAGGGTAGACAATTCGAGGGAACTATCAAGTATCCTCTTAATACTGGCTTTCTTGCTGTAGTCCATCATCCCTTGAGATTTGTTGCTATTACAGGATTGCCACTTCAGTAACTGATTGGTTTGTGTTTTTCTACCCTACAGGAGTACGTATTTATTTTCACTTTCATTCATCTCCTGGTTTGATCAAACTACCTGGATATTTCTTTCATAAACAAGCTCTTTGCTCTTTCATGCTTTGCTTGTAATCATGTACGAGGTTCACTTCTTCTGTTCTCTTTTGAAGAAGATAGGAAACGGAGGCAGAAAAATTATGATGCCATGTCACCCTCCTATGAAGTGTTTAGTGTTTACACAATGACAGCGAAGCAATTCGGAGGAGGCACTGAAATAAGACTGTGATGGCAGGGTGCTTGGAAGGAGTATTGGACTGTCATTTCTAAATCCCTTAAACTACCATGGCATGGCAATACTGGTGATGCTCTGTAAGGACCAGAACAAAGGGATTCAGGGGTACTGTCACAAATCAGAATTGATGTGAAAATGACTTTGTAGATTGAGGAAATGAGAGATCCCTGGCTAGAGAGATTTGAAAGAGCTGAGACTCTAGTCTGCCAAATGTGGGAGATCAAAATACGGGTACAGACACCAACTGGAGTTTGCCTCCTGGGCAAAATGCTGCAGCCAAAGACTATGGAAGAGGGAAAAGACTAAAGTTCTCCTCCTGTGGTCCCATTCTGAATTCTCCCCATCCCCACAGCTGGTATTTAGAAAAAGAGAGAGAGATGCAGGTGAAAAGCAAAAGTTAAACATACTGGCCCAAATGTCATGAATGGCTGCAGAAAGGGCTGTTCGGTAAAGCTTACACAATGCACAGCCCACTTTGTGCAATGACTCATCACTGGTGTCACTATTAATGTTACGAAGTTTAGTATTACAGAAAGGAGGGGATGTGGCTGAGTGATGAGGGATGCAATTTTTAACCGCTGTGTGTGCTGCGGCACATTGGTGTCCCGAGAATGGTCCTGAGAGTGAGTTGTAGTTGTTTGGGGGAGGGTCATATATTAGCAGGGCCATTGGGGGAAGTGATCCCCTAGCTGGCAGTGCAGTGTGCCTTGTCAATTGTCAAAAGACCGATGGTGTGCTTTGACAATTTTAGTGCCTTCTCATTGTGCTGTGAGATGAAAAAGTTTGTAAACTGTTGGACTAGGGCGTGAGCAGGTTCATTTCTCAATCAATGATGCCAAATATGACAGAACCACAAAATACAGTAGCTGGAATGATTTAAATCTCCTTAGGCCCTATTCTCATAATTGTTTCAGGACAGATCCACATTTTACACTGCAAACCAAGGCTGGTCCATCTATGAAGCTAGCTGAGAAGGTTGCCTCAGGCAGCAGCTTGGCAGTGGGCACCTACCTCTGTCTGCCAACTCATCTCTGCTGCTGCTCTTCTCCTCTCTGAATTGGAAAAGGAAGCAGGGGACAAAGCCAAAAAAAAAGAAGAAGAAAGAAAGAAACTGTGGAAAGGATTAGAGTGGTGGTTAGGGTTTGGGAGCGATCACCCTCCTTGTCCACACTTCCTCCTGCCCCCCCCCTTTGTTTCTCAATCCAGGAAGTGGGTGAAGGAGCAGAGACTGACACATCCCCAGCCAAGAGGGACAGCATTTGGCACGTGCCAAGAAATCTTGGGCCAACCCTGGCACAAACATTTTAATTAACCTTACGTTCACCAGTGTTACACTGGCGTTCCCCACAGCAAAGAAACACACGAAGCTTGCTAACATGTACACATATAGCACACACACATGAGTTCTTTAGACATCTGGGTACACACTTTTGGAGATCCTAACACTAACAGGGTTCCCAGACACATCCGCACTCGTGTTTAACGTTGCAGGAAGCACTTGTGGTCTCTGATACACACACAGCAAACACTGATGCTGAGCAAAGTGTGAAGCTGTCTCAGGCTATGGTAGCTGAAGAAAAAACATTGGCCTATAGTAACAACTTCCAGTCACATAAGCTGTTTCAGGACTATTGTGAGGATCTGCCAAAACGTACAATATTGTTTAGGTCAGCTTTTGGCATACACCCCAAAGAGTCCAGCAGTGGCGCTTGCAGGGTCATGCCAGAGCCAATCCATGCTGAATCCTGTGTATGCGGACAGAATTTCATAACTCTGACGGGAGGTTACATGCCTAAAAGTCACAGCAGGCTGACGTTTCTTACGGCTACCATAAGGCTGCAATCCTATGCATGCACACTTTCCTAGAAACTCAATGGGACTTACTTCTAAGTAGACATGCCTAGGATTGTGCTCTAAGTGTTGGAGCTGGACTGAAAAAGCCTGTACTAAGATGCCGTCTAACCATGGAGTTCACAGGTGAACTTGGGCTCGTCAATACCTCTCAATCAAACTTGCCTAGGTGTTCTGATGTCCTTGGAGGAAGGGCGGCATAGGAATGTAGCACACAACACATGCCTATTCAGAAGTAAGTTTCACTGAGTTCAATGGGACTTACTCCCAGGTAAGTATGTCACATACCTGTACATATTAAAAGGACAAAACTGGCAGATAGTGCTGCCCCTGGAACTTTTCACTGCTGGGGAATTGATCGGTTCTCCAACAATACAAGTAGGCCACCAGTGCTGAAACTAGATTGCCGGGTGCCCTGGGGCAAAGCCTTACACTGGGCCCTTCCACGGCATCATCTGATGCCATCAGTACAGCCACAGCTGCCCTAAGTTCTGAAGGTTCTGCAGTTGGCCAGGTTAAGTTAGCTCTTGGATGGTCATGGGACATCAGCTTAATCTCTGATTCCTTTTGTCAAACTCAATCAAAGGTTGTCTAGGCTTCAATTTCCAATCTGCCAAATGATGGTTATGGGGATGCCCTCCAATAGATCATCTACTGGCAAACAGTTGGGCACAATGTTAATGTTCCCTTTAAAGTGTTGTTAGATATGGATTCTGCACCCAGGAAAGCAATGCCTCTCACTACGCTATTCCTTTCTGCAGTTAATATGAGCCAATAAGAAAGAGTCACCACGAACTGGAGAGAAACCCCCAAAGTGTGTGTGTGAATCAATCAGCTCAGTATTACATAACAAAAAAAAAGGTTTACAGATTGCTTGGTGGAAGCATCTGACTTTCCCACTTACTCAGTCATACCATTGCTTTGTCAGTCCTGGCATCCAGGTGCAGGGAAAGAGTTGCAAGACATCGCAGGAATTTCCTCAACATGAGTAGGAGCTAACCGCCTCCAAACTATCTGGTTTGCTGGAGTTCTGGTATTTCCATCTGCACTCTTGCGTGTAAACTGGCAAGTCCCCCAGCGCTTGTTATGTGGATGGTCATGAAATGTAGGAAATCTTGCTATTTAATACCCTGCCATTTTTAGTAATGACTGTGCAGTGGCACTGGACAGAGACATATGGTTTACAGTAGAATATCCATCTCACTAGATCTGTTTTCCGTGGTTATTTATCACATTTGTCCTTCTGTAACGGCACAACCATCGGTTATACAGAATGTAAAAAGGGGCAAGCAGTAAAGCTGCTGGAATATTGTACACCAGCGTTGTTGTCTCTGCCAGACACTGCCAATAGCTGATCTAGCTCAGGATTCAGCCTCTCACAGTGGTCGCTCTCATCAGATGCTTCAGAAGAAGTTGCTTGAATTTCCTCTTGGACAATAATGTGGGCATGCAGGAGATTGTGGCTATTCCTTTTTCTGCATACAAAACAAAAAGATATTCCTGTTTGTTTCCCTATTAGAAGGGTTAATAATGAAGGTAAGGTACAGTCATTAAATTGGGCAGGTTTTATATCCTGACTCACCGAGGCTCAATCCCCCAAACCTGTTTTGATTGCTGGGATCCAGTCTTAGAACACATTACATATGAAGTAAATATTAAAGAAAGATAATCCCTTAGGTTGCAATCCTAACCTCACTTTCCTGGGAGTAAGTCCCATTGAACACAATAGGACTTATGTCTGAGTAGACCTGGTTAGGATTGTGCTCTTAGTGTCTATCAGCAACCCCTACTCCTGTTCTACAGACAGAGGTGGTTGTAGGTGAACAGGATGAGGCTGCATCAAGAAGAGCATCTGGTCACTGAGCCCCACTTAGTGAAGCATAACCTGAGCTCTTTGAATGTTTATAAGTTCAGGTCAATCCTCAGTGTTCAACGTGATGCATGGACTGGGAATACTGCACCTGTACTAGCTTAAGAATTGAGTGCCTCTGGGCATGTTAAGAATGCCTTTCTCATACTATTTCAGTCACCTCTGTACTTCCAAAGGAAGGGGCAGAAGGTGTGATTACCTCATAGAGCCACCTGATCAAAATGGTTCCTTCCAAAGTTGATACTTGCTCTGCAGGAGAAAACATACAAGTATTGTATGGTACTGGCATGTTTTTTCCCCTGCAGGATAAATAGCAACATGTGGGGGGGGGGGGAGGAGAAATGTCACTGGAGAATAAATTAAACCACTTACCCCCAGTGTGGATCAGTGAACCTAATCTGATTTGATGTCCTCCACATGACTTGGGGAAGAGCTTCTCATCTAAAAGGGAAAGATTTCCCATGGAGGGTACCTAAGGCTTTATGCGGAGGGAAAGGGCTTTGGGTGGGGGTACAAAAAGAAAGTGGAGGATGGAGAGCTGCCAGTATAATTGGGCAGAGGCACTTTTGTAAAATGCTGTCCTCTTATATTTAGCAGGAGGTGGGAAACTGTCCCTATTCACCCCACTGTAGCTATTTGCTGGTGTCTCCCTTGCATCCTTTTTGCATATTTTTAGATGATGGACCTACTTGGAAAAGAGAATCATATATTCATTTTTTAAATTTCCCTTACTTTGTTATCCATTTTGGAAACTTTTTTGTTGAAAAGTGGCATATACGTAAATATTCATCACCATAAGCGGCAGTAGCAGGATGATAAGATTCTCTGGAGTCTCATTGGAGTTCTTCCCATGGCAGGGGTCACATGAAAGGTTATGCAAAGGAGGGATCTTGAGTAATATGAAGGGGATCAGGGAACTTGGGATGGGACGAAGGTCACATGAGCAGCATTTGGGAGGCAGCAGGGAGGATCCCATGATGTCTTATTGAGTTGGACCTTTGATGCTTTAAACCATACTTCCAAAGTTCTGCAGCTTCTCGCAAGGTGACTTTCATCTTGTAAAACCAAATGGTGTGATTAGCAGCACTATTTTTGCCTGGCAGTTGAAATATGAGGTGGTCACTCCCAGCTCAGTGCGCTTCAGTGCTATTTGGGTATTGCATCATTTTACCAGGCCTCACAGTGAAAGTCACGGACTGGACACTGGGTCACCCCTGACCACGGGAAGCTGCTTTGGCATACATTTCCCAAAAGCCTTCCTACATTTGCCTAAGTTTTGGTCTTTGCTGTGCTCCCTCTGTTGCAAGCAGGAAAAAGTATTGCATACTTCTTACCAACAGCCAGCAGCATCATAGTAAATTTTGATGTGCAGAAGCTCAGCGTGACCCCCCACCATTGCCAAACCACCACCTCTAAGATTTTGCAAAGAAAAAAAACCCAACTTTGATGTTTTTCATTTTTTTTTCCTTCTGCCACTTACACCTTCTTTGGAAACATAATATTTCATTTAAAGATCTAGCGTATTTAATTCCAGACTCATGGAGGGGGTTGCAATCGTTTAAAATAAACGTATAAACATGGAAGATTGGAATTTAAAATATCCTTGATAAATATAAAAGGTATATTAGTCTGCCAGCCTCTGCATATTTACCCAAGTAATGCCCACTGTAAGAGGAAGGACTTACGTCCAAATACATTTGCATAGAATTGAATCCTTAATGTAACATGAACTATATATTGTCTCTCAGGCAGCCTTTGGGAAAGATAGTGGCCTACACCTTAATGGCAAATTGGCCTTAGGCAAATGGCCTTAGGCAAATTTCTCAGTTTGCCTCCTGCTGACCCTGATGCTTCTTCTTAGCTAATATCCTTTGAGAAATGTTTCAAAGGCAGCACCTGACCACTCCTGTTAATGACATCACACTCTTGCAATAAAAGAAGTCCTGGAGTTCCCTACCCCTCAACCACCTCCATCTCTGCTTCCCTTCAATTACATCCCTGTCAACAGCAGTTGAGAAGGTGGCAGTCCTGTGTCTTGACGGTCTCACTTCAGACTACAGGCTGGGCTCACACATGTGGATGCTCCTAGACATGGAAAACTAGCATGTTAGTGAAAAAGAAGTCCAGAACTCTTCTCCCTGGTATCTAGTTTTTCATGTTCACATAATTATTTTTGTATGGAGACAGGGCTGGTTGAAGTTATTGGTCAGTGTGAGGCAGCCCAATAGTACTGACCACCCCCCCCCCCCGCCACCAATGCAACCACCCAGCCCCTGCCTCTGGAACCCCTTACTTGGTTCCTTCCCCCTTGAATCAAAGCAGGAAACATAGAGCATGCTGGGATCATTCCAAGCACGCTCAGCATCTTCTGCTTTGTTTAGCATGCTTGCATGATGGACAGAGCAATCTTGCCCCTTCCACCTCTTGGCTCTTGAATCAAAACAGAAAATAGAGAGTGCCCTGGGAGAGATCCCAGCACACTCAGCATTTCCTGTTTAGCTTCAAAAGCCTGTGCAGAGGAAGGAGCCAGGCAAGCGGGCAAGATCACTGCTTTCCAATCATCAGAATCTGATGCAATCTGGCCCCCTGCCTTCTTCTCAGGCGGAGCAGGGTGAGGGAGCCACAGTGCTGTGCTGTGAGGGTCAGATCACAGCCATCTCACTCCTTCCTTCATGTGGGCTTTTCACATGAGGCAGGAAATGTGAAGCTTGCTGGAGTGATCCAAGTATGCCCCACATTTCCTACTTTGATTAAAGAGTCATGTGGAGGAAGGGGTCAGTAAGGAAGCCGGTTGGCAGAATGGCAGGGAGGTGAAAGGCATCTGTTCACTACTCCATGACACTACCCCCTCTGTCCTGGCCCCAATTTGCTGTCTGATGCAAATGGACTGATTTGCCTCCTGGATGGGCAGGCCCGGTAGGGAGATGTTTCCAACCTGCTGTCTGAAGCAGTACAATCCGGATAGAGCTTTACCACCTCCTCTGCCTTTTGTGAGGATTTGGCCTCTGCTTGACAGAAGAGAAATAAGAGACGCTGCCAAGGAGCTGTCAAAAACTCATGGCAGATTAAGCTGCCAAGTGTTATTAGTGCAGCTTTCTCCTATGATCTGGATGCAAAGGTCGCTGTCTCAGAGACTTCTTGTTTTTGGCACTTCAATAGAACTGCATTAGTGGTGGTTGGCACCCAGCCATCTCTCCGACTAACAAATTAGAAATCAGTGGAATGGGGGATGCTTCATGTGTGTGGCATTTAGTTAGAAGGAACCTGAAAGATCATCCTACCTGTTCTTAGAACTATCTGGTCCAGCCTTTTGCTCAAAGGGAGTTTCCACCCAGTTCACAGGATGATATTATCATCTACAGATAATAGATGAACATACTGAGTCAGTCTATCTACCTTAGTATTGTTGACACTGACTATCAATGGTTCTATAGGATTCGAGACAGGTGTCATTCCCAGTCCTGGAGATGCCAGGGATTGAACCTGGGACCTTCTATATGCACAGCAGATGTTCTTCCACTGAGCTACAGATGAATTGCAACAGGATACCCTTGAATGAAACAAGTCTCGGGTGCACTCCTGCTGGTCCGTTACACTGGCCCAGGAGGGTTGCAAACGTGCTGTAAGGCATGTTTGCGCCTCCTCAGGGGGAAGCCGGGCCAGTGCTCCAAGAAGCACCAACCTGCGGAGGCTGATGGAAGCCTCTGCGCCGGTTTCCTCCCAGTGCCATGCATCGACTTGGATGTGCTGATGCAAGGACAAAAGGTAGGTGGGGGGGGAGGTGGGAGGGAGGCATTCCTGGGCTGGGGGAGGGTGGGCGGTGGGTGGCCCCGGGGGCGGGCGGACTGGGAGCAGGAGGCAGGGCTGAGATTAGACAGTTCTGCTGGATCCCAACCCCCGCTCCTGGGGAGAACGGAGCGGCTTAAAGCCGCTCTGCTCTCCTCAGACTTGCGCCACCTCAAGAGGTGGCAAAAGTGTGAGGAGACCCATAGGTACCAGTGGCCCCTACCCAGAAGTAAAGGGAAATGTTTCCCCTTGCCTTTGGCTGAGCCACTTGTGGTCACAATCCTGCACTGGATACAGTGCAAGCCTCTTGCAGTGCAAGACAGGATCGGATTGCACCTTCAATCAAATAAATTAAACTACATAGTAAAGGAAAGAAGCTGGATTTCGCCCTGCTCGAAGTTGCACTGGTGAAGCGCTTTCATTAACAACTTATATAGAAGCAGGATATCAGGCAAAACAAAAAACATCAGCTGCCTTCATAGATCTAAGTGCAGCATATGATACAGTGTAGAGGCATAAATTATATGCCTGTTATATAAATTAATACGAGTAATTCCATGTCGAAAAATTATTTGACTTATTGATAATTTGCTTGCTGAAAGAACCTTTTTTGTGAGTGTGGGAGGGGATATGGCTTACCATAAGGTTTGGTTCTTGCACCTCTCCTTTTTAACTTATATATAGCTGACATGCCCCACACAAAGGTCAGAAAGTTTGGCTATGCAAATGACTGGGCTATAGCTACTCAACATATATCTTTTGAGATAACTGAAGGTGTTCTTACTTCTGATTTAGTTATATTAGGTAAATATTTTCGTAAATGGAGGCTACAACCTAATCCAACTAACAGACAGAACAGCAGGTAGAGAACTCAATGTACAATTTAAGGGAAATCAACTTAAATCATAATATGTATCCTAGATACCTTGGAGTCATTTTGGACAGGACACTTTCTTATAGAGAGCATTTGATGAAGACTGCCACAAAACCGAAAGGTAGAAATAATATCCTGCATTAATTGTGCAGTATTAATTGGGGTGCGACAGCAGATTGCGAGTATCTGCATTAAGTTTAGTTTACTCGTCAGCAGAGTATTGTGCCCCAGTATGGCTTAAAAGCCCTCACATAAGCAGGGTAGATGTACAATTGCATGAAACAATGTGTATTGTTAGTGTGATGATTTGATCTACTCCTACATACTGACTGCCTGTTTTGAGTCATATACCACCTCTGGAAGCAAGATAGGAAAATGCCCTCCTACAAGAATAGTTGATTATTGATAATTCCAAGTTGCCAATATTGAATGATGTAGCCTGCCTGGAGCGAAATAGGTTGAGATCTAGACATCCTGCCATTGTTACAGCTAAAGCACTCGTAGAGGAAGATTTTAATATTTACAAGATGTGGAAACAACAATGGTTAGAAAATTTTCCCCCACAATGACAAAGCCTGCCCTGTATTTCTGAAAAACAACCTGGATTTGACCAGCCTCATGCAGTATGGATAACATTAAATTGAATTCGCACTGGACATGGCAGATGTGCTGATGCCCACTATAAGCAGGGCATAATATCTTCTCCAAATTGTGACTGTGGGGTGGAAAAACAAACTATCCAACATATAGTGACAGAGTGCCAAAATAGAGCTTCTAATGGAGATTTCACTGATTTTCTGGCTGTCACAAAATAACTAAAAAATTATATTTGTAAGTTAGATATAAGTTTGTAAGATTCTTATTATTTTATATTTTGTATTTTAATCTATATGTTTTTATTGAAATGTGATGTGAATGTGCCATACGCAATAGATTAGATTTGATTGATTGATTGATTGATTGTGAATCAGGACTTCCCCAATTTGAATCTTACCTCCACCATAAAGCTCACTGGCTTTAGGCAAGCTGCTCCCTCTCACTTTCAGCTTCCCAGCAGCAACATGGATTGTTGCAGAATACCTTACAGCAGTGTTTCCCAAACTCCTACAGTGGAGTTGGTAAGTGTTTGCAAGGGCATGAGGCGGGGGGGGGGGGAGCGATAGCACTGCAGCAATCAAGCTGCCAGGAAGAAGAGGCTTTTTAAATTTACCTGGGGGGTTGTGCTGGTCTCTGGCAGGGTGGGGGGGGGCTCAAAGTCCCCTCTGTGGACCTTCCTTCTGCTGCAAATAGCTCTAATCATCAATAGGAGCTATTTGCAGCAGTGGAGAGGCCCACAGAGGGGGATGCAAGCCCCCTGAACCCTGCCAGAGACCAGCACGACCCCCCACATATAAGTTGAAAAGTCCCTTGCTCCCAGTGGTGCCACAATAGCTGTGGTGCTGTCAGGGCACTCATTTCTGGGCCACTCCCCTTAAAGGGAATGGCCCTCTTCTGGTTCCCCTGGTGGGTCATGACCCACCAGTTTGGGAACCACTGTCTAACAGCAGCGGTTCTCAAACTCTCTGGGTGAGTTTGAGCAGTTTTAAGTTCTTGTGGAGGCAGGGGGGAGGCTGCTAAGGGGGGTGCAGGGACTGGCATGCACTTACCAGTCCCTGCAGCAGCCTCCTGGGGGGTGTGCGGAGCCCTGTGCGACCCTTTGCAGGGCTTCCCAGCCCCCGGAAAGTGAAAGCGGAGAGATTTCACCCCTCCTCCCCTAAACCATAAGTGGAGCGTGATTGCTCTGCTTTCACTTTTAGAAGACTGGGGAGCCCTGCGGAGGGTCGCACAGGGCTCCCCGCACCCCGGGAAGCTGCTGCAGGGACTGGTAAGTGCATGCCAGTCCCTGCACCCCCCTTTGCGACGTGATCCTGGGGATCACATTGCTGCCTTGCCCCTGCCCCTTAAGGGGGCAGAGGCCAGGGCCCTCAGGCTGGGGTGTCACAACGCCCTAGTTTGAGAAGCCCTGGCCTAACAGGATTGTTGTAAGTGCTATGTCAAGATTTTACATAGAATCATAGAGTTGGAAGGGGCTATCGAGGCCATCCAGTCCAACCGCCTGCTTGAAGCAGGAAGATCTTTAGAGCATCACCAAATGGTGCCTGTCAAGACTCCAGCAAGGGAGAACCAGCACTCAGTATTCTGTTCCATTACTGAAATGTTCTGACCATTAAAAATTTCTTCCTGATATCCAGTGGGAATCTCCCCTCTTGCAACTGAACCCCATTAGATCTAGTTTTATTCTTGGGGCAACAGAAAACAAATTTGCTTTCTTATACAGGGAAAGTTCTGCACTCACTCAAGGAATGCTTGAAAAAATGTTATTATTTTCTATTATTTCTCTGGGAGCCAGATGCATTGTGTGTGACTGGTCTCTTAAACAAGCTGAAGAGCACCAGTATCTTTGCTCAAATATCTGTCATTACTCAGTGAGTCCCGTCCTGCACTGAACAGAGGTTCAGCATGAGGGTGGTTCCCCACTCGATTTTGGAGATTCAAGTCTTGTCATACCATTTTTGAAAGATGGGACTCTATCCTCCCCCTAGTGCCTGATCGGCATGCATGTACAAACACCTTTACATCTTGGTCTGGAGTTTCCAAAAGAAGATTTAATAACAGAGCCAAAAACAAACTGAAATAATTGCAGAATAAACAAGAAATTAATACACATGTAATTATGAGTATAATTAAATTTCTTGTTTATTTCTTAATTAAACCTCATCACTGCTGTCAGGCCACAAATGTTCCAAGAGGAAGAAAGTGTTTTATTCCATAGAAAATATGATTCACAATCACAGACAATTAGCAGACATGGCAGTAACAGAATAGAGAAGACTCCCCCCCCCCCCACTGATAATTTATAACAAATGTTATAGTTGGACCAGTTCAGATGTTCACAATGGCTTTTTCACTCCATGCCATCTTTCCCCAGCTATAGAATGTGTAGATAAATGCTCAGTTTGCAGCAACAAGAAGCCATTTCTGCAACTGCATATCCAGGGATGGATCACTTAGGGAAGAGATGTGGCTACTAGCCCATAGGTCTACCAGGAGAGGGTGGTCCATTCGACCCAGCAGATTCAGGCAAGAGACTTTGGACTCCACTAATGACTGTCTTAGCGTGTGTATTTAGACTGGTTCACACATGCATGCAGATCACCTGATTTCTTAATACTTGATTATTCTGGTTTTCGCATATGCTTACTGGAAGCAACATCAAATGGAGATTTTCATGTTAGGATAGACCCTCTTCAAAACCTACACATGAAAAGGTTTTTACATCACCTCTGCCACAAAGCTTTTGAACGGAATCACTTCACCCAGGCAGCAGCCATCATTTATGGCCATCATTGATGCCATCATCGATGTACATTATCTTTGATGTTGTGGTTATCAGCTGATGGTATACCAGTGTGGGTCAGCCTTTTCTGATTTTGATTCTTTTCCCCCTCATAAAATTAGCCACTAATTAGCCACTTTAAATTTAAAGCAATCTGAGTTATACATGCCAAATATCTCTCCATCAGTATAATAAATGGCAGGAGTCCCAAGGTGAGCAGAAATTGCTTCTGTTTTTTGGGAGGGGAGAAGAGGAGGAAAATTCCACCCCCAAAATGCACCTTTCTGATGTCAATGGTTGTTGAAATATTTAGCTCTTTGGGGACCTGAGAATGAACTAACCTCCCAGCTGATTCAAGCAGCTATGGAACAATGAGGAGGAGATATTATATTGCGAGGGTGCCTGCTGATGTTAGGAGAGATCGACTTCTGAATTCCCAAATCAGCTAATCAGGTCCTTCCGCTAGCACCCATAGTCAGACTCTACAATAACAAAGTCTCCAATTAGGCTCCTTATTATATATTTGCTTCATAGTCACACTGGTGCTTTTCTTCTTATTGGACCCCAAAGAGACTTACAAACAAAACCCAAGAAGAATTCAGTAACTCATGCTAAGACCTGTGACTCGCAAGCACTGCACACCTCCAAGATTTTTACTTTATTTCCCCTGCTCCACTGAAAAGCAGCCACATCGGAGGCTTGCCAGTAATCTTGAGTCCTTTTGTTCCTGTTGGCAGGTCCTAGGAAAGGGAGGTAAAGGGGGTAATTTGTACCCAGGCCCAGGGTAAGAAAGGGAGCCCTGGAACCAAAGGAGGGGCCCCAGAAATCTCCTGGGATCTTACATTTTCCAATCTCACCCAGACTCACTGCCCACACAGGATGCTGCGGGCATTACCATGGGCACATGGCAGCAATTACTACCACCAGCCAAACACACCAGGCCCAGGAATGCACACATTCCTTAACAGTGTCACATCTGGGAGGAAACTGACCTGCTACAGTAGCTCTTTGGCTTGTGGATCCTCTAACCATGAAGGAGTGTAGAGACACAGCTGTGGGATTGCAGCTAGGGGACACAGGGCAGTTTCCAGTCTAGTGTGAGCCTAAATACAATGCTCCTAATCTCCTGCAATGATTTTCTATATTTGAAAGATTTTAGAGAGAATTAAGAGAGTGTGTTTGGTTTTCCATATTACTGTATCAAGCTGCCAACACCAGGCAGACAGATAGACCTGGGCTCCAAAGACTATTCCAGTTGTTGCCACTTTCACCCTGCCTGTTTTGCCTCATCCTGCCCCACCCCCATTTCCACCCCCGCACTCTATTTCACCCCCTCCCTCTTTGGGAAGGGGCCAAAAGAAACTTTGTACCTCCTGATAAAATTCCTCTCAGAGGCCCTGCCTGTTGGACATGTGAAGGCTTTTGTCCTAAGCCTAATCTTTGATACATACATGGAGGAGGTGTTTCCTACTCACTGTAGGGGGACAGCTGTGCACGGATTGTTCTGTGTGTAGTCCTTTCTGCCTTTTCAATAAGCCTGTTTCTATATTTTATAAACATCTGGCCTGTCTGGTAATAGCTAAGAGCTAGTTGTCTCTTCATTCTCCGATAGACTACAATGCGTGTTACTGAACATGCAGAGGAGTTGGGACAAGACTAGTCAAGAGACTTTCCTTTCACTCCTCCAAGCATCTGATTTCGGTGCTAAGGGATGTGGGCTAACTCACAAACTGAAGTAAAGGCAGGAGAGGGAGCTTTAACCTCAGTCTGATGGTAGTATATTCTCCCTCCAGGGGTCAGTCTGGGACATAACTACAACTGCCAGGACAAGTTTCTATAGTGTGCTTCAGATTCCATTGAGGAACTCAATAGTACAAGGGAAACATGACACACAAGCTCTGTGTCTGGCTCCCCATCATCACATAGAGGTCATTGACTGGACCACCATCACATCATAGAGGATGAAACGATTCGTGAAGGTGAGCTCGGTCAACGGATAGGGGATACAGCTAAATGGAACCTCCATGTTTAGAGGCAATATATTACTGAATACATTACTAGTTTCAGGAAGGCCGAAGCAGGAAAGAGGTGTTGCTTTCTCGTCCAGCTTGTGGGCTTCCCTAAGGCATTTGGTTGATCACTGTGAAAAGCAGAATGTTGGATTAGATAGTACTTTGGTCTGATCATCTCCTACATTCTTCTCTCTGAATAAGATGTTTGATGGCTCTAGGATTGGCAGATCTGACCCACCAAACAACTTGACACTGCTCAAGTATTAGAATTCTTTTTCTTTCACAAAGGAAATAGACATGGCCCTAGAATGGGAAAGCACTTGCTTGCTGTTTGACAGCCAAATGCTTGCATTTGTTTGGCATCCTTAATTCAGGTGCATTCATGTGACATCCTTGATGCAGCCCCCTTTGTCCTTGTTACTTAGAAGCCTCAAAAATACTTTGCATTTTGCCTACCATTTGGAATATGTACACCCGCTGTAAAGTGGTCTGCTTAAAGAATCCCTGCACTTTGTACAAATGGCTATTTACGATGTGCTGTCAATACTACTTCACAGAGAGGAGTGGGGGGAGGAGGGATTGATGGAGCACTGAGCCTAATCCATCAGTCACTTCCCTACAAACTCTAAACAGATTTTAATTCTAAGCCCAGATTTACTCCAGCCATCTGCATAGCAAACATGTCTCCTCCATGAAATAGAGAGATACTTTATCCCAGATGCTCTTTTGCAATTTGTATATTGTGTCCCGGCTGATAAAATATTTGTCACCGCACAAATGTAAGTCTGCCTCCTGGATAACTTAAGTCCTCACTGAAAAGGCAATGCTACAAAATTTAGCACTGACTAAACTCCTCAGTTTAAAAATGAAATAAAGTGGGGGGGGAGGGGCTGGCACAGCTACATGGTTAAAGACAAAGTACCTCCAAGATCTCAGTGCTGTCCTTTGATTCTAGGCAGAGGAAATATGTTGAATGTCAAGCAAACAAGGACATCAGAGACAGCTGAAATCCAGGCTTTTTTTTGGCCCTGTTATGAACACAGACACAAAATGCACATATATCACCAGTGAATCATAGCCGAAAACATTTTACTCCAGAGTAGCCCCCATATACTTCACTGATACAATTCTGAAGTGAGTGGTTTGTGGATGGCAGCCTTAATCTTCAGCTCAGAACCATCTCCTGGGACAAGTTCATTCTCCTCAATTCTAGGCACCTCGGTTGTGAAAGCCAACATGGGAGCCAATTAGAGTCAGCCATGATAGTGGCCTGACAATATCAATGCTTGAGGACTGAGATCCATCAACTCATTTCAAATGATTCCCTCAAGGGCTATCTGACAGCACCAATGTTTAGTCACAGCTTTTCCCTAGTTTAGGTGGTTTGGAAGTATTGTCCCGAGCTAGTTAACTGGTTCAGACTCTATGCTGTACAAAATCATTTTTTTAAAATAACTCCCTCCCATTAATAACAGAATTGCTTGTTCACCAACACCTCAGGAACTGGACGTTCTCAGGATTAACATTATTTGTAACTTTGAAAAACATGTAACCAGAAAAGATTGCTCTCATTAGGTGAGGCTATCTCAGAATTCCCTTAGCTTCTAGAGGGGAAGTAATTCTCTCAATAGTAGTACACAAAGCATTCTGGGAGGACTTACTCAGGGCCTAACACTGGTAACATCCACATTAATTTACAAATACTCTGTTTCCATGTATGGCATCAGAAGGAACTGGAAGAAATAAAAAGTTACTATAACTCCAAGCTTTAGTACTATGTTGTAGTCCTTCCGTCCCCCCCACCTACTGGGAGAAGGAAACAGAAACTAAATATGTAGTTCTTCCTCCCTTTCTCTTGCAGTGTCTGCACAACCACTGAATTAGGTTGCCAAGATAAGAACATAAGAACAGCCCCACTGGATCAGGCCATAGGCCCATCTAGTCCAGCTTCCTGTATCTCACAGCGGCCCACCAAATGCCCCAGGGAGCACACCTGATAACAAGAGATCTCATTCTGGTGCCCTCCCTTGAATCTGGCATTCTGACATAGCCCATTTCTAAAATCAGGAGGTTGCACATACACATCATGGCGTGTATCCCATAATGGATTTTTTCTCCAGAAACTTGTCCAATCCCCTTTTAAAGGCATCCAGGCCAGATGCTATCACCACATCCTGTGGCAAGGAGTTCCACAGACCAACCACACGCTGAGTAAAGAAATATTTTCTTTTGTCTGTTCTAACTCTCCCAACACTCAATTTTAGTGGATGTCCCCTGGTTCTGGTGTTATGTGAGAGTGTAAAGAGCATCTCCCTATCCACTCTGTCCATCCCCTGCATAATTTTGTATGTCTCAATCATATCCCCCCTCAGGTGCCTCTTTTCTAAGCTGAAGAGGCCCAAATGCCGTAGCCTTTCCTCATAAGGATGGTGCCCCAGCCCAGTAATCATTTTAGTCACCCTCTTGCACCTTTTCCATTTCCAAGATATTTTACAATATATTTTGACATACATTTTTGACATATTTTTATGACATATATCTACAAAACGAAAGGCAAATACTTGTCAAGGTAACAATTATTTGATGGATTAATGGAGGTGATCACACTTCTCATGCATACTCATTCAACACTTGATTGCCAATGTCATTCTCATTTGTACTTGATTAGTGAATACACATGAAAGAAAATTAGCCCATGACACTTCCAAATTGGGTCAACATAAGAACACTCTGTGCAGTGTGAAATTACCTTAGCCTGAAAGAAGTGTGTGATGTTCATTCTGGTTAAATAGCCATGTACGTGGTTAATGGAGACAGAAAGCAGAAAATCTACTATTTGTTTTCTTGTTGTTAGCATTTCTTGCCAACGAAATGTAAAGACCAGCTTTGTTTTGCATAAGAATGACTCACATCTTCATTTGTTACCCAGAATGGACTATGACCCCAATCTGATTGTTCCCCACCCGCCAATGCATCGAAATGGCTACCACTGCATCCTGTGGGGGAGGGCAATTGAGGAGATCTCTGGGTAAAGGAACAATTGTTCTCTTACCTTAGGGTAAGTCATGTGGGGGAGGGGGGTCTACTTGGACCTGCACTAGCTAAATAGCTAAATAGCTAGTGCAGGTTCAAATGAATCTGCGCAGCAGGATCAGGTCCAGGAAGGGGATAGGATTCAGTTATCATCACTGCTGTCAAACCCACACACTTCCTGGACCTGATATACCCATCGCCCAACCCCATTACCACCCTATTCCACCCTCCTGCCACTCTTTGTCTCCCTTGCCATCTTACCTGGATGGCATCTCCTGTTCTGCTGGCACTGGTGGGAAGGCTTCAGCCTTCCCAGCAGTGCACTCAGTAGCATGGTGCCAGAGAGTCTTTTACGACTGGTGCTGACTGCTTTACACCAGTCAGCACCAGTAGAAGAGGCACAACAACGGCTGGAGCAGATAGGATTGAGCCATATGGGTTGACATTTTTGGAGGTGCTGATCAGTCTTATGAATGCTACCCCTGTCATCAAACAATTGTCAAGATTATGGTATAACTTTGAAAACCTTCAAAATGTAGCTCAGTTCTTGAGCCACAACATGTGGGAAGCACATCATAAACACACAAAAAAGTCAATATGCCGGCTTTTCCATACCATTCCACATATTCTCCATAACCAACAAGCATGAACGGTCTCTGTTTCTAGTCAGTTTCCTTTTTCAACAAGAATGATTTTAGAATTCCAGGTCATTAACACTGGTTTTAATGAAAGGGACTTCTGTCAGCCTTTTGTTCAACATAGAATCTTTCTTATCAGTAGTAACTAGCATCTTGTAAAAAGAACCAGTGCAAGAGGATTCCTTATGAATGTGTTTGCCATATTTCAGAATCTTGGAAAGTCCCTTGCTTTCCCCTGAATATGGCCTTCCTTTTTAGTAATACTTTTTTCTTTCTCTGACCAGCGTGGCTCATTTCAGATGAGACTATCTGCTGACCCCACCCATCACACAATTCAAAGTGAAGAAGAGCACAACCCACTCCCCACTTAGCCTGCCATTCCACTCCATATACTCACTTCAGGGATGGAACACTGGACCAATCCATTACATGATTCCAATACAGCTTTAAACAAAACCACATGGTAAGGGGAGGTTCAGGTGTTCTGCTCCCCCTCCCATGTGAGTGTGCAGGCGAAATTGGCACACTTGGGGGAAAGAATACAGTGACAGGCACATCCTCAATTTTAACTGCATAGTGAGTGGGGCCACCACCCAGCAAGACAACCTGTCAACCGACCACATGATGACTTTCTGTCTAAACATCCCACCTCCTGCATCAGAACATAGTATTAAAATGTGTAATGGGCACAAAATACTTGGGGGGATCTATCTGAGGTAATCTATTTCAATTACATTTTACATCTCATTAACTGAGACATTTTTATTGGTTGTAGAATTTTAATTTCCTGATAAATTTACTTCCCTTGGTAAAACCCTTTCAGAAGTCTTGACTTAGAATTAGAATTGGTCTGATGAGCAGCAATTATGCAAAAATCCAGCTCCTACTATTGGTCTTTCTGTTCAAATTTGCTTCATTTTCATACTGGCAAGATTGAAAGGTTAGCCACACATTACACTATGCGCGTACAGTGGTCTGTATACAGGTACATGTTTGCATGTGAATGAGACTCAAATTGGGCAGCTGCCAGCATGGTAACCCTCTAATATATTCTCAAGGAACTGTAAGCACATTGCACTAGACATAGATGGCAAAATGAAAGCAAAGCAGAAATATGGCTTTGATTTGCTTCTAGGTGTTTTATTACTCTGCCCTGAGCACCGTAAAACAAATGGAAAATCTGCAAGCAAGTTTTAGCATTATATGACAGCATGGCTCAACCAGTAAAAGTCTTGCAACAGGCCAGGGAGGTTTAGATTTCCCTTCACTCATTACCAACAGTAGAGGAACACTAAAAGGAAACACTTTCCTTTCAATAAAGCATTATTATTTATGATTACTTTAGCTTTATGTCCTTTCCTTTTGGGTGGGTTGCACAAACATTTGCAGGTTAACAATGAAAAGGGGCAAGGAAAGAGAATGGATCACTATCCCCATCCTGCAGGCTGTATATGAAGGAGGAAGGTAAGTGCTTGTGATCTTCCATCACCATTTTTACAAATTGTACCAAATGTTGACAAGATCTTTCTTTGACGCTACATCATATTGTCATTTCAGTTTAGGACTCTGCAATTTTTGGCAATGAACGCCCCCCCCCACACACACACACACTTGGCACAATGTATTCTAAGATGTATCCATAGATTTAAAGCCTGCTCCTCTTTCCTGATATCAACACCTGTAAGAATGAATTCTGTGTTTTAGGGTCCAGACCAAAATCAGTTTATGCCTTGGCTTCAGATATACAAGTCGTGCCTCGTTATCCACTGATTTGGCATCCACTGATTTGACTCACCACTTATAGCATGGTCCAACTTTAAATGCCTTGTAACAAGGGGAAAAAGCACCAAAACCCCATTTCCTATCTTCTTGCTGTTAAACCGCACTGGTTGTAAGCTTCTCCAGGTTAAAGATAGCTTTAAAGAACCACTTCTGGGTTTCTTGCTCTTCCATTGTCACCCCAGGATGCATCAGTATAGACATTATACCTCATTCAGTCATAATTTCATTCCATTAGATTCCATTATTCACCTCATCTAGTGGCTGAATGCAGTATAGCATCTATACCAATGCAGTCTGGGGAAACAATGGAGGAGCAAGATACCTGGAAGTGGCTCTTTAAAGCTATTTTTCCACTGATTTGGTATCCACTGATTTATTTTTAATCCACTAAGGGTTCCAGAACAGAACCCCAGTGGATAACAAGGCACGACCTGTAATTGCATAACTGAGATTCTCCCATTTTCTCTCACACAAATGTAATCTCCTACTGAATCCATCTGCTAAATGACGGAACTAGTGGGTAGGAAACAGGCTTTTTAATTTTGTCAAGAAATGCAAGACACAAGCCTGGGAATAAATACCAAGATGACTTTCTTTTGGCACTGAGTAAACAGTACATAATGTTAATTAGAAACATAATTACAGTACACAAAAGACAAAGCTGGCCAACAAATCTATCAGAGATCTATGAAGGTGTTAGGGAAATTGTGGATGATGAGGAGAAAAAAATTATGTGGGAGTAACTGATACCAAGTCATTCATTGGAAACTATATGAAAATGCAAGCCATACTAGTGTGACAGAAGAAATAGTACAGTATTGTGAATCAAACATGGGCTTGCAAGAAAGAAAAGAGTGAAAACAATCAATTGGCCTCTGCATAAGAACCTATAATCAACCAAGTTCTGTTCTGGAAGTCTAGGATGAATTAATTAATACATTTATCAGCCTTGTGGAGAACAGAATGAGCAATCATTGGCTGGTTTTTGTGTGAATAAATCAAATTTGTAAAGCCCATCAAGACTGTAAGTGGCTGCTTGATGAAAGTGTGATTTGAGGTTTCATTTAGGATTACTTTATATTGGAGGGCTCTGATAAGTACCCTCAACCTTGGTTTCTAAAGGCACAAATAAGCATGAAGTAACATTTACCCATTTACCCATCCCTTGAACTGCAAGATATAGCTTAATGTCAACGAAGCCCTTTCCTAATTTTACATTATGTGGTCCACTGTTGGGGGGGGGGGGCTTGCACTCAAAATATTTTAAGCCCATGCTTTATTTATGTACATTCAGGATTCAATCTGAGCCAGGATAGGATGCACTAGAGATTGTCGATGACAGCTGTTTTCAGCGTGAGGGCTCAATTCTGGATATGCTTAGTTAAATGAGAATCTGGTAAAATTCGAAATTAGAATCTGGTAAAAATAGTCACCCAGACAAAGCCCAAGCCTAAACAGGAAGCTATAATGGGCTTTCTTATTGTCCCCAAAGATGGGGGAGAATGTCCTTTGTGGCCTGGTGGTTTAACACATTGGCAAACTGAGGTTCTAGTCTTGAGGGCTCCTGACAACATTCTAGAACCTTTCTAGTTTAGAAAATGACCACTCTCTAGCCTCCAAACACTAACTTATTGAGTATCTTTACAGTGCTTTCAGCTCACCATGTGTTCAAACACTGAAGACTGTATTGCAGTCAATTTGTTCAGCTTTTAAGCCAGTGCAGTGTAGTAGTGTCAGCTCTTTGCCTGCAAGCTCTTTGACTTAACCAGCCAGTTTATTTCCAAAAAGGTGTGAGTACATGTAGCACAATGCAAATATAATCACTATTATTGCAGGTCCTTATCCTTGTGATAGCATGTTTGCAAATGTCTTCTTTTTATATCCTGTGACTACAGCGATGGGGTGTTTCAGAAGAACTCAGAACAAGTGCATTTGCTTTGTTTGTTTCTTTAATCTTTTTGGCACCAGTGCTTTTCAGCTCTGAAGATGGTAATGCTATCAAAAACTCAAAATCCCTTCCCAGAAGCTGGCATCCCAGAAGGAGAAGCTGGGCATGTGTGTGCAGATCATTTACTAGCTGTCAGACCTGGCCCCAGGTTTGACTGCTAGATTGCAAAATAATTAATGCTCCATTTTGGAATCTACAGAGTGGATGACAAATGCTCCCTGACCTCCAATGAATATTTCATTGCAGGGAACAGTGAGCTGACAATTAAAACCTCTTTGCAGTGGTTCCTGAAGGGCTTGGCTTCCTTTGTCACGTTCCTGTAGGAAGAAATAAAGACGTTTCCCAAGCAATGAGAAAGCTGACTGTATCATGGTGCCCCCTAGCCAGTGACTAATAAAGTGGCAAGGTTTGAGGCTACAAAAAGAAAAGGCAATCTTAGCAACACAGAACAGCACATATCAATGATTTCTAGATGACTCCTACTCAGAACAGCCTTCATCTTTTGCTCTCCATGAGGCCAGATGAAATCCCAGGAAATTTCTGGACCCCTCCTTTGGCTCATGAGCCCCCTTTTTGACCCTGGGCCAGATACAATTTATCCCCTGAACCCCCCTCTCCTGGACCCTGACCTGACATAAATGAGAAATAGCCCTGGCTTCTTCTGAACTGGCGGCCCCACCCTCTTTTGCTTCTCTCCACTTTGGGAAGAGACCCAAAAGAAACTTTATACCCCCTGATAAAATTTGACTCAGAGGCCCTGCATCAGGTCATAGGGAAGCTTGGAAATGCTGAACCATTGTCTGTCAGTTGTGATGGGCTAGATGAGAGAGAAGAACAAACCGAAACTTAACCCAATTAAGATGCAGGTACTGTTGGCTGGTGTTCTTTCTGATCCAGGACTAGCTGAGCAGCATGTTTTGCAATGGCTAGTGCACCTTACACTCATAGGAGGGTGCCTCCCCCAAACCATCATTTGCTTGGTGTCGACAAGGAGTTGGGGGAGCCAGGGAAAATGGCCGCCTAGTAGGTTATCTCTGCCGGCCGCTCCTAGTTGTTTCTACATTTTTTCTTCCCTAGATAGGACCTCTGGTTTACTTCTTGTCCGGGAGGTCTTAGAAATTGTCCCTGAACTGAAAGGCACTGGCAGCTCCTGTTTTGTTTACACCTATGCGTGGATTACAGTGGATTGTTATTTCAAATCTTGAAACGTGGAGGCCATGGGGAAAAAGAGGAGACAGAGAAACCATTCAGAACATGGTGACTCTCCCAGCAAGTCCTCAAAACAGAGACGCCTGGATGAACTCTCCTGGATGCAACATGTGAGTGAGCCTATTTTATCCTCTAATAAGTTTGCTGCTCTTGATGTCCAAGACACTGCGGTGGAGTCAGAAGGGGGAGACCAGCGGTCCCCCTCCTCCCAGGTGGGAGATGTCTACGACTCACAGTCACCACATTTCCCCTCTCTATAGGACAAGCTCTCGCTACAGGAAGAGAGTGCTACTGGTAATCGGTTTTTAACTGTTTTAGGAGATTATTCCATAACAATGGGGAATATGATCATATACATCTGCCGGCAGTTCAACTCTATTTTATCAAAGCTGGACTTTCTTCATTAGGATATCCAGAGCCCTCCTCTCTCACCCTCCCATCCTGCACAGCATTTGGACACTCACTTCAGACATCCAAGAAACCCACTCCTGTCTGTAGAAGGGGTGAGTTCAGAAACCCATGTGAACTCGGCCCATCCCTTGCTGAGAAACCAACTGATGTTAGTGATCTGGCACATGCCCCTTAACTGGGGAAAATGGACAAATAAACCACTATCCAGGCTTGACGTACACAACACTGATTTAATTGAATTGATTAGGCTCCCTCGGTGGCACCCAATGCCACAATGTTCTCGCATCTTGTTGAAATTCAAGACTCACAGGATTCCTCGCTTGCTTCATGAGAGGAAGTACATTCTTGAAAAATACAGTATCTTCCAAAACCGGGAGTTTGGTGAAATGCATACTAATCCACTATTCCAGAGAAACCATCTGAAGCCTCCATTATCAGTTTCTTCTGCAGTTCCAAGGCCGGTCAATTTTGGCCAGATGCCCAGCCCTCAGTCAAGTGATAAGTGTAATCTGCTTGCTGAAAACACAGCTGATCCTTGGTCCTCATTACACTTGGATGTTATGTCAACAGTCTCTGATCTGAAAGCGGCCACTGACAGCTTTGCTAGTCTACTACTGAAGTTAAAAGCCTCGCTTCCAGTGCAACAAGGCAAAGCACCCACGGATGCATACAGCTTACCTAATGTCCAACACTCAGAAGCTGGGAAAGGAACGCGTAAAAGGAAGAGCCCAGCATCTAGCAGCAGCTCCCAGGCTCAATCACCGGTTCCCAAGCCTCCACCAAAGGTACCAGTAAATTTGCCATCACGGAAGAAGACCTTCAGATCCCATGATGACCTGCACGGGTCTCTGAATGGACAGATTACAACTGGAACTGCTGTATCCTTGGAGCCAATTACATCAGTAGTCCAAAATGGCCTCCTTTGCAAAGCATGTGCACCTTTGGACACCAGCAGTGCACACACAGAAATAGACTGCCCAATGGAGACAATGCCTGCCACTCCTAAGTGCCCTGTGAGGATTACAAACTCAACCACAGAGGTACAGGATGAGTTGCCTGCCTCAGACACAGTGTGTGTCAGGAATCATCTTATGAGGAATCCTGTGTTCCACTCAGAGGAGATCTCAGACACTGGTGATATCACTCAGTGTTTGCCTAATGCTTCTTCACAAGCTACAACGCCTCCTCAGAATACTAGTCCTCACAGCGGTGATACAAGCTCCCAGGCCATGGACCTGCTGCTCCAGCTGGATGTAGACAAGGACACGCTAACCAGGGAGGCTCTGGAGGCATACAGAGTTCTCCCTCGATAAAAGCAATTACAGATGGTCAAAAAAATTGAGATGGTTTGGCAGGAATTAATGGACATTATATTGACCCAATGTTCTTCTGCGTCTTTGAAGAGTTCATCTCTACGAGACCCTCAAACATCATCTCTAGAAGCAGACCCCCTTCGGAAGTTGCCCATTCAGGCTGAGATCCACCAGGAGCCTCCAGGTGGAGGAAATTTGCCTCCCTCCCCTTCTCAAGAAGAAGATGAGATTGTGAAAGGAACTAAAAATGCCTTCGAGAGCCTTCCAAGAATGGAACAAGTAAACATATTAAAATGCCTGGATAAAGTTAGAGCAGAACTTATTAGCCCTAACGAGGAAGCTCTGACTGGCAGAACGCATCCTTTGGTTCTTCCAGAGCAAACTTTGGGTAATCAATCTGAATCAGAAACTACTTCACTCGGGGAACATGTTATTAATTCAAGAGATTCTGTGCTATCCACGGAGGCAAACTTAGCCTCATCTAGCTAGGTGTCTCATGCCCCCCCTAGAAATTGAGAACCCGCCCATGAATGAAGACTGACTGATCAACCCTTCACCTGACTTGGTCTCTCCCTTTTTGAGAATCCTCTCCTGGAATATTGCAGGATGGGAGAGCAAGGAAAATGACTCAAATTTTTTAAGTTATCTTAGAACCTTTGATGTAATTATGTTGCAAGAGACGTGGTTTCCAGGGCCAATTGCATCTTAACGGATATAAAGCTTTTTTGCTCCCTGCTATTAAACCTAATTCTAGTGGGTGCCCATCAGCAGGCTTAGCCATACTGGTGGCAGAGCATCTTAATCCCTGCTCCCTAGCCACAACTTCAGGGTGTTGTAAGATGCAAGCTTTAATGATATCCTGTGAAGCTATTGATTTATTATGTATTAATGTCTATATCCCCCCTTTATTTAACAGTTCTCAGAGATCCCAGCTCTGGAGTTACCTCTTGACTGGTATAGATGACCTCAAGAGGGACCATGCTCTAGCTGAAGTTGTTTTGCTGGGCGACCTGAATTCCAGGGTTGGAAACTCTAATCAAATCTATTCTAGAGCATGGATGATGGATGAAGAAGATTCTTTCCCCTCATTTTGTACGTTAGACAGATGGTCAAAGGATTCTCATTACAATGCTAATGGCTTGGCCCTTGCAAGATTTTCCGTTATTTCTAATCTGCTCTGGCTTAATGGGTTAAAGGAGTACCCCAATGCTGGTGAATTTACGTACATGTCACCTCGTGGGTCAAGTGTCGTAGACTATGCTCTAGTGTCCATGTCTTTGAAACCACACGTGAAAGAGTTTGACATCGGGGATCTTACCATTAGTAATCACTTCCCTTTAACCCTCGTACTTGATCTACACTTGGGGACAATGCCAGCACACCCAGGGGTGTGTAAACAGAGAGTAGTGGCAAAATCATGGTGAACAACACCCTTTCTTTAAATTTCCATCAGTTGATTAGGGAGTCAACAAGTATAGATTTATTATCAGCCATTTTGAAGGAGCCTGATCCCTTTGCCCAAATCCAGTCATTTGAAAGCCTAATTGATCACATCCTTAGGACCCTGGGTTCCAACCCTAAGCAGAGTACTATACGTGGTGTGTCCGATAAAAAGGACTGGTTTGATAAAGAATGCAGAGACCTCAAGGCATTGATCAGAGCAACTTATTTGGCCTTCAGAAAGTCTAACGCTCCATGTGAGTCAGTTAAATATTTTTTCTACAAAAAATAATTTAATGCCTTACTGTTAGATAAAAAGCAGAAGTATACCTATGCTCAATGGATCAAGTTGTTGCAAGCGATACAGCAAAAAAATAACAAACAATTTTGGGCTGTGGTATCAGGCTCTCTTAGCTCCAAAATGTATGACCCAGTTGTAATCTCTTCTTCTATGTGGATTAAACATTTTACAGCATTATTTTTTGATAAGAGCAAATCCCCAGATACCCGACCCGACTTACTTCTTCTCATCTACCTATCTGGCCCCCTGTGATGCCCATGGAGATTATACAGATAACAGATCAATTGAAATCAGGGAAAGCTGCCAGACCGGATTAAATACCACCTGAACTCTTAAAATGTGATCCTGAGTGGTGGGCTCACTTGCTTGCACCCTTCTTCACAACGATCGATAGAACTGGCTTAGTTCCCAAAGACTGGGTCTCGGCAACAATCATCCCAGTTTTTAAAAAGGGCGACCCTAACCTCCCTGCGAATTGCCAACCTATCAGCTTGCTCTCTGTAATAGGCAAAATTTATGTGAAATACTAAGTAATAAGTATTTTTACCTGGATCACCTGAATTACCTGAATTACCTGGATTACCTGGATTACCTGGATTACCTGAAAGTAATAAGCTTTTTACCTGGATCAACTCTAAAAATTAGCCGCCCTGGGTCCCTTTAGTAGCCGCCCTGGGTCCCTTTAGGGAGAAGGGCGGGATATAAATAAAGTTTATTATTATTTATTATTATTATATCCTAGAACGAGCAATCAGGATTTTGTCAGGGCAAATCAACAATGGATAACTGTTTAATTTTATCTCACCTAGTCCGTAAACAGATTAAGAAAGTCAAGGCAAGACTCTATGTGGCTTTTCTTGATCTAAGAACTGCATTTGATTCCATTGATAGAGATCTTCTTTGGTCTAAATTAGCCAGCATGGGGATTGATAAAAGACTATTGATGTTAATTAAGATAATATACTCCAACACATCATGTAAAGTCAGATATACCAGGAGTGGTAGCCTTACACACTCCATTGCTATAAACAAAGGGGTTAAGCAGGGATGCATTCTGGCTCCCATGCTATTTAACCTGTTCCTGAATGATTTAGCCCCGGCCTTGAAGACAGTGGATGGTCATTGCCCGATACTTGTGTCTTTTCTAGTGCCGCTATTACTGTATGCGGATGATGCGGCTCTTATTTCTCGAACAAGAATAGGCTTAAAACATCAACTTAATAAATCTATAGAGTATTTTACATCCAACAAGTTACAGATTAACTACTCTAAATCTAAAATCATGGTGTTTGCCAACAATTGGAAACCATTTAAATGGTAATTTATGGGCAACAAAATGGAACAGGTAAAGACATTCAGATATTTAGGCATTAATTTCCACTACAAGTATTCGTGGGTTTTTCATCGTAATGCAGTCCTAAATGCATCAAAAATCTCATCCCTTGCAATTTCCCTGGTTTTTTAAAGCCAAGGTAACAGATATGTCCCGGCTGCTTTAGAGGTATTCAAGGCTAAGGTACTTTCACAAGTTCTTTATGGCTGTCCAATCTGGCATAAGACCTTGAATTGTTCAACTGAGAGCATACAGGCCTCCTTCCTGCGGAGGATCTTGGGTTTTCCCAGATGTGTTCCACACTCTGCTATGTGTCTTGAAGTGGGTTTTATCAGACTCAAAACGTTGGCTTGGTTGAGATCAGTAAAATTTTGGTTTGCAATCCTCTTCAGTGTTGCCCCGTATGGGCTAATGTACCAGCTTCTGGCTAATCCAGTACTGCCTGTGGAGGTTGCGGATACACTCACCAAGCTTAAATTGATAGGACTAGACACAGCAAGCCTGGGTATGTTTGGTTTAATCGAAGCCTACAGGACTATCAAGGAAAGATTGCTCAATATTGAGCGTCAAGAGCTATTCTGTGCAGCTAACACCATTTGCTCCCAACTCCATCTGCACATCCCAGTCAGTTTTGGGAAGCCAGCTTCTTTCTTTTATCACCTGCAGTGCCCGCAGGCTCGCAGAGCACTCTCCCTTGCGAGATGCAATGCATTTCCATCAGCTCTGCTAGCAGGCAGGTTTAGTGGCATTCCCTACTCAGAAAGAAGATGTACCTGTGACAGGAATTGTGTGGAGACATTACATCATATATTTTTTATTGCCCACTGCATGACACCCTTCCTAAGAACTATCTGGCTCCACTGCTGAACAAAATGCAAGGTTGGGAGGATTCATTTAAATGACAAACCCTTCTTTCTATAGAGGAAACTGACTCTCTTGACAAGGTTGCCAACTTTGTTTCTGGGATACTAGCAGGACGGAATTCTGGGTCTTCTGCTATATTATGGTGAATGGCGGGAGGGGGTATTGGATGATTATGATTGTTTTATTTTATTGTTTTTGTTGTTTGTTTTTGTGTGGGTGGGTGGGTGTGTTCTTGATGTTTGTTTGTTGTTCTGTATTTCCTTTATCCATGCCAATAAAGGTCTTATGTACATATGTACGCTTGGTGTCACACCCACATATACATTCCAGCATAAGCTTTAGAAGCTGTATCAGCCTCATCAAATTGTAAGTAGCCTCTCCCTTGCCAGCAGCCACCAGTAGCCTAGAGCAGGGGCAGGGCCATTGACAATGTGATAATGGGGTGACAGGTGTGTGTGTGAAGTGAAATTGCCACAGGGATACAGGAATGCCTTTTTGGTGTCAGATTCCTCATATAGTTAGCAAGTGCAGCAGTACTAAGAGGATGAGCAAAGGACAGTACATATCATTCTCCAAAAAGTAAATTTCCTATAAGCTTCTCAGCATGACCACAGTTGTTGGGTGCCTGCTAAAACTTTGCTCCACCTACTGAGGAGTGTTAACAAGAAATGTAGGTGCTTACACTGTTAAGCAAATAAATGTTATCACATTTGTTTCTTTTTAGGCTGCCCTTCCTTCAAGGTGTTGTGCATTGTGTCCCCACTTCCCTTTGTTCTTTCATGAAATCCGTGAGATTAAACGGAGAGCTAATGACTAGCTCAAGGTTCCCCAGTGAACTTTCATGTCTGAGTGAGGATTTGGACCTGAATCTCCCTCATCCAACCCTCTAATAGACATCACACCACTTTGGCCCTCACATGTCTGGCATGGTCAACTTAGTTACGAAGCAGACTAAAGTCTCCACCTCAATTTGGTGGGTACAATTTGGTCACCCCAGCTACACCTCTTCTGTTTAAATATCAAGAATGGAGAACCTTCAGCATGATGCCAGGCAGGTGCATCACATCTGATTCCTACAATTTTAGCATTATCCTTCCCAAGATGGCACCACCCTAGAATAACAGCTGTATTTCACCTGCATGCAGTGCACATGTCCAGCATCTCTTGGAAATATTTCCATCCATAGTTACTGGAGAAAGCAAGCCTAGGGTGGATGCATGTAGAAAAGGAAGCCAACAATGCAGAAGACAACTAAAAAAATTTAAAAAAATTATTTTAATTGCCTTAGAAATATAAATATACACTTTATATTCATTCTGTTATACACAATATAGTACATACACAATTTACAAATACAATTTTATAATCAATTCACAACCCAACATATTAATTTTCAAAGAGTGAAAGGTACATCATTATGGGACTTGATTTCAACCTCTCTTGAATACCATTATATTTCCCCAGATAAGACCAAGGAAGTGTATTCAGGGGGACATAAAGTATGAGCAAGCCCGCTCAAAACCATATCAGGTTTAACAATTTAACATATCTGGGTGAAAAGTCCATGGTTGTGTAAAATCCATATTGTTAAAAAGTCCAACAGTCTCCTTCTGTAACTTTTTCAGAACTTTGTCAGGGAAACATTGGACTTTTTAAAAAACATGGATTTTACACAACCATGGTCTTTTCACCCGAATGTGTTAAATTGTTGGACTATTGCTGGCCATGAAAACCTACAAACATATATACCCAGTTTGTCCCTCATATCCATATGCCCATTGGAAAATTAGTCTCAGTTGAGATCCTGCATAATACAGTTTAGTATTTGAATAATTTATCCCTCCCTTCACATGAAGTTTCTGCAATGTAGTCGACTTTACTCTGGGTGGCTGAGAGTTCCATATAAAAGTACTATCCCCAGCTGCTCGTGTGCATCTTCACTTTTTTCATCTCAGGCAGCAGAAAGGACTTTGTTTTTCTCACTCAGGCAACAAAACGCTAAGGCCAGCCCTAGTCTACGTCCATGGAAGTAATGATAGTTGCTTACACAACCTGGATGAAATTACATATTGAAAAAGTATCATTTTTCCCCTCCATCATTTCTCTTTCTTTGCCAACACAGTTTCCTGCACTCCTCCATAAGGCCCCTCTCTGAAGCATCCTTGAGTCTTCCTGGGTCTAGCCTTGCTCTTCTTGAATTTCATGCTGGATTCCTGGACCAGCCTGTGAAACCAGCAAAAACAGTGCTGACTTTAAAGATGGGTCCTCCGTCTGACAAACAAGGATCTTCTGATTACAGAGTCATGAGAACAGATGAATAGCTAACGTGTCTGGATTTTTAATGTTCTGCTATTGAAAACTAAGGAGAAAGAGGATTGGGCTGAAAGACCAACGGAAAGCATGGGTGCGTGGAAGTTAAGCCATAAACAAAGACAATATATGATATCGGAGAACACAGCTATCACTCACATGCCACAAAAATTAAGGCATGCGTCTTACAGTTCCCTCATTTAGAATGACAAGTGAATTTGGAAATGCCTTACGGCCTAGTCCTGAGCTGCCTAGGGTGCAGGGCTGCAGCGGTACCGAAAATGGCTGCCACCTCATCCTGCATGCCTCGGGCAGCCGATGGCGGCTCCTTAGGAGAAGGGGACTTTTGTCCCCTTCCCCCAGGTAAACGGAGTAGCCCCACAATGGGACTACTCAATTCACCGCCAACCAAAAGGTCGGTGGTGAATCAAGAGCCTCTGTGTAAGGCAGTGAGCCCAGGTCTCGCCCCCTCCCTCCCTGCTCCCTCCCCCCAGCATGCCTCCTCTCCGCCCTCTCCCTGTCTCCCCAACACCTCCTCCCCCTCTTCCCGCCCTCTGCTTGCCTCCTCCCTCCCCAGAACGCCTCCTCCCTGCCGCCCCCCATGCCTGCTTACCTCTCCGCTGATCAGCAGTCCGCGCAACCGCTGAGCAGCAGAGCTCTGGTGGCTGCCTGGCGCTAGCCCAGTGCCAGCCACTGGTAAGCCAGCGCACACCGTTCAGGACTGGGCAGTTAATGCTTACCTTGAATGACCCTTTCTGTCTCCATGCATGTTTTTATATTCATTTTCTTATCACGCCGTCCTGGAAAACCATGTACAAAATGAAGCTACTGAAACTGCAGTATGAGGAAGCAAATAGCGCTGACAGTTCCTTTCTGTCAACGATTGCTAAAGGACAGAGGCCTTCACAGAAATTCAAAACACCACCATCCCCAAACCCCAATGGTTCTCCACATACACAAAATTCCTGATGGACAGGAAACACCATGAAAACTTGCAGCATAACACCAGGCAGTGAGGAAGTATATTCTATCCCCTGGTTTCCCACTTCTTCCCCCAAACCTCCAGTAGTTAAGGATAAGATTGACAGGACTGGGGAAGCTGAGCAGGGCAGCCTCCACTAGAAAACTTTGGGGGAGTTCCGAGTCAGGCATGCTGACATTTGCCCATCAATCTCCTCCTCTGCTAGTGCCAGGAACAGCAGTGATGGGCTGGCTAAAGAATGACACCTCACAAGCAAGATGGATATTCAGGGCCTGTATTAGATGACAAACTGTCAGAAGGATTGAAATGCAGCACAAAAGGATGGCCAAGTAGGCATGGCAGTGGGACAGAGCCTCCTGATTGATGTCACTCTGATTTCAAGGCTGGAAAGCGCAAGCGACTTCCCTCAGCACTTCAGCATGGGGAAGGGGGCATCCCATACTTCACCCATAAGCTGTTCCTGTTTAGCAGAAGTGTCAAGGTCAGTGAGTCTGAGCTGCCAGGAGGCCCGGCTCATGAAAGCTCTTATTGAGTTCCACTCTTGTTGCCCTGAAAGAATCTACTGAGCACAGTGATGAAGAGAGTGCATTTCTAAAATAACCAGAGATCAGCTCTACTTTCTTGCATTGTCTTTAAAGAGGAGGACTACATTTTCACAATGTTCTGCTTTATGCTCTGAACGCTGCCCTTTTCCAGTATTGTGAAAATATTAACAGCTCCTCCACCCTGTTCCTCCTGGCTTCCACTCTTTCACAAATGTCTTCTGCCTGTTTTCAGCCATTGCTCCTTTGATCTGCTATTGCACGGGGCAAGAGAAGAGGGAACTCATCCCCATTGCCATGGCAACTGGATCAATACTCCCTAGCATTATATTTGTTGGTTGGTTTTGCAATGTCTGTATACCACTTTTCAGGCATAATGGTTCTCAGAGTGGTTCAAGATAACAAATCAGGCTTATAGACAGATAACGTTGCCCTCGCAATGGCAGATTCTGTAAAGTATATCAACGCATGGAAGAAGAAGCGGTTTCTGAATATTGTTATTTGACTAGCCCAAGAGAATTCCTAAGGCAAGAGAAGGAAGCATTTTCTCTAAGCAAACTACCTTTGTGCGATGTTGTAATGACTCCTGACTCTGCTTCGCTCAAAGGCAATGGTGGTGATGTGGCAACAGGAGGCATTGGGAGAGGAGATGTTCTTCAGAGCCCTCCCCCAGGCCACCAGGGGTTACTTGTCCTGCTGCTGCTGCTACTACTACTACTATGACTCTGAGCTGCTCAATGCCTCCCCGTTCTTCGAACTCTTTGGACAATGACTGGGATGCTGGCAGGACAGTGATGGATAGATCCTCTCCTCGCTGATGTTGCTGCTTCACCAGGTTTGTGGCTGCAGAAATGAGCTACCAGGGCTTAAGCTCTACAGCCAGATGTTTTCAGTCTCTGTGGGACACTCTTGTGTCTCAGATGGCAACAGGAGACACTGGGGCTACATCCCGCTGTGCACCCCATTGAAAAACCATGTGCCTCAGAAACTGGCACATGTTCCCTCTTCCCCATTCAGCCTGTACCTCTCTTGAAAACAGTTTTACACTCCTGCTAAGGAATGAGCAAAATTGCTAAAAAGGGGGGGGGATGCGTGCATGTGTGCACTTGCATACTGATGAGTACCTCTGTCTCTGGCTAAAAGTGTGTGCCTGCCTGCATTTGAGTTTGTCTTGCCTAACAATACACAACTGTGGCTGTATATCACATTTATTATACACATGTTTGGGGAGGTGGTAAGAAGGAAAGGATATAGCACATTTATTCAGATCTTGCTCCTCTGACGTCTTCCATGTGCATTTACCGAGAGCCAGCAGCACTAAAACTGCTTCGGCCCAGTATTGACCTGCAGCTGCTGTCCTGAAAACATCTGGCAACTGGTACCATTAAACAGCATTGAGCACAATCCAATATGAATCCAATTTGAAGACTGCAATCCTAGGCATACTACCTTGAAAATAAATTTCATTCAACCATTGTGCTTACCACTGAGTAAATGTGCATCAGATTTGGTTGCAAGTTAAGTCTCATTTTTCCAAGTCAGGGACTTAAGCATGTGCTTAACTCTCTTCCATTGAAATCCATGGGACAGGCTTCTAAGGTTTTTCTTCAGACAAAGAAGATCAGCTGATCTCCTTTGGAGGATCCAAAGAATCTTTGGGGGAAAGAAAGCTTAGGAGTCAACCCTTGGTATTTAAAAGGGCTTAATTTGACTGGCTTGTATGATTGTGCTTGCATGTGTCAAGCTGCACGATTTTAAAGATGGTCAGTAAAACTTTCTAAGGCACAAAACTGGGGGAGAGGGGGACATGGACATCTGAGTTACAGAGTTAGCTGCACTCCCCCTTTGTAACTGAATCTCAGTACTGTTGCTAAATATTAGCCAAGGTCACTGTTTATTCTGCCTTTCCTTGCTGTCTTCCTTTTTGTACAGTGTATACTAACCACATTAGACTGTTTTATGCTATTTGCATTTTTTACTTTTTTTAGGGCGCAATCCTAACCCACTTTCCAACACCCACATAAGTGCAATGCAGCTCCAAGGTAAGGGAACAAACATTCCCTTACTTTGAGGAGGCCTCCGTGGGTGCCACCCAACTGCAGGGTGCAGCACATGTCCCATTGGCACCGCTATGCCAGTGCTGGAAAGTTGATTGGGATTTGGGCCTTAATATGTTTAAGATTGTTATTGCTTTTACTTATTATCTCTATTTTATATTTTTTTCCTATTTCTGGTCTATTGCATTTTCATAGTATTGTCTTATTTTGATTGTATATTGTTAGAAAGGTGAGTGACAGTGTCAACAATGATGAGGGAAATAATGTTATCTAGCTGTTGCCAGAGCAGAACCTACAGGAGTAGCAGAGCGATAGGCAAGTTCCTACCAGGTGAATTGGACCAGAAAGCCGGGAAACCAGTATCTGAGGACAAGGTAGCCCACTGTTAAGGCAGGATTCATTTATAATTCAGCAGCAGTTCTTAAAGCAGATGCAAGGCTGTCATGGAGGGTAATTCCTGACTAAGGTGGCAGGTATCAATGTGATGATAGCAACATCATTCTGACATCTGCTAAAGGAAAGATTTATTGTGTGGAGGAAAAGCTGATTGCACAACCATACATTCATTTGCATTACCCATAATTCTATGAGATGGGAAACAGCTGGCGGGAAAGAAGGGGACAAGCAGGATTTCAAGTGACTCACTACCATCTCTTTATTCTTCCTATTCTAGGGACATATAAAGCACACTCTTGGATGTACATGGTCCCAGGGTCTGTCCTTAGTATTGCCAGTGAAAGGCTGTCAGGTAAAGTACTGGCAAAGACCTCTGCTTGAGACCCTGGAGAGCCACTGGTAGTCAGATCTAACAGTACTGTTGGAAAGCTGATACAACGGCACCTGCACAATATGGGGGGGGGGGAGTGTATTGCCAAAGAGGCAAATGACCCAGAGACTACCTGTCTCAGATCTTTACTCTTGCCCTCTTTGACCAGTGGACTCATGTGTGACCAGTTTTGTCTCTACATTGCTTCCTTCTCTCCCCCCCATCTTCCAGTGAGCAAGTAGCTCTCTCCATGAGCCCTGCCAGCTGCATGGAGTCAGCCACACCACAAGATCTACACACTAGTTCTAGGATTCCCGATCCCAAAGTCTAGCATCTGTTTTGTCAAAAGATGGCCACAGGAAAGCAGCCTGGAGCATAACAGCTAATAAATCTTTGTTTTATTAATTTTTAACTGGGCAGAGCCATCTAACTAGCAAACAAGCCACCAAAATCCAAAACAATGCTTGAAATTTAGTAAAAGAAGGCAGGGGGAATAGGAGTCTATGATATCTGCCAAGGTTCCCCAGTCACTCCCTGACTTTCCTTGGACTTACACCAGCAAAAGTCCTAGCATGGGTCTGAGGAGACCCATTGGCGGCCAGGCAGCCTACGGAGAGATAAGTATAAAATACTTTTACTTACGTCTCCCAGGCAACTTTGTCTCTCCCCCCCCCCCCCGCCATAGCATGCACTGCCTGCTCTGTCAGCTGCACTTCATGCTATGAACTCAGTGGAGGATAGGATTGGGCAGTTAGTTCAGATTCAGGAGTTCAGAGAGAATCAAAAATGCAACAAGATATCTGTACAAGCTCAGTGTGAAGAACTCCGGTGCCTTCTGGGCCATCTGAACTGCAAATCAGGATAAGGATCACAGTTACTAATTGCTTGGGATTACACTTTGATTATATCCTCCTTAAAGCTCTTATTAAAACATCCCTATTAACTCTGCTCTAATACAATTCCCTTCTTGTGATTAAAAAGATCCCTGCTTTCACAGTTTCCTGCCTCTGGTTTTGTGTTTCTAAATATTTCTTCATTTCCAACACCTTGTTTGGCACTTTTGGTATCAGACCTGCGCTGGGGGGAGAACTATTGCAAAGCAGTAGAGCAGAGTGAGGCAAGGCAGGGGAGGAGGACTTCCTCCCTTATATATTCCTTTTGGTTTAAAAAGTGAAAGCAGCCTCCCACCCCACCCTGGCTTTCTAGGCGGATGGAGCAAGCGTGTATTTAAGAAGCACGCAGGTGCCCCAGTTTGGCTCCCAGTCTGCTTGAGAGTGGATCTAGTGGCCTGCTGCCAACAGCTGTCCAACCACAGCCTTTGAAGTAGCTGCCTTTGGATTCTAGTCCTAACCCTGCTCCTCCTCCCTGCACAAAACAAAGTACAACATAATTTTGCATGTGTCACTTCATAGGCTCCTTCCCAGCCACCCTGATTTGTGATTTCTATTTCAGGAGCTCCACACAAGAGCAATGCTGATTAATTCCCCTTCTAGGAACTAAAAGTAGCTCTAATCCCAGGCTGTGGAGAAGGAGGAGGAAGGAACCCTGAGCATCCACTCGGCGCACTGTATTAATTCTGGCATGGAAACAGCACTTCTGCTGCCTCCAGGATGACTTAATTTGTTTCCTAATGGACACAATGCGTGGCTGATAAAAGCCCTAAAGTGCATTTTAAGAAAAAAATTTAAAAATGATTGTTCCTTCATTGCCCACCAGAGGATTCTTTTGCAATGTTTATGCTCCTGTCTGGTTGCTCTCCAAGTAGAAAGGCGCAGGTTCAGGAAACAAAGCAATTAAGTAATATATATGCAAACCTGGCCAATTTGTTAAGTCCTGTTTGTTTATTCATTGGCCATTCTTCTTCCAAGGAAGTCAAAGTGGTGTTTTAGATTCACAATGACTCTATGGAGTAAGTTAGGATGAAAGGAAGTGGTCAACCCAGAAGCTTTTTAGCTGAGCAGGGCTCTAAGCCCTGGTTGTGCACACCCAACTTGGAAGAAGGGCATCTAGGCCTGCCTGGAAAAAGGATGCAGGCTTGAATTGCACCAGAGTTTTGATGGTATCCAAAAAGGGGTGAGTCTTTCAGGATACCTTTATAACCTGTTAGACTTGTGTGATCCTATACCAGTGCCACAGCTCTTTGCTCGGATTTCTCCTTGACTAGCACCCCAGTCTGTCTGGGCTTGTCTTGCCTTCTAGCTCTATACCTTGTCCCTTGACCCTGTTGGTTCAAACTGTCTCCCTATCTCATCACCCTGCCTAGTGAGTCCTCAGTGACCCTCTTCTGCTCTCCTTTTCATCAGAAGGAGGCCATTAGTTGGAGCTCATAGAAGCTTTTATTCCAGAGCAAGTTGGGCCTCCAGCCCAGATTGGAACCACAGCAGGGAACAGTGGGTGTCAAACCCTCCCTAGCCTCTGCTGTGGTCCCAATTTTGCTTAGGGTCCTCTATGTGTGCTTTGGGGGTGGGTGGGCTACACTAGAGCCAATAATATAATCAAAGTCAGTCAAGTTTGGCTCTTGGTCCTATGTACTGGATCACTGGTTTGTGGAGAAAAGAGGAAAAATCCAAAAGGAAATAAATAGGTACTAGGCACTATTGTCAGTAACAATTCCTGTGGTGAAGGGACACCCTGAATCTCCAGCCAATCCTAAGGCAAGAAGCCCCTTGGGCTCCTCCTCCTACCCTACCTCATCCAAGAAAATATCAGTCCTCCCATCCTTCATCCAATGATCATTGGTTCTTTCAGAGGTGGGAAAGAAAGCCTGCTCCTGGCACCCTCCCCTTCCCTGGTCTTCTCCAGCCACTTGTAAGACAAGAACCCCCTTGGGCTCCTCCTTCTGCCCTACTTCAGCCCAAAAAAAATAATCAGACTACCCATCCTTCGTCCAGTGATCATCAGAGATGGGCAAGAGAGCCTGCTCCTGTCTCTCTCCCTCTCCCTGGGCTTCTCCAGCCAATCGTAAAGCAAGAACCCCTAGGGCTCCTACCTCAGCCAAAGAAAATATCAGTCCTCCCATCCTTTGTCCAATGATCATTGATTCTTTCAGAGATGGGCAAGAGAGCCCACTCTTGCCTCCCACCTCCTATGCGCTACGAAAGCAAAATATTAACCTTTCCCTGCCTCCTGGCTGGAATCTCCCTGCTCCTTGCCGGGTCCGAATGATGGCCCCACTAGTTTTTTCATGCTGTGAAAACAGTAAGCAAGCACACCCAAACACAGACAGACTTGAGTCCGCATGCATGGGGATGAGTGCTGAGTCAGGGAGCCCCTGACTCGAGTGTTTTGCCAAGTCTTCCATGCGCATGACTTGAGTGTGCACGTCAGTGAAAAACACGCATTTTCACGACTTGGACTCAAGTCGCCTGACTTGCGTTTCCATCCCTGTTAGTTGCTCTCTCAAAACCTCAGTAGCAAACTCTGATGATCTCACATTCATGTCACCTGGGGCTGCCTACATTCAAATCCCATGCAAAGTAGATTGAACTCTCTCATATATAGTTTAAGCCTGGCCTAATCAAACTGTTTTTTCAGGCTAAGCTTTCAAACCTAGGCCTCTGCTGGTCACTGAACCGACATCTAATCATTTTGATGCTAAGTTACAACCTCACTAACAACATAGATTGTTTCATCATTGCTCCCAATGGGGTTTCTTACTCATTCCTTTGAAACACACAATACTGGTCACTGCCAGGCACAGGGTGCTGAACTAAATGAAGAATTCATCCAATATGAGATGAAGGTTCACATGTTCTGTAACGCTCAGTGAATGTTAAACTCCAGGGGAGAACATGGCAGCTGTCCAGGCTACATGCTCAGTACTTGGAAGAGTTGAAAACTGTTGCCCAAACATAGAGCCACAGTAGTGGCTAATAGCCTGCAGTAGTTGGGCAGCTGCCAACTAGGGTGCTGTATCTTTGGGGCTGGCAGCAACTTTCTAACATGCATTTTTCAAGTGCTGTGTCTCTGAGGTTTTGTTGCCTTGGTTTTGCTCATGCTTAAGTATGTCTGCCCAAGATTATCAGACTGCTTTCTTTAGCTTTTCTGTGCTTTATGATTTATTTTCCCTTTGCAGAAATTTCTGTTTATTTTGGCTTTTACTGTACAGCAAAATGTAAGCAGGGGCAGGGGGGCATAGTTTATGTTCTAAGTCTCATCTTCTTCTTGCCATGTATGGCAAGAGAAACAAAGAATGAAAGAAGAAATGAAAGAATGAAAGATCTAGGAGTTGAAAAAGGAATTTAGCCCGCTTTGATTATGTATAATCGGGAGTCAGGCAGGAATCCAGGTGATTAAAACAAAATCAGAAGCAAAAAAAAATCTAGGGAAGGGATTTAGGGCCTTCCAGTCAGTGTTCTTTTAAAAATGGGAATCTGCAAGGCGTTGCACAGGATCCATGCAGTCTTTTCAGTCAGGGCTAAGTGCTTGCGCTACAGGACATTTAAACATCTTTAACCAAGGTAATGCTTCCACTTTGGTGAACTGTTTATTTTCTTTCTTGACTCACAACTTTCAGTATAAAGAGCTCTCAGGGAAGCTTATAAGTGCAGCCAAAATAAAAGAGTGTAATGGCACAAACAAATAAAAACAGCAGAGTTAAAAATAATAATAACATGACAGGAACAAATAAATGGTAGCAAACAATGTCCCAAAAAAGGCATGAAAAACTGAGAAGGTCTTTGTCTGGTGCTGAAATGATATTGAAGTAAGTAGCAAGCAATCCTTCCTAGAGAAAGAATTTTACAAGTGGGGCACCACAACCTAAAAGGCACAACCTCTCACCAGTTGCCATTCCATCACTTCTCAATGCGGGTGTATCCACGGCAGAACCTCCAGTGTTGATTCCAGTACATTGGCAGGCTAATATGGGAGAACATGGTCCAACAGGTACCTGGTCCTAAGCTATTCAGTGCTTTAAAGGACAAACCCTTTGAATTTGGCTCAGGAATGGACCAGGAGTACATAGGTAGAGCTGTTTAAGCACTGCTGAAATGTGATCCAATGCCTGGTCCTAATTAGGAGCCTAGTAACTGAACTGCAGTTTTGAACACATCTTTGAAGGCAGTCTTATGCCCTTCATCTTCAAAGGCAGTCTTATACCCCTTATGCACACACCTGTCATGCTTCACCCAAGTTACACCTCTGTGAAGAGTACAGTATGTGCTTTGCATGCAGAAGGTCCCTGGTTCAATCCCTGGACTCTCCAGGTCGGGCTGGGAAAAACCCCTATCTAAAATTATGGAGAACCACTGCCAGTCAGTGTAGACAACACTGAGTCAGATGGATTGTGTAATGAGTTTTGTGTGTTCATGTGACCTGCATGCAGAGGGAGTAAGTCAGATGGATTGTTGTGAGGTGATCCTCTTACTCTAACAAACCCCTTCTACCTTCTCTAGAGAGGGATGAAAAGAGGGAGCTGCACCCATTGCTGTTGCAAGGTTACACTTCCTTGGGATCACCTGCAACTGAATGACCTTGTAGTAATGTCTAGATTCTGCTGTAACACCCTCCCTCCCATTCAGGCACTCACACACATTATGCACCCCAAAACCAGTTTGTTAAATCCTGGTTTTGAGATAGCTTGGCACCGTCAGGAGACCAATTTCACTGAGCAGGCAACAGGGAGCTCTGATGGAGTTCCTGCCTCCATGTCTCAGACAATAAATAACGCCTACGTTTGTACATGACAGACACCGATCTCAGTCACTGACACCTAACTCATCCTTGATCCGCAATCTGTCTCCATAACAAAAAGCCTGAACTGGTTGGACTGAAGGGTAGTGACTACAGTAGCGAATGACCCCTGCTGTTTCCAACATCCTTCTTTGCTAAGTTCTGTCATCTTCTCTCTGTCACCACCCATGATAGGTCCAGAATTTTGAGTCAGCTTTTGCTTTTGGGTTTTAGTGGCTATAAGCTTGCAGCCTTAACATCCATATGCACCCACTTAAGCAGAGAAAATTGGGTTAAGGATAAAAGGAAAATGGATTTCTCCTCCTTTGTGCCAATGCACTATGGCAGTATGAGAAATGATGTCTATTAATTTGTGGATGAGGCTGATATCTAGTAATGGATGTCTAGCAATTTGCTGATACAGGAAATCTTAATTTGATTAGTAGGGCTGGTCCTGCTCCCAAGTAGCTGTGCTCAAAGGTCACATTTTCAAAAAGGCCCAGCCTCTTAAGTACTCAGGTTCACACTGAAAATCTGTAGATGTCTTAAGTTCCCCATATCAGAGACAGGAGTAGAGTCTAGCGGAAGCATATGCTAGGCTTGCCAAGAACTGGTGCAGGAGATGTCCTGGCAAATTAGAATGGAACCACATCCAAGGCTGAGACATCGGTTTCAAACACACCAGAGCAGTGAGACTGGGAGGAGGGAGGCAAACCTGGGAAGGAATTCCGAAGAGGCAGTAGGCACAGGAACCTACTCTCCTTTTGCTTTAATATGATATTTAGGTTGCAACCTGGGAGCCTTCCTAACTATGGCCTAGTAAACTTAAGCTGGTCTGTAACACTTCAGACTGGAGGTGGGAGTCATAAAACTGAATGTTACACCACACAGAAAGCTTCATCCACATAGAAAATTAAGTGTGTAGGGATAAGAATTGTAGCCTAGCCTTCGCCTTGATTTACTAATTTGTGTGCAGAGGTGACATTTTTTAATTAAGTGTTCAGTGATGTGAGCCCCTATGCACAATCTGAAGCATCACAGCGCACACATAGGTTTACCACCACAGTGAAAACCTGACACAGGGCTCAATCTATCCAACTTTCTAGTGGCAATGCAGCTGCAATGTAGCCCCAAGTTAAAGGAGCAAACATTTCTTTACCTTGAGGAGGCCTCTGTGACTGCCCCCCAGGATGTAGCACATGCTCCATTGGCAAGGTTGCATCAGTGCTGGAAAGTTAGTTAGGGTTGGGCTGACAGCCTCATTGTTGTGGGCAAAACTGATCATCAGTGACATCCTGCCTCATTTTGCAAGGGCTGATAGGAGGCTGGGAGGTTTGAAGAGAGGCGCCGTAGCAAGATCTGTTTCATCTGTGCCTGAGGCTAATTTATGAGTCTCTCCGTGGGCACCCAAAGCATAACAAAGATGAACTGGCTGGCAGAGCTTCCTCTTGTTCAGAGAAGAGAGCAGGCAGGCAAATTCATGGAAAAAGCAGTAATGTTGTGCTTTGCTATAATAGGGCTCTTCTCATTTAAAATGCAATTTTAAAATTCCTCTACTGGTCTCATACACCAAGAGTCTACAGTAGTAACTCATATAACTAGCCACTAGCTAAATGGAAGAAACATCCTGCCATATAATTCCTTACCAGATGTACTGCTCCCTTGCCTTGCCTAGTTTTCTCAAAAGCAGTGGTTCTCAAACTAGTGGATCATGACCCACCAGTTTGTATAATGCTTCCCCTCTTCCTTTAAGGGGGGCAAGGGGGTGCTTTTACTTACTGTGTGTTAGGGCAAGCAGCAGGAGATGCAGGGAGCCCCGCATAGTCCTCCGCAGGGCTCCCCAAGGCTTGGAATCTTCAGAAACAGCAAGCACAAGCCACCTCCTGGCTGCATTTGCAAACCAGAAGTGGCTTGTGCTTGCTATTTCTGAAGGTTCCAAGCCTTGGGGAGCTCTGCAGAGGGCTGCGTGGGGCTCCCCGCATCTCCTGCTGCTGGCCTAACACATAGTAAGTAAAAGCACCCCCCTACCTCCCCTTAGCAATGAGATCCTGGGGATCGTGTCACTGCCCTCACCCCCCTCCTGCACAGACTTAATTTGGGAGTAAAGCTCCCAAAAGGTTTGAAAACTACTGCTCTAAGGAACAGCCAATTAGAAAACTCCAGGCCATCATCTATATTCAGGAAGCAATCTTACTGGTTTTCTTGGTGAACCCATGGCCCAGCCAATCAGGACTCCTACAGCTAGAGAAACTGCACCCCGGTTCTCAAGAGCAGCCCAGTTGGCTTCAAGTCTCTGTTGAAGAGACAACCAAAACTTGTCTCCCTGTTTCCAGTTTTGCCCATTTTCTGTGATTTTGACCTGTTTCCAGAGCTTGTACCTGTGTCCTTCCTTGGCTTCAGTGGTGTCCCCTTGATCTTTCTGTCCACATAGCAGTTCTGCAACAACTATGAAAGGACCTTGTGGTAGCTCTGATCTTGCTCAACACAGACCTTCTGAAAAACCAGAGCTTGGCTAAGATATTGGCTGTGCCCTGTCTCATGGCATTTAAGTAGCGCCCTCCAAAAATGTGAGGTGAGAGGATATGGGTTCAGGAGGAAATCCTGCCTGTAGGATGGCCACCCACACAATTCTGAAAAAATGTACCCCAAACAAAGAGAAATTGTATTAGGAGGCAGCTTTAGACAGTTCATCTTCTCTATAATGTTGATTCCCTGGCCATTCACCAGCCTAAAAGCAGAGTAAAATTCCATGGTGCAGCAGACTGATTTACGCTTCTGTCTCTAAGCTCAGAATCTAACCTCTTGCAATTAACCAGTATGAAGGAATGTATTTTCCCCTTGCTGTGTTTTTCCAAGTGTCCTGTAATGTCATTTGCTAAATATATTGGTGTGCTCTTTACCTTGGTCTGATCTTTCAAGACCTTTCAAAACACTCCCTTGCGTCTCCACCTCGGTGGGAATTGCACAAATCACTGTTGATTAGACTTGCCTCAAATAGGATCGTGTATCATTATCTAAATACCTCTCTTGCAAAACACTTTCTACCCCCAAGGACAAAAAGAATCTCAGAAAGAGACTCCCCAAGGCTGGTCTGTGCCTCACTCCGCAAGGAGTCTCAGTGAGGGAAAACTCCAGCTGCAGCAACACATTGATCTAAATTAAAGACTCGCAAGCCCGATCTAATTGCACTGACAGGGCACCAGTGTTTAAAGGCAGAAAATTAAGGCTGTTAATACAATAATGGACAGTTGTGTTCACTGCCTGTGCCTCTGACATTTCATACTGTCATCCCACCAGTTAAACGCCACCTTTTCCCCTTTTGTGGGAGTTAATGTGTTTTCATCCATTCACCCAATGAGGTAGCTCTCTCCTTGTTTGACAGGTACTAATACATTCTACCTATTAATGAGCCACTGGGCTAGAGCAGCTCTTGTGACAGAGTAATAATAAACCTCTGCACTATTCTCCAAAGGGATTTTTACACATGATTCTAAAAACCCTTCTTATGCTCTCCACCTGACCTCAGTGTGAATGGCTAAAGGGTATGTTTGATGTTAAACTGCCTGTCTTTGACTTTTTTTGGGGGGGGGGCATTATCAAAATTTACACATGCATACGTGTAATGCAAGAGAGGCTCAAAGGCCCCTTTAGTAGCATGTGTAAAAGGAAAGAGGGACAGAAAGTGGGTGCAGGGACTAGTGATAAGAACATAAGAACATAAGAACAGCCCCACTGGATCAGGCCATAGGCCCATCTAGTCCAGCTTCCTGTATCTCACAGCGGCCCACCAAATGCCCCAGGGAGCACACCAGATAACAAGAGACCTCGTCCTGGTGCTCTCCCCTACATCTGGCATTCTGACTTAACCCATTCCTAAAATCAGGAGGTGATAATCAATGACACCCACTTCTCTGCTCCCTAGTTTACTTGTGATGAGTAAACTAGGATTGGACTGACGGAAGGTAAACTTGGTTAGCACCACTCAAAGCTAGAATATTCCAAGAAAAGGTGGCTTCCTTGAGAAAGCCTCCCTCTGAAATTAAAAGAGAGCCCCAAAATGCAGGGTAAGGGTCTTCTGAAACCTAAGTAGTAGTGAAAAGTGGGCAGTGTGGTAGACAGAGGAACCTACTCCCTTGTGAGTGATCAAGCAGGTAAACAATAACAGTAAAATAAGTTTATTAAAAGGCTGAAAAATCAACATGATGGAGAAGGACATGCAAGGGGATTTATACAAGGTATTGCCAATTAGCAGAAGGAGAAAGGGGTATGTGTAACAAAAATGGGCAAGGATGCTAAAAGGCAAGTGGAAAATAAACACAAACCTGACGTGACTCACTGGATACAATCCCTACCTTTGCTTGCCCATGCCATTACAGGGTCCTAGTCAGGCACTTGCTCTTTAGCAGGATGGGCTGGTGAGCCCCTGTGAATGATCAACCGTTTTCAACTTTGGACCTGGGCAAATGTATAAAGGGATAGGTGTGACCCCACATTTTTATAACCTTTGTGCGTTAACCAGGTTTCCTCACAACAATCTTGCAAGGAAAGTTAAGCTGAGATTGAGAGATTGGCCTAAAGTCACCCCTGGTGCTTCATGGGAATTCAGTTCTTCCTAGCTCAGGTCCAGTTCCTCCCCATTACTATATTAAACTGGCTCTTGTGTTTAGGCAAAAGAATTAACAATACAGTAAACCCTCAATTTAATGGACCTTGATAGAACAGTGGACATTTCCTGCTTTATTAAAGACTAGTCACATACATTTTGCACATGTGCTTCTCCATTGACTTCAACACAGTCGGATTTAATGGACTTTTGGCTTTAATGGACATCTCTTTCACTCATTAGTCCATTAAATCAAGGGTTTACTGTATGCACATGAAAATGTTCTTACTGTTCATGTGCAACTTGAACTGCCAGCCACTGCAGCTTCCACAGCATTGTTGTAGTGTGGCTACAAGTCAAGACAAGATTCCCTGGATAACTTTGAATTTTGGGCAGCTACCTGTGTGACAAGGAAGTTACAGTCTGCATACAAAGCAATAATACTGATGTGAGAGCAAGCAAATATATACCAGAGACTACAGGATGGCACAAGATAGTCCAAGACACAAGAGTCCCACCCCTTCATCCTGGAAGTGCTGTAAAGAAATAATCTCGTTTTGTAGCCATGCAGAGCCCCCATACTTTTAGGTTTTTGTGACCTTGAGGACTAGTATCATGTTTTGATATAAGCAAAGGCAGCAAGTTTGGGCGTCAGATATTTTACTAGATTTAAGACCTGTGCTGATCAGGGACCTCAGTGACCAATCACATTAAAAAGAAAAGTATAATGATTCTGTTGATCCTTCAAACACACAACATTTCAGCCATATTTCAGAAAGACGGGGCCACCAAAGCCTTGTGACAAAATCTGCACGCATAGAACTGGATTAAAATTCATAGAGGTGCAAAACACAAGACAGAGATGCTAACAAAATTCTTCCCATTTGAATGTCTGTGTTTTGAATTGCTTGATCTTATTTGAAGAGCCAAACAGAGGCATTAGTGACCCTCTGCTCTTCCAGGCTTGGTTCAAATCACTTTGCATATGATTTGCCACAGCCTGCATCTATTTTCTTGAGAGCTAACCATATTGCATGTGACACAAAAAGGAGTGAGTATGCTATTGCACCCTGATTACATTTTACAGTATCCCAGGGTATGGCCTCAGGATGCAGTTGTCTTGCTGAAGTAAAGCAGGTCTAGGTTTGCTGAGGGCCTGGATACAAGCCTGCCTGGAAACACCCTCCATGTTGCAGTGAGTTCCACCATGGAAGAAAGACAGGATATTAATGTTATAGCATACATTTCAGTTTCATCAGTGCTTGTGCATGCCGGTTGTCTCCAAGGAAATAAAAAAAAACTTGAAAAATGGAGCGAACTTATTTTAAAATTCGCTGAACTGAATGTGGTTCCACATTCGCTGAACTGAATGTGGAACAGAGCCAGCTCATGGAGCAATTAGAAAACATGCTCATTCCTATTAGAGAAATAACATGGTCAGACCAATCTCAAATTGCTGCTGGATCCAGATCAGCAGTGGTGGGACCTCCCTTTGGAGCAGTCTCACCTTGAACTGCCAGCTACTGGAGCTTCCATTGGTATAGTTGTAAATATAAGTCACAAGACAAGTGCCTGTAACCTTATGAACTGCCTTCTAAGGCTTGGATCAGCTTCTTTTGCTTTCCCCCACAGTAATTTGCTGTAAGCCCCTCTGTCAGGCTTTGTAGCTGCTAAAAGCTGGATTCTCAGCTAAAACACTTGGGATCCAGCAACTTGCTCTTTGCCTTAACCCAAAAAACCAAATAAAAAATTTTGGTCTCCTGAGAGTGGAGCGATATTAAGCAGGTGACATTGAGCCTGTTGTTATGGGGGAACTTGGGAAGGGGGAGTGGAGGATGGGTTTGCAGAGAAATCACTGAATGAGCTTTGGCTGCTGCCTTACAGCTTCCCTGCTGCTCAGGCTGGTCAGGTTTCGCTTGAGTGACTACAAATGATAAAATCCAGGGGACAGTCGGCAAAGGCCACCGAACAAGCAGGGACAGCGGAAATATTGTTTCAGAGAGACAAAAGGGAGGCGGGAGGGGGGCTCCCACCAGGGAGGAGTGCTGACTCAGCAGCACCAGTGACAGTACCACAAAGAGAGCATTAGCAGTGCATGATGGTTCCAAGGGAATTGCTGTGGTCTGGGCCCTGGGAGATGCTCTCTTCTCTCGTTCTGCTGTGCATCTGCTGCAGAGAGCTGACAGGGATGGGGAAACGTGGGAGAAAACAGAGATGCAAAAGGACCAAAACTGGAGGGATGACTGTGCTATTTTGCCAGCTGTCAGGGCCCTCCTGTTATGTGCATGTTATCATTGCTGGCATGACAAGGAAGACAGCCTCCATGTATTGTGCAAGAAAGAGAACAAGAACCTGAAAAGCATTTATCTAGGACATCAGCAAAGAATGTCTGTCACCTACCTCTGACCTTGAACTGGGATAAAGAGAGTTCATGTACCATAATTACTAAGAGAGTCAACTGTGAGTCACAGCGTCTCTAGTTTGAATCTCACCTCTGCTATAAACTCACTAGGGCAGTGTTTCTCAAACTGTGGGTCAGGAACTACTAAGTGAGTCACGAGCCAATTTCAGGTGGGTCCCCATTCATTTCAATATTTTATTTTTAATATAGTAGACTTGACACTACCATGGTATGTGACTGCATTTGGGGAAATGTTACAGACCTGTACTTTTAGCAAGCTACTATGTATATTCTTTTAACAATGATAGTAAATGGGACTTACTCCTGGGCAAGTGTGGGTAGGATTGCAACCTAGGATGGTTAAAAATTTTCTTGCTTGATGATGTCACTTCCAGTCATGACATCACTTCCAGTGGGTCCTGACAGATTCTTATTCTAAAAAGTTGGTCTTATTCTAAAAAGTGGGTGCTAAATGCATGAGAACCACTGCACTAAGGGACCTGAGTCTTAATGCCTTTCCACCTCAGCAGCCCTGCTGCCATATGGGGATAATAATACTGTACTTACTTTAAAGGGCTGTTGTAAAAATTTACAGCATGATAATACATGAGGCATGTTTTGCACACTCACAAAGCATTATACAGATGCTAATTATTGTTAATTATGCGGAGAAAGGGCAATTAGTGAAAAGAGGTAGAAGTATCGTATCCCTGAGCAATAAAAATTATCATGGATATGCTTGAAAACATAACGCAACAAACATGCTGAAGCTAAGTAGGTCTTGGTCTGGTCATTGGATGGATGGATAAAGCTGACGGAACCCATGGGTACCAGCCCAAGCTCCTTATACAAATAATAAATAAAATAACAGTGCCTGCCTGAGGAATCTGAAGCTTTGTAGATGCTTCAGTTTGTACACTGTACAGTTTGTACAATCTACAGTTTGTACACTGTAGGGATACAAACGAGTCAGTAATTCAGGACCTTGCACTGCCAGAACTACCATTTCAGCAGAACAAGGCCCTTTACAGCAGCACCAAAGGTAGGCTGGAGTCATGCGCTGCCATAAATGGTGAGAGACGCGGTGCATGCAGCAGTGGTTCTGGGGGGCTCAATGGATGCCAGTAAGTTGGTGTCAGGAGCAGGCCATGAATGGGGAGGGGGAGTAACAGGGCATATTGGGGGAGGAACTGCGGTGTGTTGAAGACGGAGGGGGTAGATCTGGTGGCAGTTGCGCACACCAGATCTTATCCTCCATTTTTTTGTCCTCCCTGCCCCCTGACTGTCCTTTGACTTGTGCCACTGTAGCTGGTATGAGTCCAAGGAAACCCATAGATGATTGGCCAGCCTATGAGAGGGTAAGTAAACAATAGTATGGAAAATGTAAAAATAAAGCGATGGTCCTTTATGCCTACAACAAGTGAATATTTTTACTTACCTCCTACAGGCTGACTGAAATTCCCTCTACCATAGCATGCAGTGCAGCCTTGATTGGCTTGGCTGCATGCTATAGTGTAGCTGGGGTAGGATTGAGCAGTCAGACCCTTGTTGTTGCCTAATTCAATTGGGATATGTGTGCGAAATGAATATAATGCAAATACGCATTTAGAGCCATGGCTTTTAGCAAATCTTTTTTTCAATTTAGAGGAAGCAGCTTAGAGATCCAGTGGATTACTGATAATTTAGAGTTATACTCCCCGTACAAGATAATCGGTTTCATAGACAGTGCAGGCAAATATGTCAAGCAATTTCTTGGTTCACTCAGCTGTAGCTGTTGAGATTTAAGTATTAATGGTGTTGGACCAAATGTCGATTTGGTTTGGATAATTTGGGAGTTAGGGGAGACGAGGAGGAGGAGGAGGGGATATTTATTTTCAAGAGAAGCATGCACTGCAAGAGAGAACTGATTGAGCTCTGTGGTGCTTCTGCTTGCTATTTTGTCTTCAGACTAAATATCTGTCCTAATGAAAGGTACAGTTTTATTAGAATGATTTTGCTTGTATGCATGTGATTGGGCAGAAGAGTTCTAGAAAAGATTGCATACAAAAAAGACATTTGGAGAGGGATGCAGCAGATAGGCATTTATATGCTAATGCTAGTAGCCTCCAAGCCAAGATTAGGGCTCCTGGCTTATAAGAACATAAGAGGAGCCCTTGTGGGTCAGGCCATATGGTCATCTTTGTCCAACATCCTGTTTCCCATAGAGACTCACCTCTAGGAAGTCCACAAACAAGAGATGAAGATGTACCCTCCTTCTACTGCTGGTCCTCTGCAACTGGTAATCAGAGGCCTCTGAAGAGATAGCATAGCCATAATGACTAACCTTCATGGCCTGCTTCTCAGATGGCTTCTCAAGTTGGCCACTGTTGGGAGCAGAATGCTGGACTAGATGAATCCTTGCTTTGGTTTGACAGACTCTTGTTTGGGCTTCTGCAACCTATTAATGCCATGGTCTCTTCCCTGTCCTCTTGCCTGGCATCTACGAGGAGAAAAGCAATAACCTGGAGGAGGAGGGAATTGATATATCAAATGCCACAGAACTGCTTCTGTATCTGGACTTCCCATGCAGCACACAAAACATCTTAACAGACCCTACATTACCGATCTCTCTCCTTCTTATACTGTCTCTAACTTTACCTGTCAATCAGCTGCCTCCGTCTGCAGTTGAAATCAAATAAATATGGAAGGGAGACAGCTGGCTGCCAGTTCCCTGATCTGCAAGTGGCAGAGCTGGATCCACAACTCAGATACTCCTATGCTGAGCAGAGATGAAGTCCCTTGGTCTCAAGCATATCATGAAGAACTGACATTTTTGAAGGCAGATCCAGACAGGTGATCCCCGTGATGATAGTAGGAGACCTTTTGTAAGGAGTCATATGGGAGGGAAATGGAAAATGTTTGAAGAGAGAGACATTCACTATGTCCATTATTGCCAAGACCACGGGGTTTTTTAATGCAGTCACTGACATTTTTTTGCCAAGTGTGCAGCAGTTGCAGAATTTGCAGTTTCATAGATTGTCAGGCCTTGGACTGGCTTTGAAGTCTGATTGTGGAGTGGCCATACAAGAATCTGAGGAAACAGGTACAGCCACCTGATCAAGCAGACAAAGATCAGAAGGGCCAGAGATAGAAGACATATTCAGGGCAGGCTGCACTAGGTTGTGTGTGATGAGAAGCAGGGCGAGACGAGGAACATGTGCTCTGCCACTGAGTTGTGGTCTTTCATCTATGCTCACAAGTCCAAGATGCTTGCAGGATGAAATCCTGGACAACCAAACAAGACCAGGCCAGATCAAGCTGCACCCCCTCTTCAGCCCTTCAGGTCAGCACACATGGAACCGAAAGGTGATCCCAGCAGGTTACACAGAGGATCAAACAGACTCAGATCAGAATCCAGGAACCAGGCTGGATGCATTGTGTTCCCAGTAGTAAGGGAATGCATATGAACATGTCAGCCCAGGGGCTTCAAACATGTTTCATATAGCAGGCCAAATAGCATTAATGGAGCCTGCTGGGTGCCGGAAATGATATGATTAAGCAGGAAGTGATGTCATTAAGCAGCCACTAGCCAGAAATAAGCACTTTTTGCTTACATAGAAATTTATTAGCTACAAATGACAGAAGAGAAAATGTGAAAATCTTGATCCTATTTTCTAGATATAGGAGAGCCCAATTATCATGTTGGGAGGGCCCAACTGTAACGTAGGCCACCCTTTCAGCAGTGCCTCTTCTGCCAAGGCATCACTTCACAGCTCAGCAACTGAGAGGTGTTCTGCAAAATGACGCCTGAGCAGAAGCGGTGCTGCTAAAAGCGCAGCCTGCTTGATAATTGGCAGTGGGAACCTCCCCAGCCCCATGCACCGGGGCAGAGGTCCATGATGGCGTCCCCTGCAGGATACCGTTGCCCCCCGTGTGCGCATCCGCCCCCTCCCACTTACCTGGAGTGCACAGAGCCTTGTGCAACTCAGAATGCACCAGGGAAGCCTACTGAAGCTTCCTCAGGCTCTTTCAGAAAACTGAAAGCACAGTTTCTGACTGCATCAGGAGCTTCAGAGCGGTTTCTGCACAGTCCTAGAGGCGCATGAGGCTCTGCATCTGGGATATTTGCCCCTTTTCGTTAATGGCAGGTCCACCACTGATAGTTAGGTTCTCCGCGCATCTCGCCAGCATCTCCCTCTCTCACCCCTCTTGGTCTGCCCCTTTCCTTATACCGTTTCTGACCTTCTGAGGCCTCCTTCCACCTTTCCCTCTCAGACTCCCCGTGGAAGGAGTGCTGCTTGGAAGTGCAGTGCTGAGAGAGCCCAATTATCACGTGGACCTTATGTTTGACACCCCTGTATTAGACTGTGTCCACTCATCATCAGTAGTGTTCATCATTAGAGGTCCTGCTTCATGTCCTTTCACTATTGGAGGTCCTGCTGGCTGGAACACAGGGCAGGGTCTTTTCAGTAGCAGCATTCAGATTATGGAACTCTCTCCCTTAAGATGACTAATTGGCCCCCACTTACCCCCCCCACACACACACACTTCCAAGTCCATATTCAAATCAATCTAAAGTAGTCATCTACTGCTCCCATTGGTGCTTGCTTCACCACACAGAAAAATCAACACAGACTTCCACATTTTCTTATATTCCGTCTCAGAATGTAAGTATGCTGTTAACTTTGCCATCTTAATTATACCCCAACATTGGGGAAGCCATTCAGTTCTAGATGGATTGGCATTGTTCTTCCAATTACCTTGCAAAAACTAATCCAGCAGCTGTACAAATATATAAGATAGGCTTGTGATCCTTTACCAGAAGAGCTTTTACTAAATTCAACAAATATGCCTTGGGTTCTCCTGATAACTGAATATTGAAACTCACATTTAATATATTTATCACTTCATCCCAATACTTTTTTTCTCTTCTGCAACTTCACCACGAGTGGAAGAAATCTCCTTTATTATGTTGGCAATACCAGCAATTTCCATTTTGCGTTTTATAGATCTATGTATCTTCCAGGGTGACTGATGCCATTGGTATGCCATCTTATAAATGTTTTCCTGCAATTGCAATGAGGCAGAAAAGTGAGAACCTATGGTGAATATAAATACTGAGTCATCTTCTGAAATACCTCCCTGTACTACCCTATTTTATTCCATGCACTTTCCAAACATCATCTTCCTTCTATTCAAAACAGTGTCTGTTTTGTTTGTTTTTTACACACCAAACTTCCAAACTCATTCTTCTCTCTCGTAATTTTTTTAGAGTATATAAACATGTGTCTGTGGTAAATTTTTGAATAACCAGGATTATTAGCTCATTATTTGGGCAGCTTTATCAAAGGTTAACATATCACCATCCATATATAATTTTTTATACATGTCCAGATAATGTCTTTGCCATAGAGCAAAAGAACCTGACTGCTCATTGAGATTAAAACCAAGAAGATCCCTAACATAACTTTAATTCTATAAGTCTATTTTTAGTTTTTGTATAGAACCTAGCAATGTTTGCCTGCCTGCCTGCCTGCCTGCCTGCCTGCCTGCCTGCCTGCCTATCTATCTATCTATCTATCTATCTATCTATCTATCTATCTATCTATCTATCTATCTTGCTCCCATTGTGTACCACATGACAGAAGTGCCACAGCACAATGAAAGCTAGTAAAGTGAACATCCCAGATTCCTATCTTCTAATCAAGCTGGTAATGTCCAGCTTGTCCACTGTTCATTACTGACTTCCTTCCTCAATTTGGTGATTATGTTCCTAGGCTACAGGCCACAGTCTGGCCCAGATGGTTTCGCAAGTCATACCTGACTACTAGCTAAAAGTTTTATCTGCCAGAGTCATAAATTACCATGACAGCTTTTAGCAAACTTCAGTCCTTTTGTCTCCTTCTCATTTCCTTTCTGTCCCTCACCATTGATCAAACCTGCAGAGTGGTAGACTTTTCAAAAGCAAGAACAAAGAGAACCCTGGGCCTTGTCTAACTGAGATGTGAATAATATTTAGAGGCTTTTTCCATGCATGCATACACCATAATTAAGTTCTCACCTTGATATTGCCAATCATGTTACTGTCCTTTTTTTCTGGCCAGAATTATGATTAATGCCCACAGTGATGTGCTGCCATTTCAACTTTGCAAATACTTGATAGCCCCCTTTAGAACATCAGGGCTCATGTTTCTGCTTGCAAGGAGCCCACAAGTTGCCCTATTAATCAATGTGTAATGCAGTCAGCCTATGGGGAGATATCAGAGCCTGACGTTCTCTAAAAATGATATCCCCCATGGAATGTAATAAATATTTTTATTGCATGTGCTTTGTTGCTGAGAGCAGGGAAGCTGAGCCGGAGGGGAATGCAAGCTTAAAAAGTATTGCCGTATTGCCTGAAGGTCATTAAGTACATTTGGGTGAGGGAGAAAAGGCAGCGTAAGCCAATGCTTTTCCAATGTGTGGATCAAGGGCTCTAACAAGCACTAAAAAGCTGATGCTGGAGAGTGAGAGTCGTGTTTCTACCCATTAAGCCTGGTCTGACTTACAATGTCAAAGAGGAGATGGATCAGGTATTGACTGATTTCAGAGATTCCTGAAGCAAAGTCTCCCAACCATTCTGGGGGGCTTTAAACGGGCAGGGGCAATACAACCAAAGGGTGCCTCCAAACTAACAGGAGCATCTCTACATTTCCAAAATGCGGATAACTCCCCAAAAGGCATTAATATATCATCCAAGACTAAGAAGGAACATGCAGGATTAAGAGATAAGGAACAGTCATCAGAAGAAATCTCTACACTGAAAAATGTAGTCCAACAACCTCATATTTTTCCCCCCATGAATTCCTTTACATTTGAAGCAGAATTGAAGTGAATCAAATTGAACACAGTCATATGTCCATGTAGCAGTAAAGGCCTGCCATCTTGACAAGGAAACTGATCCTCTCCCTTCCCCACAGCTTTGCTTGCATAGACATCGGGTGGGCTCCTCCGAAACTCATCAGAGCAGTAAATTAGCCCCTGCACAGCACTGCAGTGTAGGGACTGCACTGGGAGAAGCACCAAGGATGTTTGCTGGCCCTCAGTGGAAGTTTGATAAGTTAATGCTTTCACAGAGACCACCTCTTCCTACCTGCCCTTTTACAAGATCTGAGACTCACCAAGAGCTACCTTTTAATGGTACTATCTTAGTCTATCTAAGCACCAAGTTCAGACCACAAAGGCATGAAGAAAGGCTTTTTGGTGGCTTTCACCAACCATGGCATTCCCTCCTACCAAAATCCAAGTGTCAGCATATTTCTAGTGGCATGACTTGCATGTTCAGGCTGGCTTTCTAAGCACAAGGATACATCATGAATACATCATATTTCAGTGAATTCGACTTATTTTTATTCTTCGTTTCTGCAGAGCTACCTCTTTTGTTTGCTTTTGTTTCCCACTTTGAGATAATACGGGACATCTCAGGTGATACATTTAAGCAAATACAATTAACAGTCCAATCCTATCCCATCCCGCCCCCCGCCCCCCACTGGCACAGCTCCTCCAAAAACAAGCATGCTGTATTCAGCATGGCAGGGAGGATCAGGCAGGGAAAGGGGATTTAAATCCCATTGCACTTCTGTAAGCCTCCTGCTGTGCAATGGGTCTCCTTGGATTTGCACCAACTGCAGACTTCAGACCAGAAGGCTCCAGACTTCCCACCACCACTGCTGAAGCATGCGACTCTGTGTGCTACCAGCACCCTTTCAGCTGCTTTGCTGCAGACATGCATTCTGCTGACAGCTGGCCCAATCAGATTGGGCCATAAGTGCTGATGTTGGCATAGGATAGTGGCTAATAGAATTGTGTCATAAAACTGTTTTCAGTTGGAGAGCTAGGCATTATTGCTCATTGTTCTGACTGCAGATTATATTGCCATAATGCTAAAAGTAGCCCAAAGTCCACCATTTCAGTGTAATACTTTATGTCATAAATTTTTAGACTATCAGCTGTTTCATCAGATCTATGATAGTGATGTAAAAATAGCTTAAGAAGTTGACTTTCCAGCAGAGTTGATGGCTGCTCACCACACCTGTATCAGTCTGTTGCCTACGTTGCTTTATATATATATATATTGGCAACCTTCAGTCTCGAAAGACTATGGTATCGCGCTCTGAAAGGTGGTTCTGGCACAGCGTCTAGTGTGGCTGAAAAGGCCAATCCGGGAGTGACAATCCCTTCCACACCGGGAGCAAGTGCAGTCTGTCCCTGGTCTGTCTCCCTGGCTATGGGCCTTCCTTCTTTGCCTCTTAGCCTCAGACTGTTGGCAAAGTGTCTCTTCAAACTGGGAAAGGCCATGCTGCACAGGTACACAAAGTCATGGACAACCTCCAGTTCATGCGCAGAGATTGTAATGCAGGGAGGTGAGTCCACATCCTGAACCATGACCTGTGTTTTCTTCAGGCTGATTGTCAGTCCAAAATCTTGGCAGGCCTTGCTAAAACGATCCATGAGCTGCTGGAGATCTTTGGCAGAGTGGGTAGTGACAGCTGCATCGTCGGCAAAGAGGAAGTCACGCAGACATTTCAGCTGGACTTTGGATTTTGCTCTCAGTCTGGAGAGGTTGAAGAGCTTTCCGTCTGATCTGGTCCGGAGATAGATGCCTTCTGTTGTTGCTTTCTAAGTGCAGCATTAATGTGGCAAGATCAACACTCATGACAATAGGGCATGCTATTGATCACAAATGTGTAAATAAGAACGGACTTTTTCCATAAATGATCCTCGCTCATCCTCCTCACATATTTTCTCTGGAGTTTCAGGGACTGCCACAGCTCAGTATTGGATATTGGGCAGCATGAAGTCTCAGTAAATTGTCCCATTAATTGATCTTACTCATGCTCAAGTACTAACTGATTGTCATATTTGGAACTGGGATGCAATGCCCAGCTGATTTATAGCCCAATCCTGAGCTGCCTGGTGCCCAGGGCTGCAACGGCACCAAAAATGGCTGCTGCAGCATCCTGCGCACTCAGCGGGCAACACCGGAGGCTCCTCGGGAGAAGGGGACTTTCATCCCCTTCCCCGGGGTAAGGCAAGTAGCCCTGCAATGGAGCTACTCAATTCAATGGTGACCCAAGGGTCAGCATAGAATTAAGAGCCTCCACGTTGGGCGGGTGGCCCGACATGGAGGCACAGGATCTGGTGGAGCAAAGCTTGCGGGCCTCATTGCCAGTGAAGCACCGGTGGAGCACCTATGCTAGCTCAGCACTGGCCGGTGCTGGGCTAGCATCGATGGAGCACTGGTGCTCTGTCGCTCAGTGGTCATGCAGACTGCAAGGCAGTGGAGAGGTAGGGAGGCGGGGGGAGGCCTTCTGGGGCAGGGGAAGGTGGAGCAAAGGTGGGGAGAGAGGGAGGAGGCATGCCAGTGGTCCCACCTCCCTCCTGCCCCACCCCCTCCCCCGGTACAGCTCCTCCCTGCCCTTATGGCACATTTGCTACAGTGTGCGCCGGCAATGATCCAACACACACTGCATAGGATTGGGCCCTAGGACTCTTTCTAGTGATCTTTGCGAAGACTACCTTTTCTTGAAGCAAGCACTTTTCTTGTTCAAGGTGCAGGATCTTTTGCTTTGCCAGTACTTTCTATGGCATATATGATATCTCTGCATGGTAAATGCACATTCAGTGGTCTTGATTGCATGACTTGATCAGTGAAGGACTGGTGAATGGATGGTTCCAATTTATGATAGTGAGTTTGATTAGACAGCCTTTTGGTCTCTTTCTGTCACAGCCTCACAGAGGCTGAGGAAAAATCCGAGAATGGGGACTTGAGAAAAATTAATGGAGGTTGTGTAGTAAGCTTGCAGCTCTTGGTGAATTCCATTTTCAACCAACTATAAAGCTTTGCACCTTTCCATATAGGTGCTCTGCAGCTCTCTTAAGATTTTGCAGTGACATCCAGAAAACTTGACGTATTACTATGAGAGAAATGTTCCCACTTCTATGGTATAAGCACAGCTACAGCTCTGCAAAAGGTGGATCTTTACTCAGATCCACCTTTTGCAGGGCTGTAGCTGTCCACTCCTATGGAAGGATATGTAGACAACTGGACTGTTATCTAATCTCCAGGGCACAGCCAGGGTAGACCAGCACTAGCTAGGGGTGGACAACACCCTGTGCAGCTATCAATTGCCAGTGGAACCTGGAGGCTTTTGTAGCAGCTCCTTTGACTTTCTGCAAAAGGGCATAAGAATGACTAGTAGAGGGTCAGTGTGGGGCACAAGGAAGGAGCTGTCAAGGAGTTGTAACCAACTGAGTATAAGCTATGCTCTTTTGTGCTCATTTGTCCAATTTGTTCCAAAAAAATTTTTGGAAGCCACCAAACTACCTGCACCCCTGAGTGCCAGGCAGGATATCATAAGGTTATTTCTTCGCACTAAGTATGTATTATAATTTCAGTTTAAGCAAACTAGCCCAGCCATTGAGTTGCATGAGAAAGCTAGAAGTAGAAAAATGTATCATTTGTATAGGTAAGAAATATGCAGAATAGAAAGATCTACCCTTTGCTGGGATCAAGCTGTGGGAACAGGGAAGTAGCAGGTGTGGTGTGCTTCCTGGCACTTAGATATGCCTCTGTGCCCTTTAAATACGCTTTCTAGAAGGCACAAGGTTTCCTCTGGGTTGCCTTCCATCCAGAGCCAGGAAGGGCATGCTGTGTTGAAACAGCCCTGGATAAAAAGCCCTTAGATTGGTAATAGACTGTCCCTGTGACATTTACTAAATGTTTTTGAAGTTTTCCCTCTTTCTCTGCTAAATATCAGTTGCTTAAGATAATCTGTGAACCTGTGGCCTGGCCATTAGGCACTCCCTTTTGACTTGGTTAATTCACAGCAAATTACAGTCACCGTCTAAGAGCTTGTGGAAACGGCAGGCAGCAAAACACTGTAGCATTTCCCTGAGAATAACAGGGAAGGAAACAGAACAATAACCAGACTCTCTCTCTCTCTGAACAAAGGGCCAGTTATTCTACAGTGCCTGGAATATGGTCATTACCAAGCTTCTGAATCTTGAGATCAGTCTTGTGGGGGTTCCTGAATGAAGAACAAAAACAGAATCTGAGAAAGAGCAGACTACATGTCAGCTTAAAACTTACTCCCACTTTCCTTTTCTAAATCTTCTTGCTATACTGTGTCTATTCTTTTCTTCTTCTTCTTTCTTTCATATTGTTACCTATATTTCCTAGCTAGAGATGAGCAAAACCGCATGATTTTTCCATTGGAAAAGTGCTTTGTTTTTGTTTGTTTTCATTTGAGTGTCCCCTCTCTGCTTCCAAAATCTGTTGTGATATGCTGGTCATTTTGAGCCCTGCTTAAATTTGAAAAGTTCTGATAAGTTTCAGCAGCTTCAGATGCCTTCATGGCTGCACCGCCTCTGGGGCCATCATATGGCTAAATTGGGGAAGAGTCGGGTTGTGAAGATTCTTCTTTGATATTGTGAGCCATTCTATGTGCATGCAGAGGCTGACACTGCTGTTGAGGTGTGATGACATCATTGTGTAACGTCAGCAGGCATGAACATCAGCCTCCTGGGTTGATGTGGTCAATATCACTGGGCGCAGTGATCTGCTGCAGTGATCTATGACACTGAAGACACCATTTAGAGCTAGACTTGAAAACATAAAATTCCTGTAAGTCCCTGCCATGGATTTCTCTACCAGATTTTGGCAAATGTAAAACTTGGTGGTATATCATTTTCAACACCATTATTTCTACGTTCCTATGGCCAGTTCCCATAATATATCGATTACATGTAAAAGTGATTGTCATCTAGGTTGCCTAGGCCCAGTGCTTGAATGATGAGATCATTAGAAGATTTCTATGTTGTCTTTCAGTTTTGTTCAAAGGATCATCAAAGTGGCTTACAAATTTAGGAGGATTCCTTAATTAAGGGCCCAATCCCATCCAATTTTCAAGTGCTGGTGCAGCCACAATGCAGCCTTGAGGAAAGGGAACGAATGTTCCCTTACCTGGAGGAGGCCTCCATGATTGTCCTTCCACCACAGAATGCAGCACATGCCCCATTGGCATGGCTGCACTGGCACTGGAAAATTGGATAGAATTTGGCCCTTAATCCACAACTCGACTCTCCCCCAATTTAGGCATATGATGGGCCCAGGAGTGGTGCAACCATGAAGGAAACTGATGTGACTTTTTGTCAGGGGCAAATGATGAGGGAAACAAGGGGGCAGTGATGTGCCTTTCACCCCAAGCCTGCTGCCACCACTTCCCTCCAGCCTGCAACAGATGTGAGCTGCATTGATCTGTTCCTCTCTTGATAAATGTAAGTGAGATTGGATCATCAGCTTCCCTTCCTATACTCTGTCCTCATACAGGATTTGAAGTTTAAAGGGATGGTGAGGCTGGAGCATTTCGCTACCCCCTCTCCTTGCTTTTCACATGCACAGTGTTTAAAGCTTAAAGCAATACATTTCCTTTACAATTTAAACACTGTGTTGGGAAAGAGCTAGGAGAGAGAATAGCAAAGCTCTTCTACTGCATGACAGTATTTAAACTTTAAACCCAGTGCAAGGGTGAAGTATGGTGAGGAGGTAAGGAGCTTTTTTTGGAGGGGGACAGTTTGCCCCCCAATAAAGGCAGCAGCAGAAAGTCAGGAGCAGCATCAGCAGTTCACCAGCTGGGCGAGCCTGGATAGCCCCCCTGATAAAAGCAGAAGCTTAGGGAGACAGAATAAAAGGGAAGGGGAATGAACACGGTCTGACTACTTGTTAATGTAAACACTGCCCAAACCACATGGGTACTTTACACACCTGTGTCAAGAGGACAGGAGGCAATTTTCATTTCCTGAGCAGACAGGGACAGAGGAAACTGGGTTGCACAAGAATGTGTGTTATCTGCATACATGTCTGACTATCTTTTGTGTTTTTTTTCCTTCTCAGTAAAGTATCACTTAGGGGTCAGAGAAAATATGAAGCCCACAAACATGTTTCATGATAGGGCTACTATGTCCTATACTCCCACCTTGCATACACCCATCAACAATCATTTGAATGCATAGAAAAATATTGGTCTGCTCAGTATCTATCAGTCCTTGCTTATGGGCAATTCAGAGAACTTCAGGAGGAAATAAATGTCCCTGTTTTCTTGGGCAAAGGAAAGGTATACAATAAATAAAAGCTGCATTACTATATAATTGGCCCAAAATATGCATATTGGTTAAGTATATCCTCCAAGGCAGGCTAAAACGTATTACATGAGTGTGCATGCTCTGTTTAATTGTGTATGAACATGTATTCATGCATCAACTGGAGAGTATGCGCCTGCCGGTAGAAAATAACTCAAGAACAAATGGAAAAGTTGATTAAAATTGATGATTTAAATCTCAGCTCCACTTGGTGATTTAAGTCACTAATTTTAAATCAATCTACTCTGATTGGGACATAAGGCATTTCAGCTGGTACCACTAATAAGTCCCTTTGTGGCAATTAGGAGGTTTCCTATATGCATAAAGTCACATCTCATCCAAGGAAGATGGGGGGAAGAACTGTGATCAAGCAACAGTTTTAGGAGACAGCTTATCGGAGGAAAAATATACGAGGCAACTAGGATCCACCATGCCACTGGGTACTAAATTGTATTAATGTGAGCCTTCATTTCTGCATCTCCTCAGATTTAACTGCAGCAAGAAACTAATTTGTGTATCCTTGTCTTCTTCCGAGAAATATACATATTAACCTGTTGGGACAGCTCCTCTTTTCCTGCCAACCAGTATCAACAGTCAATCAGAATCTGTCAACATAGCAATTGTATCATCTTGAGTGCTGGTAGCAAGGCAGTTACCATGGGAACTGGAACAGCAACAGTGGACTAGCTTCCTTTGCTGTAACATTACTCTGCCCCCCCCCCCCCGAAGTGCTGGTATAAAATTGCAATTGCAGTAAACTTCAGTTCACATTTTTCAAAAATTAAAGAGGGAAGTCTGAACTTTATCAAAGCAAGTTCACTGGAGAAAATGGACCCTTTTAAGTTCAGAAAAGGCCTAACTTCACTGCAGTTGCTGGCACTTCATGCTTCGAGATTGATGGAGAAAGCCAGACTGCACTTCACCTTGTCACCAGAACTTCCTATATAACACATACTTATGGATGTTCATGCAGTGTCCCACCGACACAGAAGCAGCTTGCCTTCCTGCCTGATCACTTAATTGAGAGATTTAAATGCTGTGGGGGACTACGAGCCAGAGAGAAACGGAAAGGAAACTTTCAAAGCCAGCCCAGAATTTGGTTAGATGATTATCTTTCCTCAGCAGTGCATGCTAGTTGCTTCAAATAAGAAAGTGATGCCCCTGTAACCTCTCCTCAGACTGGCGGTATATGACCATGGAGAGAAGAAATATGGCCTTAACTAGAGTTGATGGTCACTTTATTCACTATAGTGGGAGCACAGATTTTTCCACCTCCAATTGCCAGCATTATATAGTCAAGGTCCTTTTTTTTCCTGGCTCTTGGTCTTCATTCTGCCTGTCTATGATTTAAAAAAGAAAAGTAAAAAATCTGCATTCCATAATATTATTATTATTTATTAACAGTATTAATATACCGCTTTTCAACAAAAAGTTCACAAAGCGGTTTACAGAGAAAAATCAAACAACTAACGGCTCCCTGTCCCAAAAGGGCTCACAATCTAAAAATAATATAACTTCATAACGCCATAACTTCTTATAATTTCCATAATATAAGAACTGTGGGAGGGGCTATGGCAGCAACACAATCCCCAGGATCACATTGCAGCCAGGGGAGGGTTTTTTCAGCTTACCTGAAGGAGTGCTAGGGAGCCCCACAGACACCTCTGGAGTGCTCCCCAAGCCTCCAAAACAGTAAAACAAAAACAAAAAAACGTGATCAAAACCCACTTCCTGGTTTGCAGATGAAAATTGTTAGCTGGAATGCTAACCTGTGGTATGAGGTAATCTTCATACCCCCCAAATAAAATGCTACATTTTCTGATTTTCTCTAGTAATTGGCATGCCATCGATCACTTGTGAACCCGGTCAACCTTTTGTCAGGCCTGCATGTTCCTAACTGCCCTTCTTGCTCTCCAGTTCAGCCTTCTGGGTGCCCTGGAATGACTGTAAAGGTTTGGGAGAATAGCCATTGGACTCCATTTCTAGGGAGAGTCTAGCAAATGTACACACGCACACTATATGTAAGCTCTCTCTCTCTCTCTCTCAACTTCAGGAGCACAGGACTCCAATTATCATCACTGATAAATAAAATATTTTATCTCTTTTTTTCCTAGTAGGTTATGAAAGATTGTCATTTTTAAAAGTGGGTTCCAGTGCTAAAAAGTTTGTGAAGCACTGGTGTAAGGGATTCAAGAGTCTTCCAGATCCTTTTAGTAACTTTTTCCATTAACCTTTATAGGGATAATGAGCTACATTATTTTGCAGCAATAAGAGGAAGATGAAGGCACCTATTGGTTAAGCTGGTGTGTTACTGTGAAATAATCTGCTGAGACAATTCATTAGAGGTAGAATGTTTGCAATACTCCAATTTTGTGAGTTGAAATGAAAGTCCATTTTGACTGAAAAAAACATACAGGCATTCTGCTGAAGGCGTTTTCTGGGTTGACGTAGCACCAGAAAATCCAGTGAAAAGAGCCCCAAGGATGGCAGGAATGAGGAGGGAGGCTGAGAGACCAAAACAAGGTGAGGGAAGGGAATACAGCTTACCATGAACCAAGAAGCAGGAACTCGAGGGAAGTGAAAATGTATGAGACAGAGGCTTGAGGAAACGAGGATGGGGGAGATGAGGAACTGAGAGAAGTGGCTAATATAAGAGCGGTATGTTAGGAAAAACCCCAGAGGGTCTAAAGACAGGCCTGTGCTGTTGAAATGGGTCAGGGCAACAAAATAGTTGATAGGCATGATAGAGTCCAGTCCAAAGTCAGGGTGGCTAAGGAAATAAGAATCTGGGGAAATGGAGTGAGCAAGCAAGTTAAGTTCCAGTATTGTCAGCCAGAAAGTCAAAGGCCGTCTCAGAGATTCTTCTGTATCTTTAACCAGTTGACATTCCCCCACTGCACACTCTTGAAGGCAGCTGTGCCCTGTGCTTCTTTGCATTTGATTGCCCCACCTATTTCACAGTGGGCGCAATCCTAACCCCTTATGTCAGTGCTTTCCAGTACTGGCATAGCGGTGCCAATGGGACGTGTGCTGCATCCTGCAGTTGGGTGTCACTCACAGAGGCCTCCTCAAAGTAAGGGAATGTTTGTTCCCTTACCTCAGAGCTGCATTGCCCTTATGTCAGTACTGGAAACTCTTCCACCAGTTAATTAATGTGGAATGGTTCCTTCCCCTAGCTTTCTCTCTCTGCAGGTTCCATTCCCTCAATTTTCTGGTGCGAACACATTCTTTGGACTCCCTATCCATTAATTCCATATATATTCTGGATGATCATCCAATTCCTTCTTTAGCTCAGAGCCACAGAAAGCAGGCAACATGTCTTGAGCACCTGCACCCCATCTTGCTGGAAGCCTCCTCTTTCCAGGATGCACAGCAAATCCTAGGGCTGCCTTGTCCCTTCCCTGATTAATTATTCTGAAAGGGAGTATCAGTGCTTATCTACTGAATTTCCAGTTGCAATTTGTCTGTGCTTTCCCACAGCGGCACTTTTTGTAGTTCATCAATACTGACCTCTGTATCAGTGGTGGTTTTTCACTGTCAACATACACAGCATTCAAAGCATAAGCTTCTTGGGGAAAAGGTTATGTAAATGTTTATTCCACTAGTAGCCTTTTCTTCTTTCTAAACTGAGATGTGCTTCTGCTTCAGATTTCTACACTGAAGATTTAAATCCACTGAATTCAGCAACCAGTGAGTAGTTGCTCAAAGGATCACTTCTGGAGATGAGGTCCATGAGGCCAATGGAATTGGACATCTCAGGCAGCTGGATGGTGTGGGGCACCTTGCCTGCACTGAAGACAAGGAAATATGGCGGGCAGGAGATATTGGGGTGGGAGGAGCAGAAACAGAGCAGAGTCTTCTGCTGTTGTAAAATGGCTGCTGATGGAGTGCATTGTGCTGCATCAGCTGCCATTTTCCAAGCACTGCCTCAATCAGCAGCAGTGTTCCAGCCCCACCTGTGGACCCCACTGCACCCACTGGGGAAGGTAAAGATGCAGTGGGGGCAGGGGTTCGGTGAGGAGGGGGAGGGGTGAAAATGGGCACAGAGGGAGAAGGAATGGGAGCAGGAAGGCTGCAGGAAGAGGTGGAGCCGGCTTCAATGGCATGTGCCAGATCCTATCCCTTCTTTTAACAACTTCCCTGCCCCTTTCTTCTCCTCAGACTTGCACCAGCTACAAAGCTGGTGCAGGTCCAAGGAGATCCATTGCAGAGTGGGAGACTTATGGAGGTATAAAGGGAAATAATTCCGCTTTACCCTCCAAAGCCTCCTGTTCCCCTTCCCTACATATACAGCATGCTCCTTTTCGGCATGGCTGCATCGGCAGGGAGGAAGACAGGATTGGGTTCTAAGGCGTGCTCAGGGATGTAGTTCAACCACTCTAAGCTTTCACAATTTTATACTGCCATGTATTAAGTTTGAACAATAGATTTAGTGTCCGGTTTTATGCACACTGACCTGGAAGTAAGCCTCAAAAAGCCAGAGGGTTGGTTTTTGTATTCTGTGTCATTTATTTAGTCTAACAGCCCAATCTTATCCTGGATGGCCCAAAGAATGCAGTGGAACTGGTGCAGCCTCTGCTGCATGCTATGGGATGGCTAGAGACCAGGAGAAGTAAGCAAATCCTTACCTACTCCACTATTGCCTTGTCCCCAGTGGGTCTATTTGGATTTGCACCAGCTCTTCGGTGGCATAAATCCTCATGGGTTCAAGGAGGCACACTGAGCCTGGCTCAGGGGCAAAGCATATCAGTGTCGCCATTGTCACTGAAATCCGCCCTTGACATGCCCTTCTGGTCAGTCCTGATTCCCACTCCAGTCTTCCCCTGGAACGCCCCCCTTCACTGATTCGCCTGCTCAGCTGCCAGCCAATTGTGTTGGCACCCCAGCCCCCATGCCATCACAGCAGCTACCAAGCCAGCAACCTGGGCTGTATGCTGACAGAATGCAAGTTCCATACTTCCATTACCACAAGGCCTGGATAGAATTGGGCCATAATCAGTGCCACTGATTGGAAAAGTTCACTTTTCCAAACTTGCTTGTTTTAACGTAAGAACATAAGAACATAAGAACAGCCCCACTGGATCAGGCCATAGGCCCATCTAATCCAGCTTCCTGTATCTCACAGCAGCCCACCAAATGCCCCAGGGAACACACCAGATAACAAGAGACCTCATCCTGGTGCCCTCCCTTGCATCTGGCATTCTGACATAACCCATTTCTAAAATCAGGAGGTTGCGCATACACATCATGGCTTGTACCCCGTAATGGATTTTTCCTCCAGAAACTCGTCCAATCCCCTTTTAAAGGCGTCCAGGCTAGACACCATCACCACATCCTGTGGCAAGGAGTTCCACAGACCAACCACATGCTGAGTAAAGAAATATTTTCTTTTGTGTGTTCTAACTCTCCCAACACTCAATTTTAGTGAATGTCCCCTGGTTCTGGCGTTATGCGAGAGTGTAAAGAGCATCTCTCTATCCATTCTGTCCATCCCCTGCATAATTTTGTATGTCTCAATCATGTCCCCCCTCAGGCACCTCTTTTCTAGGCTGAAGAGGCCCAAACGCCGTAGCCTTTCCTCATAAGGAAGGTGCCCCAGCCCTGTAATCATCTTAGTCGCTCTCTTTTGCACCTTTTCCATTTCCACTATGTCTTTTTTGAGATGCGGCGACCAGAACTGGACACAATACTCCAGGTGTGGCCTTACCATAGATTTGTACAACGGCATTATAATACTAACCGTTTTGTTCTCAATACCCTTCCTAATGATCCCAAGCATAGAATTGGCCTTCTTCACTGCCGCCGCACATTGGGTCGACACTTTCATCGACCTGTCCACCACCACCCCAAGATCTCTCTCCTGATCTGTCACAGACAGCTCAGAACCCATCAGCCTATATCTAAAGTTTTGATTTTTTGCCCCAATGTGCATGACTTTACACTTATTGACATTGAAGCGCATCTGCCATTTTGCTGCCCATTCTGCCAGTCTGGAGAGCAAAGCTCTTGCAAGATTGCTCTTGTGTGATCTAGCAGCTCAGTTCTTGAAGCAAAAGCTCTTGCAAGATTGCTCTTGCTCTTGCAAGATTGCTCTTGTGTGATCTAGCAGCTCAGTTCTTGAAAAGCAAGCCTATCTGAAGAACAAAACAATTGGTGGTAGATAGTATGAAATGGACCAGAGGATAATTACTAGGAAGTAGATACATTCCAAAAGTGGCAGAGGTTTCAGCATATCTGAACTTGAGACGGATACCCAGAATCATGAACTCTTATATATCTATAAGAAGTCATCACTTCTTTGAAGCATGAGGGCTTGAAAGGAAATGATCCTGCCCAAATGATACTTCATCTTGTGCTATCCGTATTCTGTCATGCTGTTCACAGAAAGATGCTTCTTGGGGTTGACAGGCAAAAGTTCCTTTCAAGGCCTTAATTGCTCTGAGCTCCTGCTAGTAGATTTACTTTTTTCAGTATTATTTCCCATGGGCCATCAGGGATGGGGGAGGAAGATACTGGTATAGATATTGAGAAAAGCCTTATGCTGTCCCAAAGCCTCTAAATAAAAAAAAAATCCTATGGGCATTCTAGCCAATGTGCATTTCCTACCTGTAAAGTCCAGTTTATACACCTTGTGTACCATTCCTGAACATAGCAGTGCCCAACTACAGTGGTGAAACATATTGCCTTTTTCCAACTATAGTGTTCATCTGAAATGATCACTCCAGAAATCTGAAAGCCCAGAGATAAATCCCTTGAAAATCGACATAACTGAACTGAGAAATCATGATAGTTCAATCCCATAAGGAATTGGGGCAACTTTTTGTTTGTTTCATTTGACTACTGGACCAGGGTGGATCAAAACATGTACATCCTGCAGGAGAAGTTGCACTGGTAGGCTGCAAAAAGGAAAAAAAAAAAAGTGTACAATCCAAATACAAGCAAAGTTAAAACTCAAATACCATTTCTTTCAATGGTAAAGTTACAGTGCAATCTAATGCATGTCTATGCAGAAGCAAGTTCCATTGAGTTCAGTGGGACTTACAATCAGATAAATATGTACAGGATTGCAACCTTAGACAAATGCAAATGACTCCCTCACTAGGACTCATTACTTAATCACTAGGACAAGTGAATTATTTCAAACTGGAATTGTGTTCAAGTGGACTTTTCTATTATACCCACTTTCTTAGCAACCAAGGGCTGAATTGAGAAAATGAAGAGCTATGATCTGAGCAAGTGTAGACTACTGTATATAGAAGGGGTTCCCCCATTATTTCCCTGTGTTTGTGATACCGTTCTTTTAGCACCTTCTAATTCCCAATGTCATGAGGCCGGCAGGAAAGAAGACTAGGAAAGAATGGTACTGCCAGAAATAGCACACTGGGCTGGGATAAGCCTATTTTCTCTTTATTGCTAATTTCCTGGGTCCAGGGCATGATCTGAGGGTACAAAATACACCTTGCTTGCTGAAGTGCAGCAATTCAGTGCATGTATGAGTCATCACCTAGGAGCCCCATATAAGTTTTATGATGGGAAAAATGTGGAATAGAAATATTGTAAGTATATTACTAATAATTGCAGTAGGGAATAAGGGCATGAAAAGACAGACTATTTTAATCATGCAAGGGTCAGCAGTGTGCCACATCTCTTTATCCTCCGAACCTGATTTGAGCTTGTAATTAAGGTATTCAAAGAGAAAGGCATTTGTAAAGGAGCAATCTTAGCTCAGTAACAGGTACACCACCATGACACTCTTCAAGAATATTCAGAAAAGCCTGCAGCAGCGAACCATAGAGAAATCAATGATACAGGTAAAAATAGACTGGAAGCCATGCCGACTCAAGGTGTGAAGTGTCTGGAACTGTGTGGGGCCGCAAGGATCTTTTTCTCAAGTGAGGCATAAGTATGCAGGTCAGCTGCAGCCAAACCAGGAAGTCAAACAACAGATGGGAGTTTATTGTGCATTTGAACAGGAGACAGAAACCAATGAATGCATGGTGGCAGAGCAGCTCAGAGTAGAGGAAAGAGTTTCAATTGGAAAAGCAGGTTATATCAAAGAAAGGATGAATGAGTAAATATATTAGTATTGTGGAGGAAAGGAAAACCAAAGGTCTGAAGGAAGTTATGGGGAGAAACAAAGGAGATGGTATGAGAACCAGTATGTCCCAGGAATTCTGCAAAATGAGCTGAAGAAAAATGATATGGAGGGGCAGCTGAAGCCAGGCAACCAAAGCAGGGTAAAATTTTCTCAAGGTTCAATAATCTTACAGCCAAAGCTGAAATGAAACTATCTTGTCTAGTGTGCGAGTCAAATTTAAAGATCTGTGTCCATTAGCCTCCTGTTGATTTGATTTGCAAGCTAGCAAGCATTCAGTACAGTCTGATCCTATCCCTTTCACCTGTGCAGAACTGACATGGGCTTCCACTGAAGCCTCCCTTCCCTCCTCTTCCATCAGTCCTCAGTCAGGTGTGCTCCCACTTTGAGAGTAACAGGTTGTTCTCCCACCCATCACACATCTACTTCTCTCAAGCCCTAGTCCCCTCTCTAGTCCCACACCTAAGATGCTTGACTGTGTCATTGTCATGATTTTCAGTGGAGTCATATTTGGTGTTTAGTCGGTTCACTTTTTCTAGTTTATATAGCAAAGTCAAAGCATAGGGTCAATTAGTTCACTTACCCCAGTGATCAAACATGAACTTAGATCTGATGAAAATCTACTCTGCCAGTCTAAGAATATACCGCACACAACATGACAAAACCCAGCTATTCACAAAAATCAGAATATTACAAAAGCCTGCATTCAATAATTCACCTGACAGATATGAATCCTAATGAGCTACCTGAGCGGGCTGTTATGAAGATGAAATGAAAAGTGAAGGTAAAATGCTTTCAAATTTAAATAGATGTATAAATGATTAGTCACATGCACTTTTTCTATGCATGGAAGATTTCTGCAGTTTTGTATGATGAACACATGCAGTAACTCAAAGATTTTGTCAACTTCTTGCAAGAATGAAGTATTCAACAATCAAGCATGAAGAAATGGAGACTACCAATTCATGTCCAAAAGACCATGTAATGCAGGACTGATATAGTAGAGAAACTAAACCTGTTTCTCAGGTTTGTGTTGATATATCAAAAATATCCATTCTATGTTTACTTAATTAAAAAACAAATGCACTCTAATTGCTGCACTAGTTCTGTGAAGAGCTATTTTATATATATATAAAATATATTAAATCTACAATATTAAGGTCAATTTCTACACACACACACACACAATCTATCTATCTATCTATCTATCTATCTATCTATCTATATACAGGGCTTTTTTTCTAATGGAACGTAGGGGGACGGAGTTCCGGCACCTTTTTGCAGGGGCCCTTCCCCTTTGGAGGCATTCTGGGGGGGGAGCAAAACAGAGGCATCGCTGGGTGGGTGCTGGGGGTGTAGGGTGGGCGGGCGCCTGGCCCCTGCCTAACCGCACAACGACCCCCTCCTGCCCCCATCTCCAAGCTCTCACCTGAGCCCAGCCTGCCTCCCCTCCCCCCGCACTCTGCTTCCCTGCGCAGCTTCCAAGCCAGTGGAGGGCGCGGGGGACATGCACCGACGCCGAGGAGGAGGACGGACAGCCAGCCAGCCAGGGAGATGGGCTGCAGCACCCACGGAACACCCAGGTACTGGCTTGGCGGAGGAGGAGGGGAAGGAAGCTGGCTGGTGCAGCCCCCCCCCGCCAATCTACAGCATGAGCCTAGGCGTGTCTACTCAGAAGTAAGTCTCATTGTGCTCAATGGGGCTTGCTCCTTGGAAAGGGTGCATAGCCTTGCAGCCTGAGAGCCCAAGCTTATGCATGTCTACTCAGAAGTAAGTTCCATTGTGTTCAATGGGGCTTACTCCTGGGAAAGTGTCATAGCCTTGCAGCCTGAGTAGACAGGCAGAGGAAGGGCTCTGAGGCTGCAGTCCTCTCCAAACTTTCCTGGGAGGAAGCCCCACTGCCTCTACTGGGACTGACTTCTGAGGAGACAGGCAGAGGAAGGGCTCTGAGGCTGCAGTCCTTTCCACACTTTCCTGGGAGGAAGCCCCACTGCCTCTAATGGGACTGACTTCTGAGGAGACAGGCACAGGATTGGGCCCTGAGGCTGCAATCCTAGGCACTTTCCTGGGAGTAAGCTCCATTCACTAGAACGAGACTTACTTCAGAGTAAACATACCTAGGATTGGGCTCTTAATCCTGGCAGAGATATATATCTGCACCCGTTTTCACATGCTAAGGGCAGGAGAAAAGGGATTCTACGTGTGTACAACGTGCTGTCCAGCCTTGCCAGAGATCCTCCTCATCCTTCCCCCACAAGCATGCCCTCCGCCAGCCAGCATTTGCAGCTCTTCTCCAGCAATGCACAGCAGCTGCCCAGGGCAGCAGAGAACATACAATTGCATGCCAAGCGCCTTCCCAAAGACACAGAGTATTCTGATACCTGAATTAAACCATATTTAATCGCTTGTTTGCAAACGTAGCTGTTTCTATGTGCACCTAAGGACCCCTCTCGTGTAAGAATTCCTTTTTTGTTCTTACTCCCACAGTTGGTTAGAGTAATTTTACTACATGGAACTCATGTAAGCCATTTTTCGGAATCCATTCACTGCTTCCTCTCCTCGAAGTAGTGCCACACTACATACTACACGCTACAAGTGCACCTGTACAGTATTTTTCCCCATGTGTAGAAAAAGTAGCCAGGGGGAAGGGGATGTGGAGATTGACAGCCCAATCCTATGCATGTCTACTCAGAAGTAAATTCATCTTTAGGGGGGAAGCACATAAAAAATATTTTATTTCTCCAATAAAAAATGGTTTAAAAATAAATAAATAGAAGATTAACAAGTTGTGAATTCCTGCACCTTTTTTTTTTACAAAAAGCACTGTGTATGTACACACACACACACACACACACACACACACACATACACAATACTATACTATACTATACTATACTATACTATACTATACTATATAAGGGGTAGAATCCAGCAAAGTAGAAATCGAAGGCAGGTCTGACTCCACCGTAGAATCTTTGTGGGTTAAATTACCAGGTCTCAGGAGTGATGTAATACTGGGGGCGTACTATCGTCCTCCAGACCAGAAACCAGAAGGGGACCTTGAAATGAGGAAACAGATCAGGGAGGTGACAAGGAGGGACAGGGTTGTAATCATGGGGGACTTCAATTATCCTCGCATTGAATTCTGGTCACAAAAAAGAGACCAGATTTCTTAACATGTCAAATGGCTGTGCCTTAGAGCAGCTAGTCATGGAGCTCACCAGAGGACAGGTGACTCTGGATTTAATATTGTGCGGTACTCAGGACCTGGTTAGTGATGTAAATGTTACTGAGCCATTGGGAAACAGTGATCATACTGCGATCTGTTTTGACATGCAAGTTAGGGGAAGAATACCAGGCAAATCTGTCACAAAAACCCTTGACCAGCGGACTTCCCTCAAAAGGGGAGGCTGGTTAGAAGGAGGTTGAAAGGGAAGGTAAAGAGAGTCCAATCTCTCCAGAGTGCATGGAGGCTGTTTAAAACAACAGTAATAGAGGCCCAGCACAAGTGTATACCACAAAGGAAGAAGGCTTCGACTAAGTCCAGGAGGGTGCCTGCATATCAAACAAGCCAAGTAAGAGAGGCTGTAAAGGGCAAGGAAGCTTCCTTCCGTAAATGGAAATCTTGCCCTAATGAGGAGAATAAAAAGGAACATAAACTGTGGCAAAGAAACATAAGAAGGTGATACAGGAGGCCAAGTGAGACTATGAGGAACACATGGCCAACAACATTAAGGGGAATAATAAAAGCTTCTTCAAATATGTTAGAAGCAGGAAACCCACCAGAGAAGCGGTTGGTCCTCTGGATGGTGAGGGAGGGAAAGGGGAGATAAAAGGAGACTTAGAGATGGCAGAGAAATTAAATGAGTTCTTTGCATCTGTCTTCACAGCAGAAGACCTCAGGCAGATACTGCTGCCTGAACGGCCCCTCCTGACCAAGGAATTAAGTCAAATAGAGGTTAAAAAAGAAGATGTTTCAGACCTAATTGATAAATAAGTCACCGGGCCCTGATGGCATCCACCCAAGAGTTATTAAGGAATTGAAGAATGTTGATCTCTTGACTAAAATATGCAACTTCTCCCTCAAAACGGCCACAGGGCCAGAGGATTGGAGGACAGCAAATGTCACACCGATTTTTAAAAAAGGAAGGAGGGGGAACCTGGGAAACTATAGGCTGGTAAGCCTAACATCTATACCAGGTAAGATGGTGGAACGCCTCAACAAAGATAGAATCTCAAAACACATAGACGAACAAACCTTGCTGAGGGAGAATCAGCATGGCTTCTGTAAGGGTAAGTCTTGCCTCACAAACCTTTTAGAATTCTTTGAAAAGGTCAACAGGCATGTGGATGTGGGAGAACCTGTGGACATTATATATCTGGACTTTCAGAAGGCGTTTGACATGGTCCCTCACCAAAGGCTACTGAAAAAACTCCACAGTCAGGGAATTAGAGGGCAGGTCCTCTCATGGATTGAGAATTGATTGAAGACCAGGAAACAGAGAGTGGGGGTCAATGGGCAATTTTCACAGTGGAGAGAGGTGAAAAGCAATGCGCCCCAAGGATCTGTCCTAGGATCGGTGCTCTTCAACCTCTTCATAAATGACCCAGAGACAGGGGTGAGCAGCGAGGTGGCTAAATTTGCAGACGACACCAAACTTTTCTGAGTGGTGAAGACCAGAAGCAATTGTGAGGAGCTCCAGAAGGATCTCTCCAAACTGGGAGACTGGGCAGCAAAATGACAGGTGCGTTTCAATGTCAGTAAGTGTAAAGTCATGCACATTGGGGCAAAAAAATCAAAACTTCACACATAGGCTAATGGGTTCTGAGCTGTCTGTGACAGATCAGGAAAGAGATCTTGGGGTGGTGGTGGACAAGTCGATGAAAGTGTCGACTCAATTTGCCGCGGCAGTGAAGAAGGCCAATTCTATGCTTGGGATCGTTAGAAAAGGTATTGAGAACAAAACTGCTAATATTATAATGCAGTTGTACAAATCAATGGTAAGGCCACACCTGGAGTATTGTGTCCAGTTCTGGTCGCCACATCTCAAAAAGGACATAGTGGAAATGGAAAAGGTGCAAAAGAGAACAACTAAGATGATTACTGGGCTAGGGTACCTTCCTTATGAGGAAAGGCTACGGCGTTTGGGCCACTTCAGCCTAGAAAAGAGGTGCCTGAGGGGGGACATGATTGAGACATACAAAATTATGCAGGGGATGGACAGAGTGGATAGAGAGATGCTCTTTACACTCTCACATAATGCCAGAACCAGGGGAAATCCACTAAAATTGAGTGTTGGGAGAGTTAGAACAGACAAGAGAAAATATTTCTTTACCTGGAGGAAAATCCATTATGGGTTACAAGCCATGATGTGTATGTGCAACCTCCTGATTTTAGAAATGGGCTATGTCAGATGCAAGGGAGGGCACCAGGATGCAGGTTTCTTGTTGTCTGGTGTGCTCCCTGGGTCATTTGATGGGCCGCTGTGAGATACAGGAAGCTGGACTAGATGGGCCTATGGCCTGATCCAGTGGGGCTGTTCTTATGTAACCCTGTATTTTAATATTTTCATTTATTTTCCAATAAAAAACAGGGAAAGCACCAAGTGCTTACCCCTTTCCTCTCCATAGCTTTCGATGAGAAATTGCCAAACCAGCTATGAGTTGCTGGTGTTAATTATTCTTGGCCCTGGAGCCAATAATAATTTAGACCTCCCTAATGCATTATAGTTACAACCTAATTGGAAGCTACATCTGTAGCACAGTACTGCCACCCATTTTCTTAATGATGCAGTAGGACAACGAATCAAAGAGCAGATTAAAGCTGGCGCTATGTGGGCAGCCTGGGGAGGATTTCAGTATTGTTTGTGGCACCAATATCTTATGGCCCTGGCTCAGACCCAACATGTCCCCTTGGACCTCCTCAAATTTACACCCGCAAAAGAGCAGGTCACTGGGAACCAGGGAGCAGCAGAATTGGTAAGTATAAAAGTTCTGAACTTATCTCTCCATTGCTGTCTGGTCCCCAGCCAGACCGCTGCATGCAGCAGAGGCTGTGTCAGCACAGCTGCATGCTCTAAGTCCACCCAGGATAAGAGAGGACCACTAGAAACATACTTTATCAAAAAATGAAAGTGGAGAAACAAAGTTAACAACTGCTGAAATGAGCCTACTCACCTCTTTTCATTTGCATCCACCATTTGTGAACAGTGAGAATCTGCCTTTCACTCCCCCTCCCCCCACATTTTGAAATGTCCATTCTTGTTATCTAAAAGGGGGATTGAGAGACTTGGCACGGACACCAGATGACCTCAGCACATCATTGTGTAGTTCGTGCATCTCCCTCAGTTTGCTTTCTTAACTCACATGACTGTAATTACCACATGTTGGTTACATGACTACATTGTGCATAAGTGCATAACATCACTTCGTTCCTGACATGGCATTATAAGGGCTGCATTAATGTGGAGAACCCAGAGCACTATGAGAGCAAGGAACAGAAAAAAATAATACCAACAACTACAATACTTTCAAAAAGAACAGCAATTTTTTCCCCAAAAGCATTGCTAGGACATATGATAAGAAGTTGGGGCCCTGCAGATTTTCAGAATGGAAAGCACTGAACACTGCAAATGTTCAGAACACCCCTAAAGCATTCATGCTATCTTTCCATTCAGTTACAAACGCAGTAGCTGTGTTGATTTCTTGGCTGTGAGCTGGTTCATATTCCCCTCTTTCTTGCTGGATTCTCACCTTCTCTGCTTTCTGACTGACCTATTCTTTCTCACATGTCTGATAACCTCATCCGATAAAGTAAGACTTCCTGATGCCCAGGGTACAGAGAGATCCACCTACCCACTAGTCTGAGGAGGACCAGGATACATTGGGAAGCAGAGGCTTGATAGCCACCCCAGTGCATGGGGGTGGCTGGATATGACCTTAGCGAGGTGGACCTCTGGTAACGATGGATCGACTGGGGGAGGGGGGATCTGCCAAGTCAGATCTACCTGGACTAGGGACTGTGATTGGAAGCTAAAATAAATGAAGAGTTGCAACAATGATTGGATAAGCCTCTGGAGTATTTTCCATCCAGGCAAGCTGCCCCAAGAGCTGTTTCCAAACCCCTTTGCAGTGGAACTCCCACTTTAGGAAGAGAGGGGCCGGGGAGGGGAGTTACACTCAGATAAAATGATTACTCTGGGAAGGGTGTATGGGTGGAATGATGATAATTTCTAATTGTGGGAGTTGCTGGTAGCACACGAGCCTCTTCAGATTCCAACCAGGCTTTAGTTTTCACTGGCCATGGGAGGGAGAGTGGGCAAAGATTGGACTGGGAATTGCAATATCTGATTGCAGATAAACAGGACAGGGAGAAACAGCAAACTAGCCAGAAAGAAAAGCGAACAAATGCTTGAAGTTGTTTCATTGCACTGTTCCTCAGGCAGCCTAACCCTATCAAAAGTCTCGTGCTAGGACGCACCAGCACCAGTGCAATGTCCACAGCATCCAGTGCAGAAATTGGGACTGCTGCCCTCCACCCACAGGGTAAGCTCCAGCAGCCTCTATAGGGCTACACAAGCTTGCACCAGCAAAAATAGCTAGCACAAATCCAAGCTGCCCTGTGTCGGGAGATCAGTCCCAGGAGGGGGGATAGGATATAGCAGAGGCCTCTGCTGCCATTCCTGCCCCCTTCATGAACCTGATCTACTCTCTCCCCACTCCTGCTCTGTTATACCCCCTCCTCACCCTCCTCTGTTACACCCCCTTCCTGCCTCCATGCCACCCTTTCCCTGCCCCTCCACCAGACCATAGAGTATCTGCCTGCTCCAGCAGGCACTGGCCCCTGACTGGTGCAGGCAAGTCACCACAGGCCTTTTTGCCAGCACCAGGATCCTTTGTACTGCCACAATGTTCCTTACAGCATATTTGCACAGTGTGAGTGTCCATCCTACCAGCTGTAGCCAGTTTAGGATTGAGGTGTAACTTGGAATTCTGCCATTGATAATAGCCAGTAAATGATAGTTAGAAATACATCAATAAAGCAGTTTGAGGGAGAAGTCTACCCCTTTGCTTTTTGTACTTAGCTTCTGACAATCAGAGGACTAAGGATATACATTCAGAACATCACAAACTTCCATGCTTCTTGACTAATAATTATTGATGTCTCCATCTGTGAAGTGTGAACTGCTTCCTTTGGTTTGCTGCATTTTAATTTCACCATTTGCTTTCTCATATTTGTACTTTAAAGAAAAGGTAAACAAGAAAGGCTTCCATTTTGATGGAAAAAGGGGGGACTGGGCATCTATATTAAGCAGAGTCATAAAGGAGAAGACCCTTTTTCCTGAAGCAACTCACCAACACCCCCTCATTGCTGCTGAGAAGAGGAGCAGAGGCAGATAAAAGGATTCAAAGAAAAACTACTCTCCTCACATTTCCCAAACATATGCATTTTTTGTTGAACAGGTCCTAACTTTTGGAACAGGGAATCATAAGAACATAAGAAGAACCCCACTGGATCAGACCAAAGGCCCATCTAGTCCAGCTTCCTGTATCTCAGTGGCCCACCAAATGCCCCAGGGAGCACACGAGACCACAGACACAACCGGCATCCCGGTGCCCACCCCTGCAACTGCCAATCAGAGACAGCCTGCCTCTAAAACCAAGAGCTTGCCCATACCTACTGTGACTTGTCACCTGTAACAAACTTTCCCTCCAGAAGTTTGTCCAATCCCCTCTTAAAGGTATTCAGGCAAGATGCCATCACTACTTCCTGTGGCAAAGAGTTCCACAAACTAACTACACAATGAATAAAGAAATATTTTCTTCTGTCTGTCCTAACTCTCCCAACACTCAACTTTCGTGGATGTCCCCTGGTTCTGGTGTTACGTGAGAGGGAAAAGAGCATCTCCCTATCCACTCTGTCCATCCCCTTCATGATTTTTTATGTCTCAATCATGTCCCCCCCTCAGGTGTCTCTTTTCTAGACTGAAGAGGCCCAAACGCTGTAGCCTTTTCTCATAGAGAAGGTGCCCTAGCCCAGTAATCCTAGAGCTATTCCCTTTGCATAGGGTTGTGAGGGACCTCATGGCATAGTGAACTCCATGTGGTTGGTCAGAGCTCATAGAGAGAGGGCTGCATGCTTGTAGGATCAGGAGAGAAAGGAAAGAGAAAGGAAGCTAGCTAGAGACGAACACCCCACAAGTCGAAAAGGTACAAAGTTACGGTCTGGGGCAGGTCCTCAATCCTTTGGACAGTATTCTGGCTCCTGGTGTCCCATAGGCAGCATTGTACCTATTTTCCAACACACTTTTCTCATGCCATATCTGCTTTAAATTTTGCTACTTAACCACACTGTTCACCCTTTGAAGAACATCTTGAGGCTGTAATCCTAAACACAAATCCAGGAGACCTACTTCTGAGTTAACATGTTTAGACTTGGGTTGCACTTATGGAAGGATGGGAAAGAAACAATCAACGCTGGGCTGCTGACCTTTTGGTGCCTTTGTGAGATGTGTTCCTGAATCCTAACATTAAAAGAGCATCATTCATGGCAAGAGGTGTCCTTGCTCTTTTTTATTCTGTTATCTGTGCAAACTAAAATAGGAATTCAATATCTATACCAATCTGGAAACAATGAACTCTCTGTGCTTCCTGCACTTGGGCATTGCTGGGTAGCATTTGATGATGCTTACATCCGAAGCTTGGCCTGGTGAATATGTGCTAGCTTGACCCAGGCAGCACTGATGCTGAGTCACAGCAGGTGTGGATCTTACCTACAACCTTCTGATTGGGGGGGGGGGGCTGGAGTTCCAAGGTGAGATGAGATATAGCAGGTGTGCCCCAGTTGCTTGCAGACAGGTGCTGAATATAGCCAACCAGCAGGCATTCAAGACACTCAGATGCAACTATAGCGTTATCTGTATGATTAGCTGTACACATGCTGATGGGGAAGAAAAAGCAAATTTCTGAGATGGGATGGCTGCCAGGTTTTTCTGCAACACTGTGTGTGACCTTTTAAAAAATCTAATGATACAAACTGGTGAATTCCAATTTGCCTATGTGCAGATAAGATATTGAAAGAATTTGGCACTTTGCATAGTACTGCATCCTTCAGTAGGGCATTTACAGCCCAATCAAACATAAATCCCCACATGGCAATGCAATGATGCTGGCATGGACTATGCTGCAACCCACAGAGGATTTTTAAGTGCTAGAGGTCTGGGTAAGGGAACATTTATCCCCTAGCTCCTGGGTAAGCTACAGCAGCCTCAACAGGTCAGCTTGGACCTGCACTTGTAATATCACTGGCACAAGTTTGTGTTGATCCATTCAGACAGATCAGGACCAGGAAGGGGTTTTGGATACAGCAATGGTGCCATCGATCCTGCCCCTTTCCCAGGCCCAATCCACCCACCCCCACCGACCTCCCCTTGTGAAAGAAGGAGGAGCAATGAGGTGGGGAATGATTCAAAGCCCCTTCCCACTCTGAGGCTTCCTGCTCACCCACCCCCACTGCACACACCTTTTTGCCCTGCTCACCCACCCCCCAGCACACACCTTTTCGACCTTTTCAAGGGGTGGGGAAAAGATAGGATTGGGTCCATAAAGATGGCAAGGATGTTAAAAGATAAACAGCAAATGAACCAAGCGTCCTAATACAATCAACTGGGTACATCCCCACCTTATGTACTCATGCTGTTCTAGGGTCTTGGTCCTTGCACGCACACTTGCAGCAAAGTGAATGGGTGAGATGCCTTTGATCTTGAACCTGGGCTAGTGAGCAAAAGGGGGATAGTGTGTACCTATGCTTTTTATAACCTGTGGGAGTTAACCTGGTTTTATCAATGGAACTGGATATTTGAAGTCACTTGAATCATATGAATTTTCTGCTTTTGAAATTGAGGTGGCTTCATAATCCAATGAGCTGACTCAAAGTCAGGTCCTTGGTTTATTGGTCAGTTGGGGAAGAAGATGAGCATCATCATAACAGCAACAGAGGATAATGACTTAGCAGCTTCTTCAAGGTGCTGAGGCATCACATAACCCTATGGGGTAGTGGTTCTCAAATGTTTTAGCTCAGGACCCACTTTTTAGAATGATAATCTGTCAGGACCCACAGAAGTGATGTCATTAACCTGGAAGTGATCTCATGGCTGAAAGTATCAAGCAGGAAAATTTTTTTTAACAATTCTAGGCTGCAATCCTATCCTTACTTACCCAGTAGTAGGCCCAATTGACTATTATTATTATGTATATTGTATCCTATTAAAAGTACAGATCTCCCCAAATGCAGTCACATACCACGTTGACATCATACTAAAAATAAAATATTGAAATGAATGGGGACCCACCTGAAATTGGCTCACAACCCACCTAGTGGGTCCCAACCCACAAGTTTGAGAAACAGTGCTCTGGGGTATTAGAAAGGTCCAAAATGAGTTCAAAAGCAGGCCAAAAAAAAAAAAAAACCGGGTAAAATTAGGAATCTTCACCACAACAGACCACGGACCATAACTTCAAAACAGAGTAAAATGGAGTGCTCCCAAACTCCTCCCCTCTTGTTGCCATCATATATTTCAAAAAGCAGCAACTGTTACCCTGGACATGCTTGATCTCATCTGATCTCAGAAGCTAAGCAGAGTCAGACCTGGTTAGTACTTGGATGGGAGACCGCCTGGGAATATCGGGTGCTGTAAGCTTATACCATAGTCTTTCAAGACTGAAGGTTGCCAACCATTCATTTCAAAGAGATGTCCTTTGCATACAATGACAATCAGGACAACCATGCACAGAAGGAAAGGACTAGATACGTATCCTGCACTGTGGCCCTGATCCAAATGATACCTCCCCAATGGCTTCTTCTGAAAAAGGAAAAGACTATCAGGAAATTCAATCATGGAACTTCATCACACCTGGTTTGGCCAAAGTGGATTGATTTATATAATTCACTCCCAGATCCAACTTTTTTTTCCCTGCCAAGAGGGAAAATAAGCTCTGGCCTCACATCACCTACATAAACTTTTTCTAAATTCTAAGCGCACCTGTGCCAGCCAGTTGGCTCTAGCCAGCTCTTTGCAACCTTTGCAAATCTTTGCAACCTTTCAACATGCCTCTTGACAGAAAAATTACCAACTTTAATGCACTTGTGACTTACCCAGTTAATTTGCACCTGTATTTAATTTCAGACTTGCTGGAATAACAAGGCAACTCTGCAATCAAAATATTGGGAACAATTGTCAGAGCTGCCACTCAGCAGCTGCAAAAAAGAAAAAAAAAGGAAGAGGAAAATCTTCACTTTTACACTGGGAGGTGCAGGGAAAGATGGAAAAAAGGGTTGATACTTCTGGACTAGAATAAAGGTAGCCATTTGTTAAGGTGGTTGGATGTGGTTAGTGCACAGGTCCATTAAAGGAGCTGTCATAATTCAAGTATGAAGGCAATAGTGCCAATATCCTGGACAGACTGCAGTTCAGGAAGTACAGAAGTGAGCCCAAACAATCTTTTAATATTTTGCTTCCTCTGAAAACTTTTAGGGATTTGATCCATAACAGTGTGTGTATTCTTGTTAGATGAACATTCAGGAGACTAGGCCGTAGTTCAATGGTAGAGTATCTGCTTTGCATTCCAAAGATCTCAAGTTCAACCACTAGCATCTCTGGGTTGGGTAGGCAACCAGCTACCAGGCAAAATTTGTAGCTATCTTAAGTAGAACCTCCAGGTTCAGAGGCAGCATATCTCTGAAGAGCCCATGCTGGAGACAAACTATAGAGAGGGTTGTTGCCTTCATGCTCTGGTTGAGTTTAGCTAGCTTTGGATCCTTGGTCTAGATTAGATGAATCTTTGGTCTGATATAGCAGGGATGGTACAAAAATAAGAGTAGTAAAATCACATTAAAATAGAAAGGTACTGGCTTGCTCTTTCAGTTTCTTCACTGTGTCTAAATAAGGTACAAATGTCATGTGGAGCACAAAGCAGCACACATTAATAGCATGACCTGTGAACGGTCAAGCTGCTTTTGGGAAGTTGAAGTTCAAGGATCTATTCACCTGCACTCTTTATTCCGACTTTAAAGAAGCTGGAGAAATATCCTGTGTCTTTACCTTTATAAGGTGCAAACCAAGCCTCATCCAAGTTCAGACATTATAGTTCTAATTATGCTTCCTTGTCAGTCCTCCTTTATACTACTGAGCTCAAAATGTAATGTTTTGCTTTCTTTCTAACAGAATCATTATAGGTATCTGTTTCAAATTATCATTGTTCCAAACACATCAAATACAAAAGAATTTGCTTTGTGTATTCAAGTAGCGCATTATAGTAGGTGTAGTGTAGAAGCACAGGATTGTGTCAGGATCCTAAATTCCTCCATGTATACAATTACATGGAGAAAGAGTAATGTGATTCGGGTTGCGCAGGTAGTGAGCTAACAACTTCTTACATTGCATCGAAAAGTCTCTCTCAACTTCAGTCTTGTGGTCTATCAGGGTCATCACTACAAACTCGAGATGCCCCATCCTTAATTAGTTTTTTTCCCAGCTCTTACTACCAGTCAGGTGGTTATGACTGTCGTTCCAGACAGGATTGCTTATTTAAATTCTCAAGCAAATCATGTTTTTAATGAAGCAGTGTCATGATAGCAACTGAAACCTGTCAGGTATTGTTAGGTTCTACTGGAACTGGGAGTAATGTTTGGTACATCACTTTTTGGGGAGGGGGCTTTGACCCACAATGTCAACTATATGGAATTCTACACAATTGTGCACCTGTTGTAGCCACAGACCGCTGCAGTTCCCCTGACTATGTGTGCTTTTTAAATTAAAATTTTATTGGCTTTTCCATTAAAAATGGGTATATCTGCAATACATGAACCCAGTGCTGAAGAGATAACAAATGCCATTTGTTTAGTTATCTTGCAGAAGATTCTTTTGGTTATCATTACTATGTTGATTATTGTAATTACTGAAAGAGAGAAAGCTGAGAAAAAAGTAGTGCAAAAGGGAAATGAGGGAATTAAAAGATAATAGTAAAGATAATAACAGACTTCTTTGTTCTCATTTTTCTCCCTTGACAACCTTCCGTACATACTAAATTTCAGCTTAATTCTAGAGTCAATTCCTCCTTTTCTGAACACACCCCCCTAGATAGAAATAAGTCTTTATCCTCTGGATGCCTGCAATTAACTTAACACTAAAGAACACCAGGACATGTTGCTACTCTGTGTATACAGTATTTCCGTTCTCATTGTCACTTCTAGAGCCCATTTTTAAAAGATTTTCATAAATATGCAACTTATATATACAGCATATACACATGTGCATAAAAAAACCCAGGAGAGAGGGAGGAGATAACTGCATGCCACACAAGTAAACTGTGCACCATACTCCCTTCACAGTTACCTGACCTCTGAAAATCAGGAGCCTCTGAATAGTTACCCAGCATTCACTTTATCCCTCTGGAAGCTGAGCAGCAAAATTCCCATTCAGTTCAGGGATCTAGGATCAGTGGCTCACAAATACCTTGCAACGCCTGTTTGGTTTTACGTCTGACATGCTACGCATGGGCTGTTTTGATGCAAGATGTTCAAGCCATCCTGATCTAATTATCAAGCCATCTCCCCCGTCATTTCAATAGGTCACTGGATATGTCAGCCTCTGCTCAGAGATCTATATGCTGTTTTGCATACATACATCCTGCCAGTATCTACCATGTAATTGCCACTTCATGCAACTACGAATAAAGATCATAGACTCGTACTTAACAAGGCTTCTTTCTTGCCTGAAGAGCCAGACAGCTATCCCACAGCTGAAAAAGAAAGAACATGACTCATATGCATAACTAGCTGAAATGCCTAAAGATAATAACTGAAGATAAAGTTTTGCAATGTGAAAAAGGTGGACAGTGGTCCGACACACTTGTTGTGTGGCACGCATTGTTGTATTAGATACTGAGCTCCATCTGTGTGTGCATTTAATACCAATGTGTGCAATTATAGTGGAGGAAAAAGAAATGGCCTAGCTCTACATTCATGTTTATTATTAAAAAATGCCCTTGGGAGAGATAATATTTTGCATGGGATGCTGAAAAAAGTGGGTTTGGACCGAATGCCAAAGGTAACCAGGACTGAAGGAAATGTTATTCTGATTCTGCCTTCTCTTTATTACTTGGATGCCTCTAGCTTTTAAGCACCATATCTTTGTGGAGATAGAAGATTATCAAAACCAAATGAGCTCAGACCAGAGGTCAATAAAGAGGAACTTCTCCAGAGTCCTAATCAGTGGTGCAATAGTAAATTTTGAAATGCAGGAACTCATTCTGACTGGCCTAGCCATTCCCCCCTAACTGCACTCCACTATGAACAAAGATGTCAACTTTAAATTTCCTCATTGGAGTGTTTGCTTCTTCTGCTTTGGAACTTATTGTATAGTATTTTCTTCACTGAAACATCCAGTTCCTCTCCTTTCAAACTCTTTTAAATGGGGTGCTATTGTGTAAAACAAATGTGTAAAACAAATATAGAAAAATTGACAAATGGAATTTAAAAATATCCCTGATAGATATAAAAGATATATTACAGTGCTCGATATTAACTTGCCCAAGTGCAAATTTCTCCGTTTTCCTCTTGCTCAGCCTGATTTTATATTTATTTGGGGGGGGGAGGGGGCTAAGATCCTTTGAAAAACATTTCGTAAGTGCTTACAACATCACCACTTGAGTGCTTCTCCCCACCTTTCAGGATGCCTTTCAGGAACTTGCATAGGCAAAGACAACTGAACCTGTTCAGGTAAGCTGCTGGTGAGACCAATAACTCATATTAACCTAAGAAGGACCTCGGGAAAGATGGCAGGCGGCAGCCCACCCAGAAGTTGCCCCCATCACATGCTTGGAAGTTGTCTCTTTCATGGCAAAGATCACAATTCATTCCTGTGCAAAAGCAAGGTCTTAGATATAAGGCACATTTGCAGCTCTTTCATCTCTGTCAGAACTATGCATACCTTTACTACATCATTTTTTGACGGAACTTCCTTTATGTGACCACCTGAAAAAGAACTGTTCCAAAACCGCCCCACATATTGTTCTTCTTCTCCTTTGTCTTTGCAAGAGGTGAGCAAAAAATGAAGAAAAACCACCCAGCCCATTTCTAAAAGCAGCACACGGCAGCCCTGAAACAAATCTAAACTGCAGTCAGGTTTTATTTTTCTAGCTTGATTTGCTTCTAGTTGCCTTTGCCATTTTAATATTTTGTCCATGAAGGTATTGTAAAAGGGAAACAAATAAGAATGGAATTTAGAAAGTTTTATGTATATTCCAGGAAAACTTGTCTACGATGCCATTTGTTAAGATCGTTGTTGTCCCTGCGGCAGCGTGTCAGCTTCGTGTTACATTCAGTCATTGCATTACAGTTTTATGATTGCAATTTATAGTGTTATATGTTTAATATAGTAGTGTATTGTAAAAGGGCTTTTTTAATTAATATTTTAGGCCCTGGAGAACACCACAATGCCACACGGCAGAACTGGAAAGATAATTTATAAGGTACTCGGGCACTAGTCTAGAGAGATGTTCACAGCCTGGATTCCAAATATGATTCCTGAGCATAGAACCCTCCTATACCTGACAGTAATCTGCAGGAAAAACTGAAAATAGCAAAATGGGATGAGTACTTCCAAATGAGGCAGTAACTTGTAAGTGGACTCCCCAAATGTGAAGAGAAGACAAGGGGTGGAAGACACATACATAAGACAGAGTACCAGTACTGTGCTGTCCAGTGTGGTCCACAGGGAGATAGTGATGTCGAGTACTTGCAGTGAAAGGAAGGTTGTGAAAAAAGACCTAACAAATAGGGAATAATATTTGGCATTTGTATAGCTTTTTGAGATGTGCAAAGTGTTGTGTATGCATATATTACCAAGTAAAGCAAGTATGCATATAATGCCTTGATTTACAGCCCAATCCTATCCAGTACTGGCCTCTGCGATGCAGGGATACTGACACGGCCTCCGCTGCACCCCACAAGCTGACCAAGGACTAGGCATATGGTGAGATATAAGTAAAGAAAAACTCTTACTTACCTCATCCACTACTCCCTGGTTTCCAGCTTACTCAGATCTATGCCAGCTGTTTTGCCAACATAAATCTGTTAGGCCAAAGAGGGCATTTTGGGTCTGAATGGGGGCATAGGATCTTTGGATGCTGACTCACCCCTTGACCCAATACATACCCCCCTCACTCCCACCATCACCTTATCTATGTCAATGGGCAGTCTACACTGAAAATTGAAAATGGAACATTAGGAGAGTTAGGACAAAAGAAAATATTTCTTTACTCAGCATGTAGTTAATCTGTGGAACTCTTTGCCACAAGATGTGGTGATGGCAGTGGGCCTAGATGTGTATGTGTATGTACAGGCCATGATGTGTATGTTCAACCTCCTGATTTTAGAAATGGGTTATGTCAGAATGCCAGATGCAAGGGAGGGCACCAGAATGAGGTCTCTTGTTATATGGTGTGCTCCCTGGGGCATTTGGTGGGCTGCTGTGAGATACAGGAAGTTGGACTAGATGGGTCTATAGCCTGTTCCAGTGGGGCTGTTCTTATGTTCTTACATGGTGTTGCTGCTGGAGCACAGTTTCCCAATCTTTGCACCAGCAGCCACACCCAGCAGTCCATTGGAGAGGCAGCTGCAATCCTTGTGATATGCTGGTGGGTCATGAGATTCACAAGCATATCCCTCATACAGGATTGGGCCATTAATCCTTACAACTAACACCATGTAAGGTAGGAATTATTATCTCTGTATTGCAACTGGGGAAGTGGGGCTGAGAGTGGGTTGCTTTGTTTGCCCATAGTCATTTAATGAGTTTATGGCAGAGATATGAAGTCCTGATTTGCAGCTCAGTCTTTTAGGCACTATATTATACTAATCCTCAGCTGCTGCAGTTGACCTAAAATAATACCAGGAGTTTGTGGCATAGTTACTTGCATGCCACAGTGCATACACCTGGTGTACTGGCCAGTTTGTAAGTTAATCTCACACAAGAAATCTGATGGAATACAGCAAAAAATGAAGGAAAACTCCATCAAGCAATTTTGGTAGATAAGCCTCAGCTTCTGGCAAACACTTGCAACCAGCAGGCTATAGACAGATATAATAGCAACTCCTCTTTTGAGTCAGATGTTTGAAGGACCCAAAAGTCAAGCAAGTTTGAGTCTCCATCTCAGTGACAAAGCTTTTGCAGAGAGGACACTTGGACCATCTTTTCAGCCAGAGAAATACTTCAAGCCCCTCATGTGATGGACAGGACGTTCCCTTTAAAGCTCAGTGGGGCTGCTCAGCTTCAGAGGTCAGTTTTATTGGACCACATGCTGGTAGGATGTCAGGCTTCTAAGTTGCCCACACATCTCCTCTGAATGGACACCACTGTGTTGATAGGATACCATTGCACAGAACACAGAATTGTCCTTCGAAAGCTCCTAAACTATTTCACTCTATTGTGTCACAAACCATTTGAGATCCTATTTAACTTTCTTTTCCATGTCCTTTGTGCTCTTGTGGAGCCTGCATGTGTTGTGAGAAGAGGGGGCAACTGCAATCCTTCGGAGAGACAACACAGGAAGGAAAATGAAGGTGTCCCAGCAAGATTGCCTTCTTCCTCCCCAGCTCCTATTTTCTCTTGCATCAGAGTGGGGGAAGGGGATGCAAAGGGATTTGTATTTTGACCTGCGTTGGAATTTTCTGCATCCTTTTCAACTCAAACCACTCACTAGCCACTTTGAATGTCCTTCAGGGAGATAAAGGAGGCTATAAATTTGTAAACAATTAACTCTGTGTGTGTGTGTGTGTGAGAGAGAGAGAGAGAGAGAGACAGAGAGAGAGAGAAAGAGAGAGAGAGAGCCTCTCTGTAAAATTTTTCTGAGTGTGTATCTCCTATTGTGGTCTGACAGGGCCAAAGACCTCTCCTTGCAAATCCTAGATCACAGAATTGTATGGTGGTAATATGATGCAGGCAAACATCAGCCAAGAAGCCCTCTCCCATACAATGCCTTTTAGATCCACTGACTTTGGGTAGAAGAAATGCAATTACACTCTGCCCCTCTGTCTCCTTCATGAGCAAAGCACATTAAAGAGAATGCTGGGGGACATGTTGTATTGTGCATATATTAGAAGGAGCCTGCGGCTAATTGCAAGCCTAGAGGGGATGCAAATCATATTAGGAAAAATGTGATATGGAAAATACATAAACAGTACATTAACCTTAAAGATCTAATTTATACTGACAGCAGCAAGTTATTCTGCCCATAATTCTTTCGATCTGTCTGGGCACTGAGGGAGCTTCCAGATCTCCACAGTGCCTAGGCACATAAGGGTGACTGTATGTGTCAGTTGGCTTTTGTGTCTGTGCAGCATTGCCCTCTGCTGGCTGCAGTGCATCAGGCCAGCTCACATCCAATGCATCGGGCCAGTTCACCACGTCATGCATATATGCTCCTTTGACTATGTCTGCAAGCATAAGAAGCTAGACACTGACAGAGGGAGTGGCAAGAAAGCAATTTTATACCTTGATGTGTTTTCCAACTGGCTGATGAACAGCGATGCCTCTAAATGGGTGGTCCTACTTGGAGACTGAGGGCGCAGTCCTAACCCCTTATGTCAGTGCTGGGTAGCACTGGAAAGCACTGACATAAGGGCAGTGCAACTCCGAGAGAAGGGAACAAACATTCCCTTACTTTGAGGAGGCCTACGTGAGTGACACCCAACTGCAGGATGCAGCACATGTCCCATTGACACCGCAGTGCCAGTGCTGGAAAGCACTGACATAAGGGGTTAGGATTGCGCCCTGAGTCCTAGATGCTTTGAGATGATCACCTGCTACAGTAGTTTACTCCATGGCATATTCATCTGCACACATCACAGCTGTCACCACTGCTATCTTACCCACTAAAAATCACAAGGGCTTCAGTTGTAATTGTAATGCCCATGGTTTTCAATGTGAGGGTGGGCAGTAACGAGGGAAGGCTCATTTCTGGGCCCTTGCTTTAGAGGTCAAGGATGGCCTATGAATGGAAGTGGGGATGTCCCAAGACCTCCTAGCACCCATGGCAGCATGCCATGCACTGCCCCCTAACCTGGTGAGGTACTGGCTTCTGCTCTTCCAACACCACTCTTCTCCACATTTATGCTCTAGCCCTGTCTAGTGGAAAGAGGAGGAGGAGGAGGATCAGGGGAGGTAAGCAGGCAGGCAGAAGTGGGAGGCCCCCACCAATATGCTGAAGTGACCGCATCAGTTGGCCTCATGGATGGACTGGCTGTGGATGAAAGGAATGGATCGCTTTCTGCTTAGAAATAATATCCCTACCAGCAGTCCAGAGATGACAGCAACATGTTAGTATCTGATGAGGAGCCCTGAAGGGAAAGGTTCTGTTACCTCCTTCCCACAGGGAGTTCTCTTCACCAAAAGGAAGAAACCTTCCTTTCTATCCAAGACCCTGAAGGCATATCTGCACAGGCAAAAGTCCTTAGGCCAACTGTGCATAGACTTCATGAGCTCTGACTACAACGTATAATGGATCTATAAGGATCAGCTATAAGTGGATGCACATTTGCCCTGAGAAAGCAAAACTGCAGAACAGTACAGCTGCTCACAAGACACTGTTGACACTGTTGAGAGCCTGTGTGCTCTGGTGGAGGGAGTGTTAGACTCAGAGCCTTAGTCATCACTCCTTGCTAGTTTGGTCAACCACATTTCTAAGTAGGATCATGACAATGAACTAATGAAGGTGGCTGCTCAGGCAGCAGAATTGCCAGGATGGCAGACTGGTGGGGAACCTGCACACCACCCCTCCAGACTGGCTTCTCCTGCTTATTCAGCCCAGTCCTGAGCTGCACAACTGACAGCAGCTCCTGCTCCCAGTCTTCTTGCTTCCATGATTTCAAGTAGACCAAGGAGAGCAAAAGGTGATAGAAAGGGATGAGAGTAGAAGAGATGAAAGGCTGACCTTGAGCATCTCTTGCAATCTTTTTCACTGGATCACTTAAGCCAGGGGTGTCAAACTCATTTCATACGGCGGGCCGAACAGCATTCATGATACCTGCTGAGGGCCAGAGGTGATGTCATTAGGCAGGAAGTGATGTCATTAAACAGGTCACAACCAAAAATAAGAACTTTTTTCTCACTTAGAAGCTCATCAGCTGCAAATGGCAGAAGAGAAAATATGAAAATCTTGATCATATTTCAAGATATGGCAGAGCCAACTTTTCATGTGGGCTGCCCTTTCAGCAGTAATGCCTTGGCACTGCTCAGCAGCTGAGAGTCTGACGGCTAGATTAAAAGCTTCTGCAGGCTGCATCCAGCCCCCCCCCCCCGGGCGTTATGCTTGACGCCCCTGGTTTAAGCATATGGACAACTGTGATCATGAAAAATCCACCCTGAATCAGGGGAAATCTTGAATCAGCAGAGCTGCGAATCAGCAGAGTACTATGGAACAATGAAGAAGCAGTCTGAAATGGGAGCAGAAAGCATTCATGTTCTGGAAGGCTGTGTCACGCATTTCCAAATTCCAGGATCCCTTCATAGTTCTCTATACTTATCATCAGAAATCTCTCATTCTTCAGCTTGCCTTGGCTGGCATCCAGTCTTTGTGCTCTGCTTCCAGGCAATGCAAGAGGCAACTACCAGAGGGAGGGCAAGCCTTTGATTGTTTGCTAACAGGGATGATTAATCCGTGTTGCTTCAATGGGAGTTAATGACTGGAGACATTTTCCTGAATGGACATTTTAAATGCAGGCAAGGTGGGAGGTGAGAAAAGAAGGTGGTTTTCTGAATTTGGGCAGACACAGATTGCCCAAAGATTGGCTGAAGGCAAAGTACATTGGGATGCAGTTGCTGTCTTCGGGATCTGGTGCAGGACATGCAGCTGTGCTGTCTATTTTTGAAGTCTATTCAGTTTTAACATGCTCTGCTTGTATATTTGTAAATACAACAAATCTTATAAATAAATATGAATATAATAAATATTATAAGATGCCCAATGTCTCCGCTATTCTTTAATATAAATCCTGTGACAGCTCCTGCATTTCTTATTTCTCAGGGCTCACTTCTTAGTGCTTGACACTAAAAGAGATCACTGAGGTTTTCTCTGCAATGAGAACTGTCACTTCTCGAGCTACACCTGATGTGAAGTAATAACCACAGCATCAGTATGTGAAGAGAATGCTGGTCTCTAGATCTTAAGGGTAATATTAGAATAAATTTTTCTATGTTTTACAATTGTATTATGAAATTGTACAACTGTATTATGAAAACATCCTAGGTGGGAAAAACAAACATTAAAAAATCTAGGCTGTCCATGGAAATCTGTGCTTATCAACAACCAAGGAAAGATGTCAAGAGAAGGGCCATGTCAGAAGTACTCACTGTATTTTGGAGACATTTACAGCAGTGTTGAATATTCAGTAATGTTTTAGCACTGCCTGAAAAAATGTTCTACTTTTTACTTTGTCTTCTGCCTCAGTGGGTTCTATCTGCCCCAGTGACATTGCCAAGTAGCCTAATCTGGCTGGCTACATAACATCATGATGTCAGCCCATTCACTGTGTGATTCTTGAGTAGCAGGGGTTACCTTTATGATGGAACCCGGAAGCAAATAGATTCAGTTCTTCTTGATTTCTGTTGCCCTCACTGGCATTATCAGCCAAATCCAATTGACACTGTAGCATTGTGATAACATTTCATTCACTACATGATCCTTGATTGACTGAAATTGTTCATATGACGAATCCAGGAAGAAATAACTAGACGGGAAAGAAATAACACTAAAGGAGCAGCGGATAGAAGAAACAATAAGTGAACAGGATAGGAAAAACTGCATATTCTCGCAAAGAAAGTGTCATGATTTTTGATCTCAAACACAAGAACACTTCACAGTTCTAATCAGGAGTGTATCCGCAATTCCTTAATACATCACAAAAAACCAGAAATTGCTGCGTCTCTTGGCACTACAACAAGCTCCTCAGGAGCCCTCCATACAACTCACTTGATGCCAGAAGCACAGTGCCAGGCTGTGCAGGGCCCTTGGGCAAACCCTTTGTGTGCATATGAAGTGCTGCATATTCAAGCACTGCCTCCATAACCAGGCTCTCCTCCCCTCTCCCCATTCTTCTGCTCCCCATCAACAGCTTACTTGCCTGATTTCAGCCAGTGGGATTGTAGTGAAAATCCCTGTTCCTACTCCCAGTTTCCATCTACTTTTGAGCTTCCTCATCCTAAAGAGGCTCCTGGAAACCCTGAAGATTTTGCTGAATCATTAAAGTCATGTGCGGTTTGCCCTTCAGGGCTTGAACTCCATTTTCTGGCCATCTTTTTCTTTTTCAGTGAAAACCTGCACTTACTAAAAGAGTCGCTAGTTTCTGCATGATTGGTCTGGATGGAAATCGCACGTTATCCCCGGTCAATGGCCCTGTTCCCCGTCTCTTCCTCATTACTGATTTGTTTGTTGCCCTGTGCTGAAAAGCAGCATATAAATTCCATCCTTTAAAAAATAAATAAATAAAGCTGACTAGCACATTTATTCAACAGGCGAGTTACATGGCACCCATATTCAACATGGAACCCATATTCACTATGCCTCTAGTTATCTGTTAATTCTTTCCTGTTTACTTCCTAGAAACTTAAATCTCATTATTTCACAATAGTGTCTTGAGCTCCTGTCTTTCTTTTCCACCAAACTATTTTGGATCTATCTCTCTCTCTCCCCCCCCCCCCATATGTGTGTGGGTATGCATGCATGCTGCAACTTAGTTACAGATTAGCTAGCTAGATATAGGAAATGCTCAAAGATTAAATGGGACAAAAGTGAATTGCATTGAAATGCAACAGTCCTTCTGGTCTGGATACATGCTGAAATGAGCAGTTCCAAATACTGGGATGAGATGCCGTTCTCCAGTGCCAACAATGTGTTGGCACTGAGGGCAATGTCCCCATTCTCAAGGATTGCCAGCACCAACTGTCTCAGAGGCTCCCCATTAATTCTGTGGAATTCATTTGACATACCCAGCTTTCAGCCTTTGATGAAAAAAATAAATAAATAATAGCCAGATCAGTGTCTTTCCTTTAGACAAATTGTCTCTTGAAAACCTTTTAAGAAACCATCTTGCTGTGAAATACGCTTTTATTATCTGAAATAAAGGATGCAGGCAAACGCTGGAGCTGATAATACAAAGTGCCCACTCAGTTCTGTGTCAACACAGATCATTTTTACACCACAATAGCCGACAACTCAGGACGCTGGTGAGGGGGGAGATGGGAAAGGCCTAGAAAGAAAAATATATTGTTGGTGAGCAATAGGAATCTTGGAAACATAGGAGAGAGGGGGTTGTTGTTTTTTTCCTTCTTTGGCCCCTCCTCTCCCAGTTACACCATAAATGAACCCACTCACCATCGATCCCTGAGTTGTTGGTGTAAATAGACAAATTTGGGGCCCAATTCCCTACCAGTTTATGCTATGCAGTTGCACTGCCAGAGCGCAAGCTGCATGCAATTGTGGGGGGAGGGTGACCAGACAGCCAAGGAGAGACAAGTAAAAATATGTTTTACTTAGGGCACATTCCTAACCTACTTTCTAGCACCAAGGTAAGGGCCATGCAGCTCTGAGGTAAGGAATCAAACATTCCTTTACCTTGAGGGGACCTCCATGACTGCCATCCAACTGCAGGTTGCAGCACCTGCCCCATTAGCACAGCTATGTCAGTGCAAGGAAGTTGGTTAGCATTTGGGCCTTACTTCTCTGTAGGCTGGCTGGTGATCAATAGGTTTCCTTGGATCTTTGCCAACTCTTTTGCTGGTGTAAGTCTAAGGAGAGCCAGAGGACTGGAATGGGCTGAGAAGGGGATATAGTATCTCGATGTGGCTGCTGTCACTGAGATCCTCCCCCCTCCCACCCCTGAACTTCCCCCTATCCAGTTTGCTTCCAGCACCGATCCTGCCCAGAACTGCCACCTGCCTGTCTCTTGCCCACTACCACCATATCTGCTCCAGTGAGCATCCGATATCTGCTTTTGTGCATGCGGAGCCTTTGTCAATTTGTGCTGGCAGCTCTGGAGTGCATGTCCTAGTCCCACATAGTTACAGCTTACAACACAGTTCCACTGTTGTAAATTGGTATATAGTGGTGCACACAGTGCACTGACAGCAGCCATTTTAGGTCCATTGCTGCTAACAGCACTGGTGCTGGAAGACTGCTGCTGGCTGTCTCCAGCAGTGAAGACAAGTGGTGGGGGGGGGGGAGAAGGGAATGGGGGCGGTTGGATTGGCAGAGTGGGAGAGGAATGAAGGAATTTCTGGGCTGGGAGGGATGGGCAGGAGGCGGAATGGCTTCATAGCTGAGCTGGCCCTGGTTGAGATCGGCCTCTTGTAGTGCTACCTCCTCAGGTACAGGGGATGATAGCATTGCTGGTCCCTGGTGTTCCCCTTCCTTTCGAGTGAGAATAGTTATTTCAGAGACTCTTTCCTGGAATACTCTGATAACAGAGCATCTGAATCATAGGCCATGACAGAAAAATAAATCAAACAACCAAGGGGAACCACTAAAGATGTTTCTCACTACTCTGGCCAATCTGGTACGTTCTAATGCTTCTCCACTGATTCGGGTTGAGTAATTCCTCATGTGAAGAAGCATCAGAGAAAGAACAAACTTCCCCTTGCACTTTTCAATAAAAATATGATCTGAGATTTTGCATCCCAAAGTTTGATTGTTCCTCTGCTATCTTCTGGTCCAGAAATAGGACAGAGACTCTCAGGAGGACTGGCTCACTGATGAAATATTCACAATCAGCTTGTTTCCAGTTGCAAACGCTGACTTGTAATGGAGCAGCATCCTCAGGGTCTATACTCCTTGTTCACAAGAGACTCATTGCAGTAACTGAAGTGAGCCAGGGGACAATAAGAAGGGAATTCAGCTGTGTACTTCAGAACATCATGCAACAACTACTGTTGTTAGCAACGCTTAAATACCCCAGTAAGGGCCTAAAAGGAACTTTTGTTCCTAAGCCTACGTCAGTGATGTAGAACACTCATGGGAAATGATTTTGTAGAAGGCAGAAGCCTTTTATAATATATGCCTAATCTGGTCATACCTAATCTATGCAGCCAACAGCTGAAATTGTAAATAGGTCCTCACATAACATATTTCAGTTTAGGTCAGCCTCAATGACCATCAGCATTTTACTTGTTGTACCTAGATTCAGTCAGACAGCTGCTAATAGAGAACTACACATGCAAACTATGGCTTCTCCCAAGGCACTGTGGGAATTGTAGTTTTGTATGGGTACTGAGAACTTTCATAAGAAAGCCATTGTAACTCTGCAAAGTAATTTTTAAAGACCTTTACAGAAGGCTACTCATTCCAGACTGTATCACAGAATACCAAAAGATAACAACTGCCATCTACTTTCTGGTTGCTGAAGCAAAGCCAAGGAAAAAGAGCCACAAATGGGAGTAAGGTGGAAACATTTGTGGATGACCTATGAAGCAGTGTATCAGATGTCCTAGAAGAGCCATTTTCAACCATTGTGCATTAGCACACTGGTGTGCCGCGAATGGTCTGCAGGTGTGCCGTGGGAGAGTCATTTATTAGTAAGGCCATTGTGGGGTGTGAGTCCCCCACCAACAGTATGGTGTGCCTTGTCAGTTGTCAAAAAATTGATGGTGTGCCTTGACAATTTTATTACCTTGTCAGTGTGCCGTGAGATGAAAAAGTTGAAAATCACTTTCCTAGATGGTGGAAAACCATCAGTTGAATACAAAACCTGAAGCACTGAGCTGGAATGCTGCTAGGTACTATCATGGTGGACCAAACACAAAGCAAATACACATCACCTTGGAGCAGTGGAGCAGACAGATTGCTCAGTCTGATAGCAGGACTGCAATGACAAGGTAGTATTGGTTAGAAAAGGGATGAGATCAAGAACAGAGATGGGTGACAAGTCAGTATTCTGCTCACAAGGTGACTGCGGTGGGTCATGGAGAATAACAAACAAGGCAAGGGAAGGAACAAGTCAGGCTGAAGAAGCTGCACAGTTTAAGGTAAGCCTCTGCTGGGAAGAAATGTGAATCGGTTGGGGGAAAATGTATGGGACATCCACCTAGAATCCTCATTGGCCAGGGGTGGACAAACCCTGGGCCGGGGGCCACTTGTGGCCCTTGGGTCCCCCAATCCAGCCCACCGGTCGCCCCCCGTCTCTATTGAGCCTCTGACTCATCGGAGACTGTTGGAGCCTGTGCTGGCCTGCGATTGCTGGTCATGACCACCAGACACGAGTTGCGGGCTGAGTTAGAGCAAGACCTCCATGTGTTTTCTGCTTTTGCCTGGGCATTATTTTAACCCTCCCCATTGCCTCTGAACAACTTGTGTCTCCACGTGTTTCTGGCTTGGCCTGTATGTTTTCACGGTGCAAGAGGCGTGTGGCAAACAGTTCATAGTTCTCATGTGGTTCTACATGCCTGTACTATAGTTCTCACATGTATTATAAATAAGCTCAGCAGAAGTCATTCATTCATATAAGTTTTGTCTCAAATGTATTCATTTATGTAAACTTATTCAAATTTATTCAAATTTGAACAGTAAATTAATTCCTTTTTTTCTCGGCCCCCCCCCCCGATATGGTATCAGAGAGATGAAGTGGTCCTCCTGCCAAAACGTTTGCCCACCCCTGCTCATGACCGAAGAACAGAGAAATGATGGGGGGGGAGTGAAATGGAAAAAAAATTAAGAACCTCAAACTTTCACCGTGTTAAGTCTTTGACATCTAAAGGCTGATCTACACTTTGTGATTCTGGTCCTAAAATAATATGGGTTCAGTCCCCATGCTTGTTGTCAAGCTTGTGGAGAGGGAGCTTAAGCCAGCCTCTAACACACACTATCTCAGCCTTACAGACTTCACAGAACAGGTTAAATAAAATGAAATATATTTATGCTTCCTCAAGCATCTTGGAGAAAGGATGATAGACATGCAATAAATTAAGGAAAAAAATAAGCATAATTATAACTCAGTTCTTTCAAACATGCATATCATTCTAGAGATGCTGAATACCGTAGGACGAACGCCCCTTTGACTTCAAAGGAAAGAAGGCTTAAAAATCACATTAGATATAGGTTTACAAGCTAGCCCATTTATCAATTTTAAACCCCAACCATGATATCATATATTGTCTCTCTAACCAAATTGTCTTACAGCACAGTCCTATCTATGCCTACTCAGAAATAAGCCCCATTGAGTTCAGTAGGCTTCACTCACAGGAAAGTGTGTATAGAATTTCAAGACTTATACTGCATTAGGATCTGCAGTCCTCTTTTTCCCCTGCTGTTTAGACTTAGCCTTAGACCCGAGGTATTCAATCTGTGCATCCCGCCTTGCTAGTGAGGCCTGGCTAGCCTCCAGGGGCATCTCCAGGCATCTGGGGGAGAGAGGCTGGGCTGCATGTGCTGGCTGCTGACTTGCTGCTTTTCTGCAGCTGTGAACAAGGTGGGTGGGGCAGCATGAGGCTGGGAGGGTGTGTGAAACATGGTGGGGGGAGGTGGGAGAGAAGGCTGGCTGGGCAGGCAGGGGTGCTGCATCTCATCATGGAGCTCTCTCTCCATGTGCAACCTTGCCCCAAGGACTACATTTCCCAGTGTGCCCCTCATCCTGGGCATCCTGGGATTGGTCAAGGCTGGAGGAGAGAAGAGTGCGGAGGTGCTGCATCTCATCAGCACAGGGCATGCTCCTGGCAGTTTTTAAAGTAAGTACAGGCAGTGCAGCACTTTCCTCTGCTAGGGGGGGGGGCAATGCCCCAGCCTGCATGCCTCCATCTTGCCTGGGAGAATAGAGGTGGCACCTGCATGCTGAGTGTATGTGTGTGAGCAACCACCCCCTCTACTTTGGGGTGAGTTGTAATCTTGCTGTATGTGGCTGCAATCCTTTCCACACTTTCCTGGGAGTAAGCCCCATTGACTCAAATGGGGCTTACTTCTGAGTAGACCTACATAGGCTTGGGTTCTGTGTCAGCTTAACCCAGGATCTTCATCTTTCTCTTACCCCCCTTAAAAAAAGAAAAAAAGCCACTCTTGATGTCTTTGTCTCCAAAAATTGATTAAAAATAAAAATCCCCATTCCTTTTTAGCCATTCCCTTTTTCCTCCTGCCTCCTTTTTTTTGGGGGGGGGGGGGTACTCTGCTGGCTGCTATTGTAAGACAAAAGGCACAATCCTAGCTAGGTCTACTCAGAAGTAAGTCCTATTGTGTTCAAAGGGACTTACTCCCAGGAAAGTGGGGTTAGGATTCCAGCCAAACAGTCTCTGGATCTCAGTTTGCATCAGTTTGCAATTAGCAGATACACACAAAACAAAGTCTTCCCCTCCCCCAGCAGATTCATCACTTCCCTCCTCCCTTTCCAAAACCCTCCAGGTGTGCTGCTAACAAACTCAGGGCACAATCCTAACCAGGTCTACTCAGTAGTAAGTCCTATTTTGTTCAATGGGGCTTCTCTCAGGTAAGTGTGGTTAGGATTGCAGCCTCAGAGTGCTGGCAGCCTTGTTTCTAGTGTATAATTATAACACCTTCATCCCCATTTTGGGGGTAACTGAGGTGAGATGAGGTGTTGTAATGGGAAGCTGTGGCCAGTGGCTACAAGGATCAGGGGAGGTGTGAGCTGGAAAAGTTTGAGAACCACTGCCTTAGACTTTAAATCACATCTTTGTTAGTGCTATTGGTAGTTCAGATTTTGGACTCTTCATTTGTCTTGGCATGGTCGAGAGACATCTTTCAGGTGATGTCGAGGAGCAGAGATCAGAGTTTTACTGAGGCTGATTGTGGAAAATGAATTGGCTAAAATGAAAGAAACATAATTATTCACAAGATGAGGTATCCTAGATTTTAGACCCTTCTGTCTGGTAACTCCATCTGAAGACAAATTGGACACACTCCTGCCCCAAACTCATTTCTTGTCAGTGTTTACAACATGGTGCTTACTTTAGCATATCTGAACACAATTGGCCATGAAGAGAACAGTGACCTTATTTATTGTATTTAGATTTCAAACCTATCATACCTCCAAAGACACAGAGAAGATAACATTTTCATTAATATAATAAAGTAGGATCTCTCTTAAAAATAGACTACAATTAAAAACAAAACCCTACTCAACCCAAGAGTTAGATATTTGCTCAGAGTAAAAGATCTTGCTATGCTTGGATGATTCTAAAGTTTGGAATTCGTGGCATGTAAGGGATAACCAGCAAAATCAGCACAGAAGCTTTTCAGACAGCAGTAGACCTGAACAGGTCATGTGGTAACACCAGAACTTTATACAAGTTTCCAGGTCCAACAGGCTTGTATTCAGGTCTAAGCAACAAGGGGACTTTGCCTCACTCCCAGGACCACAACATTGCCACATACTCCTTTGACTTGGCAGGAGCAAGATCTCACAGTGGACAATCCTCCATAACTCCCTGTGCTTTGATAAAGTAGTGTGGCTACTGCTGTATCCTACAGGGAAATTTTGGCCTCTGGAGGACTCCTTGAGGTAAGGGAACATTTGTTTCCTGGCCCAAGAGTAAGTCCCGGCAACTGCTCTGTCAACTCAGACCTGCACCAGTTCTAAGTCCTCATTTATCTGGGAAGGCAGATCAGGCTGTGTAAGGGGGTTAGGATTCGGTGGACACAGCTGCTGCTGAACCTGCTCCTTAGCAGGCCCAATCGGCCCCCTCCCCCCCATCCCGCCCACCCCATCCTGTTCAACCTCCTCCCTGCCTCTCTCCCATCCCCTGCGCACTCTTACCAGCACCAGCTGGCATCCGTCTTTGCATTAACTTGGCCTTTCACCCCTTCTAGCCACGGCCAGACTGCACACACTGGCGCTTTTGAATTTGCAACAACTGTAAAGCTGTTTATGTAGGCCCTTAGCATTGGGCAGTTGTGGGTCAGCTTGGAGTTCCAAAGCAGGACACTTCCTTGTGACATGGCAATTGTGACTTGCTTCAGAGCAGCTGCTGTTCATTTCCATGGGTTATGCAGGACTCCTCCTGCTGGATTGCACCCTGGCTTTATAGTATCTCCTGATAGTGTATGCGTTTCACAAGACGAATGTATGGACTCCATTTTAAGAATCATCTAACAATTTTCTAATGGGAAGAATTAAGCTGTGTGCCTTGGCCAGGAGAAAAGCTTCCTAGGTGTTTTGGGGGGTGGGAAAATTTGCTTGCCAGCTGTTAATAGATGGGTTTGAATTACACAATGAATGTTAATGAACCTATTATGAAGAGCACTTCATCATATGACAAAGGTGTATTTAATGGTGTTGAAAACTTTCCCAGAGTAAATTTTAAAAGACCCTAATAGTGCTATGAAGACTCCATTAGTACATTTATTAATTACAGTGCATCTGCCTTTCAGCCTAGCTGCTTTAGGAATGAGTTCTCCAGAGCTTCTGACAAAAGGCTGTGGAAAACCTTAGGTAGCAATTACAGTTTGCAGGGTTTTTTCCCTTGCATGATGGGCTCTGGCATTGTTCAAAACATCCTGCTTCATTCTCACATGGAGACTGATCCACAGTGAGCATCTAGTATGGTTGGTACTGCCTCAAAGTTGCTGCCACTTTTAGGGCCCAATCCTGTCCAACTTTCCAGCAACAGTGCAGCAGCAATGCAGTCCAGATGTTCCCTTGCCTTGAGGATGCCTTTGTGACTGCTTCCCCATCAAAGGATGCTGCACTGATCCTGGAAATTGGATAGGATGGGCCCTTAGTTCTCTACTGCATTCTCATTTGATTTGTAACATGGCTTGGCTCACTTCCTTGAGCTCTCTGCCATGGATTCACTGATTTCCATAAATGACTAAAGACTCTCTGGTGTTTCCCATCTGTAAAATGGGTACCTTTTTATTCAAATGCCTTCTAAATGCTTAATCTGTTCACAATATGGGTCATATATGTTTGTTAGAGATGTAGAGAGCTCACAATCCTGGTTCACTTTCTCTATACATGCACTTGTTCTTCTTGCTTTGTACCTGTAATACAGTAGTAACCTAGATTGTGTTAGGTTTATCTGTATTGCATATATTACTTTGTGACAGAAGACTTGTCAGCACTGGCTCTACCAGACTATTCATATTAAGTTTCTTGCCTTTATTTAAGCATTCACTTCCACTATAAAATGTCAGGCTATGGGACACCTGGGTAGGCCTTGGAACATATGCTAGAAGGAGCTCGTATCTGGTTTATTGTGTGATAAATGCCTAGCATCCAATCACAGGACCCAATTCTATCCAGCTTTACAGCGCCGATGCAGCTATGCCAATAGAACAAGCACTGCATCCTATGGTGGTAGAAGCACTCATGGAGGCCTCCTCAGGGTAAGGGAATGTTTGTTCCCTTGCCTCAGGGCTGCTTCGCAGTTTCATTGGCTCTGAAAAGTTGGATAGGATTGGGTCCTCAGTGTTACTTTCGAAACCGAAGTACCAATTCCCCCAAACCCGTAAACACCTGCAGAGAAAAGCCAGCCAGGCTGCAGGCTGCCTCTTTCATATAACCTTTCTGAGGTAAATCATGGGAACTTTGACAGGTTTCATGAGGGAAATGATAAGCTTCTTGTTGTTTGTCATGTGTGACCGGAGAAGCACATAAACCCACAAATAAAGCCATTTGTATTGCTAAATGAGTCTTGAGCACGGTGGGTTTTCAACAAAATATAAATAATAGAAATTAATTTGTCAGCCTGGGTTTGGGACTCAGCCTGCTCCTTGCCGAACTGCTGAGGGAAGCTGGTTGAAATAATTATTCTAGGCTTAAGCAATCATTCTTTTTATTTCTGAAGGCTAATGGAGTGAAAACACGGCTTTCCATACCTTTGGTAATGACAGAGTCAGAAATAATGATTGGGGACCCTTATGTTCCTCTCATAATGAGGAAAGCAACATGAAATGATAGGGATTTGAGCCCTGAACAACTGCTTGCTCTTTTATTTCAAAGGCAAATGGAGCATTCAGACCAGTTCTTTAGGTTAATGGAGCTACAAATAGGGTTTGGAGGCATGGATTTTTCATAGATAATGCAGCATGGGCAATCTCTTTTTGGGGGTGGGGGGTGGGGGCAGAAATATTTACAGATGTTGAGGCTTCAGTGATCCTGAGAGCTCAGGTCATATAACGTGAGGAATTGGGATAAATCCATAAAGTATCTCGCACTTCCAGATCATGAACAACTTCCACAACGTGTGCACTTCAGTGCCAGGAAAAGTGTGTGATTCTCAGCTTCCCATGAAGGAGGGCAATGTTAGGTGAGAAAAACATTAACGTTAACAAATGTTAAAATGGCTTTTATGAATTAGGAAAGGCCTTTACTGAAAGTCAAACATCAACATAATGCAAATTTGTCATAAGTAGAACAAATTATGCAAATGATACTGGTGATGCATAAGTCTGTTAGATTACTTGATCTAATAAATCCATCAAATATGATTTATTACACGCATGCTATTCTGAGTGTCTTCAGAAGTGGTAAGTGGTTATTCAGTGTCACCCATTTTCAGTTAGGAACTCTGATTTCTTTTTACAGTGTAATAGAATATAGTAAGGGACTAGAAAGGGCATCTGGGCAGTAATTAGGAAGGGGACAGAAAGTTGCTCCTAGTGTTCTGATGTTGAACTGTAAGCTGTTCCCTATTGGTGTCTCCTCTCAGGCCCCTCTCCCTCATAGGAAGTGGCCTTATACTGTGTTAGACCATTGGTCCATCTAGCTCAGGGATGTCCAAACTTTTTGACAGGAGGGCCACATAATCCCTCTGACAGCGTGTCGGGGGCTGGGAACAAAGAATTAATTTACATTTAAAATTTGAATACATTTACATAAATGAATATATTAGAGATGGAATTTATATGAATGAATGAAGGTCTCGTGATAGCTCAAGGCCTATAAAAGACCTTGCGCAAAGCAAGGCTGCATTTCCTTTGCTGCCATTCCTGCTTCATCAACCAGCAGCTCACACAAGAGGTCGAACAGTTGACCCTTGCACTGAGTGCAGTTGCATTGGATCAGCCTGGGCTCCAGCAAGCCTCCAGCGGGCCAGAGGCTCATTGGAGACTGGAGGCTCCCCTTGGGCCAGATTGGGGCTGCAAATGGCCCCCAGGCCAGGATTTGATCACTTCTGATCTAGCCCATCAGTATTGTCATCCCAGACTGGCCACAACTGTCCAGGGTTTCAACCAGGAATCTTGCTCTGCTCCATCTAGGGAGGCCAGTATGCTACCATTTCTGCTGCCTCTTAATTTTTTTGTATTCTGTATTCTGGTTTGTTAATTTTGTTTTATTATTTGCTTTAATTTTGTATGTAAGCCACCTTAAACTTTATTTTGAATAGAAAGATGGGATAACAACATTCTAAGTAAAAAAAAGTTGTTAAAGAAAAAGATGCTTGTTGCTGCACACAACTTCTTATGGGATTCCACTGTACTTGGACAATAAGAGCAAATCCCCTGCTTTGCCTACTATATACAGAAACTCACATGAGGTCTTGTATTATATAGATAGCAAAGGAATGCCAACACAATAGCAATACAGCCAAGACTAGCTATATGTATCTTAGTGCTAGGGTACATGAATATCTGTGTCAAAACAGTACATGCAGTATTAGCGGCAAGCAATTCATTTGTGCATGTGGCTCTCTCTGGACACTACATGCAACTGTTAATGCTTTACTATGAACAACGATAACTAGAGACCGGTTTAAAAATAAAAATTCTTGGTCAAATAGTAGATGCTACATATACAGTGTTAGGATTCTGCAGTGTATTCATAGCAATAAATAATACCCCTGCCATTAGGCAGAATTTGCAGGGAAGTGTCCATAAATCCATTGTGGCTTTACTCAGAGAACTCCCACAAGAGAAAGTTGTACAAGAAACAGCAATGGGGACATCATCCCATGAGCAGCTTTCCACAATGCTGTTTGTTTAACGTATACTGTAAACCATTCCTTTGAATAGTAGGCTGTGAGCAAATAGCTTTTCACTGCTCATGTTCCCATGTATCTATCACCTTCAAGGAAAAACTGTATATTAGCCTGACAGTAAAACTCAGAGAGAGCCGCTAATCTCTTTTATTGACATGTTACTTAGCAAAACAGGCTCATATTTCATTCATGATTCTTTCAGCAATCAGCAGTCAAATTGTATCACGTAACATCTTTAGGCTATACACCTGCACCCATCCAAGAAGACAGGCCAAATTTTTCCCTGCTTAGAATAATTTCACACTAATTCCATTTCACTGCTATTGACATTATTAGCAGTTCTATTAATTTCAGCAAATGCAATTTATTTCAAATGAATGTACTGTAAAAGCATATACACAATCTTTTTTCTGTGATACAGTTATGCCCAGTACTATCTGGGCAAGTTCATGTATTTATTTTTGAAACTGATTGCAGTTGCAGGACTGGGCATGATCCTTGTCTGAGACTTTGGAGAACACCTAGCAGTCTAAGAAGACTGTACTGGAATTTATTCAGGCTAACTCAGTATAAGGCAGCTTCATATGTTCATAGTATACTTACTGGCCAAAGGCCCACAAGAGGAGACTTCCTCTTCCAAGAGAACCCAGAAGTGATGTTGCAACGTTGCATGACATCACAAAGTCACATGATGTCATGACATTACCCCCCCCCTTGGCGACCCCACTGGTCAGTACTGATGTCAGCGAGGGCAGCCAATGCACCATCAGAGGTTGTGGGGAGTTGCCAGAGAGGCCTAGTGGAGGGCTTTGCTCCAGTTCCCTTAGCAATTTGGCACTGACACTGCCCAAGATTCTTTGATCCAAAAAATTCCAATTTCCTTACTGTCTCTAAGTCTATGAATTGAGGAACAACCCTTTGTTGCCCCCCTCCCTCTACTGCTTATAGGTAATTTAGGAGAACAAAACAGTTCAGAAGGCTGTAAACCTCTTCAGGAGCCTAGCTGAAATGTCAAGGGGTTTTGGCCTGGATCACTAAAAGCTCATTATTTACAAACAGAGAAAGGGATGTCCCCAGTTCCAAAATTTGGCAACTTCCTTACTTCAACTATAAAAGACCCATTTACTGTATTGTTGGGAATTCTTGCATATCAATAAAACTCAAGCAGCTTTAGATTTTTAGCCTACAGCTCTGTTGATGCAGAACAAAGTAGTATGTGTTTATCAGTTCACAAATGCATACAGCAATAATTATTGGCATATAGTTCCCATCACCAATGAATTTGTTTAGCAAAAAAGGGGGCAATCTTTGAATCATATATTCTCAAAGAAACAATTTTTTCTTCTTAATAATCCAGAGAGATCCTTTTGGAGGAATTCACTCACAAAAAAGGCAGGAGTCATTTACCTTCAGTTTTCATAACATATTGTCATCATTGCTCTGCCTATAGGGGTGTGTGTGTGTGTGGGTATTGCTTATTTATAATGACAACTTTTTAGAACCATGTCTCCAACACAGTTTTCACAGGACATGGCTGTCTTACCTGTATAAGGATGTCAATTTTCCAGGTTGACATAGTGGCAGGAAGATTCTCACTTATACGTTGGGACAGAAATCAAACCATTTCTTGTTTGTGCCTTTTTTGCTTTCACCCTAGCAAGTTCATTTTCTCAGACTTCACTCTACCAACATGGAGCTTCTGATTTTTCCCTTTTCTCGTCATTTCTTTTTTTAGCACAACTTTCTCTCATTCATGGTAATGATGCTGTTTGTTCTTCTTCTGGAGTCTGGAATCTTGGATTTGATTTAATTTGTATGCTTCTCTTTCCTTTTCTGCCTAGATACAGGCCTTTGCCAAGTATTATAATTTTCAGTTCACTAGTATGTTCCACATTCTCTTTAGTTTATACAGATATTATTTATTGTTACTATGTCCGCATTGATTAATATAACACTCTTGTTGCTCATCATCTTCCTTCTTCTATTCCTAAGCCTCTCCACCCTGACTTAAGTTCTGCTATTCATTGAATATTAGCTGCCAGTCATTCCACTCATATTTCCTTTCTACCATATTTTTCACTGGTTTTCAGGCCAATCCTACACAACTCCGCACACAGCACTACAGCTGCACCAGCCAGGCAGTTTCAAGCTCTGGAGGCCTCCTCAGGGTAAGGGAACATTTGTTCCTTTGTCCCAGGGTAAGCCTTGTCAGGTCTATGTTCTGGATAAGGCAGAAACACAGCCAACAAGGTGGTTCAGGAACAGGTGCAGATTGCTGGAGTCAGCAGGATCAGCAAACACCTGTGACTGCCTCACCCTGGGTGTGGCTTAGCCTACACTGATTGGCCACTCCAACTACTTAATGTTTGGTCTGTTGAGCTTCTAGTGCAGCAGTAGGAGACTACTGAACTGCTGCCAGTAACCTGGGAGGCTGGATGTGAGTATATACATGTTGTTACTGACCATGGAATGAACTTTGACTGTGTATCTTGGAAAGCTGATTTGGATTTGTTGTTTATGGACTGACTGCTCATCGTGCTGACTAGGACTGATTACTCTACCTGTGATAACCCTTGCTCTGAAATATAACCACTGCATTCAAAGAACTCTGCTGGTGTATGCTGTTTTGTGTGCCTGCTCATCCAAGGTTCCATACAACTCTTTACCAGACAAAGGGTTGCAACTCTAGCAAGCCTATGCTGGCCCACTAGGTATACTTGAACATGTGCCAGCTATAATACTAGTACATTGACCAGGGCCAGGGGATCAGGGCCAGGGATAGGATATTGGCTGCATTGCTGTTGCAGATACTACTCATTCCAATGGTGCAAGGCATCAATAGGATTGAACTATGTGTCTCTCTCCTTCATTTCACTTAAAGCCTTTTGTATATATTTACAAATGTCCTCATGATCTTGCTTCTTTGAATCTGTTTTCTCTTCTTTATATGCTCTTCCTTGAACATCAGGGTCTCACATCAGAGTTAATAAAACCATTTAAATAAAAACAATTAAAATGATACTGTTGTAGTTAAAAAATGTAAAGACAGAAGCAACATAAAAACAGGTACTAGAACAGCTATGGGTATTAGATTTAAAAAGTATCACTAGGAGGTTCCTCCCTCCTCAAATGCCAAGTGGAATAAATATGTTCCCCAATGCAAGCAGTAGCAGTATGAGTTGCTCAACCAAGAAGTGTGTGATGCCGTTGCCTTCTCTTGTGCTGTCCATCTACAACTGGGCTTCCTGAGATGTTGGTGTGATTACTGGTGTCGCTAGGAGGTGCAGGGGGTGCGGGCCCCACCGGGTGACGCACCGGTGGGGTGATGTGCCCTGGGGAGGATGTGCTAACTTCACGGTTTTAGGTGCTACCCCATTATGCCATAGACTGTTGGATGCGGAATGGCCAGTGAAGTGCAATGCAAGAAACAAAATTGGAATGGCTCCTTTTATTAAAAAGTTATGGCCAAAAAACCGGAAGGAAAAAATGCATGGAGCCCTATGGAAAGTGAAAGTGAGCCATATCGTGTGTTTACTCGTGAGTAGGCATACTTGCCATAGTCCGTTGGAAAGGGCAGGCTGAGAGGAATCCAACGACACCACAATGGTCCCAATCCAATGAATTCAGCCCAAAAAACACACCAGAGAAACTCCACCCTCCCAGCTGGAAGTCTGAGCCCCAAACGAAGCCCCGTGGTCATGTTTACTTGCAAGTAGGTGGACTTTCCTTAGTCAAGGCAGGCTGAGAGGACTCCAAAGAGATCAGAATGGTCCTGATCCAATTAATGCAGCCCCCAAAACACGGAGAAGGAGGTCCCCCCTCCCAGCTGCGAGTCTATGGAGCCCTATGGAAAGTGAAGCAGCCTCATGTTGCATTTACTCATGAGTAGGCAGACGTGCGTTGGCTGGTGGTCAGGCTAGGCAAAGGGGAATGTGAGGACACCAGAATGGTCCTGATCCTATGGAACTGCAGCACAACAAATGCTCCAGAAGGCAGCATCCTCCCCCCACTATAAAGGACAAAAAAGAGGCTTCAACTGGTAAGGGGAAAGTTTTCTGTTTTGCACTTGTAAAGCCAGGTGGGTTTACCTTGATATGCCTGAAATAGAAGAACTTTAAACTGGGCACTGGAAGGGCTGAAAATCTCACTGATTCTTTTTGGGGGGTGTTATTGCAGGCAGACTACAGAGTAAGCTCCATTGACCACTATGGGACTTACTTATGAGTAGACATGCATAGGATTGGGCTCACAGGCTGAAATCCTACCCACACTTTCCTGAGAGTAAGCCCCATTGACCACAATAGGACTTACTTCAGAGTAGATTCACTTGGTGGAACAGGACTGTCTCCCTTTATTTAATTATTTTATTTTAATTTAATTATAATTGTTTGTTTTAATTTGCTTGATGATGTCACTTCTGGCCATGACATCACTTCCAATGGGTCCTGGATAGATTGTCATTCTAAAAAGTGGGTCCCAGTGCTAAAAGTTTGAGAACTGCTGCAATAAGGCGTTAGTAAGTTGACAAGGGGTGTGTGTGACTCTACAAGTTTTCAAAATCACTAAAATCAGAGTTTGGAGGAATAAGACCATCATGTTATATATAAATCAATGCGTAATTTCATGCAGAATACAATGAAACAAACCACATTGAAATATATGTGTTATAACAAAAGGTACAGCCAAAAAAACCAGTGGAGGCGGGGCAATGGTACATCACCATGCCCACCTGGGGTGTTGCCCTGCCCACTACATGGGGTGACGCGCAGGCCTCCCACAGCGGGTGACTCAAATCCTAGTGACGCCACTGAGTGTGATGACTCAGGGCCACAGAAGAAAACTGTTGGTGGATGGGGAGGGTGGAAGAGGAGGCTCCCTCAGCTCCACTGAGGGCTGAGGAATGCACATTGTTTCATTGCTCCTCTCCCTTTTCCCAACCTTTCCCAGAAAACAAAGAGGAATGAACTTGAGGAATGAGGCCTTCCCCTCAGCACTACCAAGCACTAAGAGAGAGGCATCCTCCATTAGCACCAAGATTGCTCCTCTCTGCCTGGATCATTCCCTGACTGGAGGGGCAATCTGGAGGGTCTTGGCCAGCACTGCCTAAAGAAGCACCCTCCAAGTTAGCTCCATGGGAAGAGTGTGCATGTGCATTTGCAAGCACCAGGAAGGCCTCCAGTTGAGCTTGGCCTGGAGGACCCTCAGATCCTGGCTCTGGCACTATGCTCCAGGTACCAGTTTTCTACTGAAGCCTATAATTATCTTCCCTATTCCCTGTTTGTATCTCTTTTCATATACAGCTCCCTGCCACTGGAATCGCATTCAACGTCCAAGACAGTGATGTTCCCAGAAGGAGGTGCAGTTCTAAGTTTTGTACCTCCCCCTCATCATTGGAGCCATTCTGGGAGGTGAAAGCAACACAAGACACCTCCTCATTGCTTTCACCTCCAGGAATGTCTCCAATGACAAGAGGGAGGGGCAACTTACAGGGCATGATGTGGCACCCTGTAAAACTTAGTGCTGTGCCCCCCCTTTGGGAACACAACTGATCCAAGGCACTTTTCTGTTATTATGTTTAAGCCCCTATTCACTTGATTGTTTTCTTTCTTGATGGTTTCCAACTATCCAACTTTTACTTTACTTTCCCTTTGTTTAATTTTAGATTGTAAGCCCTCAGGCTTAATTTTTGTGTAACAACTAGTGGTTCTAGGTGCAATAATACCTAAAGATTCCAGAACTATTTGTTTGTTTGTTTGTCAATTTTTACTCCACCTTACCCTAAACAATGGGGTAATCAAGTCAAGTTTCAATACATAATAAAATCACAATGAAATGCATGTTCTTGATGTACATACTGCCACAACCTTGCTCCAGCTAAGCAGGTTTGAGTCAGACTCCGAGTCTACCTGGGGACCCTGTGAATGCAGAAGCAGAGTTGGGGGGGCAGCACAGTAAGTACGGCACACTCTGCAACAAGCCGTGTAAGTGGCATCTCCCCCTTGGCATCAGAGACATTTGAGGCAACAGTGGCATTGTACCATTGCTGCCCTGAATGGCTCCAATGCCATGGGGAGGGGCCACTTATGTGGCGCGTTGCCAAGTGTGCCTTACTTACCGCGCTACACCTTGTGTTTTATTATAGAAGAAATGTGGGACATAAAGAGTCGAAGCATGAGACTTTTATTGTACAAACATATTGATGATGGGAAGCCGTACACTGACCATTCTATATATTTGCAAATTGAAAGGATATGTGCTTCATTATTTTTGCATCAATAGAGCTGTGAGTTAATAATCTAACATTATTTCAACTTTTCAAATATACAACTATTTGCACTAGGACTGTGGCTCAATCATATCGCACGTATTTTGCATGTAGAAGATTCCAGTTTCAATCTCTGTTATCTACAGGAAGGGCAGAGAAAAACTCACACCTGAAAGAGCCATGTCCCATGATGAAAATATCACTGAGATGCTTTTATTTTTCAATTCTATGGCAGAGACACACCCAGACATGTCCAAAGACATCAATGTGCAGCACAATCCTATACAAGTTTGCTCAGAGGTGGGTCTGGTAAGAATGCATTGGATTGCAACTTTAATTGATTACTCCCAAGTAAGATGCTGTAAATAATCAATTTAAGAAATTCTGAAAGACTCAATTAGAACAATTAACAATCACAGGCAATAGATTATGCCATTCAATAATAGCCTTTTAAGACAGAAGGTAGAGGAGGTGAGAGAAATCATTATACTATCAGTGGAACATTTAGAACTCATTATGGATCATGATACTATATAGCCCTGTTGAGACAAACTGTAACCGTGGACAAGCGCACAACTACAGAGGGTATGGGAGCCTGCAAGCAACCCTGCTTCTGGAACTGACAATCTCATAGCCCCATCCCTGCTTTCCCCAGCTATATTGCCTTAGCAGAGAAACATCCTTGGGTTAGGGCCACATCCTAGAGGCAGAGCAACAGAGTGCTTACTAGTGCACTGTTATCCTCCCTGTAACTAACTACTAGCTACAGATACAGTTTTTCCAGAAGATTGAAATTCTGGGTCTTAGGCTGGCCAGTCCTATCCATGTTCACTTTGAAATGTTCCTCTGTACTTAACTGAGCTTACTCCCAAGTAAATATAAACAGGAGTGCAGACTTATTCACTTGATATGGCTCTAAAGTTCAGTAAAGCCCAGTCATCTATACAATTTTGCTTTACAGCAACATGGAAAATTACCTCCATGGATTAAATTCACAAAAGTAGAAAATTCTATGGTGAACTTCTTGCTCCTTTGATATCAGAAGGGTGGGACCAAAGATCTGCATGGTGGGGAAGGGAGATCCCCTTTATATGGGTAGCAGATACCTTTCTAGAAAGGTAAGACCATAGATATAATCATGCAGCAAACAGGTGATGAGTTTTATCCCCATCAAAGGAACAGTGCACCACCCACCCACCTCAGTCCCCTCTCTCCTGTGCAATGACTGGGTCCTAATGTGATATTGACTCCTTAGCCATCACTCTTTCAATGAGTAAAATCATTGAATGAAATAAGGTGATTTTCATGAAGTCCATCAGAGACTGGATCCCTTCATACAAGTAAGTTTCAGAAGGATCCCACTTCACACTGATTTCAACAGTCAACATTTCAATGTCAACATTCAAATCCATTTCAGAGAAAATGGCCACAGATTGACTTCCTCTTGCTTCACAGAAGACAGTTGAAATCTAGCCTCACCACAACAGACGAAGTAAACTCCTAATTATGGTAGAGAAGATTGTCTAATAGTATAAGGAAAGGCCCTTTAGTTTTGTATTTTTTAAAGACTCATGGAACATGTAAGATATTTTTGCACTCCATACTACATTAAAAAGTTCTCCTATTATTTGAGCTATCAAGGGGAAAAACATGAATTAACATGAGCAAGAAAAACATAGCAAAAGTCAGCAATGCTCTGGTTTTTGTTTTATTTTATTTTTTTCAAATTAACTGTAAAACTAAGGCACTGGTGACTTTCATACATTATTTATAATGACTCTAATTCTGACAGATGTTTAAGTTAATGAGATACTGCCAACTTAAAATTCTGAAACATATTTACTTAATATATTATTATATGTCACACCTACACCATTAATCTCAGAAGACTTTGAAAGGGAAAATAAAATCTTCCTCTATTTAACCCAGCAGTGCCTGCTTTATCAATCTAACAATTTTTTGCATTAGATCAGTTTTTACATTCCCCCCCCCCTTGAATAACCTTTTCTTGTTGCAATTTACATGCGTCCTGATCCAGCTAGGATTTTCTGGATCAGGTATTGCATGTGCGAAATGTTGAGCAGATATAGATCCCACATCGTATAGGTAGAGCTGTGTATGCAATCGTTCTTGCCAATCTGGGACCACATGCAAAGCTCTGCGCATTTGATTGTTGCTGCCACTACCTTTGATAGTGCCCCATCAACTTGTGTTGGAATGGGGGGACACCTGACTACAGTTCACCCTCTCCCTCTATCCCACAAGTAATCAACACTATCAAAGTTCATTTTTGCAAATTAGGATCTTCGGATCAGAGGCAGCATTGTTCATAAAGCTAATTTTAAGGAAGTGCCCTCCATAATCTGTAATTTTAAAGCCATAAAAACTGGCAGAGGGACTCAAGGATTGACATATCCACCGAAAGGCTTAACTTTCTTTTTGAAACTGTCTGAATTGTAAATTAGCATGGCCCCTTTTTAAAGGGACTTCTTATTCCCAGTTGGTTTAATTATGGGACAGTGACAGCTAAAGGAAAAAGCAAGGACATGCTAATGTTCACTTTAGAATTGAGCAAGAACACGTTTCCAAAGACAGACTGGCATTCTTCCTTTGCACTGCACACAGACCTGTCAGTCTCTTTCAAGACCCACTCACTCTGTCCATGAAGCTAAGCTTGTTATTTTACCAGTGCCTACGCTATACATGTCACTGGTGCTGGATGACTGTGTATGGTTTTCATTCTTTCACTGTTCACCTTTCTGCAGTTCAGTTACCATTTTTAGAGAAATCACATCACTATGCCTACTTTAAGCAATTGCCCTCCAGTACTGCTTCTGTGCATAGCATTTAAAAAAAAAAAATAGTGGTGTTCTGATTGTACTGTCTGTCTTAAAATGTTGATTGATTGTTGACATTTTCAGTTCTTTTGTGCTGTTTATATGGAATGAACAAATGAACATGGCACTTTGCTAATTTCCTTCTAGTGTTCTGAAAAAAACAAAAACAAAAAACCATCTTCTGTGGCCACATCTCTGTTGCAGACTCCAAGAGAGAGCCCTCTTATTTATTTATTTTTTTCTGAGAGAATTATATTTCACCTTTCCCATACCAAAGCAAATGCCCAAGGTGGCTTACAAAGCTCCATAGTAGAGTACAAATGAGCTTTTACAGTAATTGTTCTACAGGCAGCTCACATAAAACTTTTCTTCCAGATGGAGTCCTTTATGGCATGGTCATCACATCTGACATCTGGGTATACATTCCAAGCTTTCAGCAGGAGCAGTTTCAGGTAAGCCCAGTTCTAAACTGTGACTCCTCCTGACTCTGTTGTCTCATGACAACTTTATCAGCTTTCAGTCTGTCATCCAAAATTCAACCAGGATCATTCTTGCTTAGCATTCTTCTGCTCCTCCACCAGACCACACCTACTGCTCTTATTGTCATGCCCAAAGTTCTGCATTGTGGGACAGTGGCAGGGAAGTCAGAAAGTCTGGTGTGGCTGAGAATTTGTTCCTGATTCTATCCCAGAAAGAGTAAGGTTTTTGGATCTCATTCACCACACTTACTAAACTGGGATGCCAGTTTTCAGTGAAACTATTAAGCCAGCTTCAGACCCCATTCCATCTCCTTTGGACAGTCCCTGTCCTGCAAGAGAAGTTGGCCTGGGCAATGTTCTGAAAGGACATTTTCCTGCTGCAGTCTTCAAACTTTCCCATCTGTTGTACTCACCTGACAGCCTGCATTTCAGAAAATGATGCTCACCCAACCGTAACCCCCCATTCTCATTCTGCAAAGATACCGGGCATTGTTAGGAAGTCATCTGAACTGCAGCTTCCAGTCATTCTACCATACATGAGACCTGAAGCTCCCTCTTTACAATCAAAATTTAATATGATGAACTCTCCATTCCCGATGCATTCCTTTCATTTAGCAGTCGATTTAATTATACTAAATAATATTTTTATCTAAGGGACAGATAACTGAGCCATTTCACTCTCTTTAGTTATCGATCTGTCACTCACTGTTGCATTTTCAACAAATGACTCCAACAGCTCTCAGAAGGCAAGAAACAGCTCAATCCTAGGACTGGGCTGCCCTTAACAGAGGAACACAGTTCCACTATCATAAAGAGCTATATGGTGGCATGCACAGCTGCCCCTGGCAGCTATTTTGGAGCCACTACTGCATTTGTGGCAGTGCTGGAGGCCCCCTGCCAGCTACATCTAGCAGCAAAGGTAAGCTGCCGGTGGGGTGGGGTGGATGGAATGGAGCAGGGACGGGTTGGAAAGGAGGGGTTTCTGGGTAGACACCAGATCCTAACCCCATTCCCTCTCTCTTATGGTCCTCAGACTTGCACCAGCAAAATAGCTGGCACTGTTTTGAGGAGACCCTTTGGGGCAGTGGAGACTGCCCCCCCTGCAGGATACAGCACACTGTCCACTGGTGCAGCTGCATCAGCAGGAGGGGGAGGGTTGTAAGCCATGTTGGAAAAAAGAACTTTTGAAATACTAATCAACAATTTATCCTTCATTCTTCAAAACCAAAAGTATTTTAAAATGACAGAGCTGGTGACAGCAGGCTGCATAAAAATTTTAGAAATAAAAAACTTTGACTTGATTCACATGACTGTCATTTCGGACACAAATTGTTTTGTCAACTGCACTTGTCAGACATGGGCATGCTTCCCAGACACATGGATGGTTCAATGCACCTTCAAAAGCCTTGCATTTTTGATTCACCCACAGTCTTAACTAGTACCATAATGCCTACTAAGTGATGTGAGCACCAGCAAGCACTTGACAGTCTCCCACCAAAAATAATAGTGATAACTTCATTAACACACTTTTAGAATTGTGTACATGATCGTGTAAAATCAGTTGTGGTGTTCATTTACTCCAGTGCCATTCATTCATTCATGCACTCTCCCTCCCTCAAACCATACAAACCATTATAACTTTCTTTTAAGATAAATCTATTGTGGATATAAAACTATGCAGAAAGTGTGGTCAGCCCTGAAGACCAGATTAAAGTATATTAAAATCATCCCTAGGAAATCGCCTGTTCAGTTTCTTAAACTCTGCTCTGGATATTCAGTGGCATCTTCTATTCCCATTATTCATTCTGAACCAGACACCGTTCTGTGAAGTATCACTCCTTAGACATATATTTAGTTTTACTTATTTCTTTCTATTTAAAATCGTTCATCCTGGTTTTCAGTACAAGACTTTTAAGGCAGCTTCCAACAACCTCAACAAAATTTAAAAACCCAATAAACATGCCAGTAAAGGCACAGCAAAAGCAGTAAACCTGCAAAGGCAAAAGTACAATTAATCATCCATTCAAAACATAGCATGATAAAACAGCCTTTAGCTGACACCTAAAAGTTAGCAAAGTGATGCCAAGCAAGAGTCCCTGGAAAGAGAATTCAAAGAGAAGTCAAAGGCACGACTGAAAGGGGTCTATCTGGGGTTGGCACTCTCCTGATCTTTGAAGGTGGAGGCATCTGGAGAAGGACCTCAGTTTTGTATGGGAGCAGACATACCTGTGTATGGGAGCAAGACAAACCTTGTTCCAACCTGTGTATGAATACAAGTCAAAAACAGCACTTTGCGTTTTGCCAAGGAGCACACAGGAAAGACAGATCACACATGTGATCTCTTTAATAGTGGCAAGATGTGATATGTTCTATCCAATCCAATCTAGTCAATAACCTCGCCACCTCCTTGTGAACCAATTAATTTCCCAGTAGCCTTCAGGAACAGTCACACTGCAGTGTTCAGGGCAACACACTGCAGGACCAGGCATAGATAACTGTGATGAGACAACCTCTGTCCATATAGCGAAGAAATCAAACCTGATAAGCACGAGACACTGTTGCATTCATTCATGTAGAAATGGGTTCAGGAGCAGGATCATGCCCACTGACCTTGACACTCAACCATCACACATTCATTTGAATCTGTGAACAGATCATACCTGTTGCATACAAGTTATGCACACATAGGCTCTGTTCAAAGGTTCAGATGAATGCATGGAAGCAATGGAAGAGCCACAGGCATCATCCCACACCTCTCTCCATGTGATCACTTCTACCTGAATGAAAGTGCAAACAGTCCTAAATTAACACAGAGACAGAGATTGATTCAGACAAGAGAAAGTTTGCGGCAAGATGCAGCTCTCGGGATGTCCTTCAGGTAAGTAACCTCCCAAGCTCCTGAATGAGCCCTCATGGGATGTCCTGGAGGCCATTGTTGCTGTCTTTGGTGGAGTCTCAGCACTTTGCACTCCCTTCAGTTGACTTAACCACTCCTGGTTCCACTGCCACAACTCTTTGAGGCCCTGCTTCAGCTGGAAGGGCCCTGTGGCAGCTGCCGCTTCCTTGCCACCTGGGGGTGCCTTATGTCTTCCTTTCTGCCAGCTGAGCCAAAGATTAAACCTGCAACCTTCTTTTCACATTTCCTCCCCCTTGCACCTCAGCATTTGCACATTGGGGCAAAAAATCAAAACTTTAGATATAGGCTGATGGGTGATTGGACAAGTTTCTGGAGGAAAAATCCATTACGGGGTACAAGCCATGATGTGTATGCGCAACCTCCTGATTTTAGAAATGGGTTATGTCAGAATGCCAGATGCAAGGGAGGGCACCAGGATGAGGTCTCTTGTTATCTGGTGTGCTCCCTGGGGCATTTGGTGGGCCGCTGTGAGATACAGGAAGCTGGACTAGATGGGCCTATGGCCTGATCCAGTGGGGCTGTTCTTATGTTCTTATTGACATGATCTTCCCCCTTTGTGTGCTCTCTTTTTGGACATCACATTGAATTTCTTTTTCTGGAAGAACTTCTCCCAAACATCTGGCTTTGTACTAAGCTCTGAAACTGGAGAAATATCTGTGTAGTCATGCCCACACAGCCATCAGCACCTATGCAATATCTGGCTGGAAAGAGACACATTTCCCCACTTGTATTTCTAATACAAGCCTTCGTTTTTGTGTGTGTCATACTTGGTCCTAATTGTCATCTCAAATTCATAAATTTTGCCTTGCATTAGCAGTTACATTTTTTTCTTTTTCCTGTTTTAATTTCAACAGTTGTATCAAAGCACAAGACATCGTTCATACCAGTCATGTTAGCCATGAGTAGCAATGCAGCTGTGATGTACTTAATGTGTCTGGATAAGCAGAAACTCAAGTGATTCTCTAGTCTACTTTTTGCAACAATAATGCACCATAAGAAGAAGCACCTAGGAAACTCTTTCTATCCCTCAGTCTTTATTCTGCCTGCCCTCTCTAATCTTCACTTCCACACTCCCATTCAAATGAAAAGCTTTCCAGTACCGAGGATAAATATCTCCTGTGTGGAAAAGCTTGTTACAGTAATAACACATTCACTGCACACTTGCTACATCCTAATAACTCGAGTTGCCCACAGAAATCCTCTTAAACCCAAGCGGAGGGGGAAATATACCACAAGGAATAATGAAAATGTTCAACAAAACCATCTGAAGCAACCGAGGAAATGGAAAAGATTACATGACCTTTAAATACTGTAAATATATCCACAACCTCAAAGAACTGTTGCATTTCAGAGCATGCTGAGCAAATACCTCCTTCCAACCACCACCACTGCTAGTGAAAATGTTTTTCTTTCCTGTAGGTATCTAATCTGTGCTCACTTACTTCAGAGCCTTAGGGCAACATATGAGGACTTGGAGTAAAGAACCAGAGACTGTGCAAATTCATATCTCAGGTGAACAGTGAATGCTTTCTGCTCCTGGTTTTTTTTTTTTTTTCACCTGATGACACAAGACAGAAATCAAGCTATGTCAGCAGCAGCAGCACTGTTGCATGCAGCTTTTATCGTGCACTTCTTTCAGCATTACTCTCCCCATTTTGCAGATGTGTTCATGTAATGGAGCAACTCCTTTTGGATACTTTGGATGCCCTCACTGTCTAGCTGTAAATTAAGGCTAGCCTTGAGAAGCCTTGAGACTTCCATGACAGCAGGGTGGAGCTGGAGTCCAACAGAAAATTATCTGCCACCAGCCACCTATGATTGTTTCTTCTCGCAAGGAAAGGGAGATTCTTGGGACAGAGCTTAAAGCAGTGTTTCTCAATCAGTGGTACTTGTACCACTGGTGGTACTTGAGGTGGTGTCTGGTGTTACACATTGAACCCCCAGACCCTTGCCACCTGGCAGCGAGACCAGCAACTCAACATGACAAATAATGGTAGGAGGCTCAGCTCAGTTCCGGGGGCAGAGCTCCAGCATGTGCTTTTCGCACAAAAAAGTCTTCCCATCTGACCTGAGCCTCCTACCAGTGTTTGTTGCGTCATGTCTGACCTCCCACTTTGGAAGTAAGTGGGGATTACGTCATCGCCAGTTACTTCTGGTGGTACTTCCAATAGGTGGATTATGTGAAGCGGGGACAAATGTTGAGAAACTCTGGCTTAGAGAAGGCAGCTCTCTGACTCCCACTATCTAGGAACAGAGCCTTTCCCCTCACTAGTATTCAGACCAGTATGTTTCTCAAGCATCAGGGCACTTGGGGATGACTGAAATTCTGTTTATTTATATCCAGATTTTCTCTTGGACTTTAGTACACATTACACAAACTATTGAGAACATTACTAAAGTTCTCCTTGGCTTTTCATGCCTTTCAATGTTGCTGTTGTTTTTCACTCTGTGAAAAGTTAATGTTCAAGTAAGCATGCTTAGGATTGCAACTTTATCATAATTTCCAGTTTGTGGTTCAGCAATGGGTAGAGATGGATGCTCTCATCTGCTCCTTCTTGGATGTCTCTTTATAGGTCATACTGGAAGCTCCCTTAGTGCCTACCTATCACTACTGCAAGAATGCTGAGGTAGACTGACCACTAATCTGATCCAGTGTGGAAACTGTGATGTCTTTCCAGAATAAGTGAGTTCAAACCATTTCTGTCCTGTTATCTCTGTGGCTGCAAGTGATGCAGAGAATTGGGAGCATATCTATGTGACTGTATTCCTAGACCTCATGGATAGATTACATCCTCTTCTCCCTCCCCCCCCCCCCCCAGTTCTGAAAATAAACAGTCTGAAGAAGGAGCTTACCTGAAGATATGTGTAAACTCAGCTGCCAAATGTCTGGTAGAGACTGAACTGCTTCCTGTTCCAAACAATCCAAGGTTTGGGTGTCTTAATTTCCAGCCCTGTATCTGAAAGATAAAAGAATTAGCAGGCTGTGCTAAGCTTTGTGTTCACACAGATAAATATGTTAGGAATTTTATAGCTATGGAAATATTTATTTTGTGTTAAAATTAAAGCCCACATCATGTTATGCCTGACTGTTTCCAAACCAGGGTCTGTACTTAGTCACCTCTGCTTGATGCAGGATTAAAAGACAGGCAAAGACCACTCAAAGTCAGGCAAAGGTGTGGATGGTTTTAATAGCATAGAAGAGAAAGGCTGCTTTTGAGATTGAATTACAAAGAACAGAATGAGCTTGTTTGTAGAACATTGGGGTGGGGCCAGCAAACAGTCTCCCCCTCTCCCTGCATTCAGTGAATGTGTGGGGCAGAGGGCTGGAACATGTAAAGGGGACCAGCTTCAAGGCTGGCCCATCCATGAACCCAACTGAAGTTGTCACATCAGATAGCAGATTGGTGAGGGGAATATACGAGGGTCGCCCAGAAAGTAATGCACCACATTTTTTTCTTCAACAATTATTTATTGAACACAATGAAACTTTCACACAAGAAAGAATGATGTTTCTTCTACACTCCCTATTTTTCCACATAATCTCCATCCAGTTCTATGGCCTTCCTCCAGCGAGACACAAGGGCATGTATGCCCTGTCGGTACCACTCCTTGTTCTGGTCACGAAGCCATTTCTGCACTGTGCGAATCACCTCTTCGTCATCCTCAAAATGTCTTCCGCGAATGGCATCCTTTAATGGCCCAAACAAGTGGAAGTCTGAGGGAGCTAGGTCAGGGCTGTAGGCTGGATGGGGTAACACAGTCCAACCCTGTTTAGTGATGTGTTCTGAAGTCCTCAAACTTGTGTGAGGCCGAGCGTTATCATGTTGAATCAAACATTCACCTGGGTTGTTATGGCACCGAAGTCGCTGGAAGTGCTTCTTGAGTTTGGTTAATGTCTTCACATAAGCTTCAGAATTAATGGTGCTGCCTCTTGGCATCACATCAATGAGTATGACGCCCTCACAGTCCCAAAACACAGTGATCATGACCTTACCGGCGGAAGCAGTTGCTTTGAATTTTTTCTTCTGTGGAGATTGAGGATGACGCCATTCCATCGACTGTCGTTTTGTTTCGGGCTCAAAATGGTGAACCCAGGTTTCATCACCTGTCACAATCCTGGACAAGAACACTTCCCCCTCATCTTCAAAACGTTTCAGCAACTGAGAAGAAATGTTTTTTCTGAGAGATTTGTGGTCCACCGTAAGACAGCATGGAACCCATCGTGCACACACTTTTGAGTAATCAAGAGCACGGATGATTGCATCCACACTTCCTTTGCTGATTGACAGCTTCAGCGCCAACTGCCTAGTCGTTATGCGTCGGTCCTCACGAATGAGCACATCAGCAAGCTGCGTCTTGTCAGGTGTGACAGCCGTGGATGGCCGCCCCGAACGCTGCAAATCTTGGAGCTCTGCCGAACCGCCTTCTGATGGCCTCACCCTCTGTGCCCAGTGACTAACCGTACTTCTGTTGACTGCAGATTATCCATAAACTGTACACAAACGTTTGTGAATGTCCCCAACAGTTTCTTTCTCCGCAGTGAGAAATTCAATGACGACACGCTGCTTGTAACGTACATCACTTACAGACGCCATTTCGAAACACTGCTGCAGCTACGCTATCTGTCTGAAGAAACCAAAAATTTGTGTGTGCACTCCTGAAAATTCAAATAATGTATATCTAAAGGTTTTCCATTTGTATCATTACTGTAGGCTGAGAAAAAAAATGTGGTGCATTACTTTCTGGGCGACCCTCGTATCCCACAATTTGCCTCCATAGCTTCCCATTCACCTTCCACTCCCTGGATTGGAAAAGGAAGAGGAAAACAGAGAGGAAGCAGGAAAGTGGAGGGGAGTGCTCAGCCAGAACACTGGAGAGGGAGGAGCAGAAACTGGCACAACATTGGGTAAGGGGATAGCATTTCGCATGCTGCCTCAGGCATCAGGATGCCTTGAGCCACACCCTGACTTACAGCTTCCAGGTACCAGAAGACATGTCCTCATTTGTCTTTGTTATAATTGTACCATTATGTGCATTTTAATAGTAAACTGCATTGAGAGCCAATTTTAGCTAAAAATCAAGGTATAAAAATAATTAATTAAATAATACAAGTCTTTTATTTGCAAAGCAGTTTGCTTCAGGGGAGAATCCATCAGAGAATCCATCAAGAGAATCCATCAAGGTGAAATTTTAAAATGTTCTGCAGAGACCAGAAAACTGAGATTCCTTATGCTGTTTGTGAATTTGTAGAAAAACTCTGTCCAAGTCTGGGAGCCTTGAAAGTGGCCAGATAGGAGGCAGAATTAAAAGGTAGAACTACAAGTTCCTATAATTCTGTGACTCTTTTTGCAACTGAATCCAGCACAACACCCCCCAGTTCAGTGCAAGTGACTTGCACTGGCCTAACCCCGGGGTGAGGATTGCACCCGTAATGTAACTGCTGATACTACTGTGTGAAGGGGAAGATCAATGTAGGGAGATGTGCTTCTTAACCCTTTTCCCTTTATGCCATTTTTCTGCTGAAAAAGCACCACAGGGGGTAGGGAGTGCCAGTGCCACTTGGCGCTGAGCCTCAGCACCAGAAGGATGTTGTGGGAGAGCACCCAGGGGTAAGTTATACCACCAAGTGGCTGTGTGGGTTTTGGGGCCAGTGGGAGAAGTTCTGGGGTGGGGGAGGGCAGAATCAGGGAATGACCAGCCTGGGAAAGGGGTAGGACAGGCGGAGTCCTTCTCTGTCGGATCCTATTCTCCGTACCAGGCTGCAAAGCCTAACACAAAGCTTCTCAAGTCTGTGCTAGCAAAATAGCCAGTGCAGACTTGAGAAACCTCATTGTGAAGCCTGGGGTTTTCCTTGGGGGGAGGGGAAGAAAGTCCCCTTCTCCCAAAGAGATCTTTAGCGGCTTCCCTATGGCTGTAGGATACAGCGGTAGCCATTTTGGTGCTGCTGTTTCTCCAGGCACCAGGAGGGATAGGATTGGGCTGCCCAAATCACTGCCCCAGCCTGCCTTCAGTGTGCCAGTCTCCCCCTCCCAGTTGCAGTGTCGGCAACTGCACTTGATAAAACAAAAATGTCATAATAGTCTATGCACATGATATATATAATTCCACTCTGAGTGATCAAACATTTCTCCTCTCCAAACTGAAGTCCGTACCAAGGATGTCACCAGAACCATCTTCTTCAAAAACCTACCATGAAACTATGCCACTATGAAGCCATCTGCCACTTCAGTTTTCCCTGCAGTAGGTTACTACAATTGACTTATTGCACTGGAAGGAGTGCACAGGTCCCTCTCTCCCACCCACCCCCCATTTTCCAAAGCAGTGTAAAAACTTGAGGCACAATAAGTTAACATAATATTTTGTATTAGGCACAATACATCCTGTCCCTGATCAGTTTAGATGCTTCAAGGACATACATGGGGAAAAATTATTGCTGGAGGCTGGAAAAGAGGATCACATGATGCATCCTACTCATCCCTGGTGAATGTAAAATATGAGTGGAGATCCATGCCTGTAGCTAGGGTCCTTCATGCTGAGCAAGACTGACAGATGTGGATGTCACCTTGGTCCTTTGTATACTGGACATTTGTCTCATTTTCTTAAAACCATGGGAGCCGTGGGGATTCATCATAGTCCTTGCTGAACTAGATTTCCTTTAACAAACTTGCACATGCATAGACACAGACACAGATGCACACACACACATACTATTAATTGATTGGAGATGCTTTTCAGTGTTTGTTTTGCGCATATTAATTTTTTACATTAATTGGATTTGGTTTGATGGAGCAGGAAAGTTTGAACTGTTGCGGGTATCTTTTAGATCCTTTGGAATAACTGCTTTGATGCTTTCAGAGGAACATACTGCAGCACTGGTAACTAAGATTGTTGGCTGGAAGAGCAGGCAGGGGAGACGTAATGAAGGAGGCAGGGGATTGGTAGTCACCTATCCATTTCCAAAAAGGCATTAGTAAGTGATTGCTTGTCTGCATCATCTTTTCTATTACACATTCTTTCTCCCTCCATCCTCCTCTGCCCCAAGTAATGCAGGCATTTCAATCAGGCCAGGCCTACTAGCTGATATTAAAAACACTCAGGAGAAATATGATCAAATGTTTGAAGTGTCTAGTAAATGTAGTGTTTGCTACCCTTCCCGGTAGGCTTAGTTTAAGCCCTTGTGTTTTACTGAGGCAGAGAAAGTCTGGAATACTAGGTGAGAAAATCAGTTGGCCTGATACACATGTTGTAAAGAACAGGACATGTTAGAGCTCCCAAATTTCTCTCTTAAGTCCTGCTATTTCTATTTTAAACCCTGCTGCCTAGTTCCTGCAAAAACTCAAGCAGTGCTGTGGAGGCTGCTGGATACTGAGTCTGATCATTGTTTGAAAACCCAATCCTGTAGGCTCTGAGCAACAGTGCCGGGTGTCATAAACGTACCTTAAAGCAGTTTATGGCACCCAGAGTGTAAGGAACACCAGCACCAGCCCGGCACCAGTCAGGAAGAGCTCCAGGTGGCAGTAAGGTCTTTCAGGGCAGGATGGAGGCATTCTGAGGTAGGGGAGACGGGTAGATTCAAGGAGGGGGCCATAGGTGCATGACCCCCCAACTGTCATGCCAGCAGGGAAGGGCACCCACCAGGATAATAATAATAATAATAATAATAAAACTTTATTTTTATCCCGCCCTTCTCCCAAAAAGGGACCCAGGGCGGCTAACAACATATAAAACAAATTAAAACATAATTTCACAGATAAAAACATATTAAAAAACACATTAGCAGAACCCATAAAAACAGTAGTCAGAAGAGTCAGAATAAAAGAGCATAAAACAGCAGTTCTTAGAGGAATCGGGCCTGTAAAAAAGCAACTAAAAGATATATAAAAGATGTTAAAAAGGCCAGAACGTCAGAAGGCTTGGTTAAACAACAAGGTCTTCAGGCCTCGCCGAAAGGACTCAAGAGAGGGAGCCATTCTCAAGTCAAGGGGAAGGGAGTTCCACAACGTTGGTGCCACTACTGAGAAGGCCCTATTTCTTGCCGCCGCCCCACGTACCTCCTTAGGCGACGGCACTTGTAAAAAGGCCTTCTCTGATGACCTGAGAGGACGAGCCGGATTGTACGGGAGTAGGCGATCTCTAAGATAACCTGGCCCAGAGCAGTATAGGGCTTTAAAGGCCAAAACCAGCACCTTGAATTGGGCCCGGAAACGAATGGGCAGCCAATGTAGCCCCCGGAGAAGCGGGCTGACAGAGTCAAACCGCCTAGCTCCAGTGACCACACGGGCCGCCGCATTCTGCACTAATTGCAGTTTCCGAACCGTCTTCAGGGGCAGCCCCACATAAAGTGCGTTACAATAATCTAACCTCGATGTCACCGTAGCATGGATCACCGTGGCCAGGTCTGCACGATCCAAGTACGGACGCAGCTGGCACACCAGCCGAAGCTGAGCAAAGGCCCCCCTAGCCACAGCCGCCACCTGGGAATCCAGGAGCAGCTGCGAGCATGGGGCTCGCAGGAATCCAGGAGCAGCTGCGAGGATGGGGAGCAAAGTTGGGTACCAGGGGAATGTCCACTGGGCGAGGCGTTGGCAGTGGGATCACACCTGGCTGAGAGCCCAGGTCTACCTGCCTGGAAGAGGTGGCTCTAGAGAGAGCAGTCAGAATGGGATCCCAGGTCTATTCAGCAGATAGATCTGGGTTCCAAGTCCGGGCAGGAGCCTAGGTCTACCTGCCCAGCAAATTTCAGCCATGAAGGCCAAAGTTCAACCAGGAGCCCAAGTCTATCTGCCTGGTTGACCTGGGCTCTGGAGTTAAGGTAGTGTTCATGCCCCCCCCCCCAAACACTGGATCAGTCCCTGGTGGAATAGCGGGGTGGGCTGCAAAATAGCTGGCACAGACTTGAGAAACCCCATTGTGGGGCCTGGGGTTTTCCTCGGGGGAAGGGGCAAAAGTCTCCTTCCCCAAGGAAACCTCTGGTGGCCTCGGCAGTGCTGCTGGATGCAGCGGTAGCCATTTTTGCGTCACTGCACCTGGTGGTACCTGGGGATATGATTGGGTTGTCATCTGACTTCCTGTGTGGTCCACACTGACAGGCAGCAGCTCTCCTAGGTTTTCAACAGGAACTGTTGTCTGCCCTACCTTGGTGGGTAGGCCCATTGTTAACTAGGATACAGGGCTGGGAGGACTCAATCATGCTTCAGTCTCTCCTTTCCACACCTGACTCTGAGACCCTTGATAAGGTCGCTTCCTTTTTATCTGGGGTAATTGCCAGGCAGAGCTCTGGGACTCTGGGCAGTGTGTGAGGAAAAGACTGATGTCTATGTTGTGTCTTTGTATATTTTTGTTTTGTTTTGTTATTTCTCTGTATTTTATGCCAATAAAGGTCATACTGAACTGAACTGAACTGGTGGGTAGGGGCCGTCATTTTGAAATGTATTAGAAAGCTGATCTTTTAGGTGCTGATGCATCTACTTCCTAATGTGAATGAATTATATGACTATCTACTGACACAAGCATTCCCATTTACAAAACAAATGCATCCTAGTGCTCAGACTTGTGTGTACAAAAAAAAGGCAATACAGAAATAGACAATGAAAGCTACATGAAAGGTATTAAAAGGCAGAGAGAGAATATACTGTTTGAAGGTGAGTGTAACTATTATGTGTTATTTCTTTTCCATTTTATGACTCTAAATTCTTTACTGGTAATAAAAACTGAGGTCTAGTCCAGGTTGCTGGAATACAAAGGCTGCAGTCCTTGCCTTAGAGTCCAGACCATTCCCATTAACACTGACAGGACAACTCTAGGGGGAAAATGAACTGTGGCTTGCAGCCAAAGAAAGCTATTGCTGGGCTTTTGGAGAGATTGTGCTGTTTGGCTTGGTAATAGTGGCCTAAGAGATCCATTCCCATCATTTGAAAAGTGACCCTCAGCTTCTTCAGGGCTATTCCACTGAGTTGAGTCATAAAACACAAATTAGCTGAATATTTAAAGGTTGCTCTTAAGCGGGAAAAGATTTCAGATCTTTTTGGAAGTTGTTTACAGCAGAGGTACCTTTTATTAATAACAGTCTGCATTTTCAAATTAGTTTTAATCTGGAATGTGCTTCATACATTTTTATCAACGGTTCAATACACAAGAATCCATTCACTTTGTCTTTAAGCACAGACTCAGATGGGATGTGCAGTCATTTAACCAAGGCCAGTGGTCTCAGTGTAATCACTTACAACCAAATCTGGTCAGCTGGGAAATCAGGTTGGTGCAAAATCAAGAAAAGACAAGAGGAGCCACAGGAACAATTTAACTTTAGTCATTCCTTGGCAAATTTTTACTTGTTTTTTATTTAAAATATTTATATCCTGCTTCTCAGTTTCATTTTCTGAAGCAACTTGCAATGTAATTAAACCATAATAACAGCACACATGAAAACAACTGAAACAAAACACAATGAAAAGACAACAGGAAAACAAAAAACTAAAGCACAAATTAAAGCAATCAATAGCATTAAAACATGTTGAACATCAGTAACAGAAAGTATACTCAAGAGGTGCTATATGCCATTCAAAGTATAAGCAGCAAGGTTTATAACTAGTATCTTAACTTAAAACATCAAGGAAGATGCTGAATAAATTACAGGGGAAGGATCTTCCAAGGTTAAGTTGCCACAGCTGAGAAGCAGTGGCGGTCCTGGGCTTTTTCCACCTGGGGCCGCCACTCTTAGCCACCCCCTGACACTGACCCAGAAGTAATTGCGGTGACGACATCACGTTACCGCAATCACTTCTGGAATCTCATGATTCTGGGCTGCATCCTTAGTCTCCTCCAAGGAGATGAAGGACGTGGCCCAGAATTGTGGCAGGCGTGGCTGTGAGTTGTGGCCATTTTGAGCCAACCCCCTTCTCCTTTATAGGAGGAGACTTTATAGTCACAACTCCCAGTGCGCAGCTGCTCTAGGCTACCCCCTCCTCTCCTCCTACTGTGGTATGAGTGGCTATATGTGGAATACTGTGGTATAGTGGCTACTTAGGTATGCCACTGCTGAATAGGCCCTGTCTCTCATTGCCATCCATCTCACCCCAGGAGACAAGTCCAGATCAATCTCCCAGAGCCTGAGGCAGAATGCCAGTTGTTGCCCCTCCTTTATGTAGTGGTGTGCCAGTCTCTGCTCCTCCCACTCCCAAGATTAGAAGGGGAAGTCCCAGAGCTCCAAGGAGCACACATTGAAAAATGCTGTGATAGCCCTCCTCCACACTTCCTTTGCTTTTCATGGGGGCAGAGGGCAGGTTTTCTAACCACATGCTTAAGTCTTGGTTTGAAAGCAATAGGACTTAAAAAGGCATAAACTCTGATTGGATTTTCCCAATATTTACTGTAACTTTAAAGAAGCCCACCAGTTCTTAGCAGCTCTGCATTTCAGATGTGTTGATGATGAATCTTGATTTGTATGCATTAAATAGCAGGTGCTGTATTTCTCTTAATATCTGCATATGTTAAATGATTCAGATTTGATTATTTTAATATAAACACAGTAAGAATAAGAAAGCCAGGCTGAATGAACAACTGCTGAAGAATTCTAACCAAGCAAAAGGAAACTCCAGCTTCTATCCTGTCTGTATGAGACCATGTGGAACTTGGTTTGGCTGTCAAAAGGCAGTGAATAGCAGGCAGCTTTTCTTTCCAGGTGGGCAAAAGAAAAACTGTTGTGAACAAGCCTTAGAGCCCAATCCTGAGCTTGATGCGCCGGCTTACCACCAGCGTGCACTGTCACAAGCATGCCGTAAGGCATGTTTGCAAGGCCTAACGCCGGGCCAGCACATGGACCACTGAGCCACGGTGAGGAAAGCGAGGGCGGGCTGGGGGGGCGGGGAGGAAGTGTTCCAGGGAGGGAGGAGGCGTGGCAGGGAGGTGGGGAGAGGGCAGGCAGGAGGCGTGCTGGGGGAAGGGAGCAGGAGGGAGGGAGGTGGGTCTGGTGGAGCTCTGCTCTGCCAGATCCAGAGCGTTTTGTGTGGAGCTTGGCGCCCTACATGAACACTTTTAAAGGTTGGTGGTGAATTGAGTAGCCCCACTGCGGGGCTACTTTCCTTACCTGGTAGAAGGGGATGAAAATCCCATTCTCCCAAGGTGCCGCCTGCGGTAGCCCGAGGCATGCAGGATGTGGTGGCGGCCGTTTTCTGTGCTGCTGAAGCTGCGCACCACAGGAGTTCAAGATTGGGCTGTTAGTGGCAGCAGAGCAGATGACAACCTTAACTCCAAAATATGTTCCACCCGACCACTTAGACATCACAGTTTACTGTTTGGACATCACAAATCTGTGTATTTTCCCCAAATCTACCTGCCCAATCTTAGAACGCTCATCATACGTTAGCAAAGAGATATGAAAGCAAATAACAAAAATGCTACTTTGCTAGCCAAATATGCAAATTTGGAGGATGGCCTCTAATAATGTGCATATTTTAAATCAGCAACTGGTAGGAAGAGAAAGAAAATAGGCACTGTGACAATGAACCAGGTCCAGCTAAAGCAAAGCATCAGGTGGAATGGGATTCATGCTTTATCCAGGACTGGAGGTCCACAGGATCCAATCTGTAATGGAAGCCCATTACCATGAGGAAAAATGGTGAGTACATTATAAATCATGTGTGAGGAAGTTTATGTAAACTTATATCCATATGTACATATGGGGTGTCCAGATCTTGAAAGCGCTTATGAGATTTTGTGGAGCCAATCAGAAGCAGTGGTAGGACTGGACACTGGCCCTCCGCACTATGAGGGCCCATAATACAGCTACCTCACCAGCTAAGCAGGCCTTGGTCTGGTCTTGTCAATGCCTGGTTGAACAATGGCCTGGGAACTTATGTCCCGACTTGAGCTCCTTGATGGAGGAAAGGCAGCATATGAACATAATAAATGAATACAATTTACAGGTCCTGGAACATATGTGAATAATTGAGTTTGGATTGATGTCTAGATTACATAGAAAGGCTGACAAGCTATTGCAGGGACAGGGCAGTGTGTAAAGGGCATTTGTCAGTTGTGTTTAATGGATACTGTATATATTCTGTAATTGCCATAACCAAAATCCGGCACCCACAAATGCAAGAAACTTAAGCAAAGGGAATGAAAAGAAATTAAAGAACTTTTCAATATAAGCAAGGCTTTGCCGGGGAGGGGGGGGTGGACAAGAAGGTTGTTCCAGACCTGAATAAACAATGCTGGCACTCTGACGGTATAATTAATCGCTGTTAACAAAGACTCTGATCCATAGCACACTGAAACCTGAGAATCTACCAGTAAAGTTTTTTAGGTAATGCTATAAAAGTCAGTGAAGGTAAATTGGTTTTTTTAAAAAGACTCCAGTTTGAAAGGGCAAAGCATCATGACCAACCTATTTCATCCTTCCCAATTAAAATCTGCAAGTGAAGCTGTCCTTCAGATTGCAACCCAGTGGAGGCTAGATCGGCCTCCATGAAAAGACAGGCCTTTTCTGTTGCAACCTCAGTGGTTTGTATGGTCTCTTCCTGCTGTTGGGAGAGCTTTTTCCTCATTGATAGAGCATATGCTAGAGGTCCCAGCTTCAAACTCTGGCATCTCCAGTTACTGCTGCGAAAGAGCCCCTCCCCCTGTTTCCCAATATGTGACTTTGTATACCTATGTATGTGTTGCTGGATGCATGCCAGGTGAGCATGTTCCAGGCCAGTCTCATAGCATTTTGAATCACAACTTTCATCAAAGCAACACACACATCACTCCAGATAGCTTGCCTAAGAGAAATCTCTTTTTGGAAATTTCCATGATTGTCTACACACCTTGCTTGGTGATCAGATTTAAAAAACACACCCCCATCTGAAACTCTGGAGAGCCACTGTCAGTCAGTGTAAACAGTACTGAGCTAGATATACCACAGAACCTATTCCTTATAAGGCAACTTCATATGTCTTTTCAAAGACAAGACCTTCCTTTTCCAAGAAGACTTTGATTTGAGTGATTTATTAATTTGGCTGCTTATTTTTGTACAGGATTTCACTGGTTTTTGTTTTAACCAGTGCAGCATATTTTAAACTTTTTGTCTTTTTTGTCTCCAGTGGGGAACTTTTTGTGAAAAGGAGTGTGTATTAAATAAATAAATCAAATGAAAGACAAAGTGCAAAGACCCATTTGGTGCAAAAGAGAGTGGCTAAAATGATTACTGGGCTGGGGCACCTTTCTTATGAGGAAAGACTACAGTGTTTGGAACTCTTCAGCCTAGAAAAGAGGCACCTGAGAGCAGACATGATTGAGACATACAAAATTATGCACGAGAATGATAGAGTGGATAGATAGATGCTCTTTTCCCTCTCACACAACACCAGAACCAGGGGACATCCAGTAAAATTGAGTGTTGGGAGAGTTAGGACAGTCAAAAGAAAATATTTCTATACTCATTATGTAGGTCTGTAAAACTCCTTGCCACAGGATGTGGTGATGGCATCTGGCTTAGATGCCTTTAAAAGGAAACTGGAAAAATTACTGGAGGAAAAATCCATCACGGTTTACAAGCCATGATGTGTATGTGCAACCTCATGAGTTTAGAAATGGGCTATGTCAGAATGTCAGATGCAAGGGAGGGCACCAGGATGCAGGTCTCATGTGTGCTCCCTGGGGCATCTGGTGGGCCACTGTGAAATACAGGAAGCTGGACTAGATGGGCCTATGGACTAATCCAGCGGGGCTGTTCTTATGTTCTTATATTCTTATTTCTTATATGCACTGGAACTTACTGTACACATAGGAACTCCAGTTCAGCCAGTTGCCTTGCTTTGAGCTGTGGGGTGAAGACAAGTTGCCCACCAGCTTTTTCAACCATGTTTCTATCTGCATGCAGGAACAACTGAATCCATGTCAGAGTTTGCAGCCAACTAACCAAATTTACTGAAAATTAAATCCACTTGTGCTAGGTAATAAATTAGAAAGCCCAGGAGAAAATAAAATATATTAAGCAAAATAAATTATATTTACAGGGAATGTTAAGTCTTTTGCCAGCTTCAGTAATATAAAGTGGTTACAAAGTAAATGATAATTGGGTCTAAAGAGAAGAATTCTCCAGAGAGCTGGTAAATGGACAGGGCAAGTGGAAGCAAGCAAAAAGGCTCTGTGAGTAAGGCTGGAGATGGGTGATAAATTTTTCAGAGAACTGAAGGCAGTTGAAAAGATGGTTCACTGACTGCGGTGTGCTTACATATCCATATTGCCTCTGGTCACCAGGGTTTGCTGGTTGTGCATTGCTTCAAAAACCTCAAAACCTGTGTGTCCTGAAGCAACAAGAGATATGTAGGACAAGAGATACAAATGCACCATGGGAGGCAATAACTCTTCCAAACCTCTATTAAGCACCTTTGACTGTCTACAGTCTCAGCCAAAGCCAGGATCATTCAGCAGAGTCAGCGACATGGCTCTTTTCCATTTCAACCCAGTGAAATAGATTGATCCTGCGAAGTTCTCACTTCCCCTTCTGTTGTCTCTCCTCTCTCGTATATACTTATTTCTCCCTGTATTAACAATGCCTCAAATCATGCAAGAGTCACAAGTAAGGAACATTTATGAAGATGAAGGGTGGGGATGCCTAATGTATGGTAACCAGACAGGCAGGCAGCGAATGTCATGAAACAGATACTGTGCAGATCTGGCAGCCTTGGGGACAGAAGCTGAGGAGCTGAAACAAAGGCCTCTGAGCTCTGGCATTTGCAGTTTTCCAAAGACTGATAACTTGACAGGTCACCGTTGTGCAGAAAATGAAATCCATTGTGATGGCTCATTTCTCGGCAATGGGTACACAGGAGACTTAATTGTGAGGTTTCACACCTTACAGAAAACATTCAGTTGAGTTACAGAATTTCTCCTCCTCCAAGCAGAAAAGTCCTTGTGAGTGAAACTTCTTCCAACTGAAAAGACACTTTATTACATTTTTAAGCATCCCAGACCTGAACCTTTCATAGCCGGAAGTATGTTCTGAGATTGAATCAGGCTTGAGAAGGTGGTCCTCCAGCTCTGAAGAGCCACTTCTACCAGCCCACATCCAAGATTGGTTCCCAGAGCTGCACAGCATTCATGATCTCTTCCTCTTCCCCCTGCAGCTGAGGCTGCTGCAATATCATCCTTACCCTCTCACCCCCCCCACAATCTCCTCCTCCTCTCCAGTGCAATTCCTCCTGCCCTTCCCTCCCTGTCACAATTTCCTACTACTTCTACTCCCTCCCCCCTTGATTTCTTCTACAATTTCCTCCCTCCCCCTGCTGTGATCGCCTAGAGCTCCTCTCCCCACACCCCTACCTATCTTGATTGCTTCCCCCCTGTCACCACCACAATGGCAGTGACACTGGAGGCAGGCCAGCTGACCTGTTTCTTCCACTGCAGTCTTCACTGTTCAATCTGTGTTCTTATTACAAGTGACAGAGCCAGGCAGAACAAGGAGGCCAGGTGAAGTGGAAGTGGGGTGGTGTTTCTGTCAGCTTTCTTGTTCCACCCCACTCTGCCACGCTGTTTCAAACCACAGAGCAGCAAGCAAGGTGAAGCAGTAAAGGGGCAAATGGGGGCTAATTGCAGTGGCTGTGGCGGTGGAAGATTAGTGAAGGGTGCCATCTGTGCCCATCTGCCACCCGAGGCACCCCATCTCACCTCATTTCATCATTTGTCTGGTCCTACACAGGGTGAAGATGGATCCAATACCAGATCATTCATATGTGAAGACAAATAGTTTAAAACAAAAATGAGAAGCCTGGCGTGAGCAGTTTGAGAGAAGAAGCCACCTCTTTCCCTAAACATCAGGCTCTAGTTCCAGCAGAAGTGGTAGAAAAAGGCAGCAGTGGCTTGTTCAAACCATTCCCTCTCTGAGACTGTCATCTACCCCTTTCCTCAAGTAGACTCCATGTGTGCTGAACCTGAACAAGGAGGTGAGCCACAGCTCATTAGAAGAGCAAATGGTTTGCATATCAAAAAATCCCATATTTAATCCCCAGCATCTCTATTTATATTCCCATCATATTGCAAGTGATAGGAAAGACCCTTACCTGAGCTTCTGGAGAGCTACTGCCTAATTAGACAGTATTAGGCTGCAGAAGGTTATGATCTGACTCAGTATAAGGCAGCTGAAAGCTGTCATGAAAGGCTCTTTGGCTGGTGATTTAAAGAACAATATGTCTAGTAATAGGTGGCAATCCCTAATTATGCCATTTCTTGTGATCCTGGAAAATGTGGACAAACTGCACAGGAATTACGCCATTCCTGGAGCAATTAAATGCACCAAGGTCACAACTTCTCCGCAGATACAGGGACTAAGAAAACCTTGACTCAAAGGTGAGTCCCAGAACTGTCACCCACCAATGCATGCAGATGCATGGCTGAGAATCAGGACAGCCCTGTCCATCCTGGGCCATCCTAAGCCCAGAAATGCAACCAACAATAGGTAAGGCAACGTGACATGGGATTCATTTCAGGTAGAGGAAAATCTCCGAAGTTTTCCGGCTTCCTCACAGCACTTCCTGCACTCCAAATGTCTGCAATTCTGCAAGAACACAAGCTCTTAGACACTCAAGAGCTTCAACATTTATCATCACTGACACTGATTTAATAAACAGAATCACATTACCTGCTTTATCTGTCCCAGGCAGCACAAAATAGTTGCAGGTATTGGTGGTGCTCTGGAACAAAGACAACACAATGATTTCTACCAGGATGCTTTTCAGTCAGTCTAACTGGTTTTCTTTTGCCATCTGGTAGTTCTTTCATTTCAGCTCAGCACCTTGGTGTGATTCAATTTCAAATTTGCATTACTATCATTACCAGGTGCCCATGGCAAAAGCACTGGCTCATTAGTGCAAATCAGTATGTAACATTCAGCCCCCCACCTCATTACTTCTTGATCCTCATTGCCCCTGTAGAATTGGAAGGGCACACTGTTGAAGTAACAACAGAAGCCATGACTGGCAGAATCCTCTTTCCATGCAACACAAGCTTCTTTCTCCTCCACCAAAGTTCTCTGCTGAGAACTTTCATCTTGAAATTTGGGGGTGGGGTGGGCATGAAGGCTTATCCCAAACTGCTCTCAGCTCCCCTTCTTTGGCCACCACTGCAGGTTTCATGGTGGCAGTAGATGTGCACTTCTGGATACCTAGCAGCCACCATTTTAATTTCCTGTAAGGAAAGATGCTATGTCATTACATAATGTGGTTGCCAGGATTCTTATGAGAAATTAAAATGGCAGCCACCCAGAGGAGAGATGCTGTTACCTCATTTTCACCGCATTTCATTCCTCCCTGAAAATGGTCAATATCCTCCTCCCATTTTCACTATCTGTAAATGGAGCAGCAGTCTCTGGTTGAGGCTCAGAGAAGAGCTGAGCTGAACAGACAGACAGACTGAAAATAGAAGCCTAGAGCTAAAGCTGGCAACACCAACCTAGGTGCACAAGGCCTGTTATGCAACCTGTTGGTTGATTATAAGGAATGCTCTGCTACCTGCCCACATCCTTTGCTCAGTCTGTATATTTATGAATAGGGCAAAGGTTACGCAGACATCCTAAATCTCCAGTTTTCCCAACAAAGTCAGAATCTTAGCAGTACTATGCCTAGGAACTCACCACTTGGGCAAGTGGGGTGAGAGTATAAAACTGTGAACTCATCAGATGTGTATAGACCAGTGATTTTCAACCTTTTTCATCTCGTGGCACACTGGCAAGGCACTAAAATGGTCAAGGCACACCATCAGCTTTTTGACAATTAACAAGGCACTGTGCTGTCAATTGTGCTGTCAATGAGGGCTCACATCCCCCAATGGTCCTATTGATAAATGACCCTCTCCCAAATTTCTGTGGCACACCTGGAGACCATTCGCGGCACACCAGTGTGCCATGGCACAGTGGTTGAAAATGGCTGGCACAGACAAACTCCAGTCTTATTCCTAAAAAGAAAACACCCTAACACTGAATACCAATAATGATAGCACAGCTCATTCAGATTTTTTGTTCTTCAAATTTCTGGATTCTTCCATGCTCTCCTCCTGTTTTTTCTCTGACCCTGCTGGAGTGTTTGAGAAATAAGAAGCATAGTGTCTTGCCTGGGGACATCAACAAGGTCAGAGAAGACACTTCCATTTTAATGAATAAATGGCCTCTGTCTGCTTAGCATCACTCTCATGTGTCTGTAACAAATACAGGCAGAATCAATTTTCTTCCCTTCTGAGCTGCTAATTAAAGGCCCTTTTGTGATGTGACGCTACCAGTGAAATGGCTGCTTGGATCATTTCAGTTTTCCTGTAGTGCTATGTAAGTTCCTCCCTTTTGCTTTTCCAGTATGGGGGACTTTGAAAACACAGTTTCTGAGACCACCACAGAGAGTGTCACAAGAGTAGAGCAGGTGGCTAATGAGGCCAAATACAGCCAACTGTCTAAGAGCTTGCATACACAAATCACAAGTGACATGTGGCTCAATCCTATTGGGCTTTACCACCAGTGGAACTTGCATTGTGCTGGCAGCAACTGCTGCAAAATGACCACAAAGTGTGCTCTGCTGAGTATCACACTGCCAGAGCAGTGGCAGGAAGGCCAGAGCCTTCCTGTCTGTGCCAATGGATTCAAAAGGACCCGCTGAAGCAGGTAAGATGGCAGGGGAGACAGGAAGAGGTAGGAGAGGGTGGAATGGGAGTGGGGGGGGGCAAAACTGGAGGGGAAGAGGGTGTAACCGGGCAAGGAGGCTGTGAGAGGGGGTGGATCTGGTGGCGATGGCATGTGAGGGATCCTATCCCCTCCAGCAGCAGCCTCCCCATCCCCTTTCTCTCCTCGGACCGGCACTAATTACATCACTACTGCAGGTCTGAGGAGACCCATTACAGAGTAGGAGGCTTATACGGGTAAGGGGATTTAAATTCCCTTTCCCTGCAGAAGCATCTTGATTAACCTCCACTACCAGCACCACTGCTGGATACAGTATACATTTTTGGTGCTGCTGCACCAGCTTGGGGGGGGGGGAACTGGTCTGATAGCTGGTGTGCATCCAAGGAGACCCACAGATGGTCAGAAGAACTACCCAGAGGTAAGTTAATCTGCCTCCCCCACCACCATTGGATGCAGCTTGTGCTCTGTCAGTGAAGCTGCATTGCAGACAATGGTGGGGGATAGGTTCGGTTTGTGACTCTCCTACCATCAAAATGTGTAACCCATATGATGTAACCAGCAAATTGATGCTACTCCCACATTTGTTTCACTAATAGTCCCAGGGACCATTTTTTCTTCTGCCGGCCTATCATGCGGATAGGACTGAGCAATAAGTAACCTCTGTTGCTGAAAGACACAAAGACTCAATCTCCCGTCAATCATAAATCATGCACAGACCAGCTACAGCTGTCCAGCTCATTAGGTGAGATGATAGTTAATCATTTCCTTGCTATAAGTATTTGCAGAAGGAAATTGTGTCCAAAACACCAGTGCTACAGGCCCAGGAAAGGACCATAGCTTCGTGGATACAGCACATGGTTTGCTGAATTTCTGGTATCTCCAGTTAAAAATAGGAGTGTCTAAGACGAATTTCTGCCTGAGACTCTGGAAAGCCATTCCCTGTCAGTGGGGAAAGTATTGACCAGGATGTGCCATTGCTTTGAGTTGGTATAAGGCCAAATCTTTTTTTTTTCACTATCATAAACAATATGTGGCAAAATTGCAGGTGCAGCACTTTTCAAGGTCAACTCCAACTGCGTAGGTTAAAAAGAAAAAAGACCAACGGTTTTAAAAGAATATAAAATATGTAAAGGAATATCTTGCTCTAGCAAAGGATATCCTCTTACCTATTTTGCAATTTTAGATTACCTGAAACCATTTTGCTGTCTCTCATGCTCTAAATGATATCTTGGCTATGCTCATGTTTCCTAAGCTAGAACACAGTTTGGACAAAAAAGAAATGAGAGCCATAAAATGTGCAGCCTCTTTGAATTTAACCTTTTAGTTCCCCCTGCTGTTTAACAAAAGTAATCCTGAACCATCTGGATTTGGCCAATACCAAAGACAAGATCCTGCAGCTGGATGGATCATTGGTCTGACTCCATGGTTCTTCCCATATTACTATAAAGAAACTGGTTTTGAAAAGACCTGAGCCATGTTTTGTTATTTTATACCTGGTTTGCTTATATTTTGTACTAGTGAGGGCACAATCCTGAGAACTACTTGGGCCTACACAAGTCCCTTGTGCCAGCCCAAGAGGGTCACAAATGTGCTGAAAAGCACGTTTACACCTCCTCGGGAGTAAGCCAGGCTGGCGCACAGAGGTGCACCAGCCTGGGGAGCCTGACACAAGCCTCCACGCTAGCTTCCTCGGCGAGCCTTGCGTCTGCTCCGCTGGGCCGACACAAGGCTCTGAGGTAGGCGGGGAGGAGGCGAGGAGGCGTTCCTGGGCAGGGGGAGGGCAGGTGGTGGGCAGCCCTGGGGATGGGTGGGTGGGGAGTGGGAGGCGGGGCTGGAATCCAGCACTTATGCTGGAGCCCAATCCCTGTTCCCAGGGAGCTCGGAGCGGCTTCAAGAATTTGTGCCACCTCAGTTGGTGGCGCAAGTCCAAGGAGACCCACGGGGGCAAGGGCACCTTACCCGGAGGTAAGGGGAAGTTTCCCTTTGCCTCTGGCTGAGTGGCTTGGGGCCCCTATCCTGTGCTGGATACAGCGCGAGTCTCTCGGCTTGCCTGTTCCAGCACAAGGTAGGATTGCACCCTGAGTCTTCTAAAGTAGGTTGAGATGGTGGTGGAATAAGGAAAGGGTATTAATTATGCCTCAGAAAATGTAATGAAGTACTAAAATTAACAGTTCATTGATGGCCAATGACCGATCAATGAACTGTTAATGACAGAACTATCAGTGGCCATAAGGCATGATGACAACATGCCACCTCCATGCCTCTGAATCCCAGTTGCTGGGGAGCAATAGTGGAAGAAGTATATGCCTTCCTGCCCTGCTTGTGGGCCATTTTCCAGCTATGTCTGGTTGGCCACTGTGGAAAACAAGATGGTGGACTAGACAGGTCTTTCATCTGATTCATCAGGGTTTAGCATGTTCCTCACTCTCTGCTTGGAGAGGCAGGAAGAAGATATCAGAGGAAGACCTTGTGGATTCACAGAATTTTATTTGTGTGTTACAGGTCATATGTTAAGATCTGTGAAAGAAGGATATTTAAAATCCCCCCCCCAAAACAAATGAAGGTGGCACCTTTAACCCTCAACATGAATAAACAGAAGGACCCGTGCATTGTATCAAGAGGGTGGAGCAAGGGATGGGTCAGCAATTCATAACCTTGCTAAAGAAACATTCACAAAATCCCCAGACTAACGGAAAGAACTTTGTGTGTCCCGCTGGCAGCTTTCTGCACCTCCTCACCTTCACTCCCACTTGGAGAATTCGTCTTCGGCAGAGGCACAAATGACTGAAAATGTTGAACAACAGTACCCCTGTGCTCATCATTATTCCTTTAAGTGGGCGCTGACATTTCATCCTTTGCTATGGCAGCTTGTTAAGACAGTTAATTATTGTTAATTATTGTTTTAAATATGTTGGTGGCATTTTGAACATTATTATGATTCATCCTTTGTAACGAGCTAGATTAGTTATTGCGCAAAGCAGGCCCACAGATTGAACAAGTCTTCCTTCAGCTTTCTGCCACACTGCTCCATAGACCCAAAGGCTCCCCGCGTCTACCCACTGTCCCTCTCAACATCCAGTTCATTTGCAAGTCCTTTAATAGCCAGGACTGTCACAGAATTTGCATTTACTGCACCCAGATTAGACAGTGGTCTGAAGGCACCTGATCCAACCACCTTACTGGTCTAGATCTGGATGGGTGACTGCCTGGGGACCGATGAAAGCCCCCAATGTATGTTGCCTTTGGGTAGACGATACAGAACTTTTAGAGCAGCACCACACAATTCCTGAACAGTTTTTATCCCACAGCCATAATTACGTTGAATAAGGCGATATAGTTGTTACCATGCTCCTGGGCATTATGGTCTGTTATACTGTTTTTATATTATGATGCATTTCATATAGAATGTGTGGGTGAGTGTGTAGAGTGTGATCGTTGGAATTGTCGTATATATTTATGCTTGTATCTCAAAGATGCATAAATTTCGTTGTGCTGTAGCACAATGACAATAAAGTTACTACTACTACTACTACTACTACTACTACTACTACTTGAGTTCCACAATCTAAGAAAGGAAGTATGTAAAATATAATAAATAAATAAAAGTAGAGCAGCCCTTTTGGGCCAAGAAGCAGAGAAGAACCTGTTAATCAGAGCAAGCTCATTCCTCCCCTCAGTTCTAAAGTATCTGTCAGGCCTATGCTGAGACGGTTTTGGAGCAGGCCCACAGGAATTTGAGGGGCCAGAGGCAGATAAGGGAGTTGCATCAGTCAGAGTCTAGCATGGAGACCTGTGGAGGGGGCAAAAGTAAATATGTACTCAAGGTCAGGCAGAAGCTAAATTCTGGCACAGCAAACAGATCTATGTACCAGGAGAGGAGGCCAAAGATGGATACATAGTCAAGGTCATCCAAACAGTTGGGTTCTCCAAGATGGCAGACTGGATAGGAAAACGGAAGGAGGCAAAGCAAGGCAAGGTGACCTAATCCAAGGTGGCTATGAATCACAAAAATTTGTTGTTGTTACTGTGCCATCCACCTACATGGCACTTTACAAAGACAATTTGACAGTCTGTGCCCCAAGGGGATTACAATTAGACACTGACACAGACAACAGATGAAGGGGAAGGAAATGGAGGCAGTAGCAAAAACAATTAAAACATATATAATAATAAAAAACCAATCAACATCACAAAGTGAAATAAAAAATAAAACCAATTATCAAGCCATACAAGAAGAATTTAAAAAACTATCAGCTAACTTAAGATAACCTAAAGCAGCAACCTCTGAACAACATTGGCCTCCCTTGCATCACAACCTAGCCCAGAGGTGTCAAACTCATTTCATACAGTGGCTGAATAGTATTCATGATGCTTGATGAGGGCCAGAAGTGATGTCATAAAGCTGGAAGTGATGACATTGACTAGGTCATGACCAGAAATAAGCAGTTTTTCTCACTTAGGAACACATTAGCTGCAAATACCAGAAGAGAAAATATGCAAATCTTGACCATATTCTCAAGATAGGGGGGAGCCCAATTACCATGTGGGCTGTCCTAGATACCTCAGCACAGCTCAGCAGCTGAGAGCAGCTGATGGCGTTGCTGGAAGAGCCTGAGGGTCAGATAAAGAGCTCCCAAAGGCTGCATCCGGCCCTTATGTGTGACAACGCTGACCTAGCCAATCCCATACATCTACTCCAAAAGCCATGATTTAATTCTTCTAAAGTTTAGAGTATTACTTTTTCTAGCATGCTCTTTCCATATCCATTCCGTTTTTGAGAGCATGTGGGAGACAGATACCAATACAGGCATAATAAATACTATATTCAGAACACATATAAGAAAGAAGGTAAGTTATAACCTTGCACTGGAGGTCAGCTTGAAGAAGAGGTTGCAATACTTAATAGGCCAATTTGGATGATTGCTCAAACCAGCCCCACCAATGAATTGCATTGCTGTCTCATGGAACATGTGCAGTCCTCCTCTTATCTGGAAGAATTCAAGCCTTTTCTTAGGGTTCAAACAGTCCCTCTAAAGAACTTACTTCAAAGGGAGGAGGCAGTCAGAATTGGAACTGCAGCTAAGGAGGGCAGGGTTTAATCCATCCTCATGCCATGTTCCCAATAAAAACTCCCCCTCCCAAGGTTGTTCTTTGCCTCAGGTGTCTGCCACTGGTGTCTAACTGTAGTATGTTGAATGCTCCTGGAGTCCAGGTTAAAAAAATCCAGGATTGCTTTCAGTAGTCACCTGGAGATTGAGGATGGTTCCTGGTTTCCCGGCTGGTCCTGACACTCCCCAGGGAGACAGGGCAGGCATCAACCGCAGGACCCTTCAGAGCACTGGGCCCTTGGCAGCTTCCCAAACTTGCCTTGTGTTAATGCCAGCTCTGCACCACTGCTCCAAGCAGAAACCGCCAGGACTGCTGCTTATTTATTAGCAACAAAGTATGGCTGTGACCATGAATGCAATATAAATAAAAAGACAATGGAAGTCGTTTAACTCCAGTTTAAGACAAATGAAGCTTCGAGAGGTAAGAGGCCTCTTTTCCTGCCACAATCATTACCCTTTTCAAAGCTTCAGCTTCTTAATGTTGCTTTAATAACACTGCCTTATGGGAACATCTGGCTTGCTGGTAAACACCCGAACTCATCAAAGGTGAGTGGCTGAGGGGATTGCTCATTGCAGCCATGCCAGGTCCATCACAGCAATGAACACAGCAATGAAACAATTTTAGATGCTCCCCCCTTCTCCCCTTCCCCAGCCCCTGTCCTAGTTACTGGAATAAAGCAATGAAGGTTGCCAGCAAATTAATCTTGTTGTAAGTCTGTTTAAAGGGCTTGGATACGAGAGAGGCTGCTGATGCTGTCTTCTGTACCTCTCTGACCATTAAGCGTCAGCGCTATTGACTCAGGGGAACACTTAATGCTCCCATTTATTTTAATTTCATATCACTTTGCGCTGGTTCTTCAGAAACACAATTGTAATCTTTGCTATATTTTGATTCAGTAGCAGCCAGACAGCCTGCAGTCAGTAGTGGCTTCTTAAAGTCATTGTGCTCCTGGCCATGACCAACAACAGAAATTCACCTAAGAATTTCCACTAAGAAGGCAGGCAGAGAGTGATCTGTACGAAAGACAAAAATGGATCAAGCCCCAAACTAATGTTTAAAGTTAATATATTATTGAACTACAAACCCATCTGTGACATTGTTTTCCTGTTTCCTTTCCCACGTACACACTGTGCCAGGACTGGTGGTTTTTTAAATCACTTCCACAGTACCATCAGAGCAGAGCCCTAATTTCATTCACTCTCACAAAAGCTCTGTGAGTCATGGCATTCATTTTCAATTCGGGGATTGAAGCTGACAGACTACTACCTGCTCAAGAGTCCGTGGCTGTACTGAAATTTCAGGAAAATGGAAGAGGTACCCCAAAAACAGTGAAGAAACCACATACAGAAAGGCAAACCTGAAAATAACAGACCATGAAAAAGCATGACAAATTATTTTCACCGTTCCTCCAAGGAGTTCCAAATATTATGGATCACTATGTTTCCCATAGCAAGAATAGCAAGAAAGGTGAGAGACAGTGATGTGACCAGGGCCATTGAATTTGCATGACTGACGGCCCAATCATATGGGCCTGTTGTGCTGCCAGAAATCATGCTCCAACAGCAAAGTGTGCTTTACAACAGTCACAGAGAGTGACCTACCATTCCATGCAGGCTGGCCTCCACTGCAAATGGCAGGCAGGCATGGCTGCAAGTTGGCAGCCTACAAAGAAGCCCCAGTGTCAGTAAGTCGTTGCAATAGTGGAAAGAACAGGGCTGGGAGGGAGAAGAACAGGGAGGAGACTGGAGTGGGGAGAGATGTGTGTCAAGGCCAGGAAGAGGCCTTACTGGTGATATTAGTATCATATCCCCTACCTATCCTATTGAGTCACTGAGCCACCAGAAAGTGCATTCCAGTGGCTTAGTGTGCCATATGGCAGTTGCAAATGTGACCCACCATTCTGCATAGTCAAGTCACCCCTGCAAACTATGAACAGTGGCAAGCAGGCAACAGCAGTCTCCCTGGAGTAAGGTTAGGCGGCAGCGGGAGGGGAGACATTAGGCAGGGAGCTAGAGTGGGAGGACTGGGGCATTACTGGGTGGAGAGAGGGGAGGAATGGGGGTGGGGAGGAGGGGATGGATCTGGAAGCAGTGGTGCACACTGGGTCTTATCCCCTCGTTTTAAAACCTCCCTGCCCCTTTTCTGTCCTCAGATATAAACCACCAAAATAGGTGATGCATGTCTGAGGAGACCCATTGGCAATCAGCTAGTCTACCAGGAGGTAAGTGTAGAATGTTTTTGCTGAACTCCTGCAGCCTGTCCCATCACCACCACCACCACCTTAGGATGCAACACATGCCTTTTTGGTGCTGCTGCATCAGCACTGGTGGCGGGGGACAAGATTGGGCTGTCGCTGTTTCATGTCAGCTGATGGAAACTATCACACTGTCCCTGTTCCTCTTGATCTTGAATCCTCCAAAGATAATCTACATAAGACTTCATTCCCCAAATATTAAATATGTTAGATGAAATAAGATCTTTTTTCGCCAGGGATTAACTCAGGGTAAACATAAAGATTGGTATTTCAAAGTGTCATTTTAATACTATACTCCTAAATGGGAGATGATTGAGCCCTCTGCTCCTTTTGCACACCCTCTTTTGAACTTTTTCCAGCTCTGCAATATCCTTCTGGAGTCATGGTGACCAGAACTGCACACAGGATTCCAAATGTGGTGGCACATAGATCTGTGTAGGGGAGAGATGATGTTAGCAGTCTTATTCTCAGACTCTTTCCTCACGACCCCTAAAAAATCCAGCTAATAGTTTGTTATTATCTCTGATGGTTTCCCTTGCATCAAATCCCCTTTTGCAGCCATTTATAAGAGACGTTCATGTCACAAAGCAAAACACCTTTGAAAAGGCCTCTTCTCATTCCAAGTTGCGCACACCTCAACTGTGAAATCAGTTGCTGCTACTGCCAATGCAGTCTCCCTCTTCCAAGCAGATCAAAATCAAACAGAGGCTCAACTTCAGGGGACGCCCCAGGCTCAGACAAATAACAGCAGCTTCCCATGGAGGACACTATGGCTTCCTGCTAATCACTGCTGTTCCTTTATCAGTGCACTTTGTTGTAATTGCACAGCTTCTCATTATTATGCATATCACAGGATCTGAAAATAACTATCTCCGCTAGGTGTGTTTACACTGCACCAGGCAATTCTCAGGCTCAACTCAAGAGGAATATTCTGCTTCTTGCATTGGAAATCAGATGAGCAGTCTCCATATTTTTGTGAATTTTTTGCAGAGGTGCAAACTCACCCATGAAATCTATCATCTACTCTGAAGACAGAGAATTGGGGCACAATCCTAGCCATCATGTGCACTGGCAGAGTGCATGCTGCACTGGTGCTAGCCATAAAACACTTTGGGGCAGCATAGTAGTCTGGCATGCTGGCGGGAAGGCTTGCACTGGCCCGTGCATGCTGGCACAAGGAGCATCACAGCCTGGACATGGTCAGTTCTGCACAGGGACAGAGGGAGGGAAGGGTGGGCAGTGAAGGGGGCAGGGGTGGGCAGTTTAAGGCAAGAGGGGAAGGGATTGGCAGCATCAGCACACACTGCATTCCATACCCTTTCCTGGGCCTGATCCAACAACACATGGCAACGTGCATGTCTGCCAGCAATTGAGCTAGCACAGGTTGAAGTTGCTCCACTGTAGCTGCTGGGGCTTTGTAGTGGAATAATGGAAAATCTGGTGAGGAGGTAGAATGTGGTGTCTGCAGTGGCCCCTTTAAGAGTTAAGGCCTGGCCTTTCAGCAAAGGGTGTGCTGCACAGCTGCAGCCACTAGAGGCAATGAAGTACCTAAGGATATAGGGAGCACCTGAGGCAGGAAGGTTTGTGGGTTGTAGAAGGAGTGCAGACTGGATTAATGGGCTAAGGAATTGATGGCTAATGGACTTTGGAGACTGCTGGAGACACTGGAGTTTGGTGTGTGGCTGCTGTGCCCAAGACCTGCTGAGGACCAAGGGGCTGCTGTAGTAGTGGGAGGCTGCTGGCAGGAGAGAGGACCTCTGCAGGTTGAACAGGTGAGCTACCCTGGAGGTGGGGTCCAGCAGGACTGCAAGGCAGAACCAGGGTCATTCTTGGGTAAAAAAAGGGGGTGCTAATTAGCTAAGTGTGGGCATAATTCTCCAGGCAGAGCTTGGATTGGGATTTGGCAGAACAGGCTTACCCTGGGACCAATGGACAAATGTCCCCTTACTTTGGGAAGATAAAGCTCCCCAAAAGCTTAGCCTGTCTACTAAATTCCTCTTACAGGATGCAGTACAAGCTGTGCTGGTGCTGCTGCATCAGCACGGGGGAATTTGCATTAGGTTCATAAAACTCAGTCAGGTTTCTCAGGAAGTTATCCTGGCCAACCATCATCATCAGTACTTCACTAGCAGCAGGACTTTTGCTGTTCCTGATCAAGAAAAGTACAGAGTACAGGCATGCCCCCTTATCCACAGGGGTTCTGTTTCAGAACACTCCCCCAACAGATAGCTGAAAACGCAATTAGAGGCAAATGCCCATCTCCGCAGTCCTGGGGAGGCCACCCCTCAGAGGTGAGGGGAGCTCTGCTCCCCTTGCTTCCGGAGGGGTTTCTGAGCTCAGCAGAGGCCAAGGACATCTGTCCCTGGCCTCTGCTGAGCTCAGACTGAGTTTGGTATGCAAAACAATGTGACTTCCGGTTTCATTGAGAAACCGGAAGTTATGTTTTTAATGCCTTATTGGGAGGCCTGGGAAAGCCCTGGAGGGCTTCCTCAGCCTCTGTTGAGCTCAGAAGCCCCTCCAGAGAGCCCCTCACCTCTGAAGGGGGAGCACGCAAAGGGGTGTGTGCGCTGAGAGGCCCCCAGACCCAATCTGTAGATAACTGAATCTGTGGATATGGGGGCCCTCTGGTACATCAAGGATATGATAGGAGATAGAAAGCTCTTTATGATGTTCTGTCACTATATATGGACTTGCAGGTAGCCATGATTGTCATGGTTCAATTTCTTGCACACCATTGTCACCTACATTTATACTACGGAAACTAGAGAAATTATGCGTAGAAATAAGGTACAAGCCATGATGTGTATGCGCAACCTCCTGATTTTAGAAATGGGTTATGTCAGAATGCCAGATGCAGGGGAGGGCACCAGGATGAGGTCTCTTGTTATCTGGTGTGCTCCCTGGGGTGTTTGGTGGGCCGCTGTGAGATACAGGAAGCTGGACTAGATGGGCCTATGGCCTGATCCAGTGGGGCTGTTCTTATTTTCTTATGTTATTATAAATGCTAATGGTCAGCCCAATCCTGAGCTGCCCAGAGCGTGGGGCTGCCATGGCAGAAAAATGGCTGCCACAGCATCCAATGCATAACCAGGCAGCCTGCCCAGTTTCGTACCCTTTCATTCGCTTCCCTCAGGTAAGGGAAGTATCCCCGCAAGGGGCTACTCAATTTTGCAGCGGCTTTGGAGTCAGCACAGATTGGAGAGTCCCATGTTGGACCACGTGGCCCAACGTGGCTCATGATCCAGTGGAGCCAAGCTCCACCAGTCCCACCCTCCTCCCGCCCCACTTCCTCCCCGCCACATCTCCCTCCTGCCCTCTCCCTGACTTCCCCAAGTCTGTCCCCACCCTGGAATGCCTCTTCCCCACCTTCCCCCACATCACCACTCACCTCTATGCCACCAGGTGTCCAAGCAACCAGGACCGCCAGCTTCCCACCGGTGCTGGCCCAGCACAGGCTCGCACTGGGCCAGCTCCGGTGCTTGGCCAGCACTAACCTCACAAGCATGCTTTATGGCATGTTTGTGATAATGCACACCAGCGGTAAGCCAGCGTACTGAGCTCAGAATTGGGCTCTGAATGATCTTTCCCGTTCCCAATTTCAGCTGACAGCAAAGCCTAGAAATGCTCTGTACAGAATTTTTAGATTCAGTAGAGACATAGAGGTATTGCTCTGTCTCTCTCTAGGCCTTCAGCTTAAGATAAAAATGTACATGCCAAGTGTGGACGTGATGATGATGCTTTGGCTCATGACACAGGCAATGCTTGGTTCTAGTTAGATCTGTAGATCCTGGTTTTGCTGTCTGAAACTAGTACTGTAGTGGAAATTTGTGTTCTGCCCCTCAGGCATGTATGTATTTTTGGAGAGGTGGAAATATGCACATTCCTGTGCTTAAGAAATAATACATGCAGATGCTGCTTATGTACCTTTTTCTAGAAACCAAGATGCTGCTTAGATTTTGAAATGCAATCTCTCTCTCTCTCTCTCTCTCTGAACTTTACCCACTGGCCAAGTCTTGTGTTTCCCTTGTTCTTTTGCTACTCTCCCCTCCCACTTTTAAAATACTAAAGTTTGTTAAGTTCGGAATTAATGATATGGACTTTCATTCATAGATTGTTCAATTTATATTTAGGGCACAATCCTAACCCCTTATGTCAGTGCTTTCCAGCACTGACATAAGGGCAATGCAGCTCTGAGGTAAAGGAACAAACATTCCCTGACTTTGAGGAGGCCTCAGTGAGTGACACCCAACTGCAGGATGCAGCACACATCCCATTGGCACCGCTATGCCACTGCTGGAAAGTACTGACATAAGCGGTTAGGATTGCGACCTAAGTCTAGTAAAACTAGGTGGGTCCTGGCAGTGCATCATTTTTAAAGTGGGTCCTGTGCTAAAAGCTTTAGGAACCACTGCTATAATAAGTTCTAGCAAATTCTGTAGATGCACCCCAACATTACTTCTAGTTTTACATGTCAAAAGCATGAATTTTAACACTAAGACAATAACATATGTGGAATGAAGGAAAGAAATTCAGAGATCTTTCATGCTCTTTAAAATGACATGGAAATCAGAGGGCAAAAAAAAAAATCTTTCCAGCAGCTCTGAGGTAAGGGAACAAACATTCCCTTACTTTGAGGAGGCCTCTGTGAGTGACACCCAACTGCAGGATACAGTACATTAGCAGCACAAAAGCCAATGTGGAAAGTGCTGGAAAGTACTGACATAAGGGGTTAGGATTGTGCCCTTAGTCTTATAGGATATGTTTTATTAGGACATTATTCAGTCCTGTATTTTATAATTTCTTCTTAGGTGCTTGTTGAATCTGGCATCTTTATTCCTTTTTATTCCAAAAAGGTTTCTAAACTTTTTTTATTGCCTGTATCATTCATTAGGCTCTCCAGTGGCTAATCATTAGGAGTAGAATAATAATAATAATAATAGTTGTTGTTGTTGTTAAAAACAATACTCACAGCAACAACAATTGACAGCAAGCAGAACTCAGGAGCCATTACAGCTGCTACCATTTAATTCTTTGGCAACCTGCAGCAGAGCGGCAAGTTTCTGCTTCACATAGTTCTGTGTGTGGAACCGGCACCTCAGCACAGTAATCAAAACGGCTGAACTAAAAACCACAGGGTTGGCCACCATGCAGGGAGAGGTTCTTGCAAATTAGCCCAAGGCCTTCAGCTGTGCCAGTACTGTTATGTCATTTGCCTCAGGGTAGACCAAACTAAACCTAGAAATTTACAGAGAATATATTGGAATTGCTTTTCTGTCAAAGGTCTTCTACAGTCTGGCTGGTGAACAAAATAAAGACCTAGTTCTAGATTCCTCTTAATTGTGGGTGTACATAAAAGGATTTCCTTTCTGTACTGTGGAGCTGCGATGGCTGATTGAAGGACATTGTACATTTACTAAAGAAACAGTTGTATGAAGTTATAAACCCTTTAAGGACTGGGGTTTTTGATCATGTATTTCCATTTTTAGGTTCAAAATAGAGCAAATCCTTAGTAGATTATGATTTGCATTTAGGAGATTTGTGACTTTATGCTGGTTCAGTAGGAAGAGGGCTTTTGTTTTTATTAATACTGAATTAATACTGAAGAATTAATAAAATATTCTTCTTTTAGGCAAAGGCAAAAAATAAGTGTGTCCAAGAGAAAACAGTGTTGTGCATTTGCTCTGTTAATGACTCTTATGAAGATCCTGTCCTTGCATTGACAAAGTGGTTAATGCAGCCCTGAGGGCAGATGACCTACAGTTATATCTCATTCCTGCACTCAAGTCTACCATCACTCCATTCCCTCTTTTGCCACCATGGCCTAGCACAAAATTTCATGAATATATTTGAATATTCTAAGCACAACCATGGAAGGTGAGTGTGCAAACCGATTTCATTAAAAGCATTATGCATGAGGCAACATGGGCGCAATCCATACTGCGCATTGGGCCATGAGGCACATTTGTGCCTCCTCTAGAGTTGGCTGGGCTGGTGCAGGAATGAGAACTGGCCTGCGGAGGCTGAATCCAGTATCTGAAACAACTTGAAAGGGGAGGCTTGCGTTGGCTGAGCTCAACCAATGCAAGGGTCTGGGGAAGGTGAGGAAGAGGTGGAAGGGAGGCGTTCCGGGGCGGAAGGAGGGCGGAGAGCAGAAGGTGGGACTGGAACCTAGGAGATATGAGGTGGCACAAGTCCAAAGAGACCCTTTGGGGCTCTGGTGGCTTATCCAGGGGTAAGGAGAAGGAAACCTCAGCTGGAGGTTTCCCCTTGCCTCCAGCTGAGCCACTTTGGGCCCCTGTCTTGCACAGGATACAGGGCAGGCCTCCTGGCCTGCTTGTTCCAGTGCAAGATAGGATTGTGCTGCATGACATTTTTCTATGGTATAAGATCAATGATGCCCCTTCACACATGCAAAGCATCACGATTGTAATGAGCATGGATGTGTAAACCAGACTCAAATAATGGGCAGTTGAAAGTGTGAGTTGATTCCGCTTTATGTAAGATTACTTGCAGTGATATGCAAGTTCTTTCTGTGGTACAGCGACTTGCACTGGCCTGAGGCACTCTCTGGATTGCACCCTTAGTTTACAATTTGATCTGGATGAAGGCACCGATCGGGTGCATATAACAGAGACCTGGTTGGACAAGACAGGAAGAGTTCAGCTGTTCTGTTCTCCATGTTTTCAGGCAGTTCAGGACCCAAGGCTTCAGGGAAAGGGACATAGTTCTGTTCCATTTTTCTATTATGTGTTGAAGCTTATCTATCTGGCTTTTATTGTTGACCTGTGATTGCTTATTACTTTTAAAAAATTTTATTGCTGATACTACATTTTAATATTGTATTTTACATATCATTAGCTGCTTTGTACACCTCTTTCTTAGAGAGGAAAGGCAGTGTATGAACATTTTAAAATAAACATTTTATGTACGTGTATTTTGAACTTGGCTTTAAGATTGGAAATGAGAAACTGGCCCTCAAAGCGTCAGTCAATTCTCTTTGACTCTGATGAAATGAGACTGCTGTGCATTTACTTTTGGAATAAGACACACTCCGTGCAGCCAAGGTTATTTTTTAAACTTTAATCATCCAACAATGAATTTAAGCAGTTTTCAGAGATAGCGAGAGTTCACTGGCAGAACAGAATTACCCAGGAGGGAGTTGGCTCGGGTGCAATAGAGGCATACAGCAGGGCCTTTAGGGGAGTGAAATATCACAAAATTGATGGCTATGAGAAGTTCATACGGCTCTGCCAATACTTCTCATCATTCAGGAGCCAGAGTACCCCCTGCAGTTTCATTCTTGGGCTCTTCACACAGCTTTGCCTGTGTGTTCAAATACAGGGCTTTTTTCTGCAGCCTGAAGCACCCCCTGCTATTACAGTTCTGATCTCTACACAAACAGCTTTGTGATCCGCAGCCCAGCCCTCCATATTATGTCATTCCTGATCTCTGTGCCACACACTTAGCAGCCATTCTGAAAACCTTCACAGTGCAATCTGATGCATGTCTGTTCAATTCATTTTTCTCATTGGGGTTTACTCCCAAGAAGGTGTGTATAGGGTTGCATTCTTACTTGGTTTAATTAATTGACATATAGCCCAATCCTATCATGGATTGGACCAGCATGCTGAGGGCTTTATAATAGTGGAACACAGTTCTACTGTCATAAAATGGCATCTGGAGGTCACCATTTTAGCTGTGCTATCACATCAGGTAGCGTTTCTGAAGACCAACCACTGGCCCTGCAAAGGTAGGTGCAATAGCAGTAGGGATGGAATAAGAACATAAGAACAGCCCCACTGGATCAGGCCATAGGCCCATCTAGTCCAGCTTCCTGTATCTCACAGTGGCCTACCAAATGCCCCAGGGAGCACACCAGATAACAACAGATCTCATTCTGGTGCCCTCCCTTGCATCTGGCATTCTGACATAGCCCATTTCTAAAATCAGGACGTTGTACATGCACATCATGGCTTATAACCCGTAATGGATTTTTCCTCCAGAAACTTGTCCAATCCCCTTTTAAAGGTGTCCAGGCCAGACACCAGCACCACACCCTGTGGCAAGGAGTTCCACAGACCAACCACACGCTGAGTAAAGAAATATTTTCTTTTGTCTGTCCTAATTCTCCCAACACTCTATTTTAGTGGATGTCCCCTGGTTCTGGTGTTATGTGAGAGTGTAAAGAGCATCTCTCTATCCACTCTGTCCATCCCCTGCATAATTTTGTATGTCTCAATCATGTCCCCCCTCAGGCTCTTTTCTAGGCCAAAGAGGCCCAAATGCCGTAGCTTTTCCTCATAAGGAAGGTGCCCCAGCCCCGTAATCATCTTAGTTGCTCTCTTTTGCACCTTTTCCATTTCCACTATGTCCTTTTTGAGATGTGGCGTCCAGAACTGGACACAATACTCCAGGTGTGGCCTTACCATCAATTTGTACAACGGCTTTATAATAGCTGTTTTGCTCTCAATATGGTGGGAAGAGGGTGGAACTGGGGATGGAGGGGTGGAAAGGGGTGGGTAGGGAAGCAGATCTAGGGAGGTATCATTGGTACTTGTGTACACTGATATCCTATCCCTGTCTGTCTCCCTCACCACTGCGATTACAAACCTCAGATTAATGATCCAAAGAGTCCCATGGTGGCGATGGAGGCTTTCCATGAGGTAAGTGAGCAAGCATTCACTTACTCTGAGGAGACCTTTCCAATTGTCCCCATGGATACTGCATGTACTCTGTTAGTGCAGCTGCATCACTTTGGGGGATTTGGGGTGGTATTGGCAGGGATGGGAACTCGAGTCACGAAAATGTGCATTCTTCTGTGACTTGTTGACTTGTGAGTGGCGAACGTGGAAGACTCAAAAACACTTGAGTCAGGGGCCCCCTGACTCAGCACTTGTCTCCACACATGCTGATTCGATGCTTGCTTGCTGTTTTCATGGCATGAAAGACCTTGGGAGGGGGGGCAAGTATTCAGACTGGGTGAATACCAGGGAGTTCCAGCCATGAGGCAGGGAAGGGTTAATGCCTGCTTTTGCAGAGGGGGGGAGGCGGGAGCGGGTCTCTGATAGGAAGGAAGGAAGGAAGGAAGGAAGGAAGGAAGGAAGGAATGATCATTGGATCTTTGGCTGAAGGAGGGCAAGAGGAGGAGCCCATAGGGGTTCATGCCTTATGTGTGGCTGCACAAGCCCAGGGAGGGAGACAGTTTGTAACAGTCACACTTGCCAACCACATGACATGGCTGCTGTAAGCTCCATGGTTACTGGGGTGGAGAAAGCCTCATTGAATGACCGGTACCAGTGGGACTACTTCTGAGTAGAGCTGCAAAGGATTGGATTGTTCTGGTAAGCCTTGCAGATGCTGCGTGTGACCCTCCTCCCTTTTGCCGTTTCTCTCCTGGCTCTCATGCAGTCTGTTCCACTCTTCCCACCCTCTTTACAGATGGGATGGGGCAGCAGGGGGATCTTTAAAGTGAACTCCCACACACACACTCACAGAGAGAGAGACAGCCCAGCAGCAGCCCTGTTTTTCCTGAGGCAGCCTTTTTAAAGGGGGGGGTGTGACTCAATTTGAGTCTTTTAGAGTCACTAAAGGGCAACTCCATGGCTCAGAAAGTGCACCCATTATGACTCGTTTTTGAGTCAAGTTGCAGGGGGCAGTGACTCTAGACTAAACTCAAATCAAGCCCCGTTGAATTTTCCCATCCTTGAGTATTGGGCTGTAAAACTGTGCAATCCTATGCATGTTGCCCAGAAGAAAATCCCACTGTATTCATGGGGGAGGGGGGGAAATATGCTCAAATAGTGCACACAGAATGCTCTAAGTGGTGAGTGTCAATTTTCATTTGGTGAACATGTGTAACATATCAAACCGGGCAAAACACAAACAGCAAAATAAAAGTGATGCAGCCTGTACAATAGAATGTTGCTACCATGTTTATAAAGGATGCCAATATTGAAGTCTTGGTTAAAAATAGGTTTATTTAAACAAAAGTGATTCATAAGTTAAAAGGGACATGATTCATTAGCTGGCAGCTCTTTTGTGTCACAGGTGCATTTACTGTCCCTCAGCATTTACATTGGGCACCACTGCTGACTCTCCCTGCATGTCTAGTGCAGCATAAGTGCCCTTGCTTAGCATTTAATCAATCAGCACATTGAGGACAAGCATTGCTACAGCACAATGGCCACTACTAGGATGACAATCAAACTGGGATTAATGCCCAGCATTGGCAGAAGCACACCTAAGGATGCTGCCTTTGTTTCCTGGCAAGGCTTCTCTGCCTGTAATAACATATGGGAAACTGGAATTCAATACGTGCAGCTTTTTCTGGCGTGGACATGCAGAGATGTAGGAAACATCATCTGTTGAAAATCTGCCTACGATGCAACTGTTGAAAAACACAGAAGACCTGCCAGAAATATTGATATGTGCAAGTGAGGCGCTTGCACAGGTCATGGGTAAATGATGCTTGCACAGGTCATGGGTCATATCTGTAAACTACAGATGTAACTTAATTATCCACAGATTTTTTCCCCTCAAAAATTTTGAGACTTTTTATCTCAACTCATGAGAAGGGCCCTTTAAATTAAAGGAAAAAAGTTGTTTAACAATAGCCTCATTAATGTGAGAGAGGGCAGCTGGCTGATAATCCATCAATCATTCTCTCTCCAGGCACTTAGAGTAGCTTCACTCCAAGGCAAGCTACCCCCTCTTCCCCCGAGCACATGAAAGAAAGATAATCACTTTGCATTAAGAGCATAAGAACAGCCCCACTGGATCAGGCCATAGGTCCAGCTTCCTGTATCTCACAGTGGCCTACCAAATGCCCCAGGGAGCACACCAGATAACAAGAGACCTCATTCTGGTGCCCCCCCCCTTGCATCTGGCATTCTGACATAGCCCATTTCTAAAATCAGGACGTTGCACATGCACATCATGGCTTGTACCCCGTAATGGATTTTTCCTCCAGAAACTTGTCCAATCCCCTTTTAAAGGTGTCCAGGTCAAACGCCATCACCACATCCTGTGGCAAGAAGTTCCACAGACCAACCACACGCTGAGTAAAGAAATATTTTCTTTTGTCTGTTCTAACTCTCCCAACACTCAATTTTAGTGGATGTCCCCTGGTTCTGGTGTTATGTGAGAGTGTAAAGAGCATCTCTCTATCCACTCTGTCCATCCCCTGCATAATTTTGTATGTCTCAATCATGTCCCCCCTAAGCCACCTCTTTTCTAGGCTGAAGAGGCCCAAACGCCGTAGCCTTTCCTCATAAGGATGGTGCCCCAGCCCCGTAATCATCTTAGTCGCTCTCTTTTGCACCTTTTCCATTTCTACTTTTTCTTTTTTGAGATGCGGTGACCAGAACTGGACACAATACTCCAGGTGTGGCCTTCCCATCGATTTGTACAACGGCATTATAATACTAGCCGTTTTGTTCTCAATACCTTTTCTAATGATCCCAAGCATAGAATTGGCCACTGCCACCGCACATTGAGTCGACACTTTCATCGACCTGTCCACCACCACCCAAGATCTCTCTCCTGATCTGTCACAGACAGCTCAGAACCCATCAGCCTATATGTAAAGTTTTGATTTTTTTGCCCCAATGTGCATGACCTTACACTTACTGACATTGAAGCGCATCTGCCATTTTGCTGCCCATTCTGCCAGTCTGGAGAGATCCTTCTGGAGCTCCTCACAATCACTTCTGGTCTTCACCACTCGGAAAAGTTTGGTGTCGTCTGCAAACTTAGCCACCTCACTGCTCAACCCTGTCTCCAGGTCACTTATGAAGAGTTTGAAAAGCACTGGTCCCAGGACAGATCCTTGGGGCACACCGCTTTTCACCTCTCTCCATTGTGAAAATTGCCCATTGACACCCACTCTCTGCTTCCTGGCCTCCAACCAGTTCTCAATCCATGAGAGGACCTGTCCTCTAATTCCCTGACTGTGGAGTTTTTTCAGTAGCCTTTGGTGAGGGACCGTGTCGAACGCCTTCTGAAAGCCCAGATATATAATGTCCATGGGTTCTCCCACATCCACATGCCTGTTGACCTTTTCAAAGAATTCTATAAGGTTCGTGAGGCAAGACTTACCCTTACAGAAGCCGTGCTGACTCTCCCTCAGCAAGGCCTGTTCATCTATGTGTTTTGAGATTCTATCTTTGATGAGGCATTCCACCATCTTACCCAGTATAGATGTTAGGCTGACCGGCCTATAGTTTCTCGGGTTCCCCCTCTTTCCTTTTTTAAAGATAGGTGTGACATTTGCTATCCTCCAATCTTTTGGCACCGTGGCCGTTTTGAGGGACAAGTTGCATATTTTAGTCAAGAGATCAACATTCTTCAATTCCTTAATAACCCTTGGGTGGATGCCATCAGGGCCTGGTGACTTATTTATCAATTAGGTCTGAAACATCTTCTCTTTTAACCTCTATTTGACTTAATTCCTTGGTCAGGAGGGGCCGTTCAGGCAGCAGTATCTGCCTGAGGTCTTCTGCCATGAAGACAGATGCAAAGAACTCATTCAATTTCTCTGCCATCTCTAAGTCTCCTTTTATCTCCCCATTCTTTCCCAGCACTGTGCTCTGGGTGAAAGGAGGAGTCACTGGCTTGGAGTGAAGCCTTTCTAAGTGCCTGGAGAAAAATTGATTGATGGATTGTCTGCCTGATGCCTCTATTGTGCATTGCAAAGGTCAGCAAGGCTGTTTTTAAATCACCTGGCAAAGGGACATTGTTTTTTAAATGGATTTGTTTTAATGTGATTTTTGACATCCATGTGAGTTCCAGGAACCCTTGCAAATAACAAGACTCGGCCTGTATGTACCATGTGCTTCTGTGCTAAGAACCCATGTGGGATAGTGGTTGGCATAGCAACAACATGACATGGGTTCAAATTCCCATTCAGCCTTGAATCTCACTGGGTGGCTGTGGGCTCACAGCCCAATCCTATCCACACTGTCCTGGGAGTAAGCCCCATTGACTGTAATGGGATTTACTTCTGAGTAGACTTGCATTAGATTGGGCTGTCAGTCACTACCTCTCACTTTACCATACTGTGCAGGGTTGTTGTGTGAGAGATAAAACTATGTATGCTGCCCTGAGCTCCTTGCAGGAAATGCAGGATAGAAATGAATAAGTTAAACTGAGCAGTAAGAATGCATAGTCCAATAGTACAAATGAAGCTGTTCACAAGATTCTCAATGAAAGATCATATTGGAAATGTGGAAGATATTGTGAGGAGATAGGATGTGGTGTCTGCAGTGGCCCTTTGCTCTGGTGAATCTGGGAAACATGGGGTTAAAGCCTGGGCTTTCAGCAGTGGGTGTGCTGCACAGCTGCAGCCACTAGAGGCAACAAGGTCTTTAGGAAAAAAGTAGCACCTGGAGGTTTGGAAGACTGTGGATAGTAGAAGGAAGAATGCATGGAGTCACTGGCCAGCCAATAGACTGGCAGATGGACAATGAGCTGGTGGACTGACTCATGGACTAGCTAACAGACTAACTGAAAGCCTGGCAAAATAGTGGAACAGAGACTGCTGTCGATGTTGGAGACTAGTGTGTGGCTGCCATGCCCAAGGGCTGCTGCTTAGAGAACTGGGAGGAAGGACCCTGCAGCCCCCAAGCAAGCTACTAGTTACCTTCTTGTTGGGGCTGGTAGTTTTTGTATGCTGCTAGAGTTAGCTGTTTTGAGTCAGGGGAACTACTTAGCTTGAAGTGTGTGTAAGTTCTCTAGGACAAACTTGGAAAGGGGACGTGACAAAATAAACATAAAAAAGAATTGCATGATATTCTCTGCACTCAGTTTAGACCAGCCATTTTCAATCTTTTTCAGCTCGTGGCACACTGACAAGGCACTAAAATGGTCAAGGCACATTACCAGTTTTTTACTTACATTAAATTACTACGTTACAGTTAATCTTGAATTGTATTGGCAACCTTCAGTCTCGAAAGACTATGGTATCGCGCTCTGAAAGGTGGTTCTGGCACAGCGTCTAGTGTGGCTGAAAAGGCCAATCCGGGAGTGACAATCCCTTCCACGCCAGGAGCAAGTGCAGTCTGTCCCTGGTCTGTCTCCCTGGCTATGGGCCTTCCTTCTTTGCCTCTTAGCCTCAGGCTGTTGGCAAAGTGTCTCTTCAAACTGGGAAAGGCCATGCTGCACAGCCTGCCTCCAAGCGGGCCGCTCAGAGGCCAGGGTTTCCCACCTGTTGAGGTCCATCCCTAAGGCCTTCAGATCCCTCTTGCAGATGTCCTTGTATCGCAGCTGTGGTCTACCTGTAGGGTGCTTTCCTTGCACGAGTTCTCCATAGAGGAGATCCTTTGGGATCCGGCCATCATCCATTCTCACGACATGACCAAGCCAACGCAGGCGTCTCTGTTTCAGCAGTGAATACATGCTAGGGATTCCAGCACGTTCCAGGACTGTGTTGTTTGGAACTTTGTCCTGCCAGGTGATGCCGAGGATGCGTCGGAGGCAGCGCATGTGGAAAGCGCTCAGTTTCCTGTCCTGTTGTAAGCGAAGAGTCCATGACTCGCTGCAGTACAGAAGTGTACTCAGGACGCAAGCTCTGTAGAGCTGGATCTTGGTATGTTCCGTCAGCTTCTTGTTGGACCAGACTCTCTTTGTGAGTCTGGAAAACGTGGTAGCTGCTTTACCGATGCGCTTGTTTAGCTTGGTATCGAGAGAATGAGTGTCGGAGATCGTTGAGCCAAGGTACACAAAGTCATGGACAACCTCCAGTTCATGCTCAGAGATTGTAATGCAGGGAGGTGAGTCCACATCCTGAACCATGATCTGTGTTTTCTTCAGGCTGATTGTCAGTCCAAAATCTTGGCAGGCCTTGCTAAAACGATCCATGAGCTGCTGGAGATCTTTGGCAGAGTGGGTAGTGACAGCTGCATCGTCGGCAAAGAGGAAGTCACGCAGACATTTCAGCTGGACTTTGGATTTTGCTCTCAGTCTGGAGAGGTTGAAGAGCTTTCTGTCTGATCTGGTCCGGAGATAGATGCCTTCTGTTGCAGTTCCAAAGGCCTGCTTCAGCAGGACAGCGAAGAAAATCCCAAACAAGGTTGGTGCAAGAACACAGCCCTGCTTCACTCCGCTTCGGATGTCAAAAGGGTCTGATGTGGAGCCATCGAAGACAACAGTGCCCTTCATGTCCTTGTGGAAAGATCTGATGATGCTGAGGAGCCTGGGTGGACATCCAATCTTGGGGAGAATCTTGAAGAGGCCGTCTCTGCTGACCAGGTCGAAAGCCTTTGTGAGATCTATGAAGGCTATAAAGAGTGGCTGTCGTTGTTCCCTGCATTTCTCCTGCAGTTGTCTAAGGGAGAATACCATATCAGTGGTGGACCTGTTGGCTCGGAATCCACACTGCGATTCTGGATAGACGCTCTCTGCAAGTACCTGGAGCCTCTTTAGTACAACTCGGGCAAACAGCTTTCCTACAACGCTAAGGAGAGAGATGCCGCGGTAGTTGTTGCAGTCACCCCTGTCACCTTTGTTCTTGTACAGCGTGATGATGTTTGCATCCCTCATGTCTTGAGGTACTCCACCTTCTCTCCAGCAGAGACAGAGGATTTCATGCAGCTCAGTGACGATGATCTCTTTGCAGCATTTTAGGACTTCAGCAGGGATGCTGTCTTTTCCAGGTGCCTTGCCAAAGGCAAGGGAGTCCAGGGCCACGTGAAGTTCTTCTAGGGTTGGTTCACTGTCAAGCTCTTCCAGCACAGGCAGGCACTCAATGTTGTTCAGTGCTTCTTCGGTGACTACATTTTCTCTGGAATATAGCTCAGAGTAGTGCTGCACCCAGCGTTCCATCTGCTGCGCCCGATCCTGGATGACCTCGCCTGTGGCAGACTTCAGAGGGGCAATTTTCTTCTGTGTTGGACCTAGGGCCTGCTTGATACCATCATACATCCCCTTGATGTTGCCCGTGTCAGCTGCTATCTGTATCTCGGAACAGAGCTGGAGCCAGTAGTCGTTAGCACATCTCCTGGCAGTCTGTTGGACTTTGCTGCGAGCAGTTCGGAGGACCTGCAGGTTGCGCTCACTGGGACAGGCCTTGTATGCTGCTTGAGCTCTCCTCTTTTCCTCAATGACTGGTGTCAACTCCTCAGAGTGGGCTTCAAACCAGTCTGCCGCCTTGTTGGTCTTCTTGCCGAATATGGACAAGGCGGTGTTGTAAACGGTATTCTTGAAATGTTCCCATCTGTTGGATGCGTTTGCGTCGGCCAGGCCTGGAAGAGATTCCTCAAGCGCTTGTGCAAATTCCTCCATTTTTCTCTGATCCCGGGTCTTGCTGGTATCAATGCGAGGTCTTCCTTCCTTTTTCGTGTGATACAGTCACTTTGTTTGCAGTTTCATTCTGCTGCACACCAGGGAGTGGTCAGTGTCGCAGGCAGCACTATTCTTAGTCTACCCTGGGGGCTAAGAATAGGCCCTCAGTTTGGCTGTACTTGTCGTAAGAGGCGACTAAACAGCCACCGGGTAGATGGGACTCGTCAGCCTAGGAAGGCAGCTTATCTAAGAGAAGGAAACTCTGACCTCAAACCTCCACTGCCTTGTGGCTACATCCAGTTCTGGAAAAGGCTTCAGGAGTCAACCTCGAGGCAAAATCAGGAGCCAGAGTCCCTTAGGCAGTTCATGGCTGAACACAGTCACGTTCTGGCAACTCCTGCGACGCCGCTGGAACCAACCGTATTGGCTTCTGCCTTTCCATTGGACCATTCCAGCGACGTGGAGAGGGGGGATTTGCTGCATGAGTAACAGCCTATCCTCCATACCTTCTTTACCCAGGCTTCGCGCACTGGATAGGACACTCCAACTTCGCCATACGGCGTCGGCACAACACGGGAAGCAGCAGTTTACCGGTTATAAGTCTTTGCTCGATTGGCGTAGAGCATGACGCCAGGGGCTGCTTCCGACGTGGGAGAGATCATTGCATCTCATTGGGCAGCTACCGCCCGCCTTAAGCTGGGCAGTCCCCAGCCAGTAAGGTGTTGCCTCGCCACGGTCCGTTAACCTCATGGGGTGCGTGGGGTTTAGGGTGAAAACCGACAAGCGGATCGACAACTCTGCACCATGCAACAGAAAACAGAAAACTACTGCCCTAAAGCTGGGCACCTGGAACGTTAGGACAATGACACCTGGCTTCTCTGATGACCTGCAAGAAATAGACGACGCACGCGAAACAGCTGTCATCGACATGGAGCTGAGCAGACTGCAGATGGACATCGTCGCCCTTCAAGAGACTAGGCTGCCAGATTCCGGATCTGTCAAGGAGAGAAATTTCTCATTTTTCTGGCAGGGAAAACCACCAAACGAAACCAGGGAACATGGCGTTGGCTTTGCGGTCAGAAATACCCTGCTGAAATCCATCATCCCACCTACTGTGGGAAGTGAAAGAATTTTGTCCCTGCAGCTCCAGTCATCAGCAGGACCTATCACTCTCATCAGTGCTTATGCACCAAGTCTGTCGTCTCCAGCAGAAGCCAAAGACAAATTCTATGATGACCTGGCCACCACTGTCAAGAAAATCCCTGTAAAAGAGCCATTGTTCATCCTCGGCGATTTCAATGCTAGAGTTGGTGCTGATAACAGTTCATGGCCCACTTGCTTAGGTCAGTTTGGTACTGGGAGGATGAACGAAAATGGCCAATGCCTGCTAGAGTTTTGCTGTCATCACGGTCTCTGTGTCAGCAACACGTTCTTCAACACAAAGCCCCAACATAGAGTCTCTTGGAGACATCCAAGATCAAAGCACTGGCACCAGCTCGACCTGATCCTCACGAGACGCTCCAGCCTTCCCAGCATCAAGATCACACGCAGTTATCATGGTGCTGCCTGCGACACTAATCTTGAATTAATAAAATTAATTCATTACGTGACAAAAAAAATTGACAAGCATGGAGAGGGGAGTATAGGTGGTTTCTGAAAAGGAGGAAAAATTCTATGTTCACATTCTTATCAAAAGTGCCAGAAAGTGTTGGCAAAGACAGGGCAGGTTGATCACATAGTGGGTGGGTGCAGTGAGGAGAAATGATTGAAACAAATGCAGGATTAAACGGGGGGGGGGGAGAGAATGTGAGGCAGTGATTCTGTATCTTTGGAAGGTGCTGACAAGTGAGGGGAGGGACAGTAAGAGAGTTGCTAACTGTGATTGTGAGATTTGAGGGGGGGGAATATTCCTAGGGAAGGGGGTGGGGTGGGGGAGAAGAGGAGAGAGAAGTGCCAATTGCCTGCTTGTGTATTTGAGAAAAGAGTGCAACCAAAAGCCCAATCCTATGCATGCCTGCTCAGAAGTAAGCCCCATTATAGTCAATGGGCTTACTCCCAGGAAAGTGTGGATGGGATAACATCCCCAGAGCCCAATCATATGCATGCCTGCTCAGAAGAAAGCCCCATTATAGTCAATGGGGCTTACTCCCAGGAAAATGTAGATAGGATTGTGGCCCAGTGCCCTTCCTCTAAAAGCCCCAAAGTGCAGGGAGGGTCACTTTGGGGAGTTGCAGGCAAACTGGCAAGGAAACAGGACTTTCAGGGACCCTGAAACCTTAGGTTGGCAGCCACAGCAGACTTGGTCGCTGTGTGCCTGCTTCTGGCTCCCTCTTCTCACTCACTCCGCAGCTCCCACCTCCTGGCTCCTCCAGGCTTCTCTTGTTGGCCAATCAGCATGCAAGCAGGTAACAACCTCCTTTGTGCTCAACCCTATGCATGTCTACTCAGAACTAAGCCCCATAGTAGCCAACGGGGCTTACTCCCAGGAAAGTGAGGATCAGGTTGCAGCCTGAGTTGTGCTCAGTAGCAGGAGCAAGCTCCAAGCAGACTCTTCAGCTGCTGCGTGGGATGCAAAGCAGCCCCTTCCCTGGCTGCTCCCTTGCTCGTGCTGCCTGCCATGGGAGGCTCAAAGCAGCTGCTTCTCCTGCACGCAGCTGCAGCCTCCTCTGATCATGTGGCACACCTGAGGCAGCCTCGGAGCACACCAGTGTGCCACATCACAGCGGTTGAAAACTGCTGGTTTAGACCAGGGGTGTCCAAAGTTTCTGGCAGGAGGGCCACATCATCTGTCTGACACTGTGAGGGGGAGAGGGGAAGAATTAATTTACATTTAAAATTTGAATAAATTTACATAAGTTGATCTTTAATATATTCATTTATGTAAACTTAGCTGAATGAATGAAGGCCTTGAAATAGCTCAAGGCCTATAAAAGGCCTTGCAGAAAGCAAGACTGACTTTTCCTTTGCTGCCACTGCTGCATCACAGACGTGAAACAGCAAGCAGTGGATGGGGCCCTCATCCCACAGCTCACGTGAGAGGTCAAACAGTTGCCCTCACGCTGAGAGCAGTTGCGTCGGGCCACTTCGGGCTCCAACAAATCTCCGGAGGGCCAGAGGCTCATTGGAGACTGTGGGCTTCCTGAGGGCCACATTGAGAAGCCTTGAGGGCCGCAAGTGGCCCCAGGGCCAGGGTTTGGGCACCCCTGGTTTAGACACTTAAAATTTCATTGCAACAGTGTAAATATCCTATAATTCCAATAACTACATTTACAAATATTGTGTCTTGCAGGAATTAAGGTTCGGAACCCTGGCTCAAATAGTTTCCAAACTTGTTGCTTAAAACATGTGAGCAAACACAGAAGTTTAATGGTTGGTTGGTTAGCTTTACTCCAGGGGAATAACTATGCTGTTACCCCCAGGAGTGGCCCAAGCCCTCCTGAGGTGGCGTGCCTAATGATGCTCTCTTTACCTCATGATGTACCAGCCTCTGCTCTTCTCACTCCCGTTAGCTATGGCTCCTACTGCACATCCCCTCTTGAGGAGCACATGTGTGAAGCACAACCGTAATCACAGCTCAGGTTTGGCAAGTGCAAGCTCTATACAAAGTTTGAAGTGAAGCTTGTTGAGGAGGAGCCAGCTTATGGGCTAGAGTCATACAACAATGATGGGTTTGCATAGGTGTTGGGCTGTACCAGTAGGGAGAGTTTGTTGTTTGGAGACATGGTTGGTGGGTAGTTCTATCCTGCTTTGTTTAGACTTCTCCTTGAGTTCTTTTCCTGTCTTGTTATTTTTGCCAGTGTGTGACAACAGCTATAGTTCTTTCTGTGTCCCAGTAAAGTTCTTCACAAGAGTAGGTTTGCTGTATGAGCCACTGCTCTAATCCAATTGGTCTGCTAACAAAGCTAACTACAAATTTTATCAAGGCAAAGGTTGCAGAAGCCCCATATTCATTCACTGAGGCAACAAGCCCAGTTAAAGTCTCAAGGACAAGCTGATGACCTGTTCCCACCTGCTAGGAGAGTAACTTCGCAAATGCTTGTCTAGTTTTTGACTCACCAGTTTGAGTTCCTGTGAACACACATCTGCTTTTAGCAAGCTCTGACCTTAGAGTCCTACCACGCTGGAAGGATCAGAGAGAGAATATTGCTCATAATCTGTGATGTCATACACCACTCTCCTGTAAGTGCTCATGACTCTGAAGGAGCAGGTCCGCAGCTTGGGGGTCCACCTGGACTCGCAGCTGCTCCTGGATTCCCAGGTGGCGGCTGTGGCAAGGGGGGCCTTCGCTCAGCTTCGGCTGGTGCGCCAGCTGCGGCCGTACTTGGATCGTGTAGACCTGGCCACGGTGATCCATGCCTCGGTGACATCGAGATTAGATTACTGTAACGCGCTCTATGTGGGGCTGCCCTTGAAGACGGTTCGGAAACTGCAACTAGTGCAGAATGTGGCGGCCCGTGTGGTTACTGGAGGTAGGCGGTTCGACTCTGTCAGTCCGCTTCTCCAGCGGCTGCACTGGCTGCCCATTCGTTTCCGGGCCCAATTCAAGGTGCTGGTATTGACCTTTAAAGCCCTATACTGCTCTGGACCAGGGTATCTTAGAGATCGCCTGCTCCCGTACAATCCGGCTCGCCCTCTCAGGTCATCAGAGAAGGCCTTTTTACAAGTGCCGCTGCCTAGGGAGGTATGTGGGGCGGCTGCAAGAAATAGGGCCTTCTCAGTAGTGGCACCAACGCTATGGAACTCCCTTCCCCTTGACTTAAGAATGGCTCCCTCTCTTGAGACCTTTCGGCAAGGCCTGAAGACCCATCTGTTTAAACAGGCCTTCTGAGTTCTTGGCCTTTTAACATCTTTTTAACATCTTTTAATATTTTTTACAGGCCTGATTCTTTTATGACTTGCTGCTGCTCTATGCTCTTTTTACCTATTTTTTTTTACTCTGACTGCTGTTTTTAGTATGTTTTTATTTGTTTTTAAATTGTTTTTAATATGTTGTAAGCCGCCTTGAGTCCCTTCGGGGAGAAAGGCGGGGTAAAAATAAAGTTATTATTATTATTATTATGACTCTCACATCAGTATACTCCAGGCACTACTCCAAATTACTGTGATGCTGCCACAGTAAGGAATTTTACCAGTGGCAATGGACTGTGATTTTGCTTTGTTTCTTAATGCAGCATTCATGCAACAGAATTGTTCCCTTTAAGGGAGAACTCTCGATCCAGGTGCCAAATGAGCCAGCTGTACATTTGTTGCATAATAATGGGATTGTGTAGAATGGCCCTTTGTGAACTTGGCAATGCAAGTTCCCCTCTAGGTGTCTCCATTTCCTTATCCATAATGTGGTGATACACATGCAGACTCTACTTCCCTGGAGCTCTGTGAGGCTGAAATTCATTCATGGGATTGGGATTTTCAGCAGGGTGTGTTCAGAAGGTGCTAGAGTACTTCAAACAGTTGTTAATGTCATTGGCCTAATGTGACTTAAGGGCCATTTTCTGGTTCCAATCTGCTCTCAAAAGTGATGACCAGGCATGTCATAATTTGCATCTCAAGGACATCAGCTACAAACACTTCCATGGTTTCCATTCCACATATTCTGTCTTTCTTCCAACCTGATGACTGTTACTTTAGCTGTGCAAAGTGGCCTGTGAGTTAGAAATGCCAGGTACATTTTTCAGGTACATCTCTTACCCACCTGGCACATGCCCTGCATGTGCCATTTGCTTTGGGAGAAAAGGATCTAGTCAGCAACTACTTCAGAAATCCTCACATGGCGAAAGACATCTCATAGCTCTCCAATACTGTTGTTTCCCATCTCCATGCAGAGAAGGTTCCATCACAGCAGCAGAGCCAGGGCTGGCCCAAGATCTACTGGTGCCTGAGGCAGTGTGCCAAGTGCTGCCCTCTTGCCTGAGGTGTACCACCCTCTGCTCCTCCTACTCTCTAATGCTCTAGTTCAGTACTCTTCTGCCCTCCCCATTTCCTCTTCCTCTCTTCTGCCCTCCCCATTTCCTTCTTCCTTTTCCAATCCAGGGAGTAGAAGTGTTGCAAGGTCAAGAGCAAAGTTCAAAAGCAAACTCAGTAGGCAAGAGTGGTGATCGTTTGCAAGCTTTATTCGTTGCCAGCAACGGGCTTCTCAGGGACTCCTGTCCAAAGCGAAGAGAACAATGAGAGCCACGTGGGAACTCTCAAAGCTCTCAGAGAAAAGCGATTTTGCAGTGTGAGCCTCTCACTTATATTTGATTCTGGCTCCTTTGTCTGAGGAGTCTTACATTTCTCATTGGCTGATGTGTGATATCAGAGATGGAGGCTTTCTCAGGATTGGCCACAGATAACTTTACAAGCATTTGATTGGTTGGCTTCAAGTTACAAACTCCAAAAAAGGAGAAATGTACATTGAGACATTATAGAAAACATTGTTTCCAACAACCACTAGATGGCACTCTTTACTCATTTATTACTGGCCTTTGGTATGTCTTTGTATTTATCTTTTGTTATTCCTCACTGGCCTGACCCTGACATGTTTCAAACAGCCATCTGCTTATCTATTCAAAATTCTTTCTATCTGGTCTCATCAAACACTGTAGGCTTTCTGCTAATCTCTGTTTAAACTAAACTTTTTGGTCTTTCCTTCTATTCCATGTGTAATTCCCTTTATATGACTTGTTGTTGTGATACATAGTGGTATAAACATATTTAATAAAGACAAACCAACTTCTTATTGTAAATAAGGATTTTAAGAGGCTTTTCCCTTTATTTTAATTAAATCTAGCCCCTCCTGTCAGCTTTCACTTCAAACAGAGGCTCTTATGTTTTAGCTTAATTAGGAGCTTTATTATCTTGTTCCTGTCCAGCTGTTTCTGCAGGTGTCTGTATCTTGGAAAGCTCTATTTTAATTAGCAACAGATTTACTGTCTTTGCCAAGGCTGTCAACTGTCTTATCTAATGTTGCTAGTTTTCCCTCATTAAAAATGCTCCTAACCTGTATATAACCTTTCTTGGTGCCAAGAGATATCGGCTTCCTGATTAATTGTTGCAGGTACATCCTGCTTCCTGCCTCCTCCCTAGTGCCTCTGTAAGTTTTATCTAATCTCACTTTAAGTTATAACTCTTTCTCTGAGTTCCAATTATAAGTATCTAAATCTGTCACTTTGAGTCTACAGAGATATACAGAGTTCTTATCTTGTGAGGAGTAACTTTTCTTAGAGTCTCCTTGTTAATTAACTTCTGCCAGACATTTGCCTTTTCAAGGTTGATGTAGCATATGCACAAGCACTGGACTTTAGAGCTTTAGGCAAGACATGGCAACAACAGGCAAACCTGTTCTATTTTCAGAGCACACTCTGAAACCGCAGCCTTGTTTCTTGCCTAACTATAAACAGGATGGACAGTATTTTGGAGATGCGTTTTTTATCTGTCTATGGAATGTGTTGCTGCCAGCTAGTTGCAGCTAGCTGGCAATCTTTAACTGACAGTAACATCAGCTTGCTCTGTATTGTGGGAGGAGAGTAAATAAAAGACTTGGAGAAGGCTGGGCAAGAATCTCTCTTTTCCAGCTTCCAGCTTCCTCCCTGCATCTACCTTTCAAACTTGTCTGCGTCTCTTCCTTGCTTTCGCTCCTATGCCACATCAAGCAGCCATGACTCTTAAGTCTCAGGCTACTTCCCAGCAAAATCATTGCTACAGTTGCATTGGAATTACATTTTCAAACCTGTGGCTTTAAGTAAAACTTAATAATTGTCCCCTTTCTGTGTATTTCATGCTTTGATTAAACTATTCTACCAGCTAAAATTTACTTCTGAAGCCACTATGCTCTTATATATGTGTTAATTACATTTTATAACTATTAACTATTAAATATTGGAGAATATTTGGTATGCATGCTAACTTAGTAATTTATTTGACACTTCTGTGATGCTCTGGTGTCTTTCAGTATTCATAACATTGTCCTTCTGAATATATAATGTTTTAAAAGTCCAAAAACGCTTTTTTCCTTTTCAAATCTTTGCTTAGAAGCAACTTGAAGGTGGAATTTGCCTCTCTATTCAGTCCTTTATCTGATACTTTAGTATAATGAATATACAAGGCTGTAAATTTGATTCCAAGAGAAGCTTAAATCATCTGCCATACTAGCAATTAACTTGACAGATGGAATTTCAGCCTTATACTCCCTTTTCCATGAAGCAGTTCACCTTATCTGATGCTTTGACAGTTTGCTAAGACTGATTTACAGCCTGTCTCTGTTTCAGTTTCAGACTTCTTCAAAGTGGATTTCATATGTTTTAAGCATCATTTTCCTTATTTCTTAAACATAGAAACTAATAACTAATTTAGCTATAAATACCCATAACATAGCATTAACATTTGGTTCATTAACATAAGTAAACATTTGAACATTTTCCCTATTAAACTTCCTAATGATTTGCTCTGTTTAACTTTTAATTTGTTTGTGTTTGGCTTATGCCTTTCATTAGCTTGTATCAGGAGGAGGAGAGCAGTGGAAGCAAAGTAGGCAGACAGGGATGGGTGCCCCCCCCCAATCCACTGCCTAAAGAGACTGCTTTAATTGGCTTCATGGTGGGGCTGGCTCTTGGCAGAGCTATGCTAACAAATGTACATCACAGAATCAAGATCTCTGAGATCATTTCATTAACAGAAGAGTCACTCCCAAAGTGAGCAAATGTTAGAGAGCAGCATATATTGGTTGTCCAGCAACAGGACATACGACAGTACACTGTGGAAGCGACAGAGATCACTAACCAGCAATGCCTTCCTCCAGCATTGGTCAAGAAGGTGTGAGGTGTTCCATACCAAGCCTCCTCAGAGGAGATCTGTCCTCAGTTAAAGAGGCAGTACTCTGCTTCTGAGGCATGCACTCTGGGGAGGCAGGCATGGTTCTTGTTGCCTCTGGGGAAGGCTAGCTAGGTCATTATGCTGAAAGGCCCACATGGAGTGATAAGTTGGGGGGAGCAACGAAGTGATGAGGGTTGCCCCACTGCCCATCTCTGCCTTCTGCCCCATCCAGCCTGCCACTCACCATGTAGCTTCAGTTGGCTCTCAAATCCACCTGCTGCTTGCTTTAGTGGGCCTGCAGCAGCCCACATTTTCCTCTAGCACTGCTGAATGGAGAAAAAGCTACTGCCACCTCCTCACTCTCCCAGTCCACTCAACCTCTGAGAAAAGCAGTCAAGTGGCAAAGAAAGATGGAGCATGGCAATCTGGAGCCTGCCTTCTTACCTTACCTGAAGCCCCAGGCTGCTGCCTCCTTCCTCAGTGCCCATCCTATTTAAAATGAACAGGACAGACATGGAGATAGGAGGCAGGAGTCCAGTACTGCAGGTAAGAGTGCTCCTGCCTCTCCTGGCTTACATCAGGCTGTTTTCCTAAGCTGTCAAGTGTGGGCAAGGAAGTGGCTGTAGGTGGTGGTAGTAGTAGGGGCATGCACAAATTTTGAGGGGGTGGAATTAGGATGCTGCTTCAGGTGACATTTGGGCTAAGACCTGGCCTGCCTCTGGGATGGATCTGATGGCAAAGCCATAATGTCTAGAGCCAAACAAGTCACATGGATCAGAAGATGGTGAAACATCTTCATAAATAGGGGGTCAAGGTAACACAGTCACATGAAATTTTTCCTTTTTCATTCAAAGAAATCTCTGAAAGAAGGAACTGCCTCAGCAACTGCTTGCTGAGGTGGTTCATCGAAAGAGTCTCCCCAATACCAAGGTCGTTGATGACACAAGGACCTGCATCATCTTCTGATGCAGTAGTGTCCAGCCTGAATCTACGGCTGTGACGTAGGCAGTGGCGGCTACTGCTAAAGGTACAAAAGCCAGGTCAGCAAAAAGCCTGTCTGGACTTTTGCAAACTCTGCCACATTTCTCCCTGGACTGTAGGCTTTGCTCTTCAGCAGGCACTAGGCACTGGCTGGGACCTTACTGGCCCTGAATGAAAGACTATTTACATTTTCTAGGCTTTTGTGGCTCCAAAGTTCATAGCACTTGGCCTTTTATTCACAGTGTTCTTTGCACCAAAAGGTCTATATAAACGTTAATTCAGCAGCTCAGCAGCAACAACCTGCATTTGGCGCCTGGGAGTCTGTTAATCTGCAGTGGTCATAAGGCTACTTATCTCCTGCTCTTTTCAAATAGCTCAGCAGTGGATACAAAAGGGAAATGGCAGGAGTTATTCATCTCTGGAAACTGAAGGGGGTTTGCTGCACGGTTGCTACATTACCAAATGTCACATGTAAAAATAATGGCAGCATTTGCAAGCAAGATAAGAGATTCATATCTCCTGGGTTACAGGGAGGGCAAAATATTCAGTCTAGGGGAGAACAGTCAGTTACAATGTGCTTGCTTTCTGCTGGGCCAGGAGCCTGGCTGTCTGCTTGCTAGTTGATGCTCCATAATAGAAAAGCCTCCTTTCTTGTCCCTTTTTCAGTGGTGACCTAGAGACTGGAGAGTAGTGGGCCTGCATGTGGCATTCTACATCCCATCCAGAAGAATACTGCCATCATGCTTGGGCATATCACAACATTTCTGTCAGCACCATATGACTGTTTTGTCAGTTCTTGGAGAAACAAAGGAAAGTGAATACCTTGTGGTTGCCAAGCAGTTACAGAAAAGACTTCCCAATCACCTCTGAGCCACTGAACGTGTTTCAAGAACCTATCATACCAGTTATAATTGCCCTCCCCATTCGTTTCTTTGACTAGGATTTCCACCCTTCAGGGTTGATACTGATTCCTGGAGACTCTGACCTATCTCCAAGGGAAAACTGAAAGAAGTGTTGCAGATTTAAACCAGACCGCCTTGACTTATGGCCCAATCGTAACTAGGCTTTACAGCAGCAGAACAGAAATTCCGCTGTCATAAATGGCCATGTGGCGTCCATTTCAGAACCACCACTGCAAATGGCAGTGGTATTGGCAACCCATGGCCACAGCTGCAGGACCACAGGTAAGCCAGAGCATGGGGTGGATGGTGGGAAGAGTGGGGTGGGGAAGGGAAGGAACAGGGGAGTGTCTGGGTGGGGGTGGGCAAGAAGAGGAATGGGAGAGGGAGATTAAGATACTGACAGCAGCAACTTAGTATTCTAACCCATTCCTTCCCCCATTTCCTTATACTCCTCAGACTTACCACCAGCAAAATGGCTGGTGTAGATCTAAGGAGACCCATTGGAGCAGTAGAGGCTTGCCCCAGGGCCCTTTCTTTGAGGAAAGAACACACAGGATGCACACAGGATGCATCAGCATCCCACACAGGATGCAGCGCATGATCCATTGGTGTGGCTACATCAGTGGGGTGGGGGGTGGGGAGTAAGGATTAGACTGTTGCAGTGCAATCTTATGCATATTTACTCACAAGTAAGTTCCACTGTCTTCAGAAGAGCTTACTCCCAAATCAGTGTGTATATCAGACTGTAGTTTTAATGACAGTATGTCCTGGTAGAACATCATCAGTCAGAGCTGGCAACGGTATCTATGACATGGTTTTGAACATGCAGCTGTGTTTGAGGGGGGAAGGGGATTTTCCATGGTTTTATAGCAGGCTTAACTTGCAGAAGATGCACACTAAGGTTCAAAAGCCATCTCTTAGGCACAACCATTACTAAACTGAAAAAAATTATTTTATTTTGGGGTCTATTTTTAACACTTCCAAAAAACCAGAGCAATTGGTACTTCTGAGGAAGGTATTAGCAGCAGAGTAGGACACAGCCGCTGTCCTCTTCCTAAACAGCACATCTTTGTTCTAGAACTTTTCCCAGCAGTTTGAATCAGCCTTAAAAATAAATGGATAACCAATGCAGATGTTTCAGAACAGGTATAGAATGATTTCTACCAGCTTGCATCTGTTGGCATGGGGACAGAAGCATTCTGTCTCTATTAGCTAAAATTCGTGGACAATTTTCAGGGGAGGTTGAACATGAAATCATGGACAGGGAACCATTAGTTATTTGATTTTCTCTGTAAACCGTTTTGAGAACTTTTCATTGAAAAGTGGTATATAAATACTGTTAATAATAGCCACTAGAAAAGACACTGCTGGGGTGAGGAGGGCCAGTTACTCTCCCCCTGCTAAATAAAAGAGGAGCACCCACCTGAAGAAGTGCCTCTTACCCTGTTAGGAGGGTAAACTTTAGGTTTGCTTCAGATGCAATGCTTCAGGTGCAATTTTCAGTAGGAAAATGGTGAAAGGGGAAAGCATTAAACTCCCCTCACTGCTCACCACACCAAATCAGGCCCCTCCCCCCAGTACCAACTTCTGCTTCACTTCTTGCTTTAAACATGTTTCTTACCTCCAGATTTATGGTGGTGTGTAGCCTGGGCCTCTATTCTGTACTCCATTAGAGCTCGATCCTGAACTCAGCGCGCCAGTTCACCGCCACTGCATACTGTCACAAACGTGCCATAAGGCACATCTGTGAGCCCTAGCACTGGTGCTCTGCCAGTGGTAGTCCAGTGCAGGCCAGCACTGGGTTATCACTGGGCAAGTGCCAGAGCTCCGCTGCTTGAGAGTCATGCGGATTGCTGAGCAGCAGTGAGGTAGGTGGAGTTGCGGGGGGAGGCGAGGAAGAGGCATTCCGGGGAGGAGGGGAGGTGCGGGGGGAGGGGAGGAGGGGAGAGGGCAGGTAGGAGGCATTCTTGAGGGGGGGAGTGGGGAGGGAGGCAGAACTGGTGGAGCTTCACTCCACTGGATCCTGAGCCTCCATTTTGGGACACTGGCCCAACACGGAGGCTTAAAATTCTATACCAACCCTTGGGGGGCTACTCGGGGCTACTCAGCCCATTGTGGGGCTACTCAGTTTAGCCAGGGGAAGGGAATGAAAGTTCCTTTCTCCTAAGGAGCTGCTGCTGGTGCCTGAGAAGCACGCAGGATGCAGTGGCAGCCATTTTCGGTGCCGGACAGCTCAGGATTGGGCTGTTAGCACGCAGAGCTGCTGCATCTGTTCCAAACAAATTTCTCAGCCTAACTCAGCTGTGGCAGAATCTGATGAGGGAGGCTAGATTTTTCACTGAAAATCAACTATGTCTGGGGTGGGTTGGGTGTATGCTTCCAAGAGACCATTTTTCTTGGTCTCTTTTTAAACTCCTGTCTGAAAGTTTGTTTTTTCAAGTATTTAGAGAAAATGCTTCTGAACCTTCAGGCAGGCCCTGATGAAAGCAAATTTTCTCTGACCCAAAGTTTTCTGAAAAACCATGAGAGCAAGGAGCTTGATCATTTTAAAAATGAGAGACTGCTTTCATTCGTTTTACATAAAAAAGCTCTTGTCTCACATGGTTTTGTTTTCAGACACCATAGACTGAATGTGGCATTTAGGAGAAGATCCAGGTTGGTTTATAGTAGCAGCAACCAAAACAACTTGCAATTTCCTGTAATTAGTGACTGGTTTCATTTTTTATTAATTTTATAAGAAAGGAGCACTCGATCAATATGAGGAAGGTCAGGGCCAAAATGCAAAGTGCTTATTGAACAGCACACAACCCTCTCCCTGCTCTATTGGCTCATTTGTCATATTGTTTTAATGAAACAATGCTGGTTCACAGCGCACAATAGAAAATGGGTCTGGGGCCTGTGCCAAGCACTCCAGGACAAAGAAAGGAGCTTTACAGCCTCTTGTTCCGAACTGCTGGGCTAGAGCAGCTTCGAGAATTTGTATCACCTCTCCTGCTTCGGAAAGTATTACGGTAACCCTCGATTCCCATCATGCCCAGCAACTGTTTCCATGAGACTTAGAAGTGGATGAACTTTATAACCTGTTCTGGGACCCAGAACCTCTGTGTACTATTAAACCATAGAATCTAAAAAGGCTGGATCAACTACAGAGACAATGTATTGCTTAAACCATGGCATCTGGAAGGAGAACTGAGGCAAACATCATTCTCTAAAGCAGGGGTGCCCAAACCCCGGCCCGGGGGCCACTTGCGGCCCTCAAGGTCTCTTAATGCGGCCCTCAGGGAGCCCCCGGTCTCCAATGAGCCTCTGGCCCTCCGGAGATTTGTTGAAGCCCACACTGGCCCAACGCAACTTCTCTCAGATTGACGGCAACTGTTTGACCTCTCGTGAGCTGTGGGATGAGGGCTCCCTCCACTGCTTGCTCTTTCACATCTGTGATGCAGCAGCGGCAGCAAAGGAAAGGCCAGCCTTGCTTTGTGCAAGGCCTTTTATAGGCCTTGAGCTATTGCAAGACCTTCATTCATTCATATAAGTTCATCTTTAATATATTCATTTATGTAAATTTATTCAAATTTGAAATGTAAATTAATTCTTTTTTTTCCCCGGCCCCCAACACAGTGTCAGAGAGCTGATGTGGCCCTCCTGCCAAAAACTTTGGACACCGCTGCTCTAAAGAGTGACAACAGAACTGTAACCTTATCTAGGATAGTTTCAAACATGTACTTTCTGACTATTGCAGATGCTATTTCCCTTTTTTGCAAGCATTTTCATATGGAACTCCAAAAATGGAAGTGTGCTTGAGACAGAGTCACACGTTAATCTGTTCTATAACTGCTCCATGCAACCCGGTCAGAAGGTCAAAGAAGAAGCACAGATTTGACTTTCTTTGAATCTGAATAGGAGTCAAGTTTTGATAAGAGAAATAAGGGGTGGGTGTGGATAGAATGGTCTGTGAAAATGTTCTTGTGCCAGGGAAAAGGTTGAGTACCCATCCATATGAATACTGTTTTTGGGGGCTTACTGGCCATAGTGTGCCTATGCTGTTGAAGTTAATTAAGTGTGAGGCAACCCATACTTCTTATACAGGTCTCATATAGAAGCCCTTCATGTATCTCCCGCAAACTCTGGTCCAGTACCATAGTTTTTCTTCCGGCTGCAAGTGGAGATTTGCTTGTTTGAATGTGCCCCGCAAAGCAGTTCCAGACCTGTAGAAAATAAACACATTCTGGAGAAATGTCCGTGGGGGAGGGGCATTCAAACGTGTGTCTGTGGTGGAGGAGGGGGGAACTACATCTTCCAACTATGTAGTACAGTCCACTCAAATGCTTCACTGTTTAGTTCTGCTAAATGTATCTACTGAATGTTCTACTGGCCCATATAGGACTGGCCTATGCATTACACCAACTGAAATGGTCGCCTTGGGCAGCAGTTTGCTGCGTGGTGGTGGTGGTCATCTTTCTGGTGTGCTCTCATTCACAGTCCAACCTGATGAAATAAATGAACACAGCTGCATTTTGAAGATGTCTGAGGAAAATAAGTTCCACTTGGAGAATGTATTGACCTAAATAGTAGCAATCAGAAACAGAACTGGAAGAGGAAACTGTTGCTATAACCTCAGACCTCCTTCTGCTCACCAAACCTCTCAGGTGCTTGTCCCTGAATATTTTAAGGGTATTTTAAACTAGAGCGTTAGAGCCATGTGTCTATACAGAGCAAATTTATTTCTATTTAGTATGTAATTTAATGTGTTAATGCCAAGGTCCATATGGAGAGCACAGTGTTTGCACATGTGTGTATGCCCTCTCCCTCTCCCTCTCTCTCTCTCTCTCTCTCTCTCTCTCTCTCTCACACACACACACACTATCCTGACACCCTTATACTAGATAGTTCTCAAGAAAGGGATTGGTTGTGTTTAGGCCATGCTGAGGAAATAATACTTTGTACATGCTCACAGGCATACCTAGTCATATTTTCCTGAATTGAGTACAATAACTGAAAACATAGTCCAGAATTAAGCCCTGGGAAGCCTTGCCTTTATTTTACACTATGCTCAGTTCATAGGTAACTGCTAGTATATTAAGGAAAAGACACATTGGCAGCTCCAGTCATTCCCATCCTCCAGTCATCCTACTTAAGTGGTGCATATCTGTATATTTTTATCCTTAAAGAGCAAGAGCTTTTGCTGCTGCTGCTGCTGCTGCTATTTCTTTTTTCTCTACTCATAGGGCAGATGTCAAAAATGTCATCCTTTGTGAAAGCTAGGAGGAAAATACAGTTTTGGAGTAAGATGTGCAGGGACAGGAAGGAAAGCTATAGTTAAAGGTCCAGTGTCGCTAGCAATATATGAAACAGCCTGACATTGGAAAGACAGAACCTAGGAAATATGGGACAGGTGGAACTCAGTTTTCCCTGAGGCATTCATTATACTCTTTGCCACACTTTATCTTGATGTTACTCCAGCCTTGCTATTTTGTATCATTTCAGGCACTTAACTTCCAGAGAGAGTACTGAACTTGTCTGGCCTATCCCTTCTTAAATACCTGATGCCCTAGAGTAGCTGGATTGGAGCCTTGCAGCCTTGTCTTCTGCATGTTAACTCAGAAGTGAGTCACACTGAGTTCAAGGCAACTTACTCCCAAGTAGTTATTTATGTGTTCATTGCAAAGATTTAGATCCTGCCCCTCCTGTGGAAGCCCAAATGAAGCCCAAGGCAACTAACAAATCAAAGATTACATTGAGCATTATGCTCAGAATAAAAGCACAAGTATAACAAAGATCAACAACAAATCAGTCTCAAAGAAGTGGTATAGACAAAATCCATTGTTCAACTGATTGGAATAATTTTCATTCACAAGACCTTTTCGTGTATGCTGTTTCAAACACCCTTTAAAACCTGCAAGAGAAGATGCCTGTCTTATGTCCCTTGAGAAGGAATTTCACGGCTGCCATGCCAGCAATGAAAATGCCCTGCCTCTGGCACTCACCAGACAGATTTCTGTTCAAAGTGGCCTCTGATGCCAATCTCAAGACTCAGGCAAATTCAAATAAAAGCAGACAGTCCAAAATAACTGATGCACTTTAAACTAAGTCCCTAAACAAAAAGACTTGGTAAAGAAGAGATGTAATATCCTAAACTTTCTTACCAGAAAGTCTCAATAATTCAGCAGGATTTACTTCTGATTAGGATTGGGCTCCATAGATCTTTTCACTTTCATAGGTTGAAGCTGCATTTCCTATACACACTTTTCTGGGAGTAAGCCCCATTGAAAACCATGGGACTTGCTTCTGAGTAGACATGCATAGGTTTGTGCTATAATTCTGCATCATTTATTATATAGAGATGCAGCTGCATAAAAATAAACAGGGAGAGGCAAATAAGAGGGTAAGAAACTATCTGAATGCCATCTGCACTGTTCATGATGAATATCAGGGTCATTCTATGGCTTTCCCTACACAGAGTAAATGAGAGAAGGAGGAAGCAGTGGAAGTCTGATTATTTTTTTTCCACAGTGAGAGGAGGGGGAGGAGGGGGAGGAGGAGAAGGCCTGAAGCTGTCTCTGTCCCCTCCACATCCAGGGGAGGTGGCAGTGAAAGGACCTGATGCTTTCACTGCCTCCTGCTGCTACAACAGCAGGTGATAAGGACAAGAAGGTGGCAAAGGCACCTAGTGGTTGCCCAGCATCTTCACCACCAACTTATATGTAACAGGTTGCCAAGAGGAAAGAAGAAAGAGGGCTGAAAGTGTGGTGCTGGTTGTGGGGCCCTGCTTCGGAAACATTCTCTGTCACCAGGGAGGCTCATCAGATGCCAAAATGCCATATGAAGAATTTTTAATTCTCTGTGAGCTTTAAGAAATAGTTGTTTGTAGCTCTGTTCTAATGCTGTTTAATTCATTCTGTAAATTGTCATTAAATTATTTCACGTCAAAGCTTTTGTGTTACTTTTGGGAACCTGTGCTGCCAGTGTAAAATGTAGTTCTTCCATCATATTATACGGAGAAAGAGAATGCTCTACTGACATCTCTTGGATTTCTGCAGCTCCTCCTGTTGTTACATCCATGGAAGAGAGAGAATAATAGCCAAAAGAAGTTTAGCTACAGAGATCCTGTTAAGAATAAAGGAATGGAAGTTGTAAATCTCTGCCTGCCAGTGTGAAGGAACATAAAACCAAAAAAGCTAAATTCATCTCTGGTACAATGCCACCCACTTCTATAGGTTTGCAAGCAGAGATGGGTTTGGCCATTATGCATCTATTACAGTGACATGATTCTGGCAGAAATGACATTAGCAATCTGCTCCAATCGGGCATAGAGGGACAGACTAGATTTGCTGGGCACATCATGTTTCATTTGGGATTCATATACAATAGAGTGTGATTCATTAGATGTGTTCTATAGAATTACAAGGAACAGGAGAAAAACGTGAAGAGTCTCATCAGATTCATGTGACAGAAACACACTTAATTATTTCCCGGAGTGCTTTATTTTCTATTTGCATGCTGCATCTCTCATTTAGCCCCAGCTCTTAGCAGCCCACATGGAGCCTGGTGAAAGATGTATGTCATTTTCAAGAGGATCTTGCTAGATGCCACCAACCGAGAGACATTTCACACTCAGCAGTTTCACATTTCATAGCAGCAAACAATTTAAAACAATTTCTGTGACCATTCAATTAGAATCAGTTGAAATAACCAGATTTTCAAAAGCTGAAGGATAGGAATTATAAAGACACAGCAAGCAACAGCAGGAGAATGGGTAGAAAATGAGACTAATGGCACTCTGACTTGCTGCCAGGATCTGGTTCACACACCTGTGCCAAGGGCACTGTAGTCTTGAATTCACCAAGTTTTCTGACAAGATATGTTGCTATGACATGCTATGAGACTTAGGCCTCTTGGTTCCTGACATAGCCCTCCCTGTCAGAAACATATACTTTGTCCACTGCTGGCCAGTTTCATCTAAGAACAGTCATACTCAGGATTGATTGCTGCATGCCTGATACTGTAAAATGTTGATATCTGCCACAAGTCAGTTGTCAAATATTGCCACATACTGACTGCTACATGTCAGATATTGCCAGATGTTGCCTGCAACTGACAAATCCTGACAGATATTGACCGCCAATACAAAATCTTTGGAAGCAGAATATCAAATGTTTCCCAAATGTCCTGAGAAGATTCATGCTCCAGAAAATACATGGAAATGATTCATCATTCAAATGCATGGATAATTTTTTTGACAGTCCTTGCAGCAAATTGGGGTAGAAGTTCCAGCTTCATAATCTGAGTCTTCTCATCTTTTGTAGTGAAGAGTTCAGGAATCAAAGCCACTTTTAGAGACAGTTCTACTGAGCACAGCAAATTTTAAAAGGCAGATGTACATTTGTAAATTCAATCAGTTGTTACTTAAATGTAAAAATGTTGAGGAACGGCCTGTGTGGCTGCTTTTTGAAAACAAAAACATAAGGGGGGGGCGAGTTCCAACAATGCAATTATGTCTAGTTTTAACTATCAGTCTGGCTACCAGTTATAGCTGCGTGACTTAAGATTTGTTTCATTGGAAATGCCAGAGATCAAACCTCAAATCTTCTGCATGTAATGCATGTATGGATCTTTGTAATTATGACCCCTCTCCACTCCAGCAAACCCCTCTCAGGCCTTTACATGCCCGGTTTTACTCAGTGGAAAATCACTCTGGCACTGGCTGCAAAACCCTGAGCCCTTTTGGATGTGTGAGACAGACAGTTGCTTGAACCATAAAAGATAAAGGAACTGTTGGAAGTGGGGAAAGGGATAACAACACTGCACAAGCATCCTGTGCCTAAAGGGGGCCATATAGCTAGTGAGCTAGCAGAATGGGATACAAAGGTTTCCCTCCTCATCGCTCTCTTTCTTTTCCAATTCAGGGAATGGGAGAAAGAGCAGTAGTAGATGGAATAGTTCATAATGGAGAGAGGTGAAAAGCGGTGTGCCCCAAGGATCTGTCCTGGGACCGGTGCTCTTCAACCTCTTCATAAATGGACTGGAGACAGGGCTGAGCAGTGAGGTGGCAAAGTTTGCAGACAACACCAAACTTTTCTGAGTGGTGAAGACCAGAAGTGATTGTGAGGAGCTCCAGAAGGATCTCTCCAAACTGGCAGAATGGGCAGCAAAATGGCAGATGTGTTTCAATGCACATTAGGGCAAAAAAATCAAAACTTCACATATAGGCTAATGCAGTGTTTCTCAAACTGTGGGTCTGGACCCACTAGGTGGGTTGTGAACCAATTTCAGATTGGTCCCCATTCATTTCAAAATTTATTTTTAATGTATAAGACTTGATGCTACCATAGCATGTGACTGCATTTGGGGAAATGTTACAGACCTGTACTTTTAACAGACTACTATGTATATGATTTTAACGATGATAGTAAATAGGACTTACTCCTGGGTAAGTGTAGGTAGGATTGCAGCCTAGGATTGGTAAAAATGTCCCTGTTCAATGATGTCACTTCTGGTCATGACATAACTTCTGGTGGGTCCCAACAAGATTCTTTTTCTAAAAAGTGGGTCCCAATGCTAAATGTGTGAGAACCGGTGGGCTAATGGGTTCTGAGCTGTCTGTGACAGATCAGGAGAGAGATCTTGGGGGGGGGGGGGTGGACAGTTCGATGAAAGTGTCAACCCAATGTGCAGCAGCGAAAAGATATTGAGAACAAAACCGCTAATATTATAATGCTGTTGTACAAATCGATGGTAAGGCCACACCTGGAGTATTGTGTCCAGTTCTGGTCGCAGCATCTCAAAAAGGATATAGTGGAAATGGAAAAGGTGCAAAAAAGGGCAACTAAGATGATTGCTGGGCTGGGGCACCTTCCTTATGAGGAAAGCCTACGGCGTTTGGGCCTCTTCGGCCTAGAAAAGAGACGCCTGAGGGGGGACATGATTGAGACATACAAAATTATGCAGGGGATGGACAGAGTGGATAGAGAGATGCTCTTTACAATCTCACATAACAGCAGAACCAGGGGACTGAAGTTGAGTGTTGGGAGAGTTAGGACAGACAAAAGAAAATATTTCTTTACTCAGTGTGTGGTTTGTCTGTGGAACTCCTTGCCACAGGATGTGGTGATGGCATCTGGGCTAGATGCCTTTAAAAGGGGATTGGACAAATTTCTGAAGGAAAAATCCATTACGGGTTACAAGACATGATGTGTATGTGCAGCCTCCTGGTTTTAGAAATGCGCTATGTTAGATGTTATCTGGTGCGCTCCCTGGGGCATTTGGTGGGCCACAGGAATCTGGACTAGATGGGCCTATAGCCTGATCCAACAGGGCTGTTCTTATATTCTTAGAGGTGAGTGGGTGGATGGAGATGGGAGTTGTCCTCTGCACAGTGGGTAATCAGTGCGGCAAAAGAGTGGGCAGCAACGTTGATTTTATCACGGGGAGGGGGTACGCTTCATTAGAGTGGCTTCTGCCAATTTCATCATTCCCTGGATCAGGAGAAGAATGTCTAAGAATCAATGTTTGGATAATGAGGGCTGCTGTTCTGCCAGTCTTTGTGCGGTTCAATTTGATAGGAATAAGTAATTAGAATGCTGAAACGCCACAAAGTGCATCTGGTTTAGAAGCTCAACCTGCACATTAGAGAAACAGTATCATCCTAAAAGGGGACTAGGGTATTGTTAGTTCTGACTCTAGCTAAGCAGACAAGTAAGTTTTCCCACTAATGAAATTACATGAAATGTGACTTCTATGGCTCTTTCACCTTCCCTAATGCTGTTTTTCCATTGCATAGTCTTTCTCTCATTTAACAGTCAGTATCACTTCAAGCCTGCTGCATTTGTAACAGGAGACAAATACAGTACCATTGATTTAATTTTATTTACACTTCAGAGTCATTTAGATGGAATAAATTGAACCAAAGTTGATTGAAACCGTCCTGCAGGACTGACTTTAAGCACATTCAGATGCAGGGCTCTTTATAAATAATGGCAGTATTTTAGTACACAAAAGGCACCCACTTGGAAGTAAGGATTTGCCAGAGCTATTAGCCAATGAGAGAAAATAAGTATTGCCAAGAATAAAGACACACTAAGCTTGTCTATTATTATGAAAAGCACTTTTAAGGATAGAATATTTGCCTGCTTGTTCCATTCCTATAGAGGCTATATATAGCTGAGTGGATATTTATATATACACACATGCCACACGCTGAAAGAAATAATAAAATACAGACTGCCAGATAATTTGGTTGTTGGCACAATGACAGGTAACTCAGACATCAAGATGATCTTACATTGGCAAAGATGTAGAAGAACCAAGCGGGGTTTATTATCTCCAGGATAGCAGAAAACGAGATTGGTTACAATGGAAAGGTTGCGCCTTTGCACAAAGCTCAAATTTAATTAATCTTGGTAAATATTTTTTCAGGAATGGAATTTTCACTTCAGTGGCTCACTGAAAACATACTGGCTGGAACTCCACCTGCTGTGAGACCAAGCTGACTTCGACATTCATATCAAGAGGCATGGAATTTTGAAGGCATCATGCGCAGTGACACTGGAGAGGACATCTCACTCCCGTTTACTGGACCATACTAAAAACCTTTTATATATGAAACTACTTATGATCAAACGTCCCCTGTCTCCTTCCAAGTCAGTCTTGTGGAAATGTCCTTGAGTCAAGTTTATACATCTTCCTGATTTGAAAAGAGGAAAAGGGAGGCTATGAATGTAAGTCTTCAATCATATCTGCAAGTACTAAGAACTGGTTTATTCACTTCTAAGGACCATGTTAGAAGAACACACAAAATATTCCTGGGCAAGTTCCAACCACATTTAAGCATACAGTCAGTTCCTGCTACTCGCAAATTTGTATATTCACGAGCACCAGGATGGTGAATGGTTAGGTAAGAATCTCATTACCTGTGGTTCCTGCAGCCTCTGGAAGGTCGGAAGCTGAAGGAACCTTCAGAACAGTGTCTGCGACCAGCACAGACCCCTTTAAAATGGCCAGTGGAAGCTTCGCACAGGCATTTCAAAGGGATCCACACTGATCACATGCACCGCCTTGCTGAAAGCTGCAGATACTTTTAAAGGATACTCACAACCCAGGTGGCTCCCTTTGAAATGCCTGTGCAAAGCTTCTGAAGCTTCCCACAGGCATTTCAAAGGACTCTGTGCTGGATGTGGGTGTCATTTTGAAAGTCCATGCTGCCTTCAAAATGGGGCCCACAAGCAACGCCTTTGAAGCAGTTGGGAAACAGAACCCCAACAGGAAAGGTACCCATCCTTCTAACCTCCTGCACCTAACCCTGTTGATGCCATAGGATCAATGTTTGTTATGGGCAAATTCACTACCCAATAGGGTTTCCAGGAACCTAACCCTAGCAGATAGCAAGGACTGACTATATTTTTAAGGCTCCTTTGATTTTGATTAAGAAAATTAACTGCTATTCCCAACTATTGGTGCAAAAGCAACCACTCTGGCAGAGCACACACTGCATCTAATTATGGGTGGTGGTGGTGGTGGGGTGATTAAAGTATTGCAACGTATTCTGAGTTTGGAATAAAAAGTGCTACTCTTTCAAAGGAGTATAATAAGTTTCAAAGTAGAAATAAGTGGCAGGAGAAAAAACATACTTATGTAGAAATTTAAAGTTGATGTTAGCGTTCTGAGAAGTGAGTTTGTGGGCAATGCTATATCATGACGAGTTCCTGCACTTCAAAATTTGCTCCTACCCTAGTGCCAATATCTCTAACAGCTCAATCCTATGCATATCTAAATCCCACTGTGTTCTGACTTAGGCCCAAATCCTAACCATCTTTCCAGCACTGGCATAGTTGTGCTATTGGAATGTGTGCTGCATCCTACAGTTGGATGGCACTCACAGAGGCCTCCTCAAAGTAAGGGAATGTTTGTTCCCTTACCTCAGAGCTGCATTGCCCTTATGTCAGTGCTGGAAAGTAGGTTAGGATTGCACCCTTACACTCAGATAAGCGCAGGATTGTAGCTTAAATCAAGTAGGGCGCAATCCTAACCTATTTTCCAGCACCAATGAAAAGCGGCAATGGCAATGCAGCTTCGAGGTAAGGGAACAAACATTCCCTTATTTTGAGGACGTCTCCGTGAGTACCACCCAACTGCAGGATGCAGCACATGCCCCATTGGCACTGCTATGCCAGTGTTGGAAAGTTGGTTAGGATTTGGGCCGTAGTGAAATTTTCTTTAGGAAGGTAGGCTTCAAAGCTTCTGTATACCTTACACAGTGGTTCCCGAACACTGGCTGCGGAAACCAGCCAAAGGAGCCATGGAATCCTTGCGAAAAACCTGCAGCCCTATATACAATGTATAGGATTGTAGTCCTAATGGGGAGCCATCGCCAATGACCCAGTAGGTCCAGGGAGCCACCAGTTGAAAAGTTTGGTAACCTCTGCCTTATGATTACATATGGGGGTGTGTGTGCTGAAATTCTGGGTACATATGCTGAAGCCAAGGATAGCAAAAGATTGGTAAAGATCTTTGGTAGATATCTGGGTGATTTGCAATATGTCATTAAGGACTTCTGACTTCTAATAGTTTAACAGCAGCAAGTAAAGCCTTGAATGAAATTATTATATGTACTTAAATTAAATCTTTGGATCTAGATAAATCCTACAACTTCTGTAATTCAGTGTGTCCTTGGAATTTCAAAAAGAAGGATTTTTCAAGTTACTAGTGAGGCAAAAAGGAGAGATATAGAGGCTAAGTTGCAACATTTATCATGATCTATAAGAATTTCATTAAATATTACTGTGCTTTTTTTAAAAAAATTGACTTTTCAACTGCTCATTAATCCAGATCAGGGGTGCCCAAACCCCGGCCCGGGGGCCACTTGCGGCCCTCGAGGCCTCTCAATGCGGCCCTCAGGGAGCCCCCAGTCTCCAATGAGCCTCTGGCCCTCCAGAGATTTGTTGGAGCCCACACTGGCCCAACACAACTGCTCTCAGCATGAGGGCGACTGTTTGACCTCACGTGTGAGCTGTGGGATGAGGGCTCCCTTCTCTGCTTGCTGTTTCATGTCTATGATGCAGTAGCGGCAGCAAAGGAAAGGTGAGTCTTGCTTTGTGCAAGGCCTTTTATAGGCCTTTTAATATATTCATTTATGTGAACGTATGTAAATTTATTCAAATTTGAAATGTAAATTGATTCTTTTTTTTCCCCGGCCCCTGACAGATTGTCAGAGAGACGGTGTGGCCCTCCTGCCAAAAACTTTGGACACCCCTGATCCAGATCAACGCACATTGTGGCATAGATGTGAGATGTTCTCTTGATCCATACCATGAGGCAGTAAAACAAAAACAAAAACATTGATAACTATAGTAACTGTACCACAAAATAGGAAGTTATTGTTAAATCTGAGATCATATAAAATAAGCAGAAGATATATAGGCATTGCCTGACCTCAGGAGAATAGCAAGTGTCTCTGCCTCCAAACAGAAAGGAACTGGGCAGTGGTGAGAGTGCAAATGCGTCCTACTGCCATCACTGCGTTTTGGCCGGTCTGTGATCTCACTGCTGCCCTATCCCTTTCTCTTAGGAGGCCCACAGGTGCCACAATGTAACGTGAGATCACATCACTGCCCCAGGTTCCGGGGTCTTTGGCAATGCCATTGGCTGACCTGAAACAATAATGATAAATAAATCATACCTACAAGTACAGCAAAGTCTTTGGTTTAACTGGGCTGTTAATCAGTTAAACATAGTTTGATTATAACGTATCTTCCTTGGATATTGAGGTATTGAGATGAAAACCATTCTGTATGCTCAGGTCACAATTCAGTGATTCAGACATGAACTCCATCTCAACTCATTCACACACTTTTGGGAGCTGGAGAGAAGAAAGATGTGGAACACACTGTATTGTAATATCTGCATTCAATACTTGGAGAGTCAACAGCTGGTACAATTCTGATCTCACAGCTCATATGAATATTATATTCAGTCCAACCAGAATGAATAACATCTCTCTCTCTCTCCCCTGCCCCCTCTGTGTGTGAAAGATATATTCCCCTGTCTCACATATTTATTTGGCTCATGAGGGGGCAGGTATGTAAAATAAAATTCACATCCTCTAGCGAGCAAGACTATATCTTTCTAGCACACAAAATAGTGACAACAGGTGAGAACCTAAAGTGTAGGGTACTGAAAGCATTTCATTTAGCAAGTATAAATCGCCTGCAGCATCTTTTTCAGTGCATAAGAATAACCTGATTCAGATTATTGATCTATTTAACCTAGTGTAAGGTCAGTTTAAGACAGGGATCTCCAAACGTTTTGGCCAGGGGGTTGCATCCAATGTCTGGCACAGCTTTGAGGGCTGGGAAAAAAATTTAAATATAAAATTTATATAAATACACTGGAGATGGAACTTAAGATGTGTGAATAAATGAATGAATGGGCTCATTCATTCAACCTCTCTGGCCCTTAGAACACCCTCCAGATGCAACCAGAGCATAGTTCCAGTCATGTTTGGCAAAGTGGGCCAGGGGCTTTCAGGGGACAAGAGGCAGGCCGTGGGCTGGATAGAGGCTTGGTGTGGGCTGTATCCGGCCCCTGGGCCGGGGTTTGGAGACCCCTGGTTTAAGACATGGCTTGTGTTCTTCATGCTATACAAATAGATGATCTTGCTTATAACATAAGGTGCTTTAGGTGATTGTGATGAATGCTCTGTTTCCTCTCTTATTTTTTGCCAAGTATTTTTGAATATTTCCAACCTCCAAGAAGCTTCTGGCTGGTTCAGGAGCCTAAAAACTGTTTGTACGTTTCCTGCAGCAGCCTTCGTCCTTGTTTAAAACTCCTTTATCCAAAAACCATGTTTTTTTGTGGGCTTGCATCAGGTTTGGAGGAGGCAAATCTCCTATAGAGATTGGCATGTATCTACCAATTGGGCAGCAAAACCTGCCTAAATAAAGAGTGGGATGGAGTGGCCAGGTGAGTTCCATGTCTCCAGTCAGGTTACTTTACAACATCGTCAGATCTAGGTTCCTGAAGCTCAACTGCAGGGATGCTTGTGTATGTTTCTGCCTGATCTGCCCTGAGATCTACTGTTTGTTCATGGAAAGTACACCACTTATTCTCCAGTTAAGTTCAGGGGCCAGGATTCCTGGGACAATGTAAGTAACTGGGAATAAGGATTATATTTTTAGCTAGATGTGTTTAGGTAATTAATTTTGTTCACCCCAGGACAGCCTACAAGCTTCACAAGTTTTTCTAGGCATTGGAGGTTTGTATGGTTTACTTTTGAGTAGCTTCCTGTCTCCCTCTATTGGGCATTACTGTTTATTGTTACTGTTATTAATTCAATCAAACCTTTTTCTTCATATCCATCTATCCAAATTCAGGCATTTTCATTCAGTCTGCTTGCACTTCTTTTCAATCCCCGTTCCCCCATTTTGTTTAATTCCTTTTCATTTGGATTTGTAATAAAATAGTTCCATTTTGACTTCTAACCTACCTAGTCCATGTTCACAGGTGCATTGAGTTGTCAATGCAACCCATAAGCTGTCATGTCCAATCGCTTGTGGGCACTGCTGTGGTTTTGATTTTTAAATAAGAACCTGTCTTTTTAATCTTGGATGGTGGTAGTGGACAGAACTACAAATATTCCCACCATTCAACTGCCAACCCAGTAAAAAGGGAAAGTGGAGCAGGAAAGGGTAGAGTAAGAAAGGGTTTGTGAGCACTTAGCACTAAGCTACTTCCTTAGATCAATCTGTCTTTTTTTAGTACCTTCTCTGACAATCATACATGCAGGCATTGTGCATTGAAGTTCAAAATGAATTATCCTTAATAGTGATCTGCATAGGAATGCATTCTTTTGTATCTATTTAACAAGAAAGAAAGCCCAAAAAGTTCCAGACCTACATGGCGCCACCTGCCTTAATTCTAAACTCAAACTCAGACCTTGAATTTGCATGCAACAGTATATATAACTGCATGGTCTTAAATTCATCCCTTGTTAGATTTGCCCTTCCCACTCCTACTCTTGATTGTCTGCTACCCTTGCCTCACTTGTCATCTTCCTCTGTTTTCTCCTCTCCTGCAAAATGCAGATGGCAAATCAGGCGTGTGTACTTTGATAGTGCTGTGCATATTATTATTTATTATGTATTCATAATGAAATAATAAGAAAGCCTCCTTTATAGCTATCAAACTGTTGGTGCATTTATTTATTTCAAGCATTTATAATACAAGCAGATTTTCAGCTTTGAAAATTTCCAAAGTGGCATACAGAATGATTTTTTTAAAATAACACCATAAAAGTACAACAATAAATCAAATGGCAATACTAAACAGAATAGTATACAACTAAAACAGCAGATAAACAGCAGAAAAAAATGTATTCAACAACCTATAAACCAGCAGTCACAAGAATAAAATTGGGATTACAGTTAGAAAGTTCAGGGCAGGCCTGACCCAAGATCTCATTGTGTTTGAGGTGGCATGTCAGATGCTCCCCCGTACAGATGCACTGTCCTTTGCTCCTCCTCCTATAGACCACTGCTGGTGGTCTACCACTGCCCTCTCTTCCACCCTTTTCCAATCTAAACAAAGGGATGAGAAAGAGAGGTGGAGGTGAGTGGACAGACAGGTGGGCTCCCCTTGCCAAACAGCTGCCTGAGGTGACAATTTCAGTTGGCCTCTTGGCTGAGTCTGCCCTGGTTCAGGCAAATAAAAAGCAGATTAAAAAAACTGGTGCTTAACACTGAACAACAAAGGCACCTGGTAAGGGTGCAACCACTGAAAAAGGCGTTTTTGTTGTCATGTACCTGATTCGGAGAACAGGGACCCTGGAAAGGGAGTTCAAACAGAGCGCTTGATACCTGGACAGGTTCACATGTGAAAAGGTGACCCTTCAGCCTTCTTTCCTTTAAACAGAAGAAAGCAGTGAAGCAAAAACATAAAGCTTGCCATACAAAGATAGATGAGATGCCCATTATTCCAATCCACCACCACTCTAGCCAATTAATGACAAAATATTGTTGAGACAGAGCACACAGTCTGGCAGTAGGCCATGGTGAGACCAGCTAGGATTTTTTTTTTAATTTGGCTTTCACCAGCAAGCAACCAATTTAATGCCTGAAGCACTGTCTACTTTTTTCATATCAAATGAGATGAGGGGATATATAAGTTACTTTATCCGTATTTAATTATCCTTTTAGATAGCAATATCTACACTACATTATTCATAATAAATGGATAATTCCATTCTGATTCATACTGATCTCTTAAGCTCAATTTTACCTCATGGGGATGAGCAAAATTATGCACTAAGTAAAAATGTGTTGTTGTTTTTCCCCCCATCCCCTTTCTCCCTTTCAGTTTAACTGACTGTTCTCTCCCTATATTTGTGAGAGAATAAACAAGAACTTCCCAATTTTCTTTTCTGTCCAGTTCATTATTTGGACATATTTTGTTTCCTTTATCCATGTGCTCTCCACATTTAACAGCTCCAGTCTGTTCAGTCTCTACATACTTTTAATAACATTAATAATTTTCATCCTTTTCATCATAGCAGCCTGTACTCTAATTAACTGTGAGCTATATCCTTTTTAAACATTCTCCTAACAGAAGCGGAACACATTATTTGGAGTGAATCTAGATAAATTTACATGTAGGTCCTGATGCAAATTCCAGCATTATATCACATAGTTTTTACAGCTGTCATTCACCAAAGGCTCTTGAGTCAACTGAACAGTCATGGAATAAGGGGGCAGCTCCTTTTTGGGTACTTGAAGTGGGGAGTAGGAATAAATGGGCAATTTTCACAGCGGAGGAAAGTAAAAGTGGGATGCCCCAAGAATTTGTATTACCAGTGTTTTTAACTTGTTCATCATGGATCTGGAATGAAGGACAAATAGCAAGGTGGCTAAGTTGGCAGACAACAAAGAGTTACTCAGGGTTGTAAAAGCCAAAGCACACTGTGAAGTATTCCAAACGATCTCTAAACTGGGTGAATGAGAAATCAAATTGCAAATAAATTTCAGTTTCAATAAGTGTCAGAGATGCATGTTGGGGCAAAAAATCCCAACTTCACACATATACCATTGGGATCAAAGCTGTGGGGATTGAATCAGGGAAAAGATCTTGGGGTCATGTGGAATAACTCAATGAAAATGTTGGCCCAGTATGTGGCCACTGTGAGGAAGTCAAATTCCATGTTAAAAGTCATTAGTTACTTTATCAGCTATTAGTCACATAAGTACATCTGTTTTTAAACTTAATGTGAGCTGCCTTGAGGACATCTTAGTTGGTGAAAAGGCAGCATACACATGCCCTGATAAATACATGAATAAATAAGGAAGGTATTGAGAATAAGATTGCTGATATTATTTGTCCTTGTACAAATCGAAGTATGTTTGGCCATTATGTGGAATGCCGTGTACAGTTCTGGTTGTCACACTTCCAAAAGGACATTGTAAAGCTTGAATAGTGCTAAAGTGGGCAACCAAATACTCAGAGGGCTTAAGTGCCATTCTTATGAGGAAAGGCGACAACATTTGGGACTTCTAGTAAGGGGGGGACATGAGTGAGATTGACAAAATAATGCATGATGTGGGTAGAGAGATATTTTTCTTTCTTTCTTGTAATGCAGGTCGTGTCCGATCATCTGTGGATTTTTCATCCACAGATTTGACTCACAGTCCAATTCGGAGCTGCCCAGGACGCCCAGCTTCGGTGGCACCAAAAACAGCTGCCGACAGATCCTGTGCGCCTTGTGCTACCATGGGCAGCACCTCGGGAGAAGGGGACTTTTGTCCCCTTCTCCTGAGTAAGGGAAGCAGGCCCGCAATGGGGCTACTCAGTTAATGCAATGGGGCTACTCAGTGGGAAGGTAAATGTGTTTCTGTAGACGTGCCTCCCTCTTGCCCGCCCTTTCCCCGCCTCCCCGTCATGCCTCCTCCCTGCCTTCTCTCTGCCCTCTGCCTGCCTCCCCCCACCCCAGAATGCCGTCTCCCTGCCCCCCTCCTCACTCCTGCTTACTGTGCCGCAGCTCAGCGGTCCGGGAGACTCCTGAGCAGCAGAGGACGGGTGCCCGCCCAGCACTAACCCAGCGTGGGCCAGCACTGGGCTAGCACGGGTGCTGGCCCAGCGGTAAGCCTCATAGACATGCCTTATGGCATGTTTGCGACAGTGTGTTCTGGCATAAAGCCGGAGCGCCAAGCTCAGAACTGGGCTCTCAGTGTGGGTCCCCGATCTGCAATGAGCCTGGATCAAGCCCAACCTGTAGCCCTCTGAGAGTGACCAGAGCAGAGCTCCTGTCATGTCTAGAGGGTATTCTTGGGGCTTCCCGGGCCCTCTGAAGGCCTTATAAGGCCTTTAAATGTCACTTCCTGTTTTTGCAGAAAAAACTGGCCTCCCCGAGGTTTTAGAAGTCATTCTGAGGGCTGTGTGGCCTCCCCATCCCTCAGAATGCCCTCTGGACATTCTGCTCTGCTTCCTTTGCATTCAGAGGGCTAGAGGTGCCAAGACCTGCAGATTTGCCTGTGGGTTTTGGTATCCTTGGGAGGGTCTGGGAATGTATCCCCATGGATACCAAGGCACCATCTGTACTAGAACCAGTGGTCATCCAATGGGAATGAGATTTAGGATGGACAAAAGAGGTACTTCTTTACACAGTACATAATTAATCTGTGGAATGCTTGCTTAACTGTAGAAGGTGATCGACAAATTCATGGAGAACAGGACTATCAGTGGCTTCTACTCATGATACCACCTCCAGGTTCAGCAGCAGTGTGCCTGTGGATATCAGGGAGCAATAGCTGGAGAGAGGTATACCTTTCTCTCCTGTTTGTGAGCTTCCCAGAAGCAGCTGGTGGGCCAGCATGGGGAGCAGAACGCTGGACTAGTTTGGCCTGATTCAATAGGGCGCTTCTTAGAGTCAAAAAGTTCATATATACTTATGCACTCTTTTTTGAGAAGCCCAGAGTCAACAAGGATGTGTTTCAGAAGAGCTACCGTTAATTTAGAACTCATTTATGTGAATGACAGGTTTAAAAGGGTACATTTGCTTCAAGTTTTTCATGACTGGATTTCTACCCATCACCGTACTGTTTGTTCAGCAACCACTTCATTAGCCTCAACAGTTATGTGTCGATTTTAACCACCTCATTATTCACATCTTTCCACAGACCTTTGATAGTAAACACTTGAAACATGCTGCAGTTCATTGTTAGTGTTTGATTGTACTGTACTGAACTTCTGCCATTTAATTCTTGTCCTATGTTTTTTCTTCCTTAAATAGCTCTTAATCCATAACTTTGCTTCTTGACCCATGTCATATTTAATTACTGTTTTTGAGGGACCAGGATCCTTTTGCAACCACATAAATATTGCATCTGTGTGGTTTATTTTGTTGGAATGGCCTTAAATGGTTTTCTGAGAGTCTGAATTACATAAAAATGAGAACAAGGAGAGAAGGAGAAATGAACATAAATGTTGTTGGCAACCTTCAGTCTCGAAAGACTATGGTATCGCACTCTGAATGGTGGTTCTGGCACAGTGTCTAGTGTGGCTGAAAAGGCCGATTCGGGAGTGACAGACCCTTCCACACCGGGAGCAAGTGCAGTCTGTCCCTGGTCTGTCTCCCTGGCTATGGGCTTTCCTTCTTTGCCTCTTTGCCTCAGACTGTTGGCCAAGTGTCTCTTCAAAGTGGGAAAGGCCATGCTGCACAGCCTGCCTCCAAGCGGGCTGCTCAGAGGCCAGGGTTAATATCAGTAACAGAAATGAACATAAATATCAGTAACAAAAGCCTCCACAGTCTGTGACAATATCAGTCACATGCAGTATCCTGTTTTGCTATCTCTGAACAGATTTCCAAGTGGTAGCGTTGCAGCACAATACTATCTAAATCTCTGCATGACAATGCAGTGGCACTGCCGTGGCTACTGCTGTATCCCAGCATGGAAAATTTTCAGCTGGTGAAGGTCTTCTCGGGGTAAGGGGACATTTGTCCCCTTGCCCTGGGGTAAGCCCCAGCAGCTGCCCACAGGTCAACTTGGACCTGCACCAGCTTGATTCACAGTGGCATAAAACAGCTTCTGCCTAGATGTGCTGATGGGGATTGGGTTGTTAGTGATGTGGTCCTCCACAGGCCTGGTATCAGAGTTTGATCGGTCTGGGCTGTGGACAAATGCTCCTGTCCATCAGAGGACCCACCTGGACAGGGCAAGTCCTGAAATTCTGTGTACCTGTGGCCCTGAATTCCAGAACTCCCTGCATCATCACAGAGTCTCCAGACCCCTCATTGGTCAGTGGGGAAACTTTTCCCCTTACCTCTGGGTAAGGCACCCTGGCCCCTATGGGTTTCCCTGAGTCCAAGGAGAACAAAGCAGCTTAAAGCTGCTCCTAACTCCACAGGAACGGGAGTTGGGATTCGGCATAACTGCTGGGTCCCAGCCCTGCCTCCTGCTCGCCACCTGCCCACCTCCGAGCCGTTCACCACCCATCCACCGCAGAGTCTTGCGTCAGCCGAGCTCAGCCAACACAAGACTCAGAACCTCCATCAGCACAGAGGCTTGTGTCAGCCTCTGCAGGCCAGTGTACCTCTGTGCGCTGGACTTGCCAACTCCCGAGGAGGTGCAAATGTGGATTGTGCCATTAGTCACATACATAATTCAGTCATGGTCAGAACCTTGGGAACCTCTCTTTCCTCCTTTTCATCTCCAGCTCTTCTCCTCTTCCCCTTCCTTCCCTGAAGAACAACTGATCTGTACCACTGGCAACTGCACAGGGACCCAGCACACAAAATAGATTTCCCACAAGTGTGCATGTTAACACACATCTTTAAAAAAACAACTTGCAACAGATGCTTCCACTGTTACCACTACCAAGGGTTCAGTGGCTGGTCTGGTCAGGTGGGTGATAGCCATGGATTCTCAGTCAGTGATCAACTTTTTTCACCCCTGACACTAACCCCTGTCACCCAAGGCCAGATGTTCTCAACCTTCGCAGGAACAAACCTCCCAGGATAAGTCTTTACGGGGGAAGGGGTGAAGGCAGTGACACAATCCTCAGGATAAAAATCCTCAGGATTGTGTCACTAAGGGGGATGTCTGTACTTACTGAGGGCTGCTGCAAGCTGCAGGAAGCCACTTCCACTTCCTGATTTTGATCGCAAACTGGAAGTGGTTTGTGATTGCTTTTTTTCAACATTCTAACACTCAGGGAGCCATGTGGAGGGCTGCACAAGGCTCCCTGAGATTCCCAGATGGTGCAGCAGGCCTCAGTAAGTACAAACAGCCCCCTTCCCGCCCTTTAGTGATGCGATCCTGGGGATCACGTCACTGCCTTCCCCCTTCCCCTACTCCTTAAGGGGCAGAGGCCAGGGCTCTCAGGCTGGAGTGTTGCAATGCCCCAGTTTGAGAACCACTGCCCTAGGCAGTTGACTAATTTGTTTCTGTGGTTGGGCTAGCCCCAAAAGAGAATGCTGGATGAGCATCTTTGGTTTAGAAATGGTTCTCCTTCTTCTGCTTCCCCTACAACCATTGAAATTGATTGTCTAAGGAAGCTGAAAACAACCTACTCTCAGTGGACATAACTGAACATTGTAACAAGCCAAAACTGGGCATCTCTTTGCAGTTACCTGGTCATTAGAGAGGCATTTCATTGCACGTGCCTTTATTTTTTTCTCTCCTTTGAATTGGAAGTATGCTGACAGTCCCCAAAAGATCACTTTGAATAGACTTTAACAGCGATGTAGCACTAAACTTATATTAGCACCCGCCATGCCACTGTATCCCAGCAGGCTTTCCAAATAATAGATGAAAGCATCTGCTTTTATGAGCCAAAGGAAGAGATTTAGAGGACAAAAATTAAGTTTGGGGTTTTCAAACAATGACACGCCTGGCATTATTAAGGGAATTTATCAATACCAGGGCAATTCAGGAGAATAAATCAAGAGCAGAATGAGAGCAATACTGATGAGACCAGAATGAGAGTCTCAAATGAATGTACTCGCCCTCATATCAACAGACAGCTTCACCAGAATAGGTGGCAATTCCTTTGGAATTTGGTTGCCAATGGGTTTTTAAAAAATATATCTTTCTTTTATGCCTTTTTAACAGCAACCTGACACACAGAAATGTAGCTGAGGAAGTTTTTTCTGCCGTGGGAATAATTTCTGCAGGTCAGGATTTAATTTCTGCTGTTAAAAGCACAAGAGCAATCTAGTAAACAAAAGAGCTGGCAATGCACCTTTGGAAGTAAACAGCGAGCAAGCTTTTCAGCAGCTCTCAGTAATTAGATATGTCAATAAAGTTAAAGTTCTGCGCAAGCTTCATTAGTCCCTCTATGATGCTGTAGTGGTAAGTGTATAGACTGTACCATTGGTTAAAGATTGTGAGGAAAAAGAACATTTCAAATGTTGATCTTCAGGTTCTAAGAGTGTAATCGGACATGTGCATCAGCATAAAAAACTTTATTTGATGTAATGGTAGGTTAAAAATATTTGAAAGATTTATGTCTTGTCCTTCCCAACAATAACTGGATTCTAGAAATAAATAGCAAGCAAGGGTGCATGAAGATGGGCAACACCATGACAGATAGGTTGTGGGGCTTAACTATCTTGCCCTTCCACAGTTTTGATCCTAATCAGGGCCCCCAGCTTTTGTGCAGACTTTTCTTAGTATGCAAAATGCCTCCCATGGATTATCTTGTTGTTGTCCTTACCCTGTAAGGTAGTAGTAGTTGGCAACCTTCAGTCTCGAAAGACTATGGTATTGTGCTCTGAAAGGTGGTTCTGGAACAGCGTCTAGTGTGGCTGAAAAGGCCAATCCGGGAGTGACAATCCCTTCCACACCGGGAGCAAGTGTAGTCTGTCCCTGGTCTGTCTCCCTGGCTATGGGCCTTCCTTCTTTGCCTCTTTGCCTCAGACTGTTGGCCAAGTGTCTCTTCAAATTGGGAAAGGCCATGCTGCACAACCTGCCTCCAAGCGGGCCGCTCAGAGGCCAGTGTTTCCCACTTGTTGAGGTCCACTCCTAAGGCCTTCAGATCCCTCTTGCAGATGTCCTGGTATCGTAGCTGTGGTCTACTTGTAGGGCACTTTCCTTGCACGAGTTCTCCATAGAGGAGATCCTTTGGGATCCGGCCATCATCCATTCTCACAACATGACCGAGCCAAAGCAGGCGTCTCTGTTTCAGCAGTGCATACATGCTAGGGATTCTAGCTCGTATACATGCTAGGGATTCTAGCACAGTCATAACAGGACTGTGTTGTTTGGAACTTTGTCCTGCCAGGTGATGCCAAGGATGCATTGGAGGCAGCGCATGTGGAAAGCATTCCGTTTCCTCTCCTGTTGTGAGCGAAGAGTCCATGACTTGCTGCAGTACAGGAGTGTACTCAGGACGCAAGCTCTGTAGACCTGGATCTTGGTATGTTCCGTCAGCTTCTTGTTGGACCAGACTCTCCACGTCTGGAAAACATGGTAGCTGCTTTACCAATGCGCTTGTTTAGCTCGGTATCGAGAGAAAGAGTGTCGGAGATCATTGAGCCAAGGTACACAAAGTCATGGACAACCTCCAGTTCATGCGCAGAGATTGTAATGCAGGGAGGTGAGTCCACATCCTGAACCATGACCTGTGTTTTCTTCAGGCTGATTGTCAGTCCAAAATCTTGGCAGGCCTTGCTAAAACGATCCATGAGCTGCTGGAGATCTTTGGCAGAGTGGGTAGTGACAGCTGCATCGTCGGCAAAGAGGAAGTCACGCAGACATTTCAGCTGGACTTTGGACTTTGCTCTCAGTCTGGAGAGGTTGAAGAGCTTTCTGTCTGATCTGGTCCGGAGATAGATGCCTTCTGTTGCAGTTCCAAAGGCCTGCTTCAGCATGACAGCGAAGAAAATCCCAAACAAGGTTGGTGCAAGAACACAGCCCTGCTTCACTCCGCTTCAGATGTCAAAGGGGTCTGATGTGGAGCCATCGAAGACAACAGTGCCCTTCATGTCCCTTCAGTGCCCTTCAGTGCCTCCACTTTGGATGTCAAAGGGGTCTGATGTGGAGCCATCGAAGACAACAGTGCCCTTCAGTGCCCTTCAGGCACAGCGTCTAGTGTGGCTGAAAAGGCCGATTCGGGCGTGACAATCATATATGATTATATACTGAGGCTGAGGAAGGGACATGCCCAAAGGCATATAGTCCATATAGAGACAAAATTCAGAGAAGTGAAGTCCTGATTTGCAGCTCAGTCTCTAAGCCACTATAGTGCACCAGATCAAAGAGGTTTACATAAATAAATAAATAAATAAATAAATAAATAAATAAATAAATAAAATTAGGATAGCAATCATAAACACACTTTTAAAACAATATCTAGAAACACTAAAACAGCAGCATTAAAATCAATAAAGAGTTACATAGCTGGGAAAAACTTGCCAAATAAAAATGTGTTTAGCGTCATCCTAAAACATCACAAGCGTGAGAGCTGAATGGATCTTTCTGGGAAAGGCCACAACAACATTAACCCACTACCTCTTGACAGTGCTTTGAAATACAAAGTCCAGGATTATGTCAAAGAACTTAGGGGTCCTTGTTCCGGGATCACCACACTTCTCTATACTCCTAATCTGTCCCTATTTATCAGGGACAGTCCCTATTTTCTGGCATCTGCCCCAGATATCGCTGCCTTCATTTCGCCTTTTGGTGAGATTTCAGAAATGCCTTTTACAACTATTAGCACACGCTTCCCTTTCACCCACCACAGAGAATGGCCTGTCTAGACAGTCAGTGTTGCCAAATATTCTGCAGCTATTCTATGAAAAGTGCAAACCTGAAGCATCTGATGACTTGGACCATAGTTTGCAAAAGCTTCTGCTGAAATAAATTGGTTAGGGTGGTGGTTCTCAAACTTTTAGCACTGGGACCCAGTTTTTAGTATGAGACTCTATCAGGACCCACTGGAAGTGATGTCATGACCGGAAGAGACATTATCAAGCAGGAAAATTTTTAACCATCCTAGGCTGCTATCCTACCTACACTTACCCAGGAGTAAGTCCCATTTAGTATCATTGTTAAAAGAATATACACAGTAGCCTATTAAAAGTACAAGTCTGTAACATTTCCCTAAATGCAGTCACATACCACGGGAGCATCAAGTCTTATATTAAAAATAAAATTTGGAATGAATGGGGGCCCACCTGAAATTGGTTCACGACCCACATTTTGAGAAACACTATCCTAGCAATATGCAAATTGTGGTTTGACAACTGCTACACAACTTATCAAGATAGTACAGGATGGACGCATTAAAGATGCTACTACATTGTTTCAATGGGAACTTTTTTTTAATATCATGGCCATTGACAGTATGCAAAAAGAGCATGTGATTTGCCTCTAAAAGGTCACCAAATGTGGCAAGACATAAAACTTCTACTACCTGCTTCTTGAACTGGATTCTGGACTGCTTTTCATTTAAAAGGCATACAGCCAGCATCACAGGTTCTGTCTAATGTTGCAAACACAACATTAGTGGCAGTTGGAAAGCCATCACTTTGCATTTTTGTAAAGAGAAGAGAATGATCTGTGCACATTAAGTGTACCAGCAGTATCTCTACCAGGTAAACACCAGTGCTGCTTATTTACATCAGCTAACATGAGGAGTAGCTATAAATGAAATAAACTTAAATCTCTTGTGTGTGGCTAATACAGCCTACCAGGGCCAGCCTTAGGAGCTGCAGGGCCCAATTGGAAGCACTTTTGTGGGGCCCCCGCTACTATTTTTTTAAGTTCTGGATATGACTCCTGTACCTTTAGTGTATGCAAAATAGGTACCTGGGGACAGGGGCAGATCCGGGGGGGGGGGGAGGACATGTGTGTGTGTGTATCTCCAAGCTGTCAAACCAGTGAGAAGGGTGTTGTCCTGTCCAAAAAATCTCTCATCTCCCAACTCTGTCTACCAATGCCCGCTTTTTGCCTAATTAACACCTCCTTTTGCAAGAACAGCAGTTGCAGTGTGCAAAGGAATGACTACAGAACTCCTTATCAGTGTGTGCAATTAACAAAATTTATTGCTTTAAACACAGACATTCCCTGGAATTCCTCTTGTCCAGAGGCTTTCCCCTCCCTAAAACTCTACTTAACTTAGTGAGCAAAGGTCTGAAGCCTCCAATCCAAGTCCAACCCAGCTTCAAAGACACAGTCCAATCCTGTAGCATCTCCGTGTCCTCTTCCTTAGATGAGTCCAACGCAGCAAAATCCCTTCCTCTGTGTCAGAGTCCTCCAGCAGGGTCCTGGTAGTCTCCTTCCCCCAGTGTCCCATAGGTCTGGGTCCTTGCTCCTTCTGAAGCTGCCTTTTATTCCTGTATGTCCCATTATCCAAAATGCAGCTCAGCTGTGAGCTACCTTGTTAGTCCATGTCCATACAAAGTCCCATCAAGGTCAAATGAAGCTCAGGTGTCCATCAAAGTCTCCACTAGCCTTGATTGATTACAGCTGTGGAGCTAGCCCTGCCCTTCCCAGAGCTGTCAACCAACTGTCAAAACATGGAATCTCTGTCAACACCACATCATCCACCTGATGATCTTCTGATCTTCCATTACAGGTGCCCACTGGGATGGGGAGCAGCCCAAGTTTGGCCGGGAGCCCAGGTCTACCTGGCACGTAGATCTGCGCTCCAGTAAACCTCAGCTACAGAGGCCATTTCTTCAAATGCAGTCACATAGCATGAGAGCATCAAGTCTAACGTATTAAAAATAAAATATTGAAATGAATGGGAACCCACCTGAAATGGCATCGTGACCCACCTAGTGGGTCCCAACTGACTGGTTGAGAAACCCTGGGTTAGGGCCCAATCCTATCCAACTTTCCAGAGCCAGTGCAACCAGGATGCAGCCCTGAGGAAAGGGGACAAATGAAAGGGGACAAATGTTACCTGGAGGAGGCCACCATAACTGTTCTCCCACTGCAGGATGCCTCATTGGCATGGCTGCATCAGTGCTGGAAAATTGGATGGGATTTGGCCCTCAGTCTTGATGGTGCCAGAAGGCTCTTTGCTGTTTTTGCTGCACCAGGGAGACCCCTCTGTCAGTTGTGAAATTGAGCAGCCTATTCAACATCACCTTAAACATTAAGGGCAAGGCTGCCAAAAAGCAGGATTAAAATGTAATAAATAAACATTTAGATTTTTCAAAGGGAACTGTTGCAGTCATCTTTCTAGTACACCTCCCTCAGAAGCCAGCACAAGACAGACTACTGCAGAATAAGCGATTACATCAGATTGTATCCAAAATTTGAATGGTGCATAGCTCTTTCACTGGAAGCTCCTTTGCTGGACAGAGGAACATATTTCATACTACGATTCTTGGTTTATCTCACTGAATGGCAGTGAATATCTGTGGGTTCCCCAACCGTAGTTAGAAATGCCAGCAACTGAACCTGAGACCTTTTGCACACAAAGCAGAGCTATAGCTCCTTCCTTAAGCAAGAGCCTTCAGCTGTGCATGGCATACTGTGTGCATACCAGGTTTCTGGGGACTGAGAAGCAAACTGCCCCTTGGAGACCCTCACAGCCTAATGGTGTATTGGGTATGACCGCTGTCACAAGAACTGAAGGCTATGGGTTAAGTCTGGCCAGATGGGCCTTGTAATAGGGCTGATCTGGGACACCATCTCTGGTGTGCACTTTAATTCTAGGAGCAGGAGTCCTATAAGAACACAAGTGTCCTTAATATATATATACATAGACACTATATGTCCTGTTTAATGTTGGAGAGATAAAGTAGTGGCATGGGTGGCAGCTTTGGCTTTGTTTCTAAGCGGTATCATGTCCTTTAGTAGGTTCTGAACAGTTGCATAATGGACAGCTACAAATCCCAGGGCTTGGTCAGAGGGCATGTGGTCATCCTGCTGAAGCTAAGTAGGTCTTGCTCTTGTCAGTACTGCATATGCCACCTTGGGTTCCTGGAAGACAGGGAGGGTATAAATGTAATAGAGCAGTAAATATCAGGTTGTTTTTAATGTGATAGTCAATAGATGAAATATTTCCAGGATAGGAGGAGTTGCATCTCCCTTTATTGCCAGGACTCAGTTTTGCAGTGTGCATAGTGGTTAATGATATTGACAGATGAGAGAATTTCAGCAGGTACCATTTTTCACCTAGCATGATAAGCTGCACTAGCTAAACTCTCCTTTTCTATATAATTATTAAAAGTACAGCAGCCATCTCCTATTTTGCTGGTCATTATTCTAAGTTTAGTATAGGAGCATGTATAGCACCCCAGGTGCATTTAAAAGCTAAAAGCTGCAGAAAGGGTATACAGTGTTATCAGCTGCCAACTGATCTAGTCTACTGTGCTCCTTTAACAGGCTTTACATGCAAAAATCAACAGGTGAAGCTTTTCACAGCATGAAGGTAAACACTACTGCTGGTTATGTGTGCACAGCAAGGTGCTCTTAAAGGCATACCTACAGTGGTTAGGTGAAAAGTTGGCAATCCTGTACAAAATACATAAAAAGCAGTGCTGTCAACAGCAGCTTCTATAATTTTTTAGAGACAAAACACTGGAGTTTGCTTTTTAGCTGAAGATTCTCCAGCTAGTCATTAACTGTTGATTTTTCTTTGTTATTGAGCCTTGGTTCAGATCAATTAGCCACTTAACTGCTTCATCGTTGATTTCAATCAGCTTTTTAATATACATGTGGAGTCTGAAGAACACAAGTGACAGTCTGAGCACAATACTGGCCTTGACTTCGAGGCATTTTAACAGGGGAAGCTTTTTTGGCATGAAGAGAAGAGACTCATCTCTGTGAGTAGACTGCTGATAAAGACACAGAAGCAGAACCAGAAGGAGCAGGACCAGGAGCAGAAGACCATGTTTCTTGTCGACTCAGAAATCCTGCTCTAGGCCAGTACCAGTAGGTGGGGCTATACAAAGAACAAGGTATGAGAAGAATCCTCAAGGCTGAAGCTATGTCATTGCCATAGTAATCAGCCACCAACCACTTCTCTCTCTCTAGGATCAGCAGCTGGGTGGAAGAACTGCACACATGTAGCTTGGATGAGATGGTCATTGGAACTGAGTTGTCAATACGGCATCTTAGTGAACATCCATTATCTACACAGACTAAGCACCCAACAGGCTGAGGCAAAGAAGGAAGGCCCACAGCCAGGGAGACAGACCAGGGACAGACTGCACTTGCTCCCAGTGTGGAAGGGATTGTCACTCCCGAATTGGCCTTTTCAGCCACACTAGACGCTGTGCCAGAACCATCATCCAGAGCGCGATACCATAGTCTTTCGAGACTGAAGGTTGCCAACAATATACAAGCACCCTAAAGAGCCAGGGTGGTGCAGTGGTTTGGGAGGTGGACTTAGACCTGGATGATCCAGGTTCAATACCCCCCTGGGCCACAAAGCTTCCTGGGTGACCTTGGGCCAGTCACTTTCTCTCAGCCTCACCTACCGCACAGGGTTGTTGTGAGGACAAGAAAGAGGGGAGGAGCAGCTGTGTAAACTGCCCTGAGCTCTTTGGAGGAAGGGCGGTATAAGAATGTAACAAATAAATAAATAAAGGAAATGATGTTGTTTTCACTCAACATTTTGATCAACATATGCACCCAAAGTTTCCTATGTAGCTTATTTCTCAACCATCTCTATATATGGACGCCTTGGAAAGGGACATTATAAAGCTCTCACATTTATTACATTTTCAGGACCTATTATTGCCCTTTTAGGAACTGAAAAATAAATACCTAATGGACAAAAAAAGAGAGTCGGCTAAAACATCTCTTAACATTATTTGGCCAAATGTACATGCAATTACCGAAAGGCCACATCTGATTGATGTTCTGAAGATATTTCAATTGCTTCTAAAAATGGCAATTTCTTTATGTTTCCTTCTAATGGAAAGTACTGCACTTGATTCAAATACAATCAGAGTTGAGGGAGGCAGAGGTTCTAAACCAATGCATAAGATCAGTGATGGATTTAATGTGGGATAATAAAGTGAGATTTAGGGTCACACCAGATGTAGCTGTCTTTTACTACAAACGGGGGGGGGCAATCTTTATCAGGATTGTGGGGAAGGGGAGGTTAACTCTTTTCCCTATTGCCATTTTCTGATCCTATAATTGGTTCTATAAAGTAAAAAACAAATTGTCAATCTGTTTGATTTGTAACTACCTGTAGACATTGCTACATGCTGCCAAAAATGATCCTTGCAAAGTGACAGGAGGTCTGGTCTAGAGGGTAGAGCCTCCGTTTGCCTGAAGATAACATCTGCAGGTCGCCAGTTCGAGGCCACCGGCACCGTGCGACCTTGAAGCAGCTGACAAACTGAGCCGAGTTATTCCATCTACTCTTTGGTGTGAGTGAAGAAGCATCTTGGCTGCCCTCCATGTGAGAGATGAAGGAGTTGCTTGTCAGCTTGCGTGGGAGGAAACTGGAGGCCAGAATGTGATACCAGATCAGAAAGATCCATCTGAAATGTTGTGGTTCTTGAAAGATAGAACCTTTCTTCAATTGTAAAAATCCCTACAGGGACTTAGAACAGCCTGCCTTTGTAAACCACCTTGAATAAAGTCTGAGGAGAAATCTGATGACCAAGAAAGGCAGTATATAAATACCTGTATTATTATTATTATTATTATTATTAGCAACCATTTGCCACTTCTGGGTGCATGTTTAGGTGCACATCTAGTTTGATTCTCAATCCAAACAAATTGGAGGTGTTTTTAATCAGGAGGAAAGCTGATCTGGAATCAAAGATGCAGCCTGTTTTGGATGGGGCTAAAGGCCTTCTGAAATATCATATTTATAGCTTCAGAGCTTTTTTGGACCTGGCCATGCTTTTGGATGGTTCTGTGATCATCATCTGTAATCAGGAGTGCTTCTGCACAGCTCTAACCAGTATGCTAACTTAAACTATTTTTGGAGAAGGTCACACATGTGCTGGTCACAACCAAATTAAACTATTGAATTTAACTCTAGATGGGGTTGCCACTGAAAAATATTCAGAAACTGTCACTGGTGTAGACCGCTTTGGCCAAAGTGCTGATGAGGACCTATTTTAAGAGTATGTTACTTGGGTATTTTTCAGCCCCCATTGGCTCCCACTCTGTTTCCCAGCCTGATTGAAAGTACTGGTTATCACTTTTAGGGCGCAATCCTAACCCCTTATGTCAGTACTTTCCAGCACCAACATAAGGGCCATGCAGCTCTAAGGTAAGGGAACAAACGTTTCCTTACTTTGAGGAGGCCTCTGTGAGTGCCACCCAACTGCAAGATGCAGCACATGTCCCATTGACACCGCTATGCCAGTGCCGGAAAGAACTGACATAAGGGGTTAGGACTGTAGCCTTAAAGACCTAAATGGCTTAGGACTGGGATATTTAAAATTAAAAAAAAAAACTACACCACAAGATTCTGTTTAGCAATTAGGTCTTTGGGAGAGATCTGCTACATGTCATACCTCCATCAGAAATACAGTATATCCATATCCATGGACTCAGTTTCTGCAGTTTCGGTTATCCGCAGATAAAAAATATTTGATAAAAAGTCCCACCCCTGCTTCTTTCCTTCCTCCTCCCGAGCCTGCCAGTGCTGCCCTCTGAAATGCACCATATTATTTAAACTTATTGTGAATGCCTTGTTTGAACAAGACTTGAATGCTTTTAGAGTGATGCTTCCCAAAGAGGTGGCTTTAATAAACGTAGCTTTCAGCCTACCACCTGGTACAAGCCTCTTCCTGTTGCACATTCCTCCATAGCCTGCCAAAGATAGCGCTGTTGCTTGTTTCCAGGGTTATAAGCCAGCCAGCGCTGCCCATCTTTCCCACTTTTGCATGCTGGTCGGCAGCCTCCATCTGATCTGGGTGTGCAAAGTGGGAGCTGCAGACTGTCCTGTCTACCCTCCTATTCCAGCTTGTTGGGCAGGGACAGATCTGCAACAGCTGGGGGTGGGTGGGCTGGTTTTCTTCCTGGTCAAGCTGGATATGCTCAGACTTAGAAAATGTATTTGATCACACTTCCTTGGTTTCACATCTGCAAGATAGTGCCCGTACACAGTCAACTCATTTCTTTATTGTTTATTTTGGTTCAGACATGATTGTCCAATTGAGGTACAACACAGAGCACCGTAAAGAGGGGCATGAGGAGTAGGTCACAAGCGCTGAAGAGTTTCCTTCCCATCTTGAGAGCTAAATTACCATAAAATGAGGAAAGCCACTCATGTGATTCCAATCTGTGAAGAGAGATTTTTCATTTGATTGAAGTAATAACTTTACAGCAGACACATGCTATCTTGCTCTGTTCCCTGTCAGCTGGTATTTTATTCTACTATCTCAGATCACATTTTCTGAGAATATTCCCATTTTTAAAACACTGAAGGCAAACAGCATACAAAAAAGATTGAGAGAGAGAGAGAGAGAGAGAAATCACAGCAGTGCTTTCATTAAAAAAAAAAAAAACTTTACAGAACCTACACAATTTTTCTGTTTCTCTGAGATGCTTCTAGCAACAAAGCAATTAGAGGGGACGAGACAGGTGTTATTACACATGACTCACACAGACTGGCATTGGTGACAAACCTACATAAAACATGTCACCTTGACACACAGGTTCAAATTACCTGCATTTAAAAAGACAATATTAGTGGCAATGACATGTGATTTTGCTTCAGGATTTGCATTCTGTTTCTAATCACTGACAGGTGGATGTTGCATAGGATTGGTTGGGGGGAAATGGGGGGGAACCAACTACTTTGCTTCTGTGGTTTATCTGCAGCTTTGATACACAGAAATGAAGATTCTTCTGTAATCAGTTCTGGTTAACATAAAATAGGAAGTCAGAAATAAATTGGAATAGTTCTCAAAAGGGATCTAAAACACTGTGAAAAACTAAAAAGTTAAATTACACATGCCTGGATAAAGACTACCACATTAAAAAAGGATGATTAAAAAAGTTTATTACGTTGGTTAAAATCCATAGATTAGAGCAGTGGTTCTCAAATGTTTTAGCACTGGGACCCACTTTTTAGAATGACAATCTGCTGGGACCCACCGGAAGTGATGTCATTAACATGGAAGTGGTTTCATGGCTGGAAGTGACATAATCAAGGAGGAAAATTTAACATCTTCCACAACAAAAACAAATTAAATGAATTAATTCATTAAGGGTGCAATCCTAACCCTTTATGTCAGTGCTTTCCAGCACTGACATAAGGGCAATGCAGCTCTGAGGTATGGGAACAAACATACCCTTACTTTGAGGAGGCCTCTGCGAGTGACACCCAACTTCAGCATGCAGCGCATGTCCCATTGGCACCACTATGCCAGTGCTGGAAAGCACTGACTTTTTGTTGTTGTTGTTGTTGGCAACCTTCAGTCTCGAAAGACTATGGTATCGCGCTCTGAAAGGTGGTTCTGGCACAGCGTCTAGTGTGGCTGAAAAGGCCAATCCGGGAGTGACAATCCCTTCCACACTGGGAGCAAGTGCAGTCTGTCCCTGGTCTGTCTCCCTGGCTATGGGCCTTCCTTCTTTGCCTCTTTGCCTCAGACTGTTGGCCAAGTGTCTCTTCAAACTGGGAAAGGCCATGCTGCACAGCCTGCCTCCAAGCAGGCCGCTCAGAGGCCAGGATTTCCCACTTGAAGAGGTCCACTCCTAAGGCCTTCAGATCCCTCTTGCAGATGTCCTGGTATCGCAGCTGTGGTCTACTTGTAGGGCACTTTCCTTGCACGAGTTCTCCATAGAGGAGATCCTTTGGGATCCGGCCATCATCCATTCTCACGACATGACCGAGCCAACGCAGGCATCTCTGTTTCAGCAGTGCATACATGCTAGGGATTCCAGTACATTCCAGGACTGTGTTGTTTGGAACTTTGTCCTGCCAGGTGATGCCAAGAATGCTTCGGAGGCAGTGCATGTGGAAAGCGTTCAGTTACCTCTCCTGTTGTGAGTAAAGAGTCCATGACTCGCTGCAGTACAGAAGTGTATTCAGGACGCAAGCTCTGTAGAGCTGGATCTTGGTATCTTCCTTCAGCTTCTTGTTGGACCAGACTCTCTTTGTGAGTCTGGAAAACGTGGTAGCTGCTTTACCGATGCATTTGTTAGCACTGACATAAGGGGTTAGGATTGTACCCCACATAAGTAAAGTTAAAGTTTGCAATTAGTGTAAGTTTAAAAATGTATTTAAAATAAATAAGAACTCTCCTAACCTTCTGTCCTGTCCAAATATTCCAACTCCCTTCTAATGCCCACTTTTTGGCTAATTAACACCCTCCTTTTCCAAGAACAACAGCTGTGGTGTGCAAAGAAATACAGAACTCCTTATCAGTTGAGCAATTAACAAGAATTTATTGCTACAAACACACTTCTGGCAATTCCTCTTGTCTAGAGGCTTTCCCCTCCCCAAAACTCCACTTCACTTAGTGGGTAAAGGTCTGAAGCCTCCAGTCCAAGTCCAATCCAGTCTCCAGAGCACAGTCCAATCTTCCCAGTTCAGTCTTCTGCAGCAGCGTCCCTCCTCTCCAGCAGAGTCCTGGCAGTCCCCTTCTCCCATAGGTATGGATCAGGTAGTTCTTGGTCAGGTAGCATCTCCCTCTGGGTGAGGGTAGCTTGTCTTCTGAAGCTGCCTTTTATCCTTGGATGTCTCATAATCCAAAATGCAGCTCACCTGTGAGCTACCTTGTTAGCCCTTTGTTAAGTCCAAATTAGGCTCAGGTGAGCCATCTCTTCAGTCCATGTCCATTCAAAGTCCCATCAAGGGCAAATGAAGCTCAGGTGTCCATCCAGGTCTCCATTGGCCTTGATTGATTACAGCTGTGGAGCCAGCCCTGCCCTTCCCAGAGCTGTCAAACAGCTGTCAAAACATGGAATCGCTGTCAACACCACATCATTTACCTGATGATCTTCTGATCTTCCATTACACCTTCCCAAACAGTTGCTGATCTGTTTTTTAAAAAAAGTCCCTAACATTCCAAAGGCTGCAATTCTATCCACAGTTACCTGGGAGTAAGCCCATTGGCTATCATTGTTAAAAGCATATACATAGTAGTCTGTTAAAAGAACAGATCTGTAACATTTCACCAAATGCAGTCACATACCAAGATAGCCTCAAGTCTAATATATTAAAAATAAAATGCACATTGAAATGAATGGGGGCCCGCCTGAAATTGGCTTGTGATCAACCTAGTAGGTCCTGACCCACAATATGAGAAACATTGGAATAGAGGAATTAAACTAGGGTTGGACAGCACCCTGACCCAGCTCTAGTCACAGGCCAGAAATGGTGGCTCTGCAGATCCCCATAAAGCCTCAAAATATACACCTAGCTAGTTCAGTGGCATTGTGATGTGGCTGGGGATGTGCATGTAAATGAGTGTTTGCATCCAGACTGGTTGCTTGCATGGAAGGCTACCACTTCCTTTCAGGACATAACTCAGGAGAAAAAAAAAGTGAAGTTCTGCCTTTAGTTTTAAACAGGGAACACCCTGAGCAAGGCCTACTGTGACATATATTGAAAACCCCTATTCTTGTACAATTTGCTGTCTCTGAAATTCTTTGGTTTTAAACCTGTAAACATAAGCACAAACTGCAGAGTCACAGCAGGCACTGAAGTGGCACCAATAAAATTGGACTCCTTATGGGAACAGTTCCATTTGAAGAGTGTTGAATATATCCAGCCGATATTTATAGATGCTATTCTGAGGGATAAAGTGGTAGCATTTATCCATGTAATCCCATTCAAATTTGTTACAAGCAACAGATTTGATATGAGACACTGCCTCTCTAGTTGATGGGAACTAATAAATGAAGTGTAGAAAAAAGTCTATTTAAAATCAAATAAAGTTTCCTTTCGGGTTTATTTTTTTATTTTTTTGTTAACTCAGCCTTTCTTGTTTCAGCCTGTACCTGATTATCTGAAGTGTATTGGTTTCAGTCTGATGCCAAAAGCAACCAACCCTAAAGGACAGTTAGATTTCTAGAATACATATAGAGATTAACTGGATGGTCTCGCACACCAAAGGAAGAGAGAGAGAGCATGAATCATTACACCTGAAGAGAAGGCAGACTTTCCTTCATGTGGATCACAAATAGCAGTGGGTGACTGCTGTTCTTAGCTATATAAGAACTCAGAATGTGCAGAGGGGAGAGACCAAGAGAACAAAGAATAAAGAATTAAATTAAGCAAGGGAATGAGGTTATTATCTGAAAATAAGGAAAGAAGAAGGCACTGTTGAGAACAGACAGCTGGATAACATTCACTGTTCCAACAATAAGTGGAGTCAGTGGGTGCCTATCAGAATAAATCTGCCTAGTCACATAAGCACAACAGTGAAAACAGTTCCACTACTAGAAGCCTCCTCACATAATATCTAAATTGACAAATGCATCCTTATTAAGCCTCCAGCTCATCACTACCCATAGAAAAGACGCATGGAAATTAACTGTCAAAGAAATGCTGACTGTTGCGTTACATGTGATCCCACAACAACCTCATAAAAAGAGTTTTTTAATGTTTGCTTTTGTTGAATAATTTCTCTTTTACATCATGAAAACTAAAACAATACAATAACAACTAAACACAACAACAGGACAGTTTTGCAAGGAAAAGGACTGATGTGACAAACAGTGCACAAAGGAAGGCACATTCAGAAAAGCTACTGGCTGTTCAAAATGAAAGTTGAGTTATAGAAAAAAGTTGTGTGCCTGGATTTCTGATAGTGTCGCAAGTAAGTAGATACCAACTTTCAATTAAAAAGTATATTTTCTTTAATTCACATTCATCCTGAACCTGCTGTTTGTCCATAACAGCTTCTGATACCACTGGGATGTTGCTGAGAGGACAGGATGCTTCCAATGAAAACACTGCCATGGAGTGCCAGTCTGCCTGCCAGCATACAACTTAGCTGCATACTGCTAAATCTTCATACACAATGTTTTGTTCATCATCAGATAAAATTAGGAATGCAAGTTTGCAGCTTAGACTAATGTTGCCATGGAGGATCATGTTAGTGTCAACAAAAATGCTAGCTCTGAGGAGGGGGTGCTGTGCAAATTGGCATTGGGGACTGTAAGGTATGGCTGAAAATTGTGGCAGGAGTAGGGAGCTTTAGCACTTAGCCTATACTGTAGTTCCTGGTCCAATCATGGGCCTACCACCCTTACTCTGGCATGCCATTTATAGTAAAAAAGAGCTTACATTGGCTTTCAATAAAAACTTCAAAAACTATAAATAGCAAGAGCGGATATGTGATTGGGACCCGCCTCCTAGTGTGATTTCAGGACATTTCACACAGTCCCCTTCCCCTAACATACTCTGTTAAAAAGTCAGAGATTCAAGGGCCAAACACATACACTTGCATGTATGTCTAGCTTACTCTTATACAGCTATCATTTTATAGAAACAGCACAGAGTTCTATGACACCTTAGACTTACAAGCTGATTTCAGCACAAGCTTTTGTGGACAACTGTTCACTTCATCAGATGGATGAAGGGAAATCCTAAGTTGGCAGAGGCAGTGCGTGCTTACATGTGTGTGTGTTGGGGCGGACACAACACATGACTACAAAAACAAATGAAAAAGAGTAGAATTAGTGTTACCATAGAAGTAAAGGTGAAGTAGCTCCCACTGCTCCATATCAACAAACATGGGCTCAATAAAAGTTTCCTATAGGCATTGAAATGATTCCGTCACTAAATTTTCCATGGGTACTGAAAATTATGTCATTAATAATAACCGGGGCAGAGACACAGTGGAAAAACCCATGAAATGAAGGAAATACATTGTGAGATGTAAGTGTTGTTAAGCCAAAAGGGAACAGCAACCATAGTGCTTTATAGTTCAATATATAAGTACCTGGAAAATTTCCAAGGATGTCACGGCAGACATATTTGACTTCAGAAGAGGTCAAAATGAAGGAACTAGTAAAATGGAAACTGAACAGGAATGTCTGGAGGGTCAGATTTGTACAGAGTGCATGAAGGTTATTTAAAACCACAGTAACATAAACTCAACAAGAACGTGTACCCCTAAGTAAATAAAAGGCATCAGCCAGGTCCAGGTGGATGCCAGCATAACTCACAAGTGTTGTCATGGAAACTGTAAAAGGTAAACTGACTTCCTTCAGGAAATGGAAGTCTAGCCCAAATGAGAACAGAACAAAACAAAACACACACTCTGGCAAAAGAAATGCGAGCCGACAATAAGGGATGTGAGAAAGAATACAAGTTATTGTGCCCCCTGTACACACCACCTTGTCCTGAGGGAGACATTCTATGATGTCATAAGGCATAGGGTACAACATTCTCTGGGATTGGAGGGAAGCAGAGGGGTGGGATGGGAGCAGAGATTAGGTTAGAGTCATAGCTGCTGTTGTGCAGAGTCTAGTTTATTATTAACATGGCAGCCACCAACAAGGGTTCCCATGGATTCTTTTAGGTACAGCTAGCTAGAGAAGTCTGGAAGTGGGTATTGCTGAACCCAGATATGCAGCTTCCTGGAACCTCTCAACCCTGCCTAGTGCCCTTGGGGACAAGCTGGATAGGTACCTGGGTAATAATAATAATAAACTTTATTTTTATCCCGCCCTTCTCCCCAAAGGGACCCAGGGCGGACCCAAAGGGACCTCAGGTACCTGAGGGAGAACATGGTGACTCAGAGCATTACTCAATGGGGGTTGCACTGGGGCACTGTAAGAAATTACTGTTCTGCCCCATGTGGTAATGCTGCAGTTCTGAAAGGTTTTAGAACTAAGAGTTCTGAAGAGTTAGCGTATCTGGCACTTGCCCAGAAAGAGCAGACAGTCACTGCTATCAGCTGTTGGTTAAGCAGCAGGAAGGGATGGTTAAGCAACACAGTCTATAAGACGCACAGGCATTTGTCAATACTGAATGGATGGTAGAGGCATGAAACAGATGAACAGAATCCATGTGTTGCAGCATGGGTTTTCGTCCCCTTCTTTGCTTACCTGTGTGGGATGCATTGTCCTTGCTCCTTCTGTTGGGGTGGTGGAGTGGAACTTCAACTCGGACATTTACACACGAAGGCAGGACTTTGTATATCACCCTGCTACCCTTACAACATCAACAGCAAGATACTAACTTTTATTGTAGATACTGTGTCCCAGGAGGACACCACACACAAAATGTCCTTTCTCCATAGTTCCTGTCACCACAGTTCCTCTGTACATGTAACCTACAGTGTAAGTATGCAGTACATGAGAGATTTGACCCATGCCACCTACCCTATCTTCTCCCTAGTTAGGGTATTAGCACTGGGGTTGGTGTGCTGTGATTGGCTGCAGATTGTGGTCTGTATATTAAGCACCACTGTAAGAAAGTGGGTGGGCAGGAATATTCTGGAGTTTTTTTTACCTCCCCAGGGAAAAATGGTTTTCTACAGGTTTGTGAGTTCTTGTGCCAGCTCTGACATATATCATTCTGCCAATGTTTGGGGCATGTCCATCATCTGAAGGGGGTTTAGGATATGCCGTATGTCAGCTCCTCCCCATTCTGTCCATGCCAGCTGTAGTTGTACTGCCAGTGAAAGTACATTGGTGTAGCATTGCCCTTGCACCTGTGGTACATCTGCTGGCAGAACTGAGGCTAAAAGTTGCGGTAGTTGCAGTAGCCTCTGATGGCATATGCCATATCCTATGGTTATAATCTTGTAACACAAAGATCTAAATCCCACTGAACTTCCATTCTGTACACAGCACCTAGGCTACAATCCTGAACACACTTATTAAGCAAGGACTTACTTCCAAGTAAACACATATAGTAGTGTATGAGGGAACATTAAACTCTTTAATAGTGGAACTTGCTTCTGGAGTAAACATGTATAGGATTGTGCTGAATGTGGTTTCATAGCACCTGCAAAACAGATCCTACTATTGCCACTACATTTTTTTTCTTTTTTAATGGGATAATTTCAAATATCACAAAGTCCTGACAAGACACCCCCCCCCCCCACACACACACACAGAAAGTTGGCAGTGCAGTGGGAGGACTCCTGTACAATCAACAGCTGCAGGACAGGATGAAATGTAGCAGGCGAGGTTTTCACAGTCTCTGCATCTGCTGAGATGAGGGAACTAAGTAACTGGACTTATTTTTGCTTGCGGTGCAGCTCTTAACCCTTTCAGACTGAAGAGTGCTTAACCCATTTCTGCCCAGCCCAAAAGCGTACACATTTGATGCCTGTTGTGTATATGCAACGTTGCACAGAAATGGCTTACAGGCACGAAAGGGGGGGGGGTTTGAAGTGAAAGTTGGTAATTCTACAAATTCTATGGGGACATTTTTCTCCCCCCTGGATTAAAGACAAGAGGTTGCAGTCTTTCCTGGGAGTAAGCCCCATTGACTATAGTGGGACTGACTACTGAGTAGACAGGCATAGGGTTGGGCTCTGAGACTGCAGTCCTAGCCACACTTTCCCGGGAATAAGCCCCATTGACTACAATGGGACTTACTTCTGAGTAGACATGCGCAGGACTGGGGTCTGACAGTGCAATTGCTTACTCAGCAGCAAAGCCACATTTTTCAAAAGGGAAACGTGCCTGGGGCTGCAGCCTGAGCTCTCCCCAGAGCCAAGACCGCCTCCCTACAGCGAGAGAGACGTGAGCAAGCGGCGCTGGCGAGGCAGGCCCAGTAGGGACTGCCGCCTAGGCAGGGAATTCCACACGTGCGAGGGAGGGGAACCTCCCAGACGAGGCGCTGCACTGGATACTTCCTTCTTTCTTCCGGGTTTTAGCCCTCGCGCATGCGCACGGCCTTATCGGCCTCACCCCGGACCAGATCTCTTTGGACGGTACCATTCCCAAACATTCGGGGGGGCTATTTTTATTTCTCCTCGTGCTATTCCGGCGCTCGTTTGCCGTGAACGGTTTAATCTCTGGCCCAGGGACCGTCTCGCTCCTCACGGGAACGGCTCGTTGGGGGCCTCGGTCTCCTCTTCCACCCTCCGCGGTTCCCCCCTTCCTGGACGGTGGTACGGCCCGCTCCCGGTTGATCCTGCGGCCGGGCGAGACCACCCGACTCGCCCGGGGGGAGGAGCCGAGGGCATTGTTGGGTCAGGGGTGCGCGCTGCCCGCGGGGTGGGGTGTCGCGGCCCGTCACAGCCCCCTCGGCAGTCGCCGCCCGCCGCTCAGTGTCACCTCAAGCACCGAAGGGCGCGGCTGCCTCCCTTTCCGCCGCCGCCTCTGCCTCTTCCTTCTCACCCGCCCACCCCGCCGCCCCGGAGTGGTAGCGCCCGACTCCAGCTGACCGGCCTGGAATCCCGGCTTCGAGCCCCGGCCCGGACCCTCGCCTAGAGCCGCCCCCGGCCCGGCCCGGCCCGAGACCTGCGCCGCCATGGGAGACGCCGGCAGCGAGCGCAGCAAGGCCCCGAGCCTGCCGCCCCGCTGCCCCTGCGGGTTCTGGGGGTGAGTACGTGGTCGGCAGGGGAAGGGAAGGGGCCGCGGCCAGGCCCGCCTCGCCTCCGCGCGCCTGGGGGTGGGGCTGCCGGGCTGGGCTGCCCCTGTCCCGGTGGGGGCCGGTGGGGAAGGAGGCCTCGGCCTGGCCTAGCCTGGCGGCGCAGAAGGGAAAGGAGGCGAGCGGGCGAGAAGGGCTGAAGGCAACTGCCTCCCTCCCTCAAAGCTTGGGCGCCCCTCGCTCCCCCCCCCCACGGAGGGCGGCCCTTCTCCTCCCTCCGCTGTCAGGGGGCCTCTTCCCGGGGCTTGTGACCCTGCCAGCTGCATCACAGTGGTGGGGAAGCAAGGGCTGGAGGGCCTGGTCGCTCCTCTTGAAGCCCCCCCCTTCAAGGGGGGGGTGGCTAGGAAAAACCTCAGGGTGTTTCATTCTCTTGCCCCTTATATACACACACACATATCTGTATCTAAAGGATAGATGGATCTGTATATACGTTTATGTCTGTGGTATACATCTGTATACGTGTATGTATACACACATATATCTAGATATCTATATCTAAAGGGCAAGAGCATTAAACACTCTGTCATATGTATGTCTTTTCACATCCCTTCTCACTCTTTTTCAGTGATTCAGGCTGCAATCCTGTCCACACTCACCTGGGCGTAAGCCCCATTGACTATAATGGGACTTACTTCTGAGTAGACAGGCATAGGATTGTGCTCTCAGTCTCCTGCTGCCCTTCTCCCCCCCCCCCCCCCCCACAATCTAGCATGTCTGCAGGGTAATTCTCAGACACTGCCTGTGTCAGGTCTCTCTCTCTCTCTCTCTCTCTCTCTCTCTCTGGTCTCTAGGCATGACATCCTTGTGCGGTATTCATCATTGTAACATAGGAGCTGCAGAGAACTTTCCAAAAGGGAGTGGACTTCAAAGACTTTTTGTTCCCTCACCTTTTTCTCATAGTTGCCCACACACCTTGTATAGTCAGTGAAAATATTTGTTTTAGTTTTGTAGCTCTCTACAGAGTAGTAATAGAGGCATAAATGTGGTGGTGGTGGCACTGGTACAGAGGGAGTCTTGGGTACTACTTTGGGGGGTTAAAAGCAAAGTTATAAATGTGCCTGTAACTAACAGGTAGGCAACTGCTATCTAAAGGTTATTCCTTTCATTAAAAATAGGTGTTAATATCTGTGGTGAAGCTGCTCATTTTGAAAGGTTTTTAAAATATGATTTATTTGGAGATTGGAATAGAATCTTGGTTGAAATTTGAATGACTTTTTTCAGGAGTTACCTAGTGGAAGTATCCCTGAAAGGGAGAAAATAGGACAAGAGACTTACGTATCCTAGTAATATGGCCTTCGAGCGCCCTTCATTGTATAGGTTGGCTGAAATCTCAGTGTTTGTGGGCTACAACATGTGTGTTGTGTGCAAAAAATTTCAGGTAGGGCTTGGGAACGCTGAATCCTGGCGTGCTGCTCCCTATCGGTGTAGGCTAGGGGTGTCAAACTCATTTCATACAGCGGGCCGAATAGCATTCATGATGCCTGCTGAGGGCCAGAGGTGTTTTCATTAGGCAGGAATTGATGTCATTAAATAGGTCACAACCAAAAATAAGAACTTTTTTCTCCCTTAAACTCATTAGCTGCAAATGGCAGAAGAGAAAATATGAAAATCTTGAACTTATTGCAAGATATGGCAGAGCTAAATTTTCAAGTGGAGTGTTCTGCCCTTTCAGCAGTAACACCTTGGCATTGCTCAGCAGCTGAGACACTGAGGGCCAGATTTAAAGCTTCCACAGGCTGCATCTGGCCTTTGGGCCTTATGTTTGACACCCCTGGTGTAGACAATACTGAGTTGGATGGACCAGTTGCCTTACTTGGTAAAAGACAGTGTTCAGTGTCCAGTGTTCCTGTCAAGTGGTAATGTACATAAAGTTCCATGTGTGGAAATTGACACGCAGATAAACATTGGTATCTTGGAAATCTGAATATCAGTTTTTTCAAATAAATGGCTGTATTTGAGTGGACTTTATAACAGTTCTACTTGAAACATATTGACAAAGATAACACAGGCCTACAAAACTGAGGGTCAGAAAAGTTTTTCCCAAACTTTATGGTGGTTTGATATGAATTTGGGGTGCTGATTTCAAAAATGGCATCCGTTTTGCCCTATCATGCCTAGTTTTGGAGATATAGTATAGCCTTATTAGTGAATGGTTCAAGCAGCTTCCTCATGAGCAGCACCCCAAATATACCCAGGAATTGGTGTTAATGTTTAAGGAGGCAAAATGTGTGTTGGCCTGTGTAATGAAAGACTATGCACTTCATCTCAGTATTTGAATATCATTGATCTTTGTGGGCTCAGTGACCTTGCTGTAAATAGCCATTCAGTTGGTCATCTGTAACAATTTCCATCATAGAAAAGATTTACTGTCTGAAGGAACTCATTGGTAGAAGGCATTAAAGAAAGGGTATCTGTGGGAGGCATGTTAGGATATTTTGTGAATGTGTAACCTGAGGTAATATGGTGCCTCAGACTTGACACCTCCTTAAGTGGCTGTTTTCTTTTAAGGGGGGGGCTATAGAATATCAGCATCTAATAACTAGATTATAGTGGGTTCTCAGCAGCTGTTTGTTCATCTTGACGAGTTAAATTTCACTACTCTTTATAAACAAAATTCCATAACTTAGGCCAGTTTTGGTGCTTGATCCCTGTAAAACTAAAGGTGTGTGTGTTTCTTTAAATATGTAGTTCTGCATTGTGTATTTAGTGTCTTGTTTTGTGCCATTCTTGAAGATATGAGGATCAGAATTTCAGCCATATTTTCTGCACCTCCCTTTTTTTTGTTACTACTTACCTCACCTAGGGTAAAGATTTTGATTACCCTGCTCTTTGATCTGATTTTAAGCTTATTTCAGTTTGCATAAAGTATGTAACTGTCCCAGACTGGACACTCGAAAAGACTACACCAATTCATAAAGTGAAAACTATAAATTGTGTATAAACTTTTTAATGTGTGTGGTGTTAGGCTGTTCTTGCATATTTCATGTTAAAGTGCCTCTTCATCTGTTGATGAACTGGGTATTCTACCAGAAAGATGAGCTGGATATTCTACCCAAAAAAATTCCTCCATTTGGGATATCAGGTTTTTGGGGTAGTAATGTGGCCTAACTAGCAATAAGGAAAAGAAAACCAAACAACAGGCAACAGTAGTATCATTTTATATGGTTATCTTTTAAAAATATCAGGTAGTTTTCAGCAGTATTTATTTCATGTACAGTCATGCGTTGCTTAGTGACAGGGATGCAAACCGGCATCCCTGTCACCAAGCAAGGCTTGACCTTATGCAAAACCTCTGAAGGTGAGGGGAGCTGTGCTCCCCTCACCTCTGGAGGCTTTTCTAAGCTTCGCAGAGGCTGCGCACATCCACACACTGCTTCTGTGAGGCTCAGACTGCCCATTACAGGTGAAAACATGCCACTTACAGTTTCCCAGAGGTGAGGGGAGTGCGGCTTCTCTCAAACAGGGACTAGCGGTGGCTGTCACATATGTGGGCTGTCATTGCTCGGAACTTCGCTAAGCAACGCTCACCTATATTTTGATTTACCCTTGAACTCTTCTCATAAGATAGCTAACAATGCAATGAAAACATCAAAAATAGAAATGTATAATAAAATAAGATTATTTATTTGTTTATTTTGGTCTGAGAGTTTTTTTCTCCCACTTCAGTATTTTATTCAAGTTCCAGCAAAATCTTGTACCATCTCTTGAATCACTAATAAGCACAGGCCCTGATTCAAAGATGTATTGTGGATAATTATGCACATAGGTGGAGATTTCTTGGAAATGTCCATGCAATAATGTGCAGAGCTGAAAAGATATGCTACATTTTAAAAGGTGTTTTGTTAATCAGCATTGGAAACTTCAAAGAAACCCCCAGTTGTCTATGCATGTCTATGTGTGTGCCTTACAGGTTGATTGCATTGCAGCTACATTCCTGCATCTGGTTATTAATAGCAATGTTGAATGGCGATACCCTTGTAGAACTCCAGTTGGTGATTCCTTCTTCAGTATTCATAAGGAGTAACATTCCTTTTGGGTTTTCACTAATTTCTATATAACTACCTTATTGTAGTTTTGTGTCTGCCATTGTTCCCAGCTATTTTATGAGGCTTGTGTAGGATCTGAGTCTTGCTGATATAGTCTTGTGCTGCATTCCATATATCCCTTCACCAGCCTTATGTTCTTGGTAGTTGTTCTCAGAACAACTCTCTTAACTGGGCAGAGTAACTATTCTAATTGCCAAGTATAGTGACCCTCCCAGAAGCTGTCAGCTGATATGTCTGTCTGTCTGTCTTTTTAAAGGTTGTAAGCTCCCTTGGGAAGTTATCTTTTCCTTCACTTTGTTAAACCACTTTGAGAGCTTTGTTGAACAGCAATGTTCTGTATTAATATTCTTAATGCTAGGTCAGGCATTTTTTTCAGACAGGTGCTTGTTGAAAATAGCTGTGTGTTTTGCTTATATGTTTCCAGTTTTGGTGGTTCTTGAATGACTACCGAGTTTTAAGATCTAGGTGGCTGACTCCTTTCTTAAAGTGTAACTTACCAATATCGTAGTTCAAAGTGACCTAACAACTACTTTGACCACACTTCCTTCTTGAATCCTTATTGCCTTATTTAATTCATCTTTGTTTGTCTTTTTAAGCTTGCTAATTTTTTGTTCATAGTTTTATCCTCAATAAAGAAAACAGAGGTAAACAGCAATAATGGTTCATCCTTTGATCAAGGAGTGACTGTATGGTTTTCTTCTTTTAGCCAAATTGCTAGTCATTTGCCCCTTTTGTTGACTGAAAACTGAACTGTATCATATGCTGTTGGTCAAGCATCAAGAGATCATGCACCTGTTCTCTGTGCAGTTTTGTTTGAAAATATTCAAAGTGACTTCTGTTTATCTGGAGTATCTTTCAAGACACATGCTGAAGGGAAGAACACTTTTTAACAGGGGTGGAACTACCTAGTGAATCCAGATATCTTTAATAGCTAAAGTCTTGAATATTGAAATGGAGAAGCTGACTTGTTTTTATGTTTCTGAGAATTTAAGACAAATCACAAGCTCCCTTGGCAGTTTAATTGCAAGTCCCATGTCTGTTTTCCAGCCAAGTCAAACCCCAGAATAGCATAGATCGAGCTACATAAACATGCTTTTCTTGTGGTACATGGCATTGCAGCCAGCGTTTTGTGACTAGAAGCCTTGTCAGGGCAGTATCTGAGATCCAAAATTTTGGATCATTCTGAAGTCTGTACAGAAAAAAGACCTTTTTATTGAAATAGTTGTCCATAAGAATACCAACTGTAACACATATTGAGACAACTAGAGCAAGTACATCTAAAACATAGCCAGGTTTGTAACTGAATTCTTTTCACAGTTCTTATTTCTCTATCTGTACATATGCCTGCATGCTTATGTGCCTTTTCACCACTTCTTATCTGCAGTGGACATTTTTCTTAAGCCTAAGTTGTATATATTAAGGGTGCTTTGGGAAATGCCCCCATACTAATGTGTCGGGAGTGAATGTGATGCAGGTTTTAAGAACTTATTAACTGCAAAGTTCTTAAAGAACTGGGTTGTAAGTTTTTGATATTTGCATTCAGGATTTTCTGTTTTGGAGTCTTCTAACAAGTTCTTTTCCAAGTAATTACAGTAATGCAGTATGCTTTGATTTAACTTCCTGAATTGCATTTTTCTTTCATGAACCAAACAGTTTCCTTGGCCTTGGATATGAAAAGACTGTTGTTGCCTATGATGATGCAACTGAAATACTCATGTTTGGGACTAATATTTGCTAAAAGTTGGTTTAGTAACACAGTGACATTTTAAGGGAAATGCCCAAAGGCACATGCAAAAGTAAATAGGTCTTGAATGTGAAAATATTTACTCTTAACCTTTGCACTGAAATGTGTTCTTGGAGTGTTTTAATTGCATCAGACCTTAAAGTTCCTGCAATGTGATATGTGAAGTTGCAGTGAGTTCTGACTTTCTGCTTCAGAATGGCTTTAAAATAACATTTGAAGAACGAATTAGTTTGTTGCATTTAACAGTTGAAATTTTGATTTTTTTCCCCCCCTGGGATGTAATCATTCTGGCAACTGAAGTGCTAGTAAAGTTGTAACATGACAGAAGATGACAGGAAGAACAGAGAACAATATTTCTGCTATTATACATGGCGGCTCATTTCTTTTGACTGCCCAGTGTAGAGGAGCCGGCTGGTAGGCCTGAAAGAACCTCTAGCGTGGGGAGTATGGGATTAGAGCATTGTTTGCCAAACTTTTTAGAGGACCTAGAAGTTTCTGTCTGATGTTCAAATGCCAAACTATATTCGTTGTATTAGTGATTGGGCAGCAATCCCCCACCCCCCAAGTAGCAGCTTATATTGAATTTCAGTATTTCTGGATATAACATGCTCCTCCTTCATGTACAGTACTGTTCCAGGAAGCAAGGTAGCAGAACCTCAGGCTTTGTTTTGTGAATGAGCAGTCAGGATATTGGTGCTGGAACCAAAATTCAGTTTCACCAAGCCCAAGTATTAGCTGACCAGATAAACTGGTAATTCCTTGACAAAAAAAATAATCTGCCATTTATTGAGGGTCATTTACTAGTTGTTAGATAAAAATGAAACAAGTATTTGTTCTTTGTAAAGATCATAGTTTAGGGCAGGGGTCAGCAAACTCTGCCAGTTTAGGGGCATTGCAACAATTGCCAAGCTTCTGGATTGCCTAGCTCTGCACTGTGTGGAGCTTGGCTTGGGAACCCAGGCCCCTCACCTGATTTGCTGCACATTGGTGTTCCGGTGTGACTGTGGAGTCTGTGCACCAGAGTCCTGCCTCCAGTGTTTGAGTCCCAGTACCACCACCACCTCCTAAGTAAGAGTGCAATCTTACCTAGGCAAGAGTGCAATCTTACCTAGGTTCAGGGGTTGCTGACCCCTGGTTCAGGAGGTCCACATATTTTGGTTGACTTCAGTAGTGAAGACTGTCCCTTGAGGAAGAGGCAAGATCTTGTCTGTGACTTTATGTTGGAGTTTGGGAAGATCCTGAGGAATAATATTATCTCTAGGCATTAGCTAGGATCCAAAGTTTAAGAAAGAGATGTTGGTTGTCCCCACAGTATCCCTTGTCTGTACTCATTTCCCCTTAGGTGCTTATAGGTGATACGCTTATTCAGCAGCATATAGTTCCATACTTTATGCCAGGGATCTCCAAACCTTTTGACCAGAGGGCCGCATCAGATATCTGGCATGGTTTTGAGGGCCGGAAAAAATTTTTAATATAAAATTTAAATAAATAAATTAGAGATGGAACTTAGATGAGTGAATAAATGAATGAATGGGCTCATTCATTCAACTTCTCTGGCCCTCAAGGCACCCTCCAGACACAATCATAGCACAATTCTGGTCATATTCAGTTGAGTGGGCCAGAGGCTTTCAGGGGACAAGAGGTTGGCCGCGGGCCGGATAGAGGCTTGCCACGGGCAGCATCTGGCCCCCGGGCCAGGGTTCAGAGACTCCTGCTTTATGGGAATTGGGTTGGGATATTATATTGGGCTCAGGTTTTTTTGGCAAATATCTCATGGGTGAGTAGTTGCCAAACTTGTGGGTTGCAACCTACCAGGTAAACCGGAAGCAGGGCGTTCCTCCTTAAGGGGAGTGGCTCAGTGGCAGCAACAACAATGCAGTGATTGCGGTGCTGCTGCTTCCAAGCGACTTTTTAACTTACCCCGGGGGGGGGGCACTGGCCTCCTGCAGGGTCCTGGAGGCTCACAGCCCCCTCAGATCTCCTCTGTGACTGCTGTAAACAGCCCTTCTCTCCGATCTAAAGCTACTTCCTGTTTTCACGCTAGAAAACAGCTGGTGCTGCTGCAGTAGCAGAAGTTCTGTTGCCACTGTTGTCCTGCCCTGTAAGGGGGCAGTGACAGGGCTTCCCTGGCTGGGTTGTCATGATGTCCCAGTTTGATACTCTCTGTACTAGTGCTTAACTTCTGCATAAAACAAATGCTAGTTGGTTGCCTGGGATTGATCTTGTAGCTTGATCTGGAATTTTCAGACTATCTTTTGTCTGTTCAAAAGGCTGAATATGGGGCTTACTGAAACTGAGTTACTACGTATAAGAGTAAGATCTCTAACTTCAGCAATTACATGGGTATTAGCATAACTCAGAATACATTTGGAGTACAAAGAAATAATTCTCAGTGGCATTGTTGTGCTTGCAGCTAGAAAAATAAGACAGATATACTAGCCTAAAACAAATTAATTATTCCTTTTGATATAATGGCTACCTGTAGGAAGATGAGTAGAAATGTATCTTGATTCGTTTCATATTCCTAGCAACTCCAAGGTCTGCTGTTTCTAGTTAGCAAATGGAGAAGAAACTAGCACAGGTTCTTTAGAATGCTGTTGTATTTTTAGTCTTTCAGCAGTACATCATGTGCATGATGACACATTTTGTCTCGGATGTGTTGTTAAAATCTTGGGTGAGATAACCTGGAGTTTCCTATTTAGTCCAGATTTTCTAGTTGATACGTTGCTGCTGCTCAGAATAGAACTTTAAGCAGTATGTTTAATCTTTGAGCAGAGAAGAAAAAGAATGCAAGCCTAGGCATTTGTACTCAGAAGTAAGTTCTGATATATTCAATGGGACTACTCCCACGAAAGTATGTATAGGATTACAGCAGTGGTTTTCAAACTCTCATGGAAAGTTTGAGCCACTGTAAGTGCTTGTGGGGGCGGGGGGAAGGCAGCGATGGGATCCCCAGGATCGCACCGCTCAGGGGGCTGCAGGGGCTTGGATGCACTTACCCAAGCCTCCTGCAGCCCCCCTGGGGTGTGGGGAGCCCAGCGCGACCTTCTGCAGGGCTCCCTGCAGCTGTGAAAGTAAAAGTGGAGCACTCGCGCCCTGCCTCCGCTAAAGCGGAAGTGGAGCGTGATCACTCCGCTTTCACTTTCACAGCTGCGGGGAGCCCTGCAGAAGGTCGCACTGGGCTCCCCGCACCCTGGGGGGGGCTGCAGGATGTTTGGGTAAGTGCACCCAAGCCCCTGCAGCCCCCTGAGCGGTGCGATCCTGGGGATTGTGCTGCTGCCTCTTCCCTGCCTCCAGGCTGCCCCCGCCCCTTAAGGGGGCAGAGGCCAGAGCCCACTGGCTGGTGCGTCACGACACCCCAGTCTGAAAAGCCCTGGATTACAGCCTAAGTTTCATTGTTTGACATTGCATTGATACGTTTATGCCAGTTTATTACTGAGACATTCCTGTTTTCTAAACAACACTTTAAAAAAATCTGTCAGAAACATTTTGGATGGCCATCTGGGACTGCAGCTGTTGCTTCCCTGAAGTTCTAGGCAATTGTTTTTTTTTTTCTTAGTCTCAAATCTATCTTCTTCTGTCCTTGCAAAATTAAAGATATTTTGCCCTTTTGGGGAAACCAAATCTAAAGGCAGTAGAATTGGTGGTCTTTTTAAAATAGAAATGTCTTCCCCCCCCCCCCCCGGGGCTAAATGGTAGGAAAAATTCTAACACCTAAAATATTTTTAATTCTGACACTGAGGATAATCCAGTGAGAGAGAAATGCCCAAACTATTGAATTGTTCTGAAAAATGGATTCTTGATGACACACCAGCAGTAGGTAGAATATATCTAAGCACAAGTTCCAGTATTCTGTGTTCATTATCTGCATGCCATGTTTGTGTGTGCTTCACATTTCAGTTTAGCCGTTAAGGAGCAATTAAAGCTGTTATGTTTCAGGCTCTTCAGTATGAATATGGCAGGCAACTGTTTGTTTTTCAGTAGTTTTTGGTGTTAGGCTTCATGCTGCTTTTGCTGCTTCTTTAATAAGTTTGGGCCAATCTAAGGAGTAACCAGCAAAAACACAAATATAGGTTAAATTTGCTGCTCTTTGGATAGTGCATGTATGAGGGGCTTCTGGTGGATATGTGTGCTTCTTCCACTCATGCCAATGATGGGTGTGCTAGTTCTGCTCACTTTTATCTGTGGTGATGAGAGCTGAATGTGAGGCACGTTTCTCCCTTAGATTGGACATTACGGGGCGGCAGTTGCAGGTGGCGGTTTGTGTTCAGCAGAGTGCATGGAGGGAGGGTGTGGGGCTAATGTGTTCATAGAAAGCCCCTCATGTTTGCTCTCCAGTGGGTAGTGAACACCTAAACAGGGCTTTAGTCTCTCTTAGTGGTCTTGTAGTCAAATGTATACTTGGGCAGTGTGATTATAAATATCACTATCAGTTCTTACATTAGCTTTGTATGAATTAGTGTAAAGCTATTCTATCTTCAGTTTCAATATTTGTGTTTATTCAACCTTCCCATTGTCACAATAGTGCTATTCTAGGTGCCTCTTCTCATCTGGGAATATCAGCAGTTATAGATCGGAGTGCAACCTCTAGTTCACTGCTCTGTCTACCGCTGGTCAATGTTGATTATGAGGGGCATCTCTTCCCAGCCTCAACTTGAATGATTGTTTCAGTTCATCTGAGAGAGTTTTTCTTGTGACAGGGGACTGTGTATCTTACAAAGCTGACTTAGCCTAATGATCACACGCTAGCATCATAGATGTCCCAATGAAACTTCTTTCTCTATCTTCTTGAATGCTGGACTGAAGACTTACAATTTCACCACCTTTCATTACCTTATACTTGGAATGTGATATTTTCTCTTGGTTGATCCTGATAAAAATTCATCTTCTTGAATAACAAACTTCAGAGTTTCTTTAAAAAGATTACTTACAACATTATAGTTTCATAATTCTGGTAATGAGTGTTTTAAAGCAGGGTTCAGTTTGATGAAAATTGCTACATCTGTTGAGAAAGTGTAGATGGAGTAGATTCTCACTTGCTGTTAACTCTTACACCTGCTTTATGGGGAATCAAGGAAAGGGTTTCTTTCATTTGTTAAGCAGACCCACAAAATGATCTGTTCAGCCCAACGTTCTCTCTTTTTGCTGGAAGGAGTTTAATTTTTAATCAATGTCTGCTCATTTGACAACCAAGTTGAATAGTACTATATTTATGTCCATTGAACATTTTTGTAATATAAGATTGTAACTGGTTTTTTTATTGGCAACATTTGAATGTTGGGACATTCTGTTCAAAGCACAATAAACCAACGTTTCAACTACTTAAGCAAGAAGTAAAGTTTCTATAGAAGCACCACTCCAAATTGATGCAACCTTTGTGTGAACATATCTGTACTGAAACTGTTAAGGTTTCACTAAGAAATGGCTCTAACTTTATAAACTTCCATAAGAATTGCAACACTGCATGAAGTGCACTCTTGACATGGTTAAATGGTAATTTAGATAACAACAACCTATTCCTATGCAGCTGAATTAAAACAAAAATTTATGAGCAAAGGAACTGCAGACATAATATTTAATTGTGGTAGGGGCAGCTGTTCATCTTCATTTTTCTTTTGAAAGGGAATCTGTTTAACATCTTCATGAGACAAATGTGGGAGTAAATATTAGTAGTCCTATCTCATCACTTCATTTAGTAAAGGACAAGATCTTTTCTTTTGGATTGTGACTTTTGCCTGTTTTAGCTTGTTATGTAGGGGTGCAGAAAATCCACATCTTCCAGAGTTCCTGCCTACACAATTACTATGTTTAAAGGAACATGAGTCTGGTCTCTTTGCCTTTAGTCATCCTACTACTAGTTACCAAAAGAAAGATTTGAAGAGAGCACTCAACCATGATAACAATAAAGGTAGCTAATAGACTGTCTTACTCTAATCTCCCTAAAGCACTTTGCTAAAATATTGCAATAGCTCCCTGTTTTCTTGGACATGTTACACTAATTTGTCTGCGAGTTCTCTGCATCCACTTTCTCTTTGTTTATTTCTATCGGAAGGAATGTTCGCTTCTCTGACCAGTTGAAAGTACCTTCTGAGCAGTATGCGATCGAGCTACTGTAGCTTAAGATTTAATGTTTGTGCCAGATGTGATTGTTGTGTTCATGGCTACAAGTATGCCTTCAGAACAAACATTGAGAAAAACATAGAAAGGAATATTCATTGAAGCTTTAGTTGAGTTGCAGTCAGGGCTGTGGAGTGGAACATGACCTCTGACCCCACCCAAAATTGCTCCTGACTTTGACTCCAATTCCACAGGGCTGTGGAGTCAGAGGCAATTTTGGGTGGAGTCAGAGGTTTTGTATACAAACTCCACAGCCCTGCAATCTAAGGTTATCATCCGGTCCTCAATGGTATGCCAATTACACCAGACTCTGACTCCACAGTCCTGGTTGCAATATTGTCTGGCTTCAGTCCCAAAATAGGTACAAGCAGCTCTTTATTTGTGTGGGGCTTACATTCCCAGAAAATGGTGTGTATCTCAAACGGGTAAATAAAAACTGCTTTTCCATAAGAATAATGGAATTAATATGGGTTAGAAAAAAAGTCAGCAAGCGACTTGTAATGAGTGGCTGTTATGGAGGGAAGCTAATGGGAATGGGACAGCAAGACTATCGATGGCTCAAATAGTTTTTGTATCATGGTGTTTTTTGGGAAGCAGGATAACAGTATCTTTTGTGTGGCTTTCATATTTATCCCCTGTAAAATCTCTTGGTAACACTGCATAGCTGAGCACACACTTCTGCTCACTTTGGAGCTGTGTTTGGATCATCCTTGCCTAAGATAGCCAAAGCATTCCCTACTGGGTGCCTCTGTTAACTTAGCTGTCAGAGTTTGCATGACATCAACCTCCTCGCTGCTCTTCATTGTTTTTTTCTCTTCTCAAGCTTAAGGAATTCTTGGTGTGAAAGCTCTTCTTTGTGAGACTCTAATAAATTCTGCACATCTTCTAACTCGTCTTCTTCCTCAAGACTCACTTTCTTAGCCAGCTCTCAATGATCTTTCTGATAGTAGATGAGTTTCAACACTGAAATCTCCACATGGGCACGGCTTTCATCAAACCCCATTCATTTATGTATATCAGCCTTCCATGCCTCACTAACAAGCATGATAGAGTCTGTGGTGTTAAATGACTTCCAGAATTCTTTTAACAGTCATTATTTATTTAAAGAATTTATATCCTGCCTTTCTCCCACACACAACGCAACTTACAGATAAAACACCAGTGCAGATTATAAATTTAATAATAATATTAAAACATTGGAACATAAAAATAATTAGAAGAATAAAAAAGAACAGACCCTACTCAATCACAATGAGACTGTTAAAATTTCAGTTCATTAAAAGCACCAGCCCTAGATGTCAGCAATCAAATGCCTTCCTAAATAAAAGGTCTTGAAACGCTGTTGTAAAGTCTCCAAAGAGGAAACTGTTCTTAAATCCGGCAAAGGGGGGGGGGGATTCCACAAACAAGCCAGCACTGCTGAGAAGGCCCTATTTCTTACTGCCATCCCTCTCACCCCTGTAACTGGCAGGACCCCTTCTGGCCTTGGAGGTGGGGAGGATTGTATGGAAGGAGGTTCCCTCAGATAGCCTGGTCCTGAGCCATGAAGGGCTTTAAAAGTCAAAACTAGCACTTTGAATTGTGCCTAGAAATGAACAGGTAGCTACCAAAGCAGTGACCCAACTGAGTTGAACCGACAAACCCCAGCAACCTCACAGGCAGCCGCATTCTGCACTAATTTCAGTTTCTGGACAGTGTTCTTGGTCATTGGAATTGCTCCTTTGACTTTAATCCAAGGTGGTTCATGTAGACAGGCTTTCTGTAAACTCCCGAGGAGATTTTTACAATAAACAAAAAAGTTCTATCTTTTAAGAATAAACTACATTCCAGATGGATCTTTTCACTCTGGTAATCAATCTGGCCGTGTTGCCTCCCATACTGACAAACGGCTGCAACTGACTTTCTTGTCTCTCGCCCAAGAGCAGTCCAGCTCAGCTTGTCAGCCTCTTACTGTTCATGGAAGCTTTCAGTGATCTTGGTGACCGTCAGATGTTATCTTTGGGCTTTGTGGTGGCTCTACACTCTAGACCAGGCGTATCCAAACTTTTTGGCAAGAGGGCAATATCATCTCTCTGACACAGTGTTGGGGACCAAGAAAAACATAATTAATTTACATTTAAAATTTGAATAAATTTACATAAATGAATATATAAGAGATGGAACATATGAAAGAATGAATGCCTCATGATAGCTCAAGTTCTATAAAAGACCTTGCGCAAAGCAAGGCCAGCCTTTTCTTTGCTGCCACTGCTGATTCACTGATGTGAAATAGCAACACACGGAGGGAACCCTCGGCCTGCAGCTTGCACGAGAGGTCAAAAAGTCAGCCCTCAAACTGAGAGTACTTATGTTGGGCCAACACAGGTTCCAGCAAGTCTCCAGAGGGCCAGATGCTCAATGGAAACTGGGGGCTCCCCTTGGGCCGGATTGGGGGTCCCCGAGGGCCGCAAATGGCCCCCGGGCTGCTTTAGACCAGACCTTCTGCATGAGGTCTTAATTGACAGTCTCCCCTGTGCAATAATAGTGCAACTCATTATTGAACTTAGACATGAGACAGTCACAGGAAATATTTCCAGTAACTCCCCCCTTGGTGTTTGCAAAGAAATGAACTGGTAAAAAAATTTTTAATGTACCTTTTAAGAGCACAGGAGTTTGCAGAGTGATAGACAAGTACCTGTTTCAGCTTGCAGCATTAGACCCAAACAGTAAAGTGCAGCAGTTCTTAGAAACCTTGAAGCTGGGGTTCAATTTTATTCTCTCAAGAAATATATGTTGGTGTAGAGCTGTTTCATCCATTATAAAACTCTACTGTGCAGAGTAGCCTCTGTGATAACCTTCAGTGTCAACAAACTGCTCAGTAGCCACGGCATTCACAGATGCTGCCTACCTGCTCCTTTGATGTTGTGGTAACCATATCTTCACTGAAAGTTAGCGAACCAGCTGGAGCTTGCTATGAATGACTTCACGGGGCCTTCTTCCTCTTTTAAGCAGTTCTTCCATGATTGAGGAGGCTGTACCTTTAGTCAGGAATGTGGTGAATGGTATGTTGCACTGATTTTTGGCCTGTATATCCTCTATGCTCAGCATTCACTTCATGCATTTTATTATGGCACTTGTAGCATAAAAGGTGGTATTTGCACCTTTAGCTGTCCCTGATTGAGCACTTTTTAAAATCTTCTCTGCATTGTCCCAAATGGTCCAAACAGTTATTTCCTATAAGCCAAGCATGTGGCCAACATTCAAGAAACACTTCCCTCTGTGGATTCAGTTCCCTCTGTGGATCCCTCTGTGGATCATGTACAGCGTAGCATCCATTGTAATGGCTTTTCATTCTGCCTTCTCTCTAGGCTTCCCAGGCAAGACAGATGGAAGCTTTCCAGATAGGGTCTCATAGTGAAAACTTGTCAAATATTATACTTGCTGGCCAGACATGTGGAAGCACAGGAAGCTTAACTGGGCTATTTCAGAGACAAGCCCGTGCAAATTGCACTTCCAATTTTAATTTGTAAATCACACTATTTTGAAAATATGCAAATTAAGACCATGTAAATTGAGAGCTACCAGTATAGCATTATGAATATACAGTGAATTAATCTTGTCACTATATGTGCTTTCTCACACAGAGCATCTTACTGAAAGATCTCTAATGACGTGTATGTGTATTGTAAAGCATGCAACACTTATACGTCAGTGAAAATTCTCAAATGCTTTATGTTTGAAGCTGATAAAATGCTGTTTTGTTGGTAGGTATCAATATCATGTGGTCTGACTTGCAGGAGAATCAATTGTGTCTTTAAAACCTCACTCCTTTAACAAAAATCAATGTCTGATCGATAAAATGCATTTTTAGCTGGAGAAAGAGACTTCATCAGTTTGCCAGAGAAGATATTGATTTTTGTGTTACATGCAACAATTCTTTATTTTTAGATCTTGCTAATCTTGTTAGTATATGATGAGGAAATCGGATGTTTTATTTTTGTGATCAGAGAGGTCTTCATTATGCCATTCTTTTCAGAGAAAAGAGAAAAACCTGGCTGGATATAGTAAATTTTGAAACTTAAGAAATGTGAGCAATCCCCAAATTTTCCCACAATTGAGGAATATAACAAAATTGGTATTTACTGCTAACCTCTTTAAACCTAACCCTTTAAATCTGAAAAACAGACCACTTGCAACTCATACACACTGTATTTACTCCAGTAGGCTTTACATGCTAGTGAGAATTTATTTTGAGCTACAGGAATTGAGAAGTTGTAGTATTCATTCAGTCTTTTATTTCCTGCCTTTCTTTCCCAACAAAGGGCACTCAAGGTGGCTTACAAATAAAACAATACTAAACACACATGCTCGCTTGCACGCGCGCGCGTGCTCTTTCTCTCTATATTTAGAGAGAGAGGTGTGTGTGTATATGCATGTATATATATAAAGTGTGTTTGTGTGTGTGTGTGTATGTATATGTATATATATAAAATTAAAAACAATAGTAGTATCTTGTTGTATGAAAACATTTTGCTACTGGAATCTGTGTTTCTGAATTTTGACTTAAAACCACAATACTCAAAAAAGGTTGTAATCTAGGAAATGTATCAACATTGCTTTAAGGCAGTAGTTCTCGAACTTTTCCAGCTCGCCCCTCCCCTGATCCTTGTAGCCATTGGCCACAACTCCCAATTACAACACTTCACCTCAGCTACCCCCAAAATGGGGATGAAGGTGTTATAATTACACAAGAAACAAGGCTGCCAGCACTCTGAGGCTGCAATCCTAACTACACTTACTTGAGAGTAAGCCCATTGAACAAAATAGGACTTACTTCTGAGTAGATCTGGTTAGGATTGTGCCCTGAGTTTTTGTTAGCAGCACACCTGGAGGGTTTTGGAAAGGGAGGGGGGAAGTGATGAATTTGCTGGGGGAGGGGAAGACTTTGTTTTATGTGTATCTGCTAATTGCATACTGATGCAAACTGAGACCTAGGGACTGTTTGGCTGCAATCCTAATCCCACTTTCCTGGGAGTAAGTCCCATTGAACACAATAGGACTTACTTCTGAGTAGACCTAGCTAGGATTGTGCCTTTTGTCTTACAAAAGCAACCAACAGAGTACCCCCCCCCCCCAAGGAGTCAGGAGGGAAAAGGGCAATGGCTAAAAACGAATGGCGATTTTTATTTTTAATCAATTTTTTTGAGACAAAGCCATCAAGAGTGGCTTTTTTCTTTTTTGAAGGGGAAGAAAAAAGAGAAAGGTGAGGTCATGGTTAAGCTGACACAGACCCCAAGCCTATGTAGGTCTACTCAAAAGTAAGCCCCATTTGAGTCCTAGGAAAGTGTGGAAAGGATTGCAGCCACACACAGCAAGATTACAGCTCACCCCAAAGTAGATGGGGGCTGCTCACACACATACACCCAACATGCAGATGCCACCCCTGTTCCCCCCAGGCAAGATGGAGGTATGCAGGCTGGGGCATTTGGACACCCCCCCCACTAGGAGCAGGCTGGCTCCTTCCTTCCCCAGCAGAGGAAAGCGCTGCACTGCCTCTGTTTACTTTAAAACCTGCCAGGAGTGCACCCTGTGCTGATGAGATGCAGCACCCCTGCACTCTTCTCTCCTTCAGCTTTGACCAATCCCAGGATGCCCAGGGCGAGGGGCACACTGGGAAATGTAGTCCTTGGGGTGAGGTTGCACATGGAGAGAGCTCCATGATGAGATGTGGCACCTCTGCCTGCCTGCCTGCCCAGCCAGCCTTCTCTCCCACCTCCCCCCACCATGTTTCACACACCCTCCCAGCCTCATGCTGCCCCACCCACCTCGTTCACAGCTGCATAAAAGCAGCAAGTCAGCAGGCAGCACATGCAGCAGAGCAGCCTCTCACCCTGAGATTCCTGGAGATACCCCTGAAGGCTAGCCACACCTCACTAGGGAGTCGGGATGCACAGATTGAATATCTCAGCCTTAAGGTAATAAAAAAAACATGTTTATCTCTTGACCCCTGTTTTAAGATGGTACAAAATTTAGGGTGGGATGGGACATGATGATCTGGTAATGAGGTTAATCCATAGTAGGGCAAGTGTGTGGAGAATTCTGTTTTGTGGGATGTAATGCAATGGGCTCTCTGTATTCTTTCTAGCAGTATGATAGTAAGCCATTTCTGACTAGTAGAATGTGCATGTTTCCAAAATGTCTTGCTTTGAAGATGCCTGGGTGGTGCACTCTAGAAATGATGGTTCTATAGACAAGATTGTGAGTTACTTGATCTCATTGGGGTGTAATGAGGCTTAACATCAATAGAATGCTGCCTTTTGATTCCGTATAATCTCATTTGGCTTATTTATTCTTTTCACATTTACTATAAACTCCTTTTAAATTTTTTAACCCTTGATCACATCTGTCTTGCTGCATCCCTTCTTGCTCTGCTTGTTCTAGTTAAATTTTTATGAGCTTTTCTTTATTTACTGTTGTGACATGGAAAGTAGGAAATTTCCTTCTCCTGAACATGATTTCCGTGTATGTTTCTTTCTTTAAAAATTAGCCTTCGTTTTCTTAATGCTTTTTTCCTAACTGAACTTTTCTTGCTTCTCTCCCCCAGCTTAGTTCTATTAGCTTCCTATATCTTTTCTCTCATTTATCTTTTGTTTGTTATAGGTTTTAAGTTTGCAGATAGGTTCCATGCTTCATGGTTCTAGCACTTGGTACTTGATAACTATTAAAATATTGTTGCTTATTAAGTTGAAATAATGCAGTATATTGCAAGCCCAGTAAGCTTTAGCATAACAGTAGTTTTATCAAATAAGGTATCTTTGCTGATATATTAATGTGGTATAGGTATTGGCAACCTTCAGTCTCGAAAGACTATGGTATCGCGCTCTGAAAGGTGGTTTTGGCACAGCGTCTAGTGTGACTAAAAAGGCCAATCCGGGAGTGACAATCCCTTCCACACCGGGAGCAAGTGTAGTCTGTCCCTGGTCTGTCTCCCTGGCTATGGGCCTTCCTTCTTTGCCTCTTTGCCTCAGACTGTTGGCCAAGTGTCTCTTCAAACTGGGAAAGGCCATGCTGCACAGCCTGCCTCCAAGCAGGCCGCTCAGAGGCCAGGGTTTCCCACTTGTTGAGGTCCATTCCTAAGGCCTTCAGATCCCTCTTACAGATGTCCTTGTATCGCAGCTGTGGTCTACCTGTAGGGCGCTTTCCTCTCTTCAAGATTCTCCCCAAGATCAGATGTCCACCCAGGCTCCTCAGCATCATCAGATCCTTCCACAAGGACATGAAGGGCACTGTTGTCTTCAATGGCTCCACATCAGACCCCTTTGACAGCCGAAGTGGCGTGAAGCAGGGCTGTGTTCTAGCACCAACCTTGTTTGGGATTTTCTTCGCTGTCATGCTGAAGCAGGCCTTTGGAACTGCAACAGAAGGCATCTATCTCTGGACCAGATCAGACGGAAAGTTCTTCAACCTCTCCAGACTGAGAGCAAAGTCCAAAGTCCAGCTGAAATGTCTGCTTGACTTCCTCTTTGCCGACGATGCAGCTATCACTACCCACTCTGCCAAAGATCTCCAGCAGCTCATGGATCGTTTTAGCAAGGCCTGCCAAGATTTTGGACTGACGATCAGCTTAAAGAAAACACAGGTTCAGGATGTGGACTCACCTCCCTGCATTACAATATCTGCGCATGAACTGAAGGTTGTCTATGACTTTGTGTACCTTGGCTCAACGATCTCCGACACTCTTTCTCTCGATACTGAGCTAAACAAGCGCATCGGTAAAGCAGCTACCACGTTTTCCAGACTCACAAAGAGAGTCTGGTCCAACAAGAAGCTGACGGAACATACCAAGATCCAGGTCTACAGAGCTTGCGTCCTGAGTACACTTCTGTACTGCAGTGAGTCATGGACTCTCCGCTCACAACAGGAGAGGAAACTGAACGCTTTCCACATGCGCTGCCTCCGACGCATTCTCGGCATCACCTGGCAGGACAAAGTTCCTAACAACACAGTCCTGGAACGTGCCGGAATCCCTAGCACGTATGCACTGCTGAAACAGAGACACCTGCATTGGCTCGGTCATGTTGTGAGAATGGATGATGGGCGGATCCCAAAGGATCTCCTCTATGGAGAACTCGTGCAAGGAAAGCGCCCTACTCGTATTAATGTGGTATGCATGTCCTTTTTTTTAAAAGAGGAAGGTTCTGTTAAGTCATTATAGTGGGTGGTGAGCTCTAAACTTGAAGCGGCTCTACTCTAATTAGAAGGGCAGGACTTGACTAATATGCATAGTTAATAGTCCAAAGGGACAAGTATGAAATCCCACTAGTCATTTTCCTGTGGATCTGTATCTTAATGATGAGAGTACTTTAGATGAGATCACAGAAAGGAGTGCCAACTAAATGGTGACTACTTCCTGTCTTGCTCCAGTGATTTGCAAGGACTCCAGTCTTACAGGATTGAATCTTCTTAAAAGGAAGAGCAAGCACATTATTATACAATAAACCATTTTAATAGCAAAATGAGTAAAATAAGACATTGAGGAAGAGAATGGAACTTTAATTTCAAAATCATAAGTTAAGCCTAATGCATTTATTTAAGCTAATTGAATCTAATAGGCCAATCAAAGGACAAAATTGTTCTCATTCAGATAAATATTGTTTAAATCTCAGTTCTTGTTTTTTTGTGCTGTTTAGCTGTTCTCTGTAATACCAAAGTTCTTTATGTACTAAGTGCCTGAAACTGGAATGGATCAAGTCTGTCATTAATTCTGCTGCCGTTCTTTAAAGAGTAGAGTTGAGATGCATATGCATGTTGATCCATAGTTGCTTGACTTATCACCATGTACCAGTGGTTCCCAACCTTTAGGAGCCCACAGTCTACTGAGGCAAACATTAGAATTGTTGTGAACCACATGCAACCCCCTCCATCCCCACCACACAAAAAATACAGTTCAATTTGGTAGCCCACCAAAGAGCGCCTGGCGGGACAATGGAAATGCCAGCTGCAGGTCAATGGGGAAGCATTTTGCCGAGTGAGCATTCCTCCACAGTGTACTAGAAAGAGTAGAGAATGGACCCTCCCACAGCTGGCACGTCAGCAAGCGCTGGTTAACTAGAGAGGACATAGAATGAACTACTTACAGCCACAGCTGACACTTCAGTGATCCATTGGGGAGTGCTTGCTTGCAGAGACACTGGAAGTAATCAAAGGTGATCATCTTTTTTTCCCCCTGATACCTCATGGATCACTTCTCAGGGTTTGATAGCCCACCTATGGTCCCCGAACCACAGGTTGGGAACCACTGCTGTACGGGAAATGGACTATGAAGTTTCTTTTTGAAAGATTGAATGCAGTTGTACAAGCATGATAGAGTTTAATTGTGAGTCTTGGTAAAAGTTTTTTGAAAAGTGCTTTTAAAATGGGAGGCTGCCACGTTTTAATCGTCTCCTACTGAGCCTTGTTTTTGCATGGCCTAACCACTTTCCTCTGCCCATTTGGATGGCCAAAATGGTTTTCAAAACTTGTGATTTTGTCCCTTATTTGTTTACTTTTCTGTGAAATTTACTTTCAACTAAACAAGGGTGTTCAGGATTGTGCCACAGGAAGTGGTATTGACATCATGCCTAGATGCCTTTAAGAGGGGATTGGACCAATTTCTGGAGGAAAAGTCCATCATGGGTTACAAGTCATGATAGGTATGTGCAAGCTCCTGATTTTAGAAGTAGGCTACCTCAGAATGCCAGATGCAAGGGAAAGCATCAGGACGCAGGTTATGTCTTGTGTGCTCTCTGAAGCATTTGATAGGCTACTGTGAGATATAGGAAGCTGGACTAGATGGGCCTTTGGCCTGATCCAGCTGGGCTCTTCTTATGTTCTTATGCTGCAGCATACTTGCATATTCTGCAAATTTTGATATCTGAGCTCATATTTGAAATTTTCGTTACTGTGGGTTGAACACTTTTAACACATGTATTTCTGTGATAAACTGTGGAATTTGAGTGCATGATTAATTAAAAATGCATAAAACTGTTCTAGTTAAGCTGCTATTCTTCCCTTTAACTGTGGAAACTGGTATTTAGTAATGACAGCTTTTGATGAGCAATGTGATCTTCACAACTTGTCTTTAAGGTTTCTATGGCAACTCAGCAAAAACAAGCAATTGACACTAGAGAGGTGAATGTAGAATAAGTTAATGTTGCTCTGTGAACTAGAAACTTATGGGCAGAACTCTTATGTCATATTCAGACAGGTTTCTAATACATTTTTGTCATTGCTACCTGTGTGTTGTCAGATTGTGGCACGGCAAAATTGTAAATAAAACTTGAATAGGCCTTATTTGAAGGTTTCTGCACATGCGTGCCTTCTGTGTTTCTTTAAGAGATCTTCTGAATACACAGATGCTGGGAAGGTAACATTAGAAAAACTGAGGACATGTTCTCTGTTGATTTGGGGACCTGCCCTAGGATTTAACTGCAAAAATCTGGATGAAAATTCATGCCTTACAGTTGTATGGGAGCCTTAAAGTGCAATCCTATGCATGTCTACTCAGAAGCAAATCCCATTGAGTTTAATGGAACTATTAAACCTATTGCAGCATTAGGAATTATCCTATGTAAGCAATAGGAAACCTGAATGGGACAGAATTAGGCCACATAAAGGCTTGATTTGTCATCAGTGGGTGAATTAAACTTACTGCTGCTTGAATTAAACCTTCCACTGTCTGTCAGATAAGAACTAGAGGATTTTATTATAATCTAACTTTTTCCCTGTTTTTTCAGCTCAAGTGGCTGAAGTATCATTAAATTATTGGAACTGCTGACACAGGAAACTGGTTGTGTTACCTTAATGATAAGGAAGAATCACTTTGGTGCCCTCACCTCAATTTGCTGATGTACTAACCTGCTTCTGACATTTGTTTAAAGTATCATTTTTATAAAGAGCAAGCTAGTTTGTGTAGTAAAACTGACTTTGGGGAAAAAGGATAGAACTGAAGCTTAACTTCTGGTAAAAGATTATCATTACGCAAGAAATAGTGTGTTTTATATATAAAAGACTATTTTGAACATTGGCACAGCTGTGGCAACAGAAATTTGTGAATATTAGCAGTTTTTGTCAGAAGACATTACAGCAAACAGACATGCTTAACTAACAAAACTATTTCAATAGCATTTTAGTATTGTATATCATTTAAGAAATGAGCCTTTTGTCTGTTCATTTTTAATTATTGAATTGCCATAGAGAAGGTTTAATTTTTAATACAGTTGTATTATCCTTGTTGATGTAAGCTGAACATATTCTCAGACAAATGTGTACGTTTTATAATATCAACAGTTATTCCTAGGGCTTTATAGGATCAAATTCATTATTAATTTTATATATTTTGTTGGTATGAAATTAGGAGCTAGTTACCAGAGAGGAGGAGGATGATAATTAGAATAAAAAGGCATGGGTGCAAATTTGGGCTATAAGTGGAGTATAAAAGATGAACACTGGGCTTAATGAGTGCTCAGAGTGGAGCATATAGGCGTTCGCAGTTTGCAATACTGAGAGTGATTTAAATGAGATGTGAGGAAACAAGCTCTGTTTCTGCTAAAAATCAACTAAGTAGATGCACAGGTAAAATTATATTTGTCAAATTGAGTTTGTGAACTAGTCAGTGGAAATGGTCAGTTGAAATGGTACAGTGTGGACTGGACAGCTGTATCTTTAGTAGCTCCTACATAAATGGCGCACATGCTGCTTATCCCAAATACCACGCATGAGGGCTTAGGAACCTCAGAAATGTTGTGGGATGTGGTGGGAGAGCTGCTGTGGGAAGGGGAAATCACAAAAGCTGCTTCAGTGAGATTTTCAGGGAGTTCAGCATCCTATAGCAGCTTTTGATGTTGCACCCCACATTTCCCAAGGGTCCCCTGACCCCAAGGAACTTGGGAGCTGCCCTAAAGAGGGAGGATATGGGGAAGAGAACACTCATGCTACTCTGCAGGAGTTACTTAGACTGGCAAGTAGGTGTCATATTTTTGTCTGTGGCTGACCAGCTGAAGAGGCAACTTTCTTTCTCCTGTGAAATTGTACTTCAAAAGATTTTATCATAGTAATTAGTTTGCAGTAAAATGCTTTGCAAAGTCTTACATAGACATGAAAGGAATGTTTTTAAGGTAAGCCTAAGCTTTCTGTGGATCAACTGCTTAACTACAATTTGTCTTCACTTATTTTTCAGCTATATGCAACTGAAGTGGATCAAATAGAAACATATGTTAGGGAAGTATGAGCAAGGAATGAGCAAGTATGTCTCAGCATATTCTGTATACCAAGGTCACTTTTTATACTTCATTTGTTTTCTCGTTTCAAAGCATTATAAAACTGCTCTAATACACACCACAAAACTGTATTAGTATGTTATGTTATGAGAAATGACTTGATTGACTACAATGGGACTTACTTCCTAGTAGACATGCATAGGATTGGGCTCTCAATCCCCTCACAGAGGCGGATGGTGTGCAAAGAAGGAGCGGAGGCCTCCCTGCCAGCAGACTTTCTTCCCCTGCTCGCCTCAGCCTAGGAGCTCTCCAGAGTGGGCTGCTGTGAGACAGGGAGTACTGTGGGCTGGCAGCCCAATCCTATACATGTTTACTCAGATGTAAGTCTCATTTTAATCAGTGGAACTTACTCCCAGGAAAGTGTACATAGGATGCATCATGGGTGCATGCTCCCTCTGTCTGACCTCCCACTGGGCACCCCCAGATGCCCCACCCCAGTGGGCACTGGTAGGCAGGGGAAGATCCAGTATTTGTCTTGGGGGGGGCATTAGCACTACCTAAACTCTAGAACTGAGATCTACCTACTGGGTAGACCTGGGCTCCCAGCCAAACTTGGACTGCTCACCATCCCAGTGGGTGCCCTTCTCACTGGTTTGACAGTTTGGGGAAACAAACACACTCCCCCCCCAGATCCACCCCTGCCCCCAGGCACCTATTTTGCATACACTAAAGGTACAGGAGTTGTATCCAGAGCTTAAAAAAATAGTAGAGGGGGCCCTACATAAGTGTTTCCATTTGGGCCCTTCAGCTCCTAAGGCCGGCCCTGGTAGGCTGTATTAGCCACACACAAGAGATTTAAGTTTATTTTATTTATAGCTACCACCCATGTTTCAGAGTGATGTAAATAAGCAGCACTGGTGTTTACCTGGTAGAGATATTGCTGGTACACTTATTGTGCACAGATCATTCTCTTCTCTTTACAAAAATGCAAAGTGATGGCTTTCCAACTGCCAGTAATGTTGTGTTTGGAACATTAGACAGAACCTGTGATGCTGGCTGTATGCTTTTTAAATGAAAAGCAGTCCAGAATCCAGTTGAAGAAGCAGGCAGTAGAAGTTTTATGTCTTGCCACATTTGGTGACCTATTGGAGACAAATCACATTCTCTCTCTTTGCATATTGTCAGTGGCCATGATATTTAAAAAGTTCCCATTGAAACAACTTAGCAGTGTCCTTAATGATAATAAGCCATCCTGTATTATCTTGATAAGTTGTGTGGCAGTTGCCAAACCACATTTTACATATTTCTAGTCCTCTAGGATATTGTTAAGCTATCTTTTCTTTGGTCTTCTCTTGGTCTTTTTCCAGTACTTTTGGCATCATATACTTGCTTGACTAGACGGAAGTTGTTCATGCGCAGTGTATGACCAAATCAGTGCAAGCTAGATTTTAAAACCTGCACCGAAAGTGGTTTCTCATCTGCTTGGGTTCATACGTCTTTATTTCTCCATTGTTTCCACCACTTCTTTCATTATTTTAAATAGACAGCGGATGGTGAAACTGTCTAATTTCTGTTGGTGATGTTTCTTTAGAGCACTGTTGCTAGGCCAGTTCCTCTAATTATTTCCAGGCTGCATGATGTATGCCTCCTAAGTAGATTTAACTATCTACTTCTATAATTACTTGTCTACCAATTGTAATTTTTCTGCTGATGTTAGGTAGTTTTTTGTTTGATTTTTAACTGCTATGGTCATAGTTTTATCTGTGTTTATCTTTAATCCCATTGATCTGTAAATTACATTAATAGCACATATATTGCGTCTGCTGCAGGTATAAGTCTTGCAGGAACAAGAGTGTGTAGTTTTACATCTTCAGTGGGTACCCAGCATCTTGGAACTGGACGTTGTTCTGTTAAAGCTGTGTATTGTGCCTGTGTTCCCTGAATCTGTAGATCATTGGTTCCCAAACTTTTTCAGGCCCTAACCCCTTTGGTTCCATAAATTAATTCCCAGTGCTCCCTGTTCTATAAAAAGCATTTTTCATAACTGTTTGTCCAGTCCACTAAGGAAGATATTAACATTCAAAACAGTAACAATTAATTGCGCACTTATTCAAAATCCATTTAGAACTTTATAGTTTAATTTATTCAGCAAAGTTGAGGAATTTGATCCAGTGATATCAGCTTTCCAAACTCTCATAGTCATTCAGCAAGGATCTTAGATACCATATTTAGTAACTACCGTACTTCACTATTCAGTCAGTTCTTAATGTGATGGATGGGCTTGATGAAGTGAAACTGGTTTCCCAATGTCTGGTTTAAAGTCACTTTGCAGAAGTCTGAAATCACCATGTTTAGTAATTTCTTTGCTTGTAGATAAGTTGGATGACCACACTAAAACCATGATTCACCAAATATGATATTGGAAATTCAACAAGGAACTGCTTAACCACTTTCCACAGTGCAGAACAGTGATCCGATTTCTGTCTAATTAAAACTCCCTTAAAGCCAACAAACACATACTGTCTCTTTAAGGACTAAAAGCACGTATGAGGGATGCAGCAACTACGGAGGTGCAGCTTTGTTCTCTTTTCAGGCTCACTCTGGAATGTAAACAGTAAGTGGTATGGTGGGTGGAGTCTTCTGAATTTAATAATTTAAATAATAATAATTTATTATGTTGTCTTTCGGTGGGGCTAGCGTGTATACTTTAATTCGGTCAAGTCAGTTGTACATGTGATATATGCCAATGGTAATTAGTTTCATAAAACAATGGAAATTGAAAACTCTCTGGAAAACATTTCCATTTTGAAAGTTTTTCTTCCCTAAACATGGTTATGAATGAGGTTTATATTGTGACTTTTTTAGTTTATAGGAAGCTGTTAAACATTTGCTGTGATTACTTTCAACAATACCTCATATGCAGTTTGAAACCTATAGTTTGCTCTTCTAATGTAGCATTCAAAATACTCTGTTAATGTGGATATTACTATGTGAATCACAGAAAAACTGCATTATCATATGAGAAAATATTAACTAAGGAAAAGCTGTAATTGTAGGGCAGCTCTATAATGGGATTTTTTTTTGGTGCCTCTATGGCCTTTGGAAGGTTTGTTCAGCTGTTGCATTTGGTGTTTGCCAGGATCTGAAGTGGCTAGCTTGTAATGGAATTCCCAGTTGTCTTGCTCCAAGAGGATATTTGCAACCAGAGCCTTGATCCTAGTCAGTCATGTGTGAACATTCCAACCTCCCCTTCCCCACCTTGGTTATGTGAGCTTAGGTTAGAGATGGTTTGGCATTTGGTTTGGCTGCTGTGTTGTTGAATTGCTTGGAGAACCCAGACAGCAGATGGGGAGAGGGTCCGGATAGCCAACTTCTTTTTCGGCTTAAAGTCAGAGTTGGAAAGCGAATTTGGATATTTAACAAAATTATATTCCACCTCTACTGACCAATGACATTCCAAGCTGCCAATAAGTCTGTTAAAAGAATAGTCCAACTTTGGTATCTGCAGTTCCATTCTGGAACCCCTCACAGATACAGAAACCTGCAGATACTGGGGTCACCATTAAAATGAAAAAGCATGCCAGAATCACATTTCTTATTTTTACATGGGCAGACCACACAGTTTCCAAGCCCCTTAGGGCTAAAAATAGCTTAAAAGATGCACTTTCAGGTTACATGAAGTTCCTTGCAGCTCCCAGCATTGCCCTAGAATGCATTGCGATGCTGGATTTGTGGATATTGAGGTTGCATCTGTATCTACCTGTATTTACACATACACTGAGGTCAATGATAAGGTGAGGAGCAGGATCCTGGCAATCATTAATCTTTGGTTCAGTTACTAGTGACAGCCGTATTTGTGCATATTATTGTGTGCAATATTATACAGTTGGGACTGTGGCATCCACTGATTTGACTCACCACTGATACCAGGGTTCACTTTTAAATGCCTTGTAACAAGAAAAAAAGCATCCACCTTTCCTACCTTCGCATTGTTAAAAAATTATAATTTCATTCCTTTAGATTCCATTATTCACCCCATCTAGTGGCTGAATGTGGTATATCGTCTATACAAATGCATTCTGGGGTGGCAATGGATGAGCAAGAAACCTGGAAGTGGGTCTTTAAATCTGTTTTTCCACTGATTTGGAATCCACTGAGGGTTTTGATTTTTTTTATTCACTGGGTGTCTCTTTCTCTGCGTCTGCTGCATTGAGCTGTGTTGTACAGGTGTGCCCCTGTAGATGGGGATTTGTTCTACGGACCCCCTCCCCCGCAGATACCAAAACCATTGATTTGGGGAATCCCGTCTCCACAACACTCCTCTCTCCCCCGTCTGTGCTTCCAGTAATGTGATTGCAAGGCTTACAAACAAGCTGCCTCCCAACAGCCTGAACTCTTCAAAACCTGATCCAGGCTAACAGGAAGTTGATTAATTCCTCTTCCTTTTAACTTTGATCAGGTTTTTGAAGAGTTCAAAAAACTCTTCAGGATTATTGTGACCTGGTAAAGCAAGACCATTTTCACTAAGGTAAACCTTGCAATCGTGTTAATGGGCATGTGGGGGCTGCCCCTGCATCCATGGATAATTGAAACTGCAGATACAGGGCCCTACCTATATTCTGTTTCTCATATTTTCCTAGTAAATAAACTTGCTTGTTGCTCTCTGGGCATGTGTGTACAAGAATTGGGTTAGATGCGTCTCTAATTTTCCCTGTATCATGGCTTAGGACAGGGGTGCTCAATAGGTGGATCGTGATCTACCGGTAGATCGCGAGACAAAATGAGTAGATCGCGGAGTGCCGACCTCCCCCCTTCAGGTGCCTCTGGGAGGAAACGCTGGGAATAAGGCCCATTGTACTCAATGGGGCTTACTCCCAGGTAAGTGTGGCTAGGATTGCAGCCTTACAGCCTAATCCTAGGCATGTCTACTCAGGAGTAAGTCCTGTTATACTCAGTGGGGCTCAAGGTACACCAACATACATTGTACACATAAATGTTATGTTATGATGGCGCGAACATTGTAAAAAAAACTCTGGTAGATCTCCGGGCCTTGCTGGGTTTCAAAGTAGCTCTCGAGCCAAAAAAGTGTGAGCACCCCTGGCTTAGGAGATTTGAATTCAAGCTGTCAATATTGCATCCTGGAACAAAATGTGTGTGTTAGCACACTGCCTACATTCTTGTCTTTGCAGTTGACAAGATCATGCCAAAATATCTGCTCACTGCTTGTACAGAATACACCTTGGCTGCCAGTGTGCTACTACAGTGTTTACATCTGTTGACCTTTTGAATTGTTTGCACTTTGTGTGCGCGTGTGTATATGTGTGTTCATATATGCCTAAAGTTCTGCTTTGGTCACTAACCTTCAACAATGGAAAAGACAGATAAGAATTTCTCCAAACCTTTAGTATTTTATACAAAGGTCATTGCATTATATATTAAGGCATAGTTCACCAAAGCCCAGAATGCTCACATAGTAAATCAGTTCAGTTCAATACACTGAACTGAATGGCACGGTGCAGGGAGCTCCATGCCAGCCTCCACAGGGCCCCCTGAAGCACACAAACTATCAAAATAACGATCATGACCCACTTCCACTGACTGCACTGTGCGGAGACTGGCGTGGAGCTCCCTGCACCTGGGAGCCAGCTCCATCCTCTCATAAATGGAAGCAAGTCCTTGTGTCCCTTGACAACGATGCAGTTCTGGTGATTGCGTCACTGCCTCCCTGCTCCTTAAGAGTGCAGAGGCCAGGGCGCTCTGACTGGGGCATCATGATGCCCCACTTTGAGAACCACTGCTCTATTGGGACTTTACAAGACTTTAAAAAAAAATATACCAGCCGCTCAAGCCTTTCGGTTTTATCCTTTTTACTGTGGTGGTGGTGGCCTTCTTGAGTGTTTATTGGATTGTTAATTGGATTGGGACCCTTCTGGTGGTCTTGGATTCCCTTTTCTTGGCCTTTATGCACAAGTAGAGGAATGTGCCAAATACGCATTAGTAGCTCAGTTTCACTTTCCATAGGGCTCAAAACATTTTCCTTGTCAACTTGAAGGGTGGGACCTCATTCTCAATAGTTTGAGTTCCAAGTTCATTGGATTGGGACCATTCTGGTGGCGTTGTGTTCCCCTCAGCCAGCCCTTTGAAGTGGCCCAAGACACATTTGCCTGTTCACAAGTAAAAACACATATATGGCTCAGATTTGCTTTGCATAGGGCTCACAATATTTTCGATGTTGGCTATTAGCTTGTCAGTTTTGTGACCCACCAAAAAGTGAGTCGTGACACACACTTTGGGAACCACTGTTCTAAGGAATTGTGGAGTTCCTCAGAAACATATTGGTTTCCTCTGAGTAGATGAATCATGGCAGGCATCCTTCCCTACAAGGGAAGAAAAACTTTCAGTCATTATCTCTAGTCTTTTTGTGTGCCATGCAGAACAATGGAGAGGCCTAACAGTCCTGAGCAACACTCCCTAGAATAATCTAAAATGAAAAGGGATTCTGTACTTGTAAGTTCGTGTACAGTAGAAAATATGTTCCTTCACAGTAGAAAATATGAAATCTAAAGATTTGAAGATATTTGAAAGAAATTTGTGACGTTTAAACTGAAGCACAATATTGCCTTGATTATGAGTACTTATGTTGGCATTCAAGGTCAAAACAGTAAGGACATATTGTACAAGTTCTGTAATCGTATATACCCCTATTGTAAAGGGGTTATCTTGTCTCCTAATGCAACTTGGTGCTGTGATTGCCCTTCTATTTTTTAACATTAGAACTAGTACCGCAAAGCTTAAACCAAACTGGACTAAATCTGTTTAATTGAATACTGCTTCACTGAAGGGGCTTTCTGGCCGTATCCTTGTACGAACCCATAACCACTCCCTGTGCAAGCATAGTTAAGCATACTGCTGTGCTGTACCTATTGCTTTCCTCTTTTCCATTGAAACTTCTTGATCCAACCTTTCAAGCAGGTCTGCGGAAGTTACTGTCTGTGAAAAAGTGGCCCTCTGCCTTCTTTAGAAACTTGTCGCATAGGTAATGAGAGAGAGAAGAACCAACTGTTCTGGTTTTACAACAGGTTTTTCTACCTTCTCCTGAAGAATTGTATTTTTTGCATGCAAACAGAGAAGTGGTTTCTACTAGTGGTTATTGCCATTTATTATTCAGCACTTGAGAAGTAGAAATGCATTAGAAGTTTTCTTTCTTAGGGAATCATGAGCAGCATATGAGGGAAGGTGAAAGTGTGCATATGCTGCTAATATGCCAGAACCTGCTGTTTGTGTTTGGTCCACTTCAAAAGCACTTGAAGCTGGATCTAGAGGCGGGTTCTTTATGCAGCAGCTTGTGCATCCGCAGTGGTTCATCATGCCTGTTGTTGCCTATGGAAAATGCTGCTACTGATGTGTTGATGATGGCATGAGAAAAAATCATATTAGTCAATCTGCATGCATGTGAGCGTTTGCTACTTAAATTGCTCTTGCACTTCGGCATATTCTTGATTATTTTGGTATGCACTTATTCATGATGTTGCAGCTTAAGTCTTGAAATACAATATCAGATATGCAAGTTGTGTTTCCAGCAAAAATGTTGTCATTGTGGGGTTTTAAAGCACCAATTGTGATCTTGGCCCCTGTGCCGCCTGGGGCCAGGTCTGCAGAATGCCTCCCCAGTTGCGTATAGGGACTTTAAAACTTCGCTTCCTGGGTTTTTTTGTAAAACCAGAAGTGATGTTTTAAGGCTATTAAAAGGCCTTCTGAGGGCCGGGTAAGCTGCATGCAGCCTCCTTGGCCCCCAGAAAGCCTCCAGATGGTGGCGAGGAAGGCAGTGGCACCCCTGCAGGTGTGGTGCCCCAGAACATTTACCCCCTTGGCCCCCTAGTACGCCAGTGGAAAGCACCTTATTTGTATTGCAAGATAAAGATTTCTTAGCACATCCTCTAATGCTAACAATTAGAATGGTTTCCACTTCTCTTGCTGGCTGTAGATATGTACAACTGTTGGTTTTTTTGCATGTACTAAAGTTCTCTGCTTAGTTGTACGAAGACATTTATCAATCTTTCATTTTGTTTTAACCTACTGAACACCTTTTTCATGCTGGCTTGTTTGCGCAGGAATTAATATATATTGTAGGAGATTCTTGATCAGTGGTGATAAGGAGGCAGCCTTTCAGGAAAACTCATCCACCTTATCTTCTGTTTGAAGAATCCTTGATTAAATTTTGAGGAACCTCAGGATTCAATTTGAAAAACACTGCTCTAAGTGGGTATCCTGTGTAGCATTAAATGTCATGTAATCTATGTTCAGCTCTTATTAAAAAAAACTTGTTTCTCAGCTTGTCCGGTTTAAAAAAAGAAAAGAAAAAGTGCCTGATTTGTTTCAGAGAATAGCAGAAGATACCCACTGTGGTTTTACTACTATAGATGCTCAAGTGTAAGGTGATCTCACAGATAAGTTGAGGGCACTTTTTGAGCCAAAATCACGGAATTTTCTGTGACGCTTGGGGGGAGGCGTAAATTTTAGGGATGTGTGAAATTCTTTGAAAACAACTTACCATGAATTGTTCTGAGGTAGCAGCAAAAAGCCAAAAAGAAACAATTGGACCTTCCTTTCCAAACAGGAAGGGAGATGAAGGTGCTTATGGGAGTTGTACAGTGCTCCACTTCTATAGCAATACCCTCATACAGGCTGTAGTATCTATAAGCGCCGTCTCTTCTTACCTCACTTCTCTTTCTGTTGCTGCCTCAGAACAGTTCCACATAAGAACAGCCCCACTGGATCAGGCCATAGGCCCATCTAGTCCAGCTTCCTGTATCTCACAGCAGCCCACCAAATGCCCCAGGGAGCACACCAGATAACAAGAGACCTCATACTGGTGCCCTCCCTTGCATCTCGCATTCTGACATAACCCATTTCTAAAATCAGGAGGTTGCGCATACACATCATGGCTTGTACCCCATAATGGATTTTTCCTCCAGAAACTTGTCCAATCCCTTTTTAAAGGCATCTAGGCTAGACGCCAGCACCACATCCTGTGGCAAGGAGTTCCACAGACCGACCACACGCTGAGTAAAGAAATATTTTCTTTTGTCTGTCCTAACCCGCCCAACACTCAATTTTAGTGGATGTCCCCTGGTTCTGGTATTATGTGAGAGTGTAAAGAGCATCTCCCTATCCACTCTGTCATAAGTAAAATGCTCCTTTTCCCCCCACTCCCTGCATCCTGCTTCTTAGTTCCACCCCAACCTCATCAAGCAGCTGCCACTAGAAGCTCTATTCACCATATTGACCCGTTTATAAGTTGACCCATATTTTCAGGATCAATTCTAATGCATAGTTTTTACAACTTTCAGTTTAGAAACATACATATACTCATGCATGAGTATATATGGTATTTTCTTCCATGCCCATGTTCTGAGAGAGAGAGATAAATGATCATTGTTGTCAATACAAAGTATAATAAGAAAAGGTACTTTGTTCATTCTAGCATATGAAATTTGTTATTGTTTCCAAACTGATTTTCTGAGAAATTAATTCTCTAGACTGTTAAAATTACATTTAATACATCTCTGTCTGTATCCCTTGGGCTAGAGGCTGTGTAACTTATTGTTACCAAAATTGCTTTGTTCTGAAATATAGAAGAAATTAAGTTAGAGATTAGAACTCTTTCCCTAAGTGAAGTTGATCAGACAATAGAACGCTTGACAAAGAGAGGGCATGAAGTCTTTGCCTTTAAAGGAAGGGGGGAAGGGAAAAGAATACTTGGAAGACCAATTTTCACTGATGCAGCGGGAGAGATTTGTCTTATGCTTATATTTTCATCAATAAAAATATCTTACCTAATGAGATTCTTCACCTGAGTCTAGTCTTTTAAGAGTTCATTTTTGATTATTTTGATCAAAAAGAAGAAAGTGAAAGTAAACAGACGTGTTTATGTCACACATGTTGAAATCTCACATTTATAAGCTATCTCTAGCAATGAAACCATTTAACTGTTATGTGCAGTTATCTGTCCTTAAAAGACTTAATTGTTTTTTGTTGATGTAATTAGTGTTAACTTACTACACGTTGCAGATAGGAATATTTGCCCCCAAGAAAAATTCAGAAGCCGTATTTTGGCAATACATTTATCAGAACCAATTCACTTTAAGTTTGTGCTAACAAGCCCTTCTCTTTTGCATAGCTTGATTGCGTTGTCCTACTTGTTGTAAAGGTGAGCTCATTTTGCATGCTGAAAGTCTAATGCAGTATTGCAGCAACTGTTTTTGCAGGTCAGCCACCTGTTAGGTTGATGCTGATTTCCAGGGCCTAGGAGAGGGGGGTAAAGGGGGTAATTTGTACCTGGGCCCAGGGTCCAAAGGGTGCCCAGTAGCCAAAGGAGGGGCCCCAGAATTTTCCTGGGATCTGACATTTTCCTCTCTACTCAGACTTGTTGCCTGCACAGGATGCTGGGGACACTACGGTGAGTGTGCAGCTGCAGTTACTACAGCTCCCGGCAAGCCATATATGCTGGGCCAACACAGTGTCCAATCTGGGAGGAAATGGCCTGTGATAGCAGCTCTTGGGCTTATGGACTTGCCTGCAAGGAGTGTTGAGGAGCTCGGGGACCTTATCTGCAAGACTGCAGCTGCTGCAGAAGCCAGTTTTAGTGTGCACAGGACACTCTCCCTTCTGGTGGGAGCCTCAGTGTGACGGGGCGGACTTCCTACAACGATTTTCTATACTTCAGAGAGACTGAGGAGTGTACTTGGTTTTCAGTATGACTGTCTCCAGCTGCCAGGGCCACATGGGTGGGTAGACCTGGGCTCCAAGACCTTTCCAGCTGTCTCCACCTGCTTCGCCCCTCCCTGCCCTGTTCCGCTTGCCCATCACCACCCAGTCCCTCTGCAGAGGGGCCCCAAAGAAACTCTGTCCTCCCGATGACATTCTTCTCAGAAGCCCTGCCGATTTCAGGCATTGTGAGTACAGGTCCAACCTTGTTATACACAGATTTTTTTTATACATGGATTTGACTCAGCACGAATGACCACTGCAATTGAGAAGGAATGGGCTGATCCCTGGAGAAGGGGAAAAATGCATCCCTTTAAAATCACAGTTTAAAAACTGCTTTTCTTACTGTTGTAGACAGTCATGCAAGTGATCATGCCATTCTTTAGCTGCCAGGCAAAGCAGGGGTTCTAATTGCCGACTGCCTCTCCACACAAGTGAAAAAAGCTGTTTTTAAACCACAGTTTTAAAGAGATGCACTTTTTAATTTTTTTAAACTGCTTTTATCATTGCAAAGAAGAAAGAGAGCGAATACCATACAAATCAGTTTGATACATTAATTTCTTAGGTATCAAAGTGATTTGTATGGTATTCGCTCTCTTTCTTTTGCATTAGGTTGACTTGGTGGTGTGTTTTCTTGTTCAGCATGGTCAATATTTGGATAGTGTTACCAAAATAAAAGGCAATTGGAACTTAACAGTTCTCTCTGCTTTAATGAAGAACCTTCTGTTTGTTTGACAGTCATTCTGCTCAGACTTGCAGAAATGACAAGTATGTTTTGTATTGAGGCCTTTTAGGTTGAAGAGTCCTGAAGTGAAGAAAGTCTGATCAATAGGTGAAGGCTAAGACACAGCTAAAAGGTGCTGTGAAAATGACTTAAATAGTCATGAAAATTATGACTGGCAGTCATTATTGTTGACTGTCTAGGGCAGGGGTCTCCAAACTCCGGCCCGGGGGCCAGATGTGGCCCGCAGCAAGCCTCTTTCTAGCCTGCAGCAACCTCTTGTTCCCTGAAAGCCTCTGGCCCATTCAACTGAACATTGAACATTGAGGTTGAATGAATGAGCCCATTCATTCATTTATTCACTCATCTAAGTTCCATCTCATGCAGCTCAGTGACGATGATCTCTTTGCAGCACTTTAGGACTTCAGCAGGGATGCTGTCTTTTCCTGGTGCCTTGCCAAAGGCAAGGGAGTCCAGGGCCACGTGAAGTTCTTCTAGGGTTGGTTCACTGTCAAGCTCCTCCAACACAGGCAGACACTCAATGTTGTTCAGCGCTTCTTCGGTGACTACATTATCTCTGGAATATAGCTCAGAGTAGTGCTGCACCCAGCGTTCCATCTGCTGCGCCCGATCCTGGATGACCTCGCCTGTTGCAGACTTCAGGGGGGCAATTTTCTTCTGTGTTGGACCTAGGGCCTGCTTGATACCATCATACATCCCCTTGATGTTGCCCGTGTCAGCTGCTATCTGTATCTTGGAACAGAGCTGGAGCCAGTAGTCGAAGAGAAGTAGAGAGCCAGTAGGGAGAAGGTGGAGTACCTCAAGACATGAGGGATGCAAACATCATCACGCTGTACAAGAACAAAGGTGACAGGGGTGACTGCAACAACTACCGTTGCATCTCTCTCCTTAGCGTTGTAGGAAAGTTGTTTGCCCGAGTTGCACTAAAGAGGCTCCAGGTACTTGCAGAGAGCGTCTATCCAGAATCGCAGTGCGGATTCCGAGCCAACAGGTCCACCACTGATATGGTATTCTCCCTTAGACAACTGCAGGAAAAATGCAGGGAACAATGACAGCCACTCTTTATAGCCTTCATAGATCTCACGAAGGCCTTCAACCTGGTCAGCAGGGACGGCCTCTTCAAGATTCTCCCCAAGATCGGATGTCCACCCACGCTCCTCAGCATCATCAGATCCTTCCACAAGGACACGAAGGACACTGTTGTCTTTGATGGCTCCACATCAGACCCCTTTGACATCCGAAGTGGCGTGAAGCAGGGCTGTGTTCTTGCACCAACCTTGTTTGGGATTTTCTTCACTGTCATGCTGAAGCAGGCCTTTGGAACTGCAACAGAAGGCATCTATCTCCGGACCAGATCAGATGGAAAGCTCTTCAACCTCTCCAGACTGAGAGCAAAGTCCAAAGTCCAGCTGAAATGTCTGCTTGACTTCCTCTTTGCCGATGATGCAGCTGTCACTGCCCACTCTGCCAAAGATCTCCAGCAGCTCATGGATCGTTTTAGCAAGGCCTGCCAAGATTTTGGACTGACGATCAGCTTAAAGAAAACACAGGTCATGGTTCAGGATGTGGACTCACCTCCCAGCATTACAATCTCTGCGCATGAACTGGAGGTTGTCCATGACTTTGTGTACCTTGGCTCAATGATCTCTGACACTTTCTCTCAATACCGAGCTAAACAAACGCATCGGTAAAGCAGCTACCACGTTTTCCAGACTCACAAAGAGAGTCTGGTCCAACAAGAAGCTGACGGAACATACCAAGATCCAGGTCTACAGAGCTTGCGTCCTGAGTACACTTCTGTACTGCAGCGAGTCATGGACTCTCCGCTCACAACAGGAGAGGAAACTGAACTCTTTCCACATGCGCTGCCTCCGACGCATCCTCGGCATCACCTGGCAGGACAAAGTTCCTAACAACACAGTCCTGGAACGTGCTGGAATCCCTAGCATGTATTCACTGCTGAAACAGAGACGCCTGCATTGGCTCGGTCATGTCGTGAGAATGGATGATGGGCAGATCCCAAAGGATCTCCTCTATGGAGAACTCGTGCAAGGAAAGTGCCCTACAGGTAGACCGCAGCTGCGATACTAGGACATCTGCAAGAGGGATCTGAAGGCCTTAGGAATGGACCTCAACAAGTGGGAAACCCTGGCCTCTGAGCGGCCCGCTTGGAGGCAGGCTGTGCAGCATGGCCTTTCCCAGTTTGAAGAGACACTTGGCCAACTGTCTGAGGCAAAGAGGCAAAGAAGGAAGGCCCATAGCCAGGGAGACAGACCAGGGACAGACTGCCCTTGCTCCTGGTGTGGAAGGGATTGTTACTCCCGGATTGGCCTTTTCAGCCACACTAGACGCTGTGCCAGAACCACCTTTCAGAGCGCGATACCATAGTCTTTCGAGACTGAAGGTTGCCAATATATATGTTCCATCTCCTATTTATTTAAATTTTATATTTAAAAATTTTTTCCGGCCCTCCACATCTCGCCAGATATTTGATGCAGCCCTCTGGTCAAAAGGTTTGGAGACCCCTGGTCTAGAGGACCATTCCTATCCAATTTTGCAGTGCTGTATGATCACATTAAGACTGAATGTCTGCATCACTTTTATCAGTGTGGCTGGCCTAACACAATGAAAGGATATTTTATACATAAAATAACATAAATAAGAACATAAGAACAGCCCCACTGGATCAGGCCATAGGCCCATCTAGTCCAGCTTCCTGTATCTCACAGCGGCCCACCAAATGCCCCAGGGAGCACACCAGATAACAAGAGACCTCATCCTGGTGCCCTCCCCTAAATCTTAATATTAAAATTACATTATTTAAATTTTTTAAATTAAAGCTTCAGCAATCTTATACTGGAAGCTTGAATACACTTGTACTTAGCAAATTTTAACTCCTTTCAAATGAATGTTTCTTTGTCAAGTGCTTCGATTCTAGTAGCAAGAAAGTAGAATAACTTGCTTTATAAACCAGTTCTATGCAGTAAATCAGTTAATCATTATCTTTGATTTATCACACAGCATCTTAGCATTCTGTGGCTTTCGCTTATTGAAGAATTTATATGGATTCTGGTCTTATATTCACCAAAACTTGCTTTCCGAAATCTTGTGAATCTTCATTGTACAAAGTATGCACATGATGCTTGGGTGGAAGACTGCCATGGCCATAGGAAGGTATTCAGAAGGGTCAAAAGTGCATCTAGTGGTCATTTGAATTAAATAGCTAGACAAGCAAGGATTCCCATTTATGAAGTGTGAAAGGCTGTTACCTCTGTTGGGTACCATGGCAACCATATTCATAAGAACATAAGAACAGCCCCACTGGATCAGGCCATAGGCCCATCTAGTCCAGCTTCCTGTATCTCACAGCGGCCCACCAAATGCCCCAGGGAGCACACCAGATAACAAGAGACCTCATCCTGGTGCTCTCCCCTACATCTGGCATTCTGACTTAACCCATTCCTAAAATCAGGAGGTCGCGCATACACATCATGGCTTGTACCCCATAATGGATTTTTCCTCCAGAAACCCGTCCAATCCCCTTTTAAAGGCGTCTAGGCTAGACGCCAGCACCACATCCTGTGGCAAGGAGTTCCACAGACCGACCACGCGCTGAGTAAAGAAATATTTTCTTTTGTCTGTCCTAACCCGCCCAACACTCAATTTGAGTGGATGTCCCCTGGTTCTGGTATTATGTGAGAGTGTAAAGAGCATCTCCCTATCCACTCTGTCCATCCCCTGCATAATTTTGTATGTCTCAATCATGTCCCCCCTCAAGCGTCTCTTTTCTAGGCTGAAGAGGCCCAAACGCCGTAGCCTTTCCTCATAAGGAAGGTGCCCCAGCCCCGTAATCATCTTAGTCGCTCTCTTTTGCACCTTTTCTATTTCCACTATATCCTTTTGAGATGTGGCGACCAGAACTGGACACAATACTCCAGACGTGGCCTTACCATCGATTTGTACAAAGGCATTATAATATGTGATTCTTGATTTGAGTGACATTTCTGGCTTGATTTGTTCCCAAAAAGGATAGACCTTATGAATTGGCAGCTCATGAGCACCACTGGTGATAGCCTCTTTGTGATTGTGACAGTACTTTCCAGCTGTTGTAATAAGGAAAATTTGCTATTTGACTGTGTGATCTATTGACTCATGTCCTTGAATTTGTCTATCTGAGGGTGTGCCTGAGAGTGATAACAGGTGCTCAAGGTAGAATTGCTATGTTTGTTTGTCCTGTATCACTTGAGATAATACCTTTTTGTATTTGGTTTTCCATCTTTATGATGATTAGCACATACAGAGATTTGTGTCTATCAAAGTATGCATGAATTTTGGAAACCTTTCTGTTTTGTAGAAGCAATTTTAAGCTACAGAGGGTCGTAATACAATCGTATTCATGTCTCTTCGGAAATAAGCCCCCACTTTCATTGGGACTTCCTCCAAGAGCAGAACTGTGAGCAGAATTTAGTGCTTGAATTAGAGCAGAATTCAATGCTTGAAAAGTGTATTTTAGTAAATTCTTAAGTTACTTCAAACATTTTCTACTGTACTTCAGCACTGACACTGGAAGGAAACCAAAAGCAGTTTTTATTGCTGATTGACAGCTTTATAAGACAGCTTAAATTTGTTTTTACACTCATCAATAAGTAGACTAAGCAGAAAACCTGTGAGTGTGTGTGTGGGGGGGGGTGTATGAGTGAGTGAGAGACATTATATTATGTCTAATGGGGGGAGACTCTTGTAGTTGTGTTCCTTTGCCTGATTGCTTCTAAATTCTTAGGTGTCGTTAATAGTATCTTAGTGGATGTCATTTTATTTTGTGAAAGGATATGGAATAATAAAAAGTTAATGATATAGGTAGGTTCTGCTCTTGGCAGAACTATTTTCTGAAACTGTTCTCAGAACTATATCCCGTTAGGATCTTTCTCTTGTAATTGTACACATGGGTTTTTCACCACACCCTAACACTTAACCATTATATAATTGAAGTTTATTATTTTCCATTAAAGAACATAACAAATGAATTGTTAAGATAACTACTTATTCTGGGATAAATAACTCATGAGAATATGAATGCCCCATTCATAATGGTGCTCTGACATGTGGTCAAGCATGCTTGCTTCTGTGCTCACACTACTTTTTCCTATGTCAGGAAAAAATATCCTTGTTATGCCAAAGACAATGCAATAAGGAGTGTATTAAAAAAATGAAATCCATGAAGTAATCACATTTAAATGGCTCTTGTCTGTCTTCTGTAGGTTGAATTTGTGGAAGGCCTGCTGTTTGGATCCAGCCTTGAGTACTTTGTAGCTTAATAGAGCCAACCTGCATTTAGGTTTTTATTCAACTGGAATGGATATGCTTTAGAAAAGCATGGTGAACATGAGTGAACTATTGTAACTTAAAATTATGAAACATTAGGACAGTGTAGTCTAAAGTCTTGGAAAACAAATTGTGAATATGGGGGAAACAATGCAGGAATTGATGTGCGCTGCCTCTTGGAGGCTCAGAAGGCGAGGGGAGTGGAACATCCTCTTGCCTCCGGAGGCTTTACATTACATCAAGCCCCGCTTGATGATAGGGATACCGGTCCACCTCCCTGTTGTAAAATGGCACACGACTGTAATTAGGTCTGCAGAGAACTTCTTGAATCACCATCTTGAGACTAAGTTGTTGCAGCAGAGTTTCCACCATGCCCTTTCCCAGCAGTTTTTCTCTTCTTCCTGTCTCACTCCCCCCACATCTTTTGTTGAACATCTGGGCTACAACGGTTTTGCTGAATTGCTACAGTTTGACACCATCGATATTTCTCCTTCTGTTTGAATTTACATGGAGGAATAGGAAGAATTTTTATAATTCTCCCCAAATAAGCTGTGTGTGAAAGGCATATCATTGCAGTTGCTAAGATGTGACTATGCTAGATAATCAAGTATCTTGAGCATAAACTTAATCTTGGGCATCTCCCCTTTTTAAATGGGTAAAACAGCTATACTGTTCTCATACTATATACATATAGTGTAGACAGTGTTGAGTAACCCTAAGTAACATAATTTACTGAAGTCTTCCTGGCACAAAAAGATTGAAGAAGAAGAAGAGCAGAGTGTTCCTCTTACAGTGTTTGGAAGGCAAGTAATTTAGAGAGTAGAATGGCTTGTTCACTCAGATCAGTTGCATTTTGCCCCCCCAAAAACAAACTGAAATTGTCAATGCACATCATCAGTTTTTTAATAATTGGCAAGGCACACCACACTGTCAGTGGGAGGCTCACATCTCCCAATGGTCCTACTGATTATCCTCCTCCAAATGCCCACCACACATCTGCGGATCACTCGCAGCATGCCAATGTGCTGTGGCACACTGGTTGAAAATCACTAATCTAAAACCTAGTTGCCAAAAGAGGCAGGCAAGTCAGAACTAACCACCTTTGATAACATTTTAGGCAGTGAATTTTATGTGCAGCATTTTATTTTATAGCTGAACACTCAGTCATGTGAACGCGCCAGCTGCCCTCTAAGGTAGTACAGGCTAGACACGGGTTTACCATCCCATTTATGTATGATGTCTATGGGCTGTCTAAAGTTAATCTGATAAACAATGGAAGTCGTCTTCTATTTCAGTGAAGATCTCACTTCACACTACCTTAGTTATAACTACAAAAGTGCCAAGCAAAAATGTTCTGTGTCACATTACACTAGTGGTGCCTTGGCATCCATGCTGAAACCAGCAGATAATCAAATCTGTTAATCTTGGTGGCTTTAACCCTCCAGAGGCAACTTGACCTTTGCTCCAGTTGCCTCCAGAGGGTGTTCTGAGGCCTTTGGGAGGCCTTAGATCAGCCATTTTCAACTACTGTGCTGTGGCACACTGGTGTGCCGCAAGTAGTCCACAGGTGTGCCACAGAAATTTGGGGGAAGATCATTTATTAATAGGGCCAATGGGAGATGTGAGCCTCCACTGGCACCATGGTGTGCCTTGTCAATTGTCAAAAACCTGGTGGTGTACCTTGACCATTTTAGTGCCTTGTCAGTGTGCCATGAGATGAAAAGGTTGAAAATCACTGCCTTAGATGGTCACTCCTAGTTTTTTGGGGAAACCGGAAGTGATGTTTTAGGCCTTTATAATGCCTTCAGAGGCATGTGGACGCTTCCTCAGGCCGCAGAAGGCCTTATAAAGACCTAAAATGTCACTTACAGTTTCCTCCCCCAAAACTGGAAGTTATCCTCTAAGGCCTCCCAAAGGCCTCAGAGCACACTCCAGAGGTGACCAGACCACAGCTTTGATTGCCTCTGGAGGGTCCAGGCCAGACTGAATCTGCAAATTTGGGACCTGTGGCTAGTCAAATGCGCAGGGCCTGAATCCACAGATAGAGGCCAGACTGTAATATAGTGAATGTTTATTATATAGTGAATGTTTAATCAGTTTCTCCAGATTAACAAATATATGGTAAATCTGTTGTATTGCCCAACTGTATACTGGAAACAGTATATTGGAAATCTGAAGTGTGACTAATTTGTCTTCATAGATTGGTCCTGTGAAATGTAAGCAATGTATAAATATCATTTTCCATCAAAAATTTTTACTTCGCTCCAATATGGATTGCGTAGGTAAACTCTTTATTCCAAACAGCTGTAGTTTCATCTGCAGCAAAACTATTCTGCATCTGCATATTCTGCATCTGTTTTCTGAGTTGGCTTTCACCATGTAGCAGATTCCCTTAGTAGTAAGTGTTGTACATCCATTTACATAAAGCCAGTAGCAAAGAGACTCACGAGCCTACCTGCTATCTACTTGATAAACTGAAATATTTTTTTATTATTTTCCAAAATAAAAACAAACAAGTATGAACAAACACATAACAAACACAAACTCAATACACAACACAAAGAAAACCACAAAAACACACTGTTGGAAAGTACAGGCAATCATTTATCAATATATCTAATCAATCAGTACGTATCTTCTAATCTTGTTCCTCTTCTAGTTTAGCCTCTTAATATCATTTATCTATCATATCATATCCTGTATAATATATCATGTTTGCAATATATTCATCTAAATGCCCTATCTTATACATCTACAACTTCATTTTCAACCAAGCATAAAATGATCTCCATTGCTCTATTTGTGTTGCTTTACGCTGTTGATCCAAAATCTCTGTAAGCCTATCCATTTCCGCCACTTTCATTATTTTCTCTATTTATTCATCTTTCGTTGGAATTTTAATATCTTTCCAGTATCTAGCATATAAAATCCTTACAGCAGTTAATATCATAACTAAATACACATCATTTTCTTTATAATATGTAAGATAATATTAAGCAAATAACTTTTGCAATTGAGGGAAGACTTTCTTTCATTTTTGAGGTGAATTTAAACCATTTATGTTGACAGAGTAAATACTCCATCCTCCCTTAGCCATCATGTTTCTTTTTGCTATTCACCTTCTCTTTTTGTCGTCGTCTTGTTACTATCGATGAGTGCCTCCTTGCCTCTCTAGTTTCTTCCTTCTCTGATTCCTCCATTGTCTCTGAATCATCTGATTTCTTTTCTTCCAGCTCCATTTCTACACTTTCTAGTTCTTTTCTTCTCAGTTCCTCTTCCTCATTGTCTTCATTTCTCGTCTCACCTTTCATCACTGTACTTGAAAAATTTTCTGCTTTCATTGTTGAATTTATATTATATCTCTGTGACTGGAATTGAAAAAACATACCTTCTGGAAGAAGCCATCTATATGTTATTTGCTTTCCTCTTAAAAATTTTGCTAGCTCTTCATATTCTTTTCTCTTCTTTCTCACTCTCCATGGGACATGTCTCAGAATTTTCACTTTGCTACGCTCTACCATCCATTCCTTTTCCTGTGAGATCTTCAATATTTTATCTCTGTAGAAAGTTCTGATGAATTTCACATGGATTTCTCTTGGTAATTCATGTGTTCTTAGATAAAAAGTGCTCACGCTTCTCACTGAATCCAGATCCATGAGTATTTGTTGGCGTGTCGATCCACTCTGATATTAAATCACCAATCAGACGTCGTGAACCTTCCCCCTTTCTGTTCTGGTACATTTTGTTTTCTCACCACTTGAGCTGCACACTCCATCTGAATTTCCATTAAAGTTACCTCTCCATCATATTGGTTTTGTTCTATCTCTAGTATTCTAGATTGATCTTTTGTTATCTTTTTTCTAATTTTCTAATCTTTTGTGTATTCTCATCTGCTTGGTCTTTAACGGCTTTCAGTTGCACACTAAGATCATTTAGTTGTGTAGTTAAAACAACCAGACTACCTTGAACCTGCAGAAATTGATTTGTGTGCTGCTGTCCCGGTTGGCATCCTTCAGTCTCGGAAGACTATGGTATCGCACTCTGAATAGTGGTTCCGGAACAGTGTCCTCTCCAGTGCACGAAGCCTGGGTAAGGTAGATATGGAGGATAGATTGTTACCCATGCAGCAAATCCCCCCTCTCCATGTCGCTGAAATGGTCCAATGGAAAGGCAGAAGCCAGTACGGTTGGTTCCAGCGGCGTCGCAGGAGTTGCCAGAACATGACTGTGTTCAGCCATGAGCTGCCTCAGGGACTCTGGCTCTGAATTTTGCCTCGAGGTGGACTCCTGAAGCCTTTTCCATAACTGGATGTAGCCACAAGGCAGTGGAGGTTTGGGATCAGAGTTTTCCTTCTCTCAGATGAGCTGCCTTCCCAGGCTAACAAGTCCCATCTACCTGGTGGCTGTTTAGTCGCCTCTTACAACAAGTACATCCAAACTGAGGGCCTAGTCTTATCCCCAGCCCAGCCCAACTGCTGTCCCATCACTACTAATTTTTCTATATTGTCTGCTTCCAATCTTTCCCTTTCGGTTCCTCTTCTGTTAGTTTTCCCAAACTTGACCTCCAGGGCGGGAGAGCCCCTAACTTTTGCTCCTTTTCCTGTCATCCTTTTTCTTCCTTCTTATATCTCCTTTCCTGTAAAACTCAAATATCCGTTATCACATATATCACTATCAGTTACCCATGCATCACATCATCTTAAAATCAACTATTCACCCATAAAAACCAACACAGGGAAATTTTAAGTCAAATAAACCTTTGCCTTGCAACATGTTTTAACGCCACTAGATGTCTTCAGCGTATCATCCTCCTTACTTCACTTGTCAAGTCCTGTTCTTATCCTTGCAATGTCTTTTTAAATCCATTAGATGTCCCCGATGTTCTATTCTTCTTATTCTGTTATCTTGATTCTATTGCTTGCGTTTGTTGCTACATCAACTGCATTCCTTTCCAGGAGGTAGTCGGAGGAATTCAAAACAATAAAACCACTTTTGCAAAACAAAGAAATGCAGATCTCCAGCCCTCTCCACAGGCACTCCAAGATCTCCACAGGAAAATGAAACTGAGCATTTCAAAGCAAAGTTTATATTCCAAAACGATTAATTTGTAATCCAACGAGTTTTGGATTGGTAAAGTTAGAGTTATGCTCTCATATTTCCATAACTAGCTCCATAACTAGCAGGTCTCCTCCAAAGCTTCTTCTCACACAAGCAAACAAATGAGCGGAGAAAATCTCCCCCCTCTTCCTCTTCCCAGAGGGGAAAAAACCTGCCTATCCTTCTTTCCTTGGGCAAAAGCTTAATCAGGCAGTCAATCAATCAGTGCCAGACACATACAGCAGAACAACACTCACTTAGTTCTTCCAAGGTCCTTCTCTGCTTGGGGCCTTCAGTTTAGTTTCAACATGAATCCTCACCAACATTGATGGTTGGGTTCCTTTGGAGAAAAAAACAACCCCTGACTGAACCCTTCCTCTCCGAAACTGTACACCATCCGTAGGATCGAATCTCTCCTGATCACAGATCCTCGGATCTCCTCAGACCCACGGTTTTTTGGGGGGAGGAAATAGCATAATTTCCAAGAGCTTTCAAGAGCTCAGAAAAGCACAGCCATTCAGTTGCCTCTGGCCCCGCCCCCCATAAACTGAAATATTTCTGAGGTAGACATTTGATATATTGCCCTCATTTCTGTGCTGTATCACAATTTGAAAGTTGACCATATTTGTTTCGTGGTGTATCTTATTTTCTTCTTGTGTGTGTTGTTACATGTACCAATTGTAACCATTGGCTTTTGCCACTTCATAAAAAGAGCTTTAATCTATTTGCTTTGAAAGATAACAAACTTTTGCTTTTTAAAAGAGCTATAGTTTTGTGATGTTCCAGGTTTTTCTACTATGATCTTGTTGCATTTTTGTTTTGTTTGTTGCATGCAATAAAGGGGTGTGTGAGAAGACTTGAAATTGGCCTACTTTGGTTCCTGTACACTGTTGAAAATCTTTATCACAAATATGAACCATTTGAACTTTGTCTCTTCTTTCCTTGCTTGTCCTGGGGTTTAATGACTTCTCAGGAAAACCCGAGCTTGGCATATTGTGTTACTTCAAAAAGCCTAACTTCTAGGGGGAAGGCACTGAAGTGCAACACACCAACAACATGGATGTTGACTTTGTTGGGAAGTTTTAATTGCTGTTTTCCTGAATATAGAGAATGTTTGTAGGTGGCTGGTTTAGAAGTGTATTTTTTTAGTATTTACTACTGAAATGGAACACACTCTTGAGTTCCATCATTGAGCAAATTCAGGTGTGGCTGTATTCCTTTGGGCACTTAAATATATTTGTTTAAAATGAGATTTCAGTGTTGCCTGCAATGTGATTTCAGATCCATTCAGACTCAGAGTAGAAAGCACACAGTTGAAGAGGGGAAAATAGAGTTCACCACCAAAAGTCAAATTTTGCAGCAACTGGAATAAATTGCATACTTGGTTTATATAACTTGCTTTTGCTAGCAATGGGATAAGGAGAAGACAAGGAGTTCAGGCTGTTAAAACCCTCTTGATCTGAGAAGTTCTATTCAAACCCTTCTGAGATTTTCTAGGTCAGTCGTTCTCAAACATTTAGCACTGAGACCCACATTTTAGAATGAGTATCTGTCAGGACCCACCAGAAGGGATCATGACCAGAAGTGATATCATCAAGCAGGAAAATTTTTAATAATCCTAGGCTGGAATCCTACCCACACTTACCCAGGAGTGACTATCATTGTTAAAAGCATATACATAGTAGCCTGTTAAAAGTACAGATCTGTAACATTTCCCCAAATGCAGTAACATACCAGTCTAATATAGTAAAAATAAAATATTGAAACGAATGGGGACACACCTAAAATTGGCTCACGACCCATCTAGTGGGTCCCGACCCACAGTTTGAGAAACCCTGTTCTAGGCATTATACCCACATTTTCAAGTTTAAACTTCAACCATTCATATTGGATATAGTTTACATTCATTTTTTAATTTTTTTAAGAACATGAAAAATATGAGAGACAGTTCTGTAGCACCCAAGAACAGAAATTAATAACTGGATCATCACGTGGATGCCTTTAATGGGTTAAGCCTTTTTAGTGTAAGATATGAATGTTGTGACCTAGCAGTACAAAATTGGATTAGTAGATGTATTCCAGAATAAGTATGTTTGGATAATTAATTAGCTTAGTACACTGGTTCCCAAACTTTTTCAACTGACAGCTCCCTCGACCTACTGGGCCATTGGCTGCAGCATCCCATTAGGGATACAATCCTATATGTTGTATAGAGTAGTGGGTTTTCATGAAGATTCCACGGCTCTCACCGTTTGGGAACCATTGGCTTAGTAGAAACTCCATTCTACAGAATTGCAACACTTTAGAGTCCTACTGAGACTCTACTATAAATGCAGTACACTAGTGTTTCTCAAACTGTGGGTCGGGACCCACTAGGTAGGTCGTGAGCCAATTTCAGGTGGGTCCCCTTTCATTTCAACGCTTATTTTTAATATATTAGACTTGATGCTACCATGGTATGTGACTGCATTGGGGAAATGTTACAGAGCTGTACTTTAAACAAGCTACTATGCATATTCTTTTAACAATGATAGTAAATGGGACTTACTCCTGGGTAAGTGTGGATAGGATTGCAGCCTAGAATTGTTAAAAATTTTCTTGCTTGATGTTGCACTTCCGGTCATGACATCACTTCTGGTGCGTCCTGACAGATTCTCATTCTAAAAAGTGGATCCCGGTGCTAAATGTATGAGAACCACTGCAGTACACCAAATCCCTAACAGACATACTGGGTTCCATTTTGGAGATCTATCCCAAAATCAGAACGTACATGAATCTAAACACCCAGCTCTTGCCGGCTGAGCACTATTACACCTGTGCAGTAGCACTAAAATGGACAGACTGTGTCGGCATAAAAGTTCCAATGCAGTTGTCCATAACTTGGGCATCCATCATTCAGATGCCCATAACTCAGGAACCCAGTGTATTTCATGCTGCTATTTTGTGTCATGATAGACAATGATACCCCAAGCCTGTGGGGAGCTGTAAGGTTTAAATGAAAACAACCTTTCTATCAAACATGTTTCTACCAAAGCCTGTCCATAAACTTTTGGATATTTTTTTTCTCCTTGGGCAGAGCAACAACAACAACAACGGCATTTATATACCGCTTTTCAACAAAAAGTTCACAAAGCGGTTTACAGAGAAAATCAAATATCTAATGGCTCCCTGTCCCAAAAGCGCTCACAATCTAAAAAGATGCAACACAACAACAACAACAACAACAACAACAACAACAGTATTTATAGCCAGTATTTATAGTATTTAACACCAGCAGATAGCCACTAGAAAAGACACTGCTGGGGTGAGGTGGGCCAGTTGCTCTCCCCCTGCTAAATAAAAGAGGAGCACCCACTTGAAAAAGTGCCTCTTAACCAGTTAGCAGGGGTTGACACAGGTAGCACAACTTGAGAGCATGATACAATCTGAATGTAGCAGCCATTTGCCTTTATTTACCCTCACCCCAAATACAAGCTTCTCTTAGTTCCAAGCCTGTTCATGTGGTTAGAGGGAAAGAAGGCAGAGCAAAAATCTCCCACCTCCTCAGGTCTCTACTATATATGCTATGTATGCAGGTTGAATATGTGTGATCTGCCAAGCGGCTGTTAGTACTTTCAGAATCCTAGTCTGTTTAGGGATCGAGTACAGTACTGATAGTCTGAAATGTTTCGACTGACTCACCATAGCAGTTCATTAATCACTGGTATAAATGGCTAGCCAGAGGTTTTGTACTGTTTGTCTTGTCTTCCATTTTCAGCTTGCTCTACTAATTTAAAAACTTGGTACTAATAACTACAAGAATTTTAAGCTCTGCTTTTTTTCCCCTTGCCCCAGGTCCAGCAAGACTATGAATCTCTGTTCCAAATGCTTTGCTGGTAAGTTCAGTGTAAAGGTATTTTCTTCAAAAAGCCCTCTTCTTTCTCTCTGTTTATAAGGGCAATCTAAGTCGCATAGTTGGCATCCCCTTTGGAGAGAGAGAGAGAGAGAGAGAGAGAGAGAGAGAGAGTGTGTGTGTGTGTGTGTGTGTGTGTGTGTGTGTGAGAGAGAGAGAGAGAGAGAGAGAGAGAAATCAGATTCTCCTCACTCTGGTGCCACATTTATTTACTCAAGCTTGTTGAAACAATATCCAATGTGTGTAAAAGCAAGAGCCCCTTGTGTACAGGCACCAATCAAACCTTCACTTGGTGACGTTTACAGAAGTCTGGAATACCCTTGAACTAGACAACTCCTGTAAGACAACTTCCATTAAGAGTTCAGATTGCTGTTAAGAATTTTTGACTTCAGCAGGGTAGGTTTTCATTGTTAATATGAAGGCCTGGTTTTGTACCTTATAATAGATGGGAAAATATTGTTGTATTTGTCTAGCAGTAGAATGTTTAGATGATTGGCTAATAGTGGCAAAAAATTCCAATTTTGTCCTGCAAAATTGTCACTTTTTGTATACATAGCACTTCTGCATATCCAAAGTGCTTTTACTATGCTTAATTTGTTCTCAGAACAATTATCCCTCTTATTCCCATTTTATAAATGGGGCACAGAAGCACAAAGGGATAAAGATTTATTTAGAATTATGCAAGGTCACAGCTGAACATAATTTTGAAATCCAACACTTTGGCAGTACAATACCATCTTTACTTGTAGAGATTCTTAGTTCAAGTTTTTCATCCTTGCAGTGGTATAATCCTTTGGCTGATGGAAATAAACTATGGAGTTTAGTAAATGGCTGTATACAATATAGTGCAGTATTTATAGTGCAATCTTGGTGGCTTTGGGCTCGCTCTCTCACCCTCTGTTCCCAAAATATAAAATGGAAAAAAGAGTAACCTATTTTAAATGGGAGAATGGATGAATGAAGTAAAGGTTGTAAAGCCTTTAAGTATGAAAAGGTCAGTAGAAAGAATGAGTAGGAGTAGCTCGATAAACAAGCTCATTCATTATGCCCATGTTATGCCAAAAGTTCCCTTACCTTTGAGGAGGTCTCTGTGACAGCTCCTCTGTGGCAGCATGTAGTGCTTGCATCAGTGCTAGTAAGTTGGATATCATTGGGCCCTAAGTGGTCTTCTGTTTAAGTCATTCCTTGAACTGTTCATATGTTTACTCCACTACTACTGTCCAATTTCCAAAGTAATTCGGTAGCAGTATAAAAATGGTCATAAACTCACAATTGAGTTTTTCAGTTTAATAATGTTGCTTTTTTAGAATTTTAAGCAGATGCCATGAGTAAGGGGAAAAGAGGATAAAGCAAAGATTAATCATGCTCTCCTTGGTGACCTCCTGCTTACTGAGAAGACCTGGGAGGGGTAAAAACAACCTCCAACCTGTCCACTTTCCTTCCAGACTGGCAAGCTGGCAGTGGGGTAGAAGCCACACTCAGTTCTCAGCTTACAGGACAGGTGTAGACTCACCCTGGTGTACTGCAGAAAAGAAGAGATAAACTAGATGGACGCTCATGTGCAGGGGTCATGGTTGGCACAACCTAAATGACTCTGGCTTTCATTCATAAAATCTTGAACCACTAGAAATGTTTGCCTTTAGACACTAAAGTACTCTTTGTAGCAAAAACTTGCATAGCCTTTAAATATCATGTCTTCTTATTTAGATTACAGCACACATCTGAAGGGATTGCATTGATCAGTTGTTAAAATTAAGCCTGTGTTTGGGGATATTAAAAGAGACAATGCGTGATTCTTTACCTCTAGTCCAGTGGTTTTCAAACTGGGGTGTCACTACGCCCCAGCCTGAAGGCCCTGGCCTCTTTTCCCCTTAAGGGTCGGAGGCAGGGAATGTGGGGAACCTTGAGCAAGCATCTGCAGGGCTTCCTAGCTCGCCAGAAGTGAAAGTGATCGTACTCAACTTCCGGTTTTACGGAAGTGGAGCAAAGTTGCTCCACTTTCGCTTTCTGCAAGCTGGGGAGCCCTGTGGACGCTCACGCAGGGTTCCCCGCACCCCAGGACGGCTGCTGCAGGGACTGGTGAATTCATCCCAGTCCCTGCAGTCCCCCTGAGTGAAGTGATCCTAGCGATCACGCCCCACCCTGCTCCTGCTGCCTGCCCCTGTAAAGACTTACAGCAATGCAAACTCTCCATGAGAGTTTGAAAACTGCTGCTCTAGTCTGACACATCTGGGATCGCACACTCTGAAGATTTATTCAAGGAGCTCATATGTATATACAGCATGTCTCTCTGGTGAATACTTCTTACTTTCTCTGTTTATAAGTAAATATGTATTTTTATTAAATAACCTTATTGTCCTATAGTTAGCTTCTTTTCAGTGTAAGGAAAGAATGCTTGCTATTAAAATGTACTGTCATTCAGTAATTTCATCTGTATAGGATTACACAATGAAAAACCTCTTTCAGTGAAAAATTGGAATACCCCAGGTAGTCAATTTTGAGTGTCTCTGTGATGAAGAGATAATTTGTCAGACTGCAAGTATATAGTTTGCTGTCAAGAAGCTCTGGGTAAATGTGAAATAAAAATATAACTTGGCCTTGTTATAGTTCGCCATGTTATAATAAAAATGTAACTCCTATGCTAGTTGTTGGGAATCTCCTAATGGTATGATGACTGGCTTTCTGCCTCCTGAGACCTGAATAAAAGTTTAGATAATGGAGCATTCTGGGATTTTTGCCAGACCACTTTTTAAATAAGAAAAAGGTTGATCTTTAAAAATTGAACTTTAATATCATGCAAAAGGTTAAAGAAACCATGATCTTGATTTGTCACAAATTGGAACATTCTAAAATGTGTATTTAAGTTGTAAGACCTTTCTTTATGTTTATTTTAAATTGGAATATTACAAAATGAATGGATGATGGAAAATCTAAGCTCTCTGATGTTCACTTTCTCTTTCTCTTTTTTAGAAAAAAGAAATCCACACAATGAAAAAGGTTAGTAAATGACAAAAGTATTTGACATTTTTTTTAAGATTCAGGTCTCCCGTCAATGTTCTTTGCAGAATCTGACTGCCTTGGCCCAAATCTTATAGGTTGTAAATGTATCACCTGCAAAGTCAACTCTCAAGTTCATAGGTGGTGGTTTTAATGTAACAGAATCATTTTATTTAAGTTATTTAGAATCTCATTCCTTCTAAGTAAATCTGACTCTTTGAAGCACCATACACACAGATGGTAGTACCTACATTTTTCCAATATTTTAAAATTATTATGATTTGATGGGTCTCGCAGTGACAGCATTTTCTTCCCTGAAATAATCCTAGAAACTATGGGTATGGACTATGTATTTTTGGTTTATGACAAAGGGTGGAGTGTTCAGGAAGATGGTGTGAAATGGCATGTTTCAAGTAAGTAAGTGGATCAGATGTTGCTTAGCAGCCTGTATAACCTGTTGAAAATGGTAGAAACCAAGTGATTTAAAAATATTACTTCTTGAATTGGCATATTTTCTTACCATAAGAGTAACCTTTGAGATTCATATAACATGTTTCTAGTTTGAAATGTGTGCAGTGTTACTTTACTTGGAAGCAAGTTCCATTGAATTCAGTGGGACATGTTTCCAAGTGATTGTGTTTTGGCTTGCTGCAAAGGAAGGGAGAAATACTATGACTATTTTGCATCTCTTTCTGTAGCTTTAGATCAGAGTATTGCTATTGATATACCTTCAGTTTGGGCAGTAAATCTAATTCTCAGTCCTCTTAAGTTTTTCTGTCATCGGTTTTGCTTCTAATAAGTTGTAGTTTCAATCAATTGCAATCTTCAGGTTAATATGTAGTCTTGCTTTACAGCAGTGGTCTTCAACCTTTTCCGTGCCATGATCCCAATAAATAAAGTATGAGGCTAGGAACCCACTGTTGATCCCACCCCTGCCCTTGTTGCCACCTACTCCTGTGCTGTTTGCACCAATGGCTAACCTCACCCACTGTGTTTGACTGAGGTACAGCCAGGCCTACTTCCCCAGGGGACTGGGAGCCCAGTGAGGATGCCATGGGAATACTGGGCTGGGTGTAATGCAAATAAGGCCGTCTGAAGGAGTCTAAGCACTGGTGGCCGCACATGCAGCCTTGTCCTGTGCATACTTGCTGCATAAGCCCATTGGGCTTAGGGGACTTTCACTAACTCTACTTTTGACTCCCAGATTAATACTCCCCCAGACTACGACCTTGCGAATGAGGCTTAACAATAACTGAAAATGATAAGGTGCATTGAATGCTACAGCAAAGCAAAAAATATTAATGGGGGGGGAGGGAGGGAGGGTTTTTTGAGGAGGGGAAGAAAGAAGCAAAGAATATAGAATGAGTAGCCTGTAGCTTAGGGAAGCTAAATCCATAACCACTAATATTGGGGAAACCAGAGGAAAGGTTATAAGGTAGTATCTGTCAGAGTGAGTATGTGATCTATACAAATTGTTCCACGCCCTCTGAGGGAGGCAAAAGGTGCGAAGAAGTGAGTGTGTGTGTGTGTGTGGGAAGAATTGTGGACCTCTGCTTCCTTCTCTGGGAACGGAATATGAGATCAAAAGCTGCTATTACCTTGCTGCTGTCAGTCAGGTCTTGAGTGATGGTGCTCCCAGCAACTTCTTTTGTCTTTGTCTGGGCCACTAACCTTGCCCATAACTCAGATGTGCAAGGCTGCACAGAAGATTAAAAAAAAAAGTGAGGGACATTCTAAGCAGCAACTGGGAGAGTGCTCTAAGTAGCTTGCAAGAGGTTTGGGAGAGAGCAAGCAAGAACAGTCAGGATTGCTTTTAGATCATCTTTCAATCCATTTCTGATCTAAGAAGCCCATGGGAATGTTACCCCTTGTCTTTAGTTCACCTCTTTTGGAATCATTAGCCCAGCTGCTTATGAGACTGTGAGCAGCAATAGTGACAGGCACCTGAGAGATGATCCCTTCCTCTCCCATCCAAATAGTCTAAAGGACTGAGAAGAGAAAGTAAACCTCTGCAGGTGGAAAGAAGACAAAGGATTAGGTTAACCTTGTCAAACTATTTCCAGATCACAAGAGTGGATTCCATGCAGTATTTTTCTATATTCATAGGTCATTTTTAATGTTATAGATAATTAAACTGATTGAAGTACTTCACCTTTGGTATGTGCTTTATTTGCAAGCCAGATAAAGCTAGTTATACATTACAGTCAGAGGAGATTTTCAACAGAGGCTGGTGGCATTCTCAATAGCAAATGTGATACTTAAAATGTGACAATTACAGGTGGGGCCTCAGTACCTGCAAGGGATTCGTTCTCAGACCCCGCGGGTACTGAAAACTGCAGATACTGAAATCTGTGGTTTCAGCCCCTTTAAAGTCTCTGAAGGTGACGAGAGCTCTGCTCTGTTCACCTCTGGAGGGCTTTCCGAAGCCCACAGAGGCCACTTGTGTTTGCCCGCAGCCCCTGTGGGCTTTAGAAAGCCCTCTATGCTCTGGTTGTCTTCAGTGTTCGGGTGGGGCCGAGTCTGGCTCAGCGCGGGTCCAGGGGATCTACAGATATAAAATCTGTGAACAAACAGGCTCTACCTGTAATAAATGGACAGGATAAAAGTTTGGAGATTGTGCAAGGTCTTTCAGATGAGTCCATGCTGAGTAGAGATAACGCTAAAGTCCCATACCTCATTCAGTGGACCACACTTAACCAGATTTCATCCATACTGTCACATAATCTAAATGTGGTTTCAGTTATGCAGTCTGCTGTAAAATAACAAGACTAAAGAATGTAACTGATTTTTGCTTTTGGTGGTATTGAAAAATGTTTTTTTGACAAGTTAAAATGGTATCAAACATAATTAACAATATTTATAAATATATTATAAAGCATTATAAATCATTATTGTAGAAAGTGGAGCTAACAGCAAATAAATATTATTATTCAATGAATAAATATTCATTTATTTCAGAATATTTTTACTTCAGTTTGATATTAGTTTATATAAGTTTGTAACAAGAAAATAGAATAGAATTCTATGTGCTAAATGGAATCTTTCCTTTAGCTTTACTTAAATCAAAGTTGTCTTGGTTTTATCTTCAGTACAGGTTTATAAAAACCATAAAATCTGTTTTAGTGCCCAATCATTATACATCAGATTAGCGCTTCACTTCTCTCTGCGCCTGGTTTGAAGGACTTGACATGTCACTTTATGGGCTTATCAAATTCACTCATTTAAGTTGCCAAAGGCATCATTTTTGACTGTAATGCAAGTGCTGAATGCTTTCCGTCCTTTGTTCTCAGCTGACTCCCTGAATAAATTTTCAGTTTACAGTGCACCTTGTCTAGAACTATATAGTACTTAATATGCAGGTGTTCCCTCATATCTGTGAGGGTTTCATTCTGCCCCCCTGCCCCCCCCCACAGATACGGAAACCACGGATATAGGGGAACCCTGTATGAAGAGTTATACTCTACTATCCCCCACCAATTACCTTCATTTTTCTTTCATACTGGTGGAAGCATGCATGTTTCTTCTTTAAAAGTGGAACACTTTTTAATTACATGCAGGATGTAGCCTGCACACTAAAGGGAGAACACAGCAAAACTTTACAGGAATTAAGAAGCTGTTTTTAAGGAAGAAGCATGCATGCTTCTACTAGTACGAAAGAAAAACGAAGGTATAGAGTGCCCCCCCCCCGAACTGCAGATAGGTGAAACTGTGGATACTGGATCCATGGATACAGGAAGATATCTGTATTCCATTGGTTTTGAGTAGAGCTGTCTGAAGCAAATACAGCAGTATTGTGGAGTTGATGTTGCGCTATCATTAGACCTGCATGTATGATGTCTTGGTCCTAGAATTATAGTATATATATAGGTCCTACAACTATATAGTGTTGGTATAGGGGTGTGTGTGTCTATAAAATCTTGTGCGTGTGCACACGCACACCCTTATAAAGCAGTGTTTCTTACTCTGCTGTCCACTGCAGAGCTTGTTTAAACTCCTAACAATGATAATACTGTGGAATGCAGATGTAGCAGAATTTGCTTTAACTTCCCCAATTGTAATAGTGATAATTATATTTGACTATTCCAGTGCTTCTATTTATATATTGGAGACTTAGTAGCATATTGTCAGCAGCAAGAAATGTCCAGGTGCACAAAAGCTGAGCGTGATGTGCTAGCATTCAGTGAAAGGGTTGGTTCTGAGCTGAGCTCTCCATTCAAGAACATTGTCTTGTGTATAGGAGGATTGCAGTACAATTCCTCTTGCATTAGAGCCTGATAGAAGTTGGCACCTCAATTTGTGTTTCTCCATTAGCCAGAGCTTTTTGATGTATTTTAACAGCATTCAGGCTTGCCTTTGTAGCTGTAGTCTGTTGAGTGTCTGGTGCAAGGCTGTTACTGAAGTCATTCTCTGACTAGCTTTGTGAAACTGGCAGAACTTTGTGTTCCTATCCATTTTATATTGAGCTGATTTAATGTGGGTTTACAATTTTTAGAATACACAATGTCCCCTACTAAAGTACAGGTTAGGTTCCAGGAGTCTGTACTTAAGTTGAAACATCTGGCTATTGTGTCTGTGCAAAATACACTGAAGGATATAGTATGCCTGCACAAAAGCCCAAATGCAGCTATCTGTAACTCGGAGAGCCATTGTAGTTCGGGCAAAAGCACAACTCTTGAGTATCCACTGGGCTAAAACAATTACAGCACAGAAGTGTGCCATCATAAGCATGTTTCCTTTTTCTTAATCTTTAGTCCATTAACCATAATATAAGATTGAGACTAAATTTTTCTGTTTGCTTTTTAATGAGTAGATGGCAATGGTAGGGGGCCTTGATCAAACTCAGCTTTAACCATCTCCTCCCTCCTTTCCAACTTGGCAAGTGGTAAAAGGTGTCTGTGTTTTGTTCTGTTCATCAGAAGAGCCCTGCTGGATCATGCCAAAGGTCCATCTAGTCCATCTTCCTGTATCTCACAGCGGATCACCAGATGCCTCCGGGAGCACACAAGCCCCCAAAATACTTGCATCTCGCTGCCAATCCCCTGCATCTGGCATTCTATTTACCCTCACACCCCGCAACAAAGACACCAGACTGCACTTGGGTTTAACTTGGGCCACTATATTAAACACAAGTGGCCAATTTTTAATGCATTTTTAATATACCTTCCCTCCCTTGTCAGTCTGGGTTAGGCAAAAAAACTGCCATCCACAACCCACTCGGATGACAGAAAAAAATTCTTACCTGGCCCTCATGATGAACAACCAGCTGAGACACAAGTCTCAGTTCTCCCAAGTCCCTCTCAAGTGCTATTTAAATGCAAACACAACCACACTCAAACACTCATTAGGCCTGGCCTCTACACCAGGAGGAAAGTGCGACTTCCCAGTTTGACACAACAGGCCCTGCATGGCTCATGCTCTGGGCAGAGGGCCTGCCAGCCTCTACAGGCCAGGGAAATGATCTCTGGCTGCCGCATTACTGCCCAGTCCTCCTCCTTGACACACCAAGGCTTTTGCTGTTATTCGTGTTGCCTCCATTCAGGGCCTACTTTTTCTCTTACTATAGTATTAATGTGTCCCTGCACCTTGCATTATCTCAGCTCTTCCTGTGCCCAATCAACCTTGCCCACGCTGACTGCTTCCTTTATCCTCTCCCTCCCTTATGCCCTAGAAATCACCTGATTTTCCATTTTATCCAGTGGTTTTTCACATTGTCACAACAAGGGGTTGCCATTTTCAAAGTTATTGAGCTGCTCACCTCATCTCCAAGCAGCTTCCCTTTTTTGATTTGCTGATTCTTTACAGCTGTGTCTGTTTCAACCCTGACCAAATCCATTCATAAGCTGTTTGTAAGTGTCTGTAACTATTGCTTTAAACAACTGTTAGTAAAGCTGATACCCATCTTTGCAGTATTCCCATAATATATGTAGGTCTCTAAAATCACCTAGAATGTTTACTTTAAAGAGGCAGCAATTAATTCAGAATGTTTCATTTTAGAATTTCAATTAAGTAATGAGAATGGAGAATGAAAAAGTGTGTGGTAAGTGTTTGTATTTCAAGTTTGAGGATGAAATAGGCAATTGGATCATGGCTACACATAATTGGTTCCATGTTTCTGCCACTTGGGTACTAGCCATTTAAAGGACTGAATTCTGGTTATTATGAAGGAGCTCTGTCCTGGTTACTGTATATACTCGCCTATAGGTCAAAAAATTTATGCCTAAAAATGGAGCCTGGGATCCTGGGTCGACTTATACCCGGATCAATGCAGTGGATGAGGCAGAGTCCTCTGGGAACTTCTGGGAACCTTATGGAAGCTCAGTGGCTATCTGGTGAAGTGGGTGGAAATGGGCTGAGAAGCGGGAAGCAGGTGGAGAAAAAGGAGAATTTTTACCAGTAATTATAGTATTCAGAGGCAGCCATTGTAGCCTCTTCTCCAGTCAGGAAGAGAAGTTAAGGCACTTCTGGGAACTGTAGTCTGTATGGGCTGCTGCTATGGATGTGCAGCACATACTCCCACAAAGCTTCCCCAGAATTCCCAGAAGCCCCTTTGTCTCCCTTCCAGTTTGGAGAAGGGAAATGCCTCCTTTTCTTCTTTTACTGCTACCTCAGAACATTCCTGACAAGTCATTTGCAAAGAATTTCTTTCTCTCTCACACACACACACGCACGCATGCACGCACCCCAAGTTTAGGGGTCTGGTTTTTAAAACCCCAGGATGGGATCCTCCTTTCCATCTGAAACAAGGTCCCAGGCTGCAATGCACCGTTACTTAAGAATAAAACCCATGGAAAACATTGGGTCTGCTTCTGAGTAAAGAGGGTGGCAACTTTGCGCAGCTTGTTGCTTGTCTCCCTGCTGTGAACTGAACTGCACACTCCCAATTACATGTTTTATGTTGCATGTTGTATGTAGAGCCTCTGGCTTCACACACCAGGCACCTTAAAGAAGGATTTGACTGATGGTTCTACTGTTATGTTGTTTACAGGCACTTACTCTGACAGTGTTTACGCAAATGTTGTGAAGACTAGAATTTTAAAAGTTAATGAACAAAAATGCATCTTTTGATCTTCTATTGTATTTTTAATAAATTAGAAACTGTACAGTTTTTAGGTAACAATTACTGGAAGGTTATTTTTCAGGATCTGGCCTCAGGTAAAATCAGACAAAATTATAGTCAGATCCCCCTTAACCCCCGACTTGTCGGAGGGTCATAGAAAATTCCATGATTTGGGATTCTAAACCTGTCCTCGACTTATCTGTGAGATCGGCTTATGGGCTGGTGTCTGCAGTGCTTCCGTGCTAGTTCTGTAACTGCCTGACAAATTTCACTAAAGGCATTTGGAAAACAAAAGCAAAGGGATTTGTGTGACAGAGTACGTTTTCCTGTTTGGCAAAATGCAACATGTCTGCTTTGTGTTGTGACTCTGTAATAGTCTCTCATACTTTCTGCAGCATTAATATTGTGTTCATCTAACTACTGTCTCATTAACCTTGTTCTTCATGTGGCCTGCTGAAACATCAGCTTTAATCTAGTCCCTTGTGTTTGTGTTCTCAGATGATTAAAAGTGTTTAGAATATGTCTGAATTCTGAAGAGACTTTCTCACATTGTCAACATGAAGGCAGAAGGGATTTATGGGTTGGTCAGTATTACTAGCTTAATGTTATGCACATGTGTGAGGGTGTATGCACATTTATGTGCCTGTGCATACACAAACTTATTTGTAGGATTTGTTCTCTGCTCCATGTATACAAGAGTGGGAAGGAAGGAATCTTCTTTTCTGACCATGCTTAGCAATTTGGTTGAATTACAGAAAAGCCTGTCCTCTGTTTTGTGTGTAAGCTCATTTGGAAACCTTGTATAGTTTATAAAGACACTAGTGATTTGTTCCCCAGCTTCCCTGGGGAGTTGGTTCCATATCACAATCTAATTCCACGTCCGTGTCGTGCACTCCAGAGCCGTTAATTTGTACATTTCGATGCAGTTTGTTTCATCGTGTTTTTGTAATCCAAACTGAATGTAACGAGCTGTGTGCTTTTGGGACCTTGCCTTGCCTTGCCAATTAGAACAAGTGGTTACTGAGAGAGAGTATGTTTTAAATAAAACATGGCACCAGTGAGTGGGATAAAGGTCCTTTAAGAATAAAAGGAACTCTTTAACTCTTTCTCTTCAGAAAGGATACTGACAAATCAGAGGCTGCTTTTAAAATGCATAATTCATGCCTTTTAAATCTTTTGTTACCATGTCATTGGAGACATATTATTCACACTTTTGTGGAATGTATAGAATGTAGTTCAGTGATGCATATTCTCAATACTTATTGATGGCAAAAGAAAATACTGAAACGCCCTCTTCTTTTAAATTGTTCTACCAGTTGAGAATAACTAACTTTGGTAGACGGAGGGTATTGGTGGCCTCCAAAAAATATAGTAGGAGAAAGATACATTTGTGTATTAGCTGCTACTGACAATTTATGGTTTATAATGAATACTGGTCTCCTGTAGACACTGTTTTAGATTTAAGTATGCATAACGAACAGGTGGCCCCCAATTTGGAACTTTGCAAATGGAATTTTTTTTTTTTTTTAGAATTGTGTGAAGGGGCCATCACTTGAATTCAGGAAGAAGACCACTTCCAACACATTTTTCACCTAGTATGTAGTGTTGCCTATCAAATTTGAGATGTCTACAAGGCTTCAGGGGGTGTGCCCGTTGTGTTGATATCTGCAACATTGGTAGAAACCAACCAGTGGTGTCTTTTGTGTACGTTATAATTTACCAAAAGCAGCTTGCCTCTTGAGAATGGTACAGTGTGTCAAAGAATTACTCAAGCGCACACAAATAGAGTAGGAAGCATTTATTTCCTTGTAAACTCTGCTTACCTCAGGTCAAAATTGTTTCCAGTGAACAAAGGCAAAAATAACCATTTTTCTTTAGTGATGGTAGCAGGTCTCGGGCTTTGCCCTCTTGCTGAAGGTGTTCATCTTCTTTTTTTAAAGAACAAACAGATGACACGTTTTGGAGGCAGTGCTGCATTGTGTCACTTTTAAACAAAAACATGCTTTTCATGCCTATATGCATCTATCTAGTGTTGTATGTAACATGATTGTGTGCATTTCCACCTCTTAATCATTAAGCTGTCATAGGTATTTCTGGGTTTATGTATTACTTAAAATAAGCTGTAAAAGGACTGCATATCCACCTTGTCCTAGGAGCCATTTCTGGTATGATGCCAGAATAAAGTCTGGTTTACTAGAATTGCAAGCTCACAGCTTAATCACAGCTTCCTCATGAATTGAACTGAATGGTAGATGTTTGCAAATGTCTTTGTACTTTTCATATTTTACACTGCAGTGTGAAGAGGCCCAAGGATGTAACTAATACCTTTCTAGTAGCATTCAATGAACTTAGTTTTTTCTCCCCTTTATGCATAGATGATCTTTCAGGTCATCTACTTTTGAAATTTAGATATTACAGCATAGATACCTGTAATCACTCTACTGCTTTTCTTTTAAATTAGATACTTGATCATTTGAGCAACACTTTCCATTCAGTAGTTAAATAACCAGTAGTAATTGTATTCATAGGTCTGTATTTAGAGTTGCTCCTATGGCCCAAATGTATTTGGTTGCTGCGCTGATGGTTCAAGGACGCATGTGTGACAACTGTCATATCCTAAGCCTGGCAATGTTAGGCCAATAGAACACCGTCGCTGGCACAACAAGGGCCAAATGCCAAGCCTGGGCTGTCACAGCCCTTCCTAGTAACTCATCCCAGCAATCATGGGAACACCGAAACAGCCTGTCATCCATGAAGTGGCATCCTGATATTTGTATTCATCTGTGTGAAGTCCAAAGAGTCACTCACTGTGTCCAGTCAGCCCCAAAACCGGTGGCCAGGGTGAACTGAGCAAGGGACTGGAGCAGGTGCAAGGCCAATGAGAGGCCAGTGTTGTGGGGGCACTCTGTCCTAGCCAATAGGAATAAGCAACAAGGACTATACTTAAGCATGCGGAAATGACCCAATGACACTGCAACCTCTACAAAACAAGCCCAAGACTGCCACAGCACCTCCACCTCCTGAAGGAGTTACCATACCAGTGATTCCTGTCAAAAGCAGCAAAGGGGCAAAAGCAAAGAACTGCTAGATACCCCTGCACCCAGGGTTCTAGTCCCCTCATCACACACACACCCAAGGAATACCTTTTTAAGAAGATCAAGGGTAGAAAGATATATCCTTTGGATGAGGGCAGTCACATGACACAAATCTCTCCATGGCAAGGGTGTGAGTTCATATGGGGACAACCACCAGTAGGAAGAAGCCCTTATGTCAGGGGAGGGAATGGAACAATTTGCAAAGGGAGCTTCAATAGCATTGAGACAAAGCAGAGCACTGGTAGCTCACTGTACGAAGACACAGGTTAGCAGCCAGGTGAAATGGGTTCATGCAAGTAGGTAAACCTGGTTGGAGGCTATAGTGCATGGACCTATTGGCGAGAACACTTCATGAGCCAATTGTTGTGCTGGTACCTGTCAGGCAGGTTTGTAACAAGAAGTGTCAAGGTTTGTATTGAATGGTATAAGTGTTATTGCAGCATCTGAAAGAAAAAAACAAGTGGGGCTGATGTGCCATTGCACGTTACCTAACAGATAGCCAAGTAAGCGCCAGTGAAATCTGGCTGTATCAACTGGATCACTGCCTGCCATAGAATTTGCAAAGCCGCAGAAGCCTGATCTGGAGGAATAACAGCCCAGTCCTAAAGCTGGCGACTCCGCCAGGTGCCATGGCACCAAACGGCTACCACTGCATCCAGTGGCATCACCGGAGGTCTCGGGGGAAGGGAACTTTCTTCCACTTCCTCTGGCGAAAGCCCCACACCCCACAATGGAGCTTCTCAAGTCTGCCCTGACTATTTTGCCGGCACAGACATAAGAGATTCAGTGTCTGCCCTTCTGGCAGAGCTCCTCTGGTCCCACCACAGTTCCTCCCCCTGCCCCAAAACTACTTGCCACTGGTTGGCCCTGCTGGGGTACTGGTTGGCTCTCCATACGGCACTGAGGGTCAGCACTGACTGGCCCAACACCAGCAGCGGCCCCTCTCTGGGTGCCACAGACATGGTTCTGATGAATGTTTTCTTAGCAGTAGCAATGGTTTGGGTCCCTGGCATTCACCAAAAAAAAGTAGACACTCCTTGCTCTTGGAAAAGGAAGGGATGGTTAGGCCATACAGTTAATAGTGGGGGCACATTTGATAATCTTGGAGGGTCAGAATGAGGAAGGGTAGACATGAATGGGACATGTAGCATCAATTGATAGTGGCTTGGGATTCCCTCTCTCCCCTGTGTGGAGAGCACTGCCCTGCCCCTGTTGGAGTGGTGAGGTGGAGGTTCCAGTTGCATTTTTGTGCATGGAAACCTCCTGGGACAGAATATCTGCAATAAGAATTCTGAAAAGACAAGAGTTAACCAGATACCTGGCTGTACATGTTGTGAGGAACAAGAGGTTGTTTGTACAAAGTGCTCTCGCATAGTGCCCTTTAAGATATCAGAGAAGTATAACCCTGTGGCGCACGTCTGATTGTCTGAGGTTTGTGGCAGGAGGCTTTGGTCCTTGGGTTGGTGCGGTGTGATTAATTGTCAAATGTAGCCTGTATCCTAAACTCCATGGTAGGAAAGGAAGCTGGGGGGGGGGGTGAGTGGGTGGAAGGAGGTGTAACTTTTTGCTTTGTTTATGGCAATTATGTATTTATTGCACGCTGCTAATACAAGGCTCAGAATGCCTGTTTTGGACGAAAACACATGACTTCCGTTTTTCCAGGAAACCAAAAGTCATGTGTTTTCACCTGAAACAGCTGGTCTGAACCTTGTAAAAGCAGTGTGTGGATGTGTGCTGCCTCTGCAAGGCTAATAAAAGCCTTTGGAGGCGAGGGGAACATGACTCCCTTTATCTTCAGAGGCTGGGGGTTGAACAGGGACCAGCAGCAGCTGTCACTGGTTGGAATGTTGCTAAGCAATGCTCATCTGTACCACTTTTCTTAGTTAACTCAAGAGGGTTTACATAGACAGGCTGAACATAAACCCTTTTTCAATGAGAGTTTTACAAGTGTTATTCCATGAGATAATTTCATAAAACCTGCAGGTGTTTGCCTTCGTAGTGTAATTGTTATCCTGTCTGCTGACTTGCAGTTTCCAAGCTCCTGTATGCAGTTGCAACCATGCTTCAGCTTCTCGAGGATATTATCCATATATTTTTCTTTTTTTTTGCGAACTGACTCCTCCACACTCCACTCTTCCACACAGATATGCCAGCAGCCTCAGTCTCCCATCCAAGCACCTGATCCCACTTAACGTTTTCAGACAAGGAGACAGTTCAGCATCCAGAGCACAACACCTCCTGCCACTCCTCCTAATGTCCTCCTGTCTCTAATGTTCTCCTGTTTTTCCTTCCCCCAGAGTTCCTTGTGGGGATATTCCTACTTTACATCAGCTCTGTAGTTTGTGTAGCATTTTTCTGGTGTCTGGACATGCATTTTCCGAAGGGGCTTAGGATATAGTGTAATGAGAATGATATTTCAAAAATACTTTTGTTGAAAAATTTTTACAACTGAACATTATCTCCTTCAAAGTATGCACCTTGTGAGTGTACACAACACTCCCAGCAATTTTTCCATTCTTCATACCATCCCTGGAAGTCTTCAAGTGGGGTGGTGTTCAGAGCCTGCATAGTGGCTCTTTGGACATTATCCACATTACTGAAATGGTGTCCTTTCAAACCATCCTTCATCTCTGGGAATATGAAAAAGTCATAAGGAGCCAAGTCGGGGTTTTAGGATTGATGGGGAAGCCCCATGATGTGTTTTTCAGCCAAAAATTCTCTGACAA